>NW_024070188.1:16169019-16808997 GCF_014754425.2 Oryx dammah | reverse complement strand
GAGGGGCTGGGTTGGCGGACAGCAGGCTCATCTCTCCTCGGGACCCCTCGGCTTTGCTGAGGGAAGTTCCGCTGCCTCTCTCTTTCTGCGGAGCGCCCCCCGCACTTGTTCTCAAGGACACAGGGAATAATAGAATTAGGATATCCAATAATGAGTAAACTGGGGTTTTTTGTTTGTTTTTTGCATCACACACACAACATCCTCAGAATAACAATACTCCACATGATTACTAAGAATAGGGAATTGTTTTACACATGCTCTCCCCAGTCATTTCCTACTTTTTAAAAATTGTTCTACCATACTTACACAGTCAGAGAATCTAGCTACTACAAATGCTCTCTCTTTTTTAACTCACATTTGATTTTAGTTCTCCAAGTAAATATTTATTTAAAGATACATTTGCTTTCCTTCATTTTTTTAAATATGTTGTTCTATTTTCTTATGACAGTAAGAATTGCTGTAAAAAATCTGGTGATTTTAATGATGATGTTACTTTTGCCTATATTTCATCATTTTCTCATTTTCTTCCCCGTTCGTTATTTTACTAAAATGTGATTGACAGTGATTATTTTGCAGGATAACCAATAACACTTGATTTAGGCTATGTGGGAGCTGAAGCAGAGAAATTGTCTGAGCCTATAAGAATTCTGACCTACAGGGGTATGACAACAAATTTAAGCTACTGTATTTTAGTAGCTATTTAAGCTACTATATTTTAGTTCAGTTGCTCAGTTGTGTCTGATTCTTTGCAACCCCATGGACTGCAGCACACCAGCCTTCCGTGTCCATCACTAACTCGCAGAGCCTATTCAAACTCATGTCCATCAAGTCGGTGACGCCATCGAACCATCTCATCCTCTGTCATCCCCTTCTCCTCCTGCCTTCAATCTTTCCCAGCATCAGGGACTTTTCCAGTGAGTCAGTTCTCATCAGGTGGCCAAATGATTGGAGTTTCAGCTTCAGCATCAGTCCTTACACTGAATATCCAGGACTGATTTCCTTTAGGATGGACTGGTTGAATCTCCTTGCAGTCCAAGTCACTCTCAAGAGTCTGTTCCAACACCACAGCTCAAAAGCATCAGTTCTTCAGTGCTCAGCTTTCTTTATAGTACAACTCTAACTTTCATACATGACTACTGGAAAAACCAAAGCTTTGACTAGACGGACCTTCGTTGGCAAAGTAACATCTGCTTTAAAATATGCTGTCTAGGTTGGTCATAGCTTTTCTTCCAAGGAGCAAGCGTCTTTAAATTTCATGGCTGCAGTCAACATCTGCAGTGATTTTGGAACCCTCAAAAATAAAGTCTCTCACTGTTTCCCCATCTATCTGCCATGAAGTGGTGGGACTGGATGCCATTATCTTAATTTTCTGAATGTTGAGTTTCAAGCCAACTTTTTCACTCTTCTTTCACTTTTATCAAGAGATTCTTTTTTTTTTCCAAGTCTTTAAGCAGAGATAAATTTGTTCTCTGCAGCTTATATTTCATAGTTCTTAGCGGTATCTTGTAAATTGATTTCATTATTAATATTGCCCACAGGTTTTTGTTTTTGTATTTTTTCTCTATTTTTATGAGGATTCAGAGAAATTAAAAAATTATGCTGCTACTATCTTTCTAGAATCCTTCTGACCCTACTGTTCTCTTGTTAGTCTATGACTATTACCAGAACATGATCTCCTTTTATGTGTAATCTATAATTAACTTCATCTGATTTATACTTGCCAAGAACTGTTTTCCTCATATTCGTGCTTCTGAATCCCATCATTACATATACTCTGAAGACATGTGCCTATCTTCCAAATATGCTACTTTGGAAATGCCACTTGATTATTTACTACAGAATGACATTCAGTCTTCCTTGGCTGTGGGTAATAACCATGTTAATATATTTTAGTCCCTTTCTGGTTGCACTTAGGATAGGGCCAAACACCCAATAGGCATTTTATACATGTGGTTAAATCTGTGTCTAAGGCAAATAATGATTTTTTATTATTTCAAAAGAATTCCAAGGAAAACAACTAAGAAGTTGTTGTAACCAATGAAAACATTTTGTAATGGTCAATGGAAAAAATAGAAAAAGAAATAAAAATATGTATGAATTTCTTAAGTACCAGAAAAACTATTTAGAAACTATGATAAAAAGATTCCATTCATAATAGTGACTAAATTGTTAATAGGAATTTTTCTTATTGTTGCTGTTTAGTTGCTAAGTCATGTCCATCTCTTTGAGACCCCATAGACTGTAATCCATCAGGCTCCTCTGTCCATGGGATTTCCCAGGCAAGAATACTGGAGTGGTTGCCCTTTCCTTCTCCAGGGGATTTTCCCAACCCAGGGATGGAATCCAGGTCTCCTACATTGCAGGCATATTCTTTACCACTGAACCACCTGGGAACCCCTTTCTTATCATCTGTAATTATTTAATTACAACAATAATTTAAAGACCCAATAAACTCTTTTGGCCATCTGGCATTAAGTAGAAAAAAAAAATTAGGGGTCACACACTTAAAGAGAAAAAATGCAAATATATGAGTGACTGATTCAATTATTCAGGTTAATAATGTCTGGCTATGTTATTTGAGTCAGGCAGTTTGAAATTGATATATGATAAATATAAAGAAGTACATGTAAATGTATAAACTACAAAATAACAAACTTATTACCTTGCTTAATGTGGATTTAATACTTTGTCTTCAGATGATCTGGAGCTTCCTGGCGGCTCAGATGGTAAAGAATCTGCCTGCCATGCAGGATACTCAGATCTGATCTCTGGGTAGGGAAGATACTCTGGAGAAGAGAATGACTACCCACTCCAGTATTCTTGCCTGGAGAATTCTATAGACAGAAGAGCCTAGAGGGCTACAGTCCATGGGTGCCAGAGTCAGACACGACTGAGCGACTAATACACACTTCAGTTGACCAACACACGGTAAAGATATTACAGCTCTTATATTCTCTCAGATTTTAGTCTATTTCACTATAAACTCTATAAATATTAAGGAAAATTGGATTCATGTATACTTAATCATGGCATGTCAGCCAACAGTGTTGAGGCAAAGAAAGGAAGAAAATCAAGGAACTCTTTAACGACAAGTAGGAATACATTTTAGTAGTTTGGGTTGAAATTTTGTTTTTATCTGATATTGGACAAACTTCCATTATGTAGATACAAAATAAATAACTGAGCAATATTTAAGCTTCCACTCCAAGTGAGTTTCAAACTCTGGGAAAAGGCTTATAAGAGAGACTGACCATGCATTTGAGGCATGTCCCTCCCCTTTGCTGCTGCTGCTGCTGCTAAGTCGCTTCAGTCGTGTCCAACTCTGCGACCCCATAGACGGCAGCCCACCAGGCTCCCCCGTCCCTGGGATTCTCCAGGCAAGAACACTGGAGTGGGTTGCCATTTCCTTCTCCAGTGCATGAAAGTGAAAAGTGAAAGTGAAGTCGCTCAGTCGTGGCGGACCCTCAGCGACCCCATGGACTGCAGCCTACCAGGCTCCTCCGTCCATGGCATTTTCTGTCCCTCCCCTTTAGTGAGGCTTTATTTTCTAGTCATGGGTGAGGTGTGTAAAAGGAGAGGAGTAAGGGGAGAGTTTAGAAATCCTTCAAGTTCATGCTTACTTAAACCTTAATCTCTAGAAAGCTACTGAGTATTATCATATTTCACACCTACAATAGCTTGATTAGAAATTCTTGTTCACCCCTCTAGTTGAAGCAGAAAATAGGAAACTATGCTTCTCATACAGAATCAATGAAAAATTGTGAATTTATAGTCCAAAACGTTTTAAAACAGGTCATTTGTTTTTCTGCAATTCATGTGCGTTTGTCCTGCCAATTAAGCCAAGATTATTTTAATGAGAAATTGAGTCTAATATTGGTGAGTTATATCCTAAATAAATGCCAGTCAAATGTTAGAAACAATTAAGAGGACAGAGGAAAATAAAAACAGTATTAAATAAAAACACAAAGAATGTTCTTTGCATTGCAATGTTGTACATCAAAGCAGCAAATCTATTGAAAGCACCCCAAAATTACAGGTACTCTAGAAAAATCAATTAAACTAAGAAAGTTTTTAAGTTAATCTTGAGTTCCTATTACCGTGCTAATTAAAGTTCATTTTGAATCTTTAAATTATAACCATCAAACTAAAGTTCTCAGACTTAGTTGTTGGAAAACTTAAAGTCATAGAAATAGCTCCATTATAAAAATCTGTGTATGAGGAGCCTCAGTAAAATATCTGAAAGGGTATGTCAAGGCTATTTTGGTTTGTTTCAAATGAAAAGAAAGCCAATTCAACTCAACTTAACCGGGAAGGAACGTATATTGGTTTGCACAACAGAAAATCCAGTTTAAACAAGTTTTGGTCACATGTCCCAAATTATCACTATGAATGTATGGTTATGAGGGGGGATGGACAGGTGAAGGGAGACCTTAAGATGTTTGATTATCTAAGTCTGGACCAAGTGCTCTAAACTTGGAACCCCAGGCCAGAGAAAAAGGAATGTGACTATCTGAGTCAAAGTTGGAGAATGAAGGTTGCTTTAAGGATAAGGGAAAATGAATCTGGGAATGCACAAATTAAAGAAAGAAAGAAAGAAAAATAAGAAAACAAAGGTCAATTTTTATTGAATCAGAGGTTGCATCTGAATTTCATTTTTTCTTTTTGTAGATTTATGTTCTCTGATGTGAAAACTAAGCTATTAGCAGTTATTCTTACTGTAAAGTGCAAAGGAAATATAAGATTAATGTAGTAATCCTCTGCTGACTCAGACTGTAAAGAATCTGCCTGCAGTGCAGGAGCTCTGAGTTCCATCCCTGGGATGGGAAGATCCCCTGGAGAAGGGAATGGCTACCAACATTCTTGCCTGGAGATTCCATGAACAGAGGAGCTTGACAGCCTACAGTCCTACAGTCCATGGGGTCACAAAGAGGTAGACATGACTGAGCTACTAAGCAAACAATAGTCCTCAAAGTGCTATTATGTGTGGTAAAAGATCTGCCTTCAATGCAGGAGCTGCAGGAGATATGAATTCACCCTGGGTCAGGAAGATCCCCTGGAGGAAGGCATGGCAGCCCAATCTAGTATCCTTGCCTGGGAAATCCCATAGACAGAGGAGCCCGGTGGGCTACAGTCCACAGGGTGGCAAAGAGTCAACCACTACTGAAGCCACTAAACACATGTGCATGAATGCTATTTTATATAGAAAGCTTGGACTCCAGATAAGATGCTCCATATGAATGCATTCTTAGCTCAATTAATTCATTAAAAGCCATGTACATCTAGGGGTTCTGGGCATTGCTGAGTACAAAAGTGATTCTTTGGGTACCAGGCAAATTCATGCACTAGTCACCCTCTTCAGGAATATATCTGGACCATAGTTAATACCAGAAATGTGTACATCAGGCCTTAGCCAAGAACACTCTGAGAGTCTAAGTTGATCCTGATGTTTCTAATCTCTTCTATGGGAATTTTAATCTGCTCACTGAATGGATTATGGGGTACAGTTTAGGTCAGGAAACAGAAACTCCATCTTTGGAGGCAGAATATATCACTCGGTCCTTGTAAAAGGAAAAGAGGCACATAGTTGATTCATGCAAGATTACAAAGTGATATTGAAAAAGAAACACTAGAAATAGGTTTATTAGAAGTGAATATGGGTTTAATTTTGCTATTACAATAATTTCCTATGTAAAGCATTGTCATAAAGCTGATTTTCTGTTGTCTTTCCAAAGGTGGCAGTCTTAAGAAAGAATAGATTACACCAAGTAAAACATATCATTGCTGCATTGCAAAATATAAATAGCATTTGATAATTCATGAGGCTTGTCTGCTTCTTGTGATAAGTTGAATAGGTAAAACTTACATTCTCTTATATTTTATTTCTTTTTGAAATCAAATGAATTAATGTGTGATTATAAATTGTTTATTTCAGAACAAGCAAAAGCCTTGAGTATCCCTAATCCTCAAATATGCACTGATAATATATTTTAAGTAGCATTGTTGGTTGTTTAACAAGTAAATAATCCATGATATCAAGATATCTCCTTGCTAAAAGCATACAGAGAGTGAGCTCTAATGTAAACTATGGACTTTGGGTGTCAGTTATCTACTACTGAGGGCAGGAATCCCTCAGAAGAAATGGAGTAGCCATCATGGTCAACAAAAGAGTCTGAAATGCAGTACTTGGATGCAATCTCAAAAACGACAGAATGATCTCTGTTCATCTCCAAGGCAAACCATTCAATATCACAGTTATCCAAGTCTATGCCCCAACCAGTAATGCTGAAGAAGCTGAAGTTGAACAGTTTTATGAAGCCCTACAACACCTTTTAGAACTAACACCCCAAAAAGATGTCCTTTTCATTCTAGGGGACTGGAATGCAAAAGTAGGAAGTCAAGAAACACCTGGAGTAACAGGCAAATTTGGCCTTGGAATGTGGAATGAAGCAGGGCAAAGACTAATAGAGTTTTGCCAAGAAAATGCACTGGTCATAGCAAACACCCTCTTCCAACAACACAAGAGAAGACTCTACACATGGATGTCACCAGATGATCAACGCTGAAATCAGATTGATTATATTCTATGCAGCCAAAGATGGAGAGGCTCTATACAGTCAACAAAAACAAGACCAGGAGCTGACTGTGGCTCAGATCATGAACTCCTTATTGCCAAATTCAGACTCAAATTGAAGAAAGTAGGGAATACTGCTACACCATTCAGGTATGACCTAAATCAAATCCCTTATGATTATACAGTGGAAGTGAGAAATAAATTTAAGGGCCTAGATCTGATAGATAGAGTGGTGGAAGTGAGAAATAGATTTAAGGGCCTAGATCTGATAGATAGAGTGCCTGATGAACTATGGAATGAGGTTTGTGACATTGTACAGGAGACAGGGACCAAGACCCTCCCCATGGAAAAGAAATGCAAAAAAGCAAAATGGCTGTCTGGGGAGGCCTTACAAATAGCTGTGAAAAGAAGAGAGGTGAAAAGCAAAGGAGAAAAGGAAAGATATAAGCATCTGAATGCAGAGTTCCAAAGAATAGCAAGAAGAGATAAGAAAGCCTTCTTCAGCCATCAATGCAAAGAAATTGAGGAAAACAACAGAATGGGAAAGACTAGAGATGTCTTCAAGAAAATTAGAGATACCAAGGGAACATTTCATGCAAAGATGGGCTCAATAAAGGACAGAAATGGTATGGACCTAACAGAAGCAGAAGATATTAAGAAGAGGTGGCAAGAATACACGGAAGAACTGTACAAAAAAGATCTTCATGACCCAGATAATCATGATGATGTGATCACTAATCTAGAGCCAGACATCTTGGAAAGTGAAGTCAAGTGGGCCTTAGAAAGCATCACTACGAACAAAGCTAGTGGAGGTGATGGAATTCCAGTTGAGCTCTTTCAAATCCTGAAAGAGGATGCTGTGAAAGTGCTGCACTCAATATACCAGCACATTTGGAAAACTCAGCAGTGGCCACAGGACTGGAAAAGGTCAGTTTTCATTCCAATCCCAAAGAAAGGCAATGCCAAAGAATGCTCAACTACCGCACAATTGCACTCATCTCACACGCTACTAAAGTAATGCTCAAAATTCTCCAAGCCAGGCTTCAGCAATACGTGAACCGTGAACTCCCTGATGTTCAAGCTGGTTTTAGAAAAGGCAGAGGAACCAGAGATCAAATTGCCAACATCCGCTGGATGATGGAAAAAGCAAGAGAGTTCCAGAAAAACATCTATTTCTGCTTTATTGACTATGTCAAAGCCTTTGACTGTGTGGATCACAAGAAACTGTGGAAAATTCTGAAAGAGATGGGAATACCAGACCACCTGACCTGCCTCTTGAGAAATCTGTATGCAGGTCAAGAAGCAACAGTTAGAACTGGACATGGAACAACAGACTGGTTCCAAATAGGAAAAGAAGTACGTCAAGGCTGTATATTGTCCCCCTGCTTATTTAACTTCTATGCAGAGGACATCATGAGAAACGCTGGACTGGAAGAAACACAAGATGGAATCAAGATTGCCGGGAGAAATATCAGTCACCTCAGATATGCAGATGACACCTCCCTTATGACAGAAAGTGAAGAGGAACTAAAAAGCCTCTTGATGAAAGTGAAAGAGGAGAGTGAAAAAGTTGGCTTAAAGTTCAACATTCAGAAAACGAAGATCATGGCATCTGGTCCCATCACTTCATGGGAAATAGATGGGGAAACAGTGGAAACAGTGTCAGACTTTATTTTTGGGGGCTCCAAAATCACTGCAGATGGTGATTGCAGCCATGAAATGAAAAGATGCTTACTCCTTGGAAGAAAAGTTATGCCCAACCTAGATAGTATATTCAAAAGCAGAGACATTACTTTGCCGACTAAGGTCCGTCTAGTCAAGGCTATGGTTTTTCCTGTGGTCATGTATGGATGTGAGAGTTGGACTGTGAAGAGGCTTAGCACCGAAGAATTGATGCTTTTGAACTGTGGTGTTAGAGAAGACTCTTGAGAGTCCCTTGGACTGCAAGGAGATCCAACCAGTCCATTCTGAAGATTAGCCCTGGGATTTCTTTGGAAGGAATGATGCTAAAGCTGAAACCCCAGTACTTTGGCCACCTCATGCGAAGAGTTGACTCACTGGAAAAGACTCTGATGCTGGGAAGGATTGGAGGCAGGAGGAGAAGGGGACGACAGAGGATGAGATGGCTGGATGGCATTGCGGACTCGATGGACATGAGTCTGAGTGAACTCCGGGAGATGGTGATGAACAGGGAGGCCTGGCATGCTGCGATTCATAGGGTTGCAAAGAGTCGGACACGACTGAACGACTGAACTGAACTGAACTGATATGTCAATGTAGGTCCATTGATTATAACAAGTGTACCACTCTGTTATGGGATGTTGATGGTATGGGACGTGTGTGTGTGTGTATGTGAAGAGAACAGAGGATGTATGGAAACTCTCTGTACTTTCCACTCAGTTTTGCTGTGAATCTAAAACTGATCTAATAATTGAAGTTTACTAATAAGAAAAGCATATAAATAAATAAGAAATTTGTAGTTGTTCCAATGCTCAGTCTTGTCCGACTCTTTGTGACCCCATGGACTGCAGCAAGCCAGGATTCCCTGTCCATTTTCTCCCAGAGTTTATTCAGACTCATGTCCATTGAGTCAGTGATGCCATCCAACCCTCTCGTCTTTTGTCAGCGCCTTCTCCTCCTGCCTTCAATCTTTCCCTGCATCAGGGTCTTTTCCAGTGATTCGGCTCTTCACATCAGGTGGTCAAAGTATTGTAGCTTCAGCTTCAGCATCAGTCTTTCCAATGAATACTCAGGATTGATTTCCTTTAGGATTGGCTGGTTTGATCTCACTGTCAAGGAATCCTTGAATCCTCTCCAGCACATTTCAAAGGCATCAATTCTTTGGCACTCAGCCTTCTTTATGGTCCAACACTCACATCTGTACATGACTACTGGGAAAAACATAGATTTGACTATACAGACCTTTGTCAACAAAGTGATATCTCTGCTTTTTAACACACTGTCTAGGTTTGTCATAGATTCAGTTCAGCTCAGTTCAGTCACTCAGTCGTGTCTGACTCTGCCACCCCATGAATTGCAGCATGCCAGACCTCCCTGTCCATCACCAACTCCCGGAGTTCACTCAAACTACATCCATCAAGTCAGTGATGCCATCCAGCCATCTCATCCTCTGTCATCCCCTTTTCCTCCTGCCCCCAATCCCTACCAGCATCAGAGTCTTT
This sequence comes from Oryx dammah, assembly GCF_014754425.2. NCBI lineage: Eukaryota > Metazoa > Chordata > Mammalia > Artiodactyla > Bovidae > Oryx > Oryx dammah. The sequence continues at coordinate 16,799,244 of NW_024070188.1, read as the reverse complement.
TCCAATGATTACATTACTATATAAAAAAAAGCCTCCCAATAATTATATTCATAGTGGCAGAAATTTAAGCTATTCACAAAACTTAATAGTCTCAATTTTTCAGGTTACTTGTTTTCTTTAGGTAATTATTTTTCCCATTCTCAATTATCTCATACTGATACAATTAGCCTTAAAAAAAAATTCTTCAACTTATATTATTTCTGAGGTTTCCTTAAAATGGTGAATCCACCTTTGTAAAATTAGAAGCACAGGTACTTTATCCTCCTAGAAACATTACATTTCTTAGTTCACTTTTGTGGAAAAGTCAGTAACAAACCACCACCCATCTGTTTGTTTAATAGAATATTTCAGTCAATGGGGCTGGTGTCTAGAGCCAGGCAGGCCCGGTGGCACTGGGCTTTAGCCAAACATCTCAAACCATTTTTCTAAATGTATCAGGTCCAGCAAAATACAAAGCTGGTTTTACCAAGTGCCTTTCTCTTTAATTTTTTAATTTGTGCACATTGTGAGGGAAATACAATCCATCTGTTACACTGGCACTTAACTCAACAAATTATTGTTTTGTTAGAGGAATTTGATGTTCAAGAAGCCTTGTAGTCTTTTTATGAGCATTTGAAAACCTCTACTCTCCTCTTCCAAGACCCATTAGAAGCCCAATGAAGTGGAGTTTTCCAAAGGCAAGTGGATCTCAGAGTTTCAAAGGCACTGGTTTAGTGAAAAATATTGTGCTCTTAATATTCCTCATCTGAGAAAAGTTCGGTCCACAACTACCAGAAGGATTAATTAACAATGCAATTTAGTGGATTTAATTATTAGGTCTTTGTTTCTTCTTTCTTGGTTTCTTTTCAGTTCTTTCTAATCCCAACTACCCTGGAATGATGTGATGCATAGTTCCCAGCTTATATCATTTCTTTCTCCATACTCTAAGCCTCAAAAGGTTATGTTTTGCTACAAATGCTTTGATTACCTCTGAGTGATTCCATTTCCCTTGGGCCCAGTTCTGTGTATACTTGAGTATGTTTGCATTGTCTGCTATAGTCATGCTAGCTCAGCAGGATCTTGAGGGGTATTACATTCAAGAAGCCTGTATGGACTCATAAATTTTAGAAGAATCGCATTAAGGGAAGCTAAATCGATTTCTTTATTGCAGGATTTGGGGTCTTTCCTATCGTAATGAGTCTTGTGCATCCCCTAGAGAAGACAGCTTATGGAACCCTGCAGCATATGGAACCCCGCAGCATATGGAATGTGTTCTGCCGCAGAATACACTTTCCTCCGAGCATCTGGTTGGACTGGAGATCTGTAGGAACTTCTATCTACATCTTTTCTCTTTGCATTTATTTCATCACTCTTGGGTGTTTAGTGTCTATTGTCTAAAGACAAAGAGCAAACTGTGGTCTTTTCAAAGTGATTTTACTTTTCTTTTCATTGGAATGACAGAAATATTCTCTTTGACTGAGGAGACAAGCCCTACCATCAATAGTATGGAATATCAAAGAATATTTTGCAACTACTGTTTGAACAGAAATCCCCACTTGTTCACATTGCTTAGTGGGCTAGTGGGTGGTGGGGCTGCTTGGCTTTAAAACGGATGGTTTCTTTGATTCAGTTCAGTTCAGTTCAGTTGCTCAGTCGTGTCCGACTCTTTGTGACCCCATGAATCACAGCACACCAGGCCTCCCTGTCCATCACCAACTCCCGGAGTTCACTCAGACTCACGTCCATCGAGTCCCTGATGCCATCCAGCCATCTCATCCTCTGTCGTCCCCTTCTCCTCCTGCCCCCAAATTATGCTAATATATACACTTCTTTTTTCAAGCAAAATTCGGTGAGAATTGGCATGTATTTACTAAGATGAGAAAAAAGGAAGTAGAAAGAATTTTTTAAATAGTCTCAAAGGAAAAAAGAACCAGTGTTGGAAGCCTTTTCTATATAGTTTGTTTAGTCTGTCTGTCTATCCATCCATCCATCTATCTATCTACCTATCTATCTAGGTGTATATATTAGGATACAGGAATTTGGGATTATTTTCTTTTTATTTCCTAAATCACTCTGAGGTTAGCTTCTTGAAAATGACTTTTCAGCATGTGTCTCTATCCCATGCCTCAGTTTGCTACCTGCTTGAGGAACCACCTTGGGAGAAGAGTGGGTGGAGAAACCGCTTGCCTGAAAACACCTATGAGAACAGTCACATTCTTTGTGAGAGTTCATATAAATCTTTCAATTCACTGATGCCTTGGGGGGTATGTGGGGAGTGAGGGAGATTGAGTTCATGACTCAGAAAAGAAAAGAAATAACTTCCACCCTTTTCTCTGATGAGACAGTTCTACCCAGGAGGGATACATTCTGTCTTGAGCAACTTTTTTTTGCTCTAACTCAAACCTTGGTCCCCACTGTTGGAGCCTAGGATGCACCTAGACACAGACTCATTATTCATTGAAATCACCTGAGTTAGCTGTGAACCTTGCCCCTCATCTACCCTTGCATTCTATCCCCCAGTCTGCTCTAGGAAGGATGCTTTTTCCCACTGCCCTGACTCTGCAAGGATGTCTCAATGTTGTTCCTATTAACAAAAGGAATTACAAAGGTTTCCTGACTGCCTCTCTCTTTCCATAACATGTTTTTTACATTATACATACTACTATAAATTCATATATTTATTCATAAACCATTCGTGTGATTCTTCATTCACTCATGTATGCATTCATCTATTTAACATTTATTCAGCACCTACTACATAGAGGTTAGAAACTTTCCAAAGTTTCTCACTTTGTAACTAAGTTAAAGTCATCCCAGATTTTCTGCAAAAGAAATGTAAAAACACAGAGCAGAATATTAAAGGCTGATAGCAAACTAATGGCAACTTTAATTCATTTTAGCTTAGAAATGATATTCTTTTCTTAAGCTCATATTAAATCCACATAATTCCAGGATTAGTATTGGGTTCAGAATCACAGGGAATAGTATTTGGCTTAAATTGAGTTAATATTCTACGTTTTCCCTGTTTTTCAACTTATGATATTATTACATGTTTATTTAAGTGAAATATCATTTTGGAACAAAAGTATCCTAGAGATAGAATGGCATAGTCTATAAGCCCTATAATAGAATTGAGTGCTACACTGTTATTTACTCCCATGTTGTTTGATTAAAGGTTAGTGCCATCTAGATACAACCTTTTTTTTTTTAACCATCTAGAAACACTTTTTTTTTTTTTTTTTTTTTTAACAGTGGCACAATCAGTTAGTGAGCAGCACTTACACAGATACATCTCTTCAGCCAAACAGTTGAGGCCAATTCCAGGACTGCTGGAATTAACCATCCGCAGCACAACCCCCATTAATTTTCTCCTGAATCATTCTAATGTTCCTTACTTCTATCTTGACACTTGACTTCCTTTTTTTTTTTTTTTAGCACAACAACCAATGGTCCTTTAAGAATATGTCAGAGCATGTCACCCATAGGCCTAAAACTCTCCATGAATTCCTTCCTATCATGGTCTAAAAGGCACAGACAGTCTGGAACCCCAACTTCCTTTCCTTTCCAGCTTCATCTACTACAAATTTCCCTAATGTTTACTTCACTCTAATCACTTTGGTGTCTTTACTAGGGAGGTCATGACTACGCAGAGTGCGTGCATTTTCTAACCCCTCTCCAGCAGGCACATTCCTCCCCCTTAAAGTGACTTGACTTCCTCCTCCATCTCCTTCAGGTCTAGTCTCAGACTTCATCTTCCTACCAACTTCCTCTGACTGACTCATTGAAAACTGAAAACCGTCCTCCTCAAGTGTTTCCTTTTCACCTTCACAGTTTTAATTTTTCTCCAGATAACTCAGAAACACTTATCAATGCTATACTATATATTATACTTGGAGAAGGAAATGGCAATCTACTCCAGTATTCTTGCCTGGAGAATCCCATGAACAGAAGAGCCTGGTGGGCTACAGTCCATGGGGTCACAAGGAGTCGGACATAACTGAGTGACTAACATACTTACATATGTTATTCTATACCTTTTCTGTATATCTTTACTGTTGTCTCCATTGATAATAATGTCTCCAAAGGAAGAATTATCAAACAGACAAATAAAAGCACCAGGATAGTGCCTGTGGAATGAATGAATGACAGGTTATAAATTTATATCTGAAAAGTACATCACTCATCAAGGTCTGGATAAAAAGGTCTTAAAAGCATAAGAATCATCTCCCCAGTCAAAAGACTGCTGTTTACAGAAACAGAAGTCTTATTTCATAATATGAAGAGAATACTGAATTTCAGGAAGAATGTTGGGTCTTTGCACGCACACATGGTCAGTCTCTCAGTTGTGTGCAACTCTTTACGGCCCTGTGGACTGAAGCTCACACGGCTCCTCTGTCCATGGGATTTCCCAGGCAAGAATACTGGAGTGGGTTGCCATCTCCTCTTACAGATTGGGTCTGTGCATATGAGTATAATATCTGCCTGAAGTAGAACTAAAGGATAAAACTCAAATATCCTATGAATTCAGAAAAAATCATTACTTTTAAATCTACTTTATAAATCTGAGTTTTTAGATTACATGTAACTGAAGAAATTAGGTAATATTTTTGTTAAACTATACATTGAGACACCATGAGATAAATCAAGATAACTCCTCAAATCTTAGCTGTGAAAAGGCATTCAGAATTTAGAGATGACTTTCCCTTAAAGTGACTATGGAAGATTATATAGAGGATACCCACTGAGGCTGAACTCAGCCATATATTCAACTGCCCATGGTTTTACCTAGATATCTCCCGGGTACTTCAGCCTCATCATGTCATTTCTCCAGACTAAATCTGTCACTCTCTGCTAATCCTAGTCTCACTGAATGGCTTCAGTATCCACTTAATTAAAAGCAAACAAACAAAACCTGGAAGACATTTTTCACTCCTTTCTTTCAGCTCCAGAAACCAAAAAAAAAAAAAAAAAAAAAAAATAAAACAGTTTAATCCAGTAAGTGTTTGTATGTCCACCTACTCTGTCCATTACCACTAGAAAATTAAATCTCTCAGTCGTGTCTGACTCTGCAACCCCAGGGACTATAACCTACCAGGCTCAGGCAAGAGTACTGAAGTGGGTTGCCCTTTCCTTCTCCAGGGGATTTGCCCAACCCAGGGATTGAGTGGAGGTCTTTTGCCACTAGGCAGAGGCTTTACCATCTGAGCCACCAGGAAAACCCATCACCACTAACACTACTCTAATTAATGCCACCATTATTTTTTTTAATCTGGATTCTCACCAAAACCTCCTAACTGATCACCCTGTCTTCTAATTCATTGACCTCTATGTTCTCCATGTTATAGCCAAAGTGAACTTACAAAAATATGAATTGATTGTGTCCCTATTCTACTTCATTCAGACCAGAAAAACTACATAAGCAAAGCAATTTCCAAGATATACTTTTTATAAAAGTGAAGTCGCTCAGTTGTGTCAGACTCTTTATGATCCTATGGACTCTAGTCCTCCAGGCTCTTCCATCCATGGGATTTTCCAGGAAAGAATATTCGAATGGGTTGCCATTTCCTTCTCCAGGGTATATTCCTGACCTAGGGATCGAACCCTGGCTTCCTGCATTGCAGGCAGACTTTTTACCATCTGAGCCACCAGGGAATCCCAATTTTTTTTTAATATATTATAAGGACATTATAATTATGCTTGGAAGTTTTCCTGAAATCAGGGGCTTTGAAAGGTCCTCTAATTATGTGATTTTCTGGCCTTAAGTAGTACTTGCAGGGAACAAGTAATGACAACTCTTACTGTACCCTCTGTGCACTCTTGAATTAGGATTAGAATGTCATTACTGATTGTCATCTTTTCTCTATTACCATGTAAGTAATGCTGTTCAGCCAATAACTGTTCTTTGTGAATGCAGTATGTTAGCATAAAGCGATAAATAAGCAAAACCTCCAAATCTTAAATCAGTACCATGGAGATGGTTAACACTGATGTTGTGGCAAAGACTCTTAAGAAGTTGTTACAAAGTTAATGATGATGTGATTTCTATTTACTGGAGAAAGAGCAGACTCTTGAGGAATTTGTAGAAAGTCAGTCTCTCCCTTCGGCAGAGATTTCTCTGTCCAGCAGAAATCAATTAATCTTTTTATGCCCAAGTTTATGCCTCTGTAAACTGAAGAAAGTCCTTCCTACCTACACTCAGAAGAATGTTTTGATAAATAATGAAGTCATGTCTGAAAAGCACTATATAAAAACAAAGTATCATTATGTTTTTTTCCCCCCTGAATCAGAATTAACTTGTTTTCCAGTTTCTAACTAGTCTGTAATAACTGAAGGACAGTATAGTATTTTCTTGACCCTTTTATCTGGGTTACTCAAGCAACTCTTAGGAGTGCTAATATACACATGTAATTCTATGAATATTTCATATTTCTAATTCACTCATAAACCAATGGTTTGCAAGTACAGTGTAGGATATTTCTATTAAAAAGTAAACAGAGGAATTTGTTTCATTTTCAATATTTTCCAAGCTGGTAACCTGACTATCCCCTTTAATACCATTAGATTCACTTTCTATAGTAAATGCACAAAAATCAGTTATTGAGGAAAGTCAAAAAAGTGATACCACTTTTTCCGAGCCAGTAAAGAAAACTTTGAGCTTTCAAGCAATAGAATGTTCATTATGGAGCACTGACATTTGAGGGAGCACTTGGAAGCTAATCCAGATGCATACATGCATGCTTGCATGCTCAGTCCCTGATTCCTGATTTCAGTCGTATCCAACTCTTTGCCACCCTATGGACTGTAGCCCAGCAGGCTCCTCTGTCCGTGGGATTTCCCAGGCAAGAATACTGGAGTGGGTTGCCATTTCCTTCTCTAGCAATATTCCCAACCCAGCAATGGAACCAGTGTCTCCAGCTTGGCAAGCAAATTCTTTGCCACTAAGCCACTTGAGACGGAGAAGGCGAAGGCACCTCACTCCAGTACTCTTGCCTGGAAAACCCCATGGATGAAGGAGCCTGGTAGGCTGCAGTCCATGGGGTCGGAACACCCAGCAAACCTTAACCTAATAACCAATTGCTTAAAACAGTATCAATCTGACCTCCTCTTTTCCTCTGGGAGATATTGTATTCATTTATAATATGTTGTTGGGTTGGAGTAAAGAACATTTTCCCATATTATGCAGTTTTCCATTGCCTCTGTACAATTCTCAATTACTTTTAAAGTTTAGAATATTGGGGAAAATGGCTTTATGGGTTTCATACTTCACAAAATTCAATTAAATTCTAATTTTTATGAAGCAAACTTACTTTTTCTTCATTCCAGGCAATGCAACAGAATTAACCACATTGAGTCTACCAGAATGTATTCAGACAAAGAAAGGCACATGATAGATATCTGACATTTAGTAAAAGATATATTGTTAAGTTTATTTCACTATGATATTTTTGTAAACTTTTCTCATTGACTTCCTTTCAAATGATCATTTGCATCAGATGCATATCTTCCTGCATCAAACTTCTCATTTTAAAAAGATCTTTGCTAAAAAACATCCCCCCTCTTTTGAACAGAAAAAGGAGATTCTTGGTTCTTCATTGCAACTCCTCTCTCTTCCATTAAATGTGAAGAAATCTGAGGTCTGAGGAAGGGATCTTATTCTTAAGAAGATCAATCCCATGGTATTGGTAGCTTAAATGGTCTTGGTGGCAGACCCAGAAAAAGGAAGAGAAACAGGGGGGTCTTCAGTTCAGTCGCTCGGTCAAGTCTGACTCTTGTGACCCCATGGACTGCAGTATGCCAGGCTCCCCTGTCCATCAGCAACTCCCAGAGCTTGCTCAAACTCATGTCTATTGAGTCAGTGATGCCATCCAAAAATCTCATCCTCTGTTATCCCCGTCTCCTCCTGCCTTCAATCTTTCCCAGCATCAGGGTCTTTTCCAATAACAATAACATGAAAGAAGATGTAAATGCTGAACTATGTTGGACGACAGTGTAGGAAAGCCTTCAATTTGCAGCTGAAGGTGAGTAGGATAGAGAGCTTCTATGTGATACCAAAATCTCTACCTTTATTTTGGAAGGAACACTAAGCATGTTTATCTTGAATGTGCCTATATAATTCAATCACTCCTAGCATGAGCTTCCCCCCTACTTACCAGAAGCCTCCTCACACCCAGGAACATATGTTTTCAATTGGAAAGTGCTTGCAAAAAGACCACCTGCCAGCAAAGAGAATGTTTTCCCTCTCCCAGCGGGGGGCTTACAGACAAGTTTTACTGTTGTTAAACAGGAACAGAGAAGCCTGGAAGAATGATGTTGCAGGCTGGCCTGCTTGTTGAGATTTTCTTTTAAATAAGAAAGGGAAATGGATAAGATATTTAAATGATATTTTTTATTCCCTTTATCGGTCCTCCATCAGAACTCTGGTCCTTCCTTTCCCTACAAGTCCTCTCCATGGTTTTTCCTTCAGTTGTGTTTTGTGATACGACCCAATGGTTTTAACCAAATAAGTTAAAATATTTTAAAAGTTTCCATTTTGAGAGCTACTGCTCTAAAGCAAATAAAAAACTCTGCGGCTGCAAGTGTAGATGAAAACTAATCCTATCATTTACGCCCTGCCTGTTAGACAGTCACCAAAAGTGCAGACAGAGTCGTGGAGGCTATTGAAGAACCAGCAGCTGAAAACATTTAGGTATTAAAACTAACCTTGAGACCACACGGCAAACTTCTGCACACAAAGAATAAAGTTGTTTGTGGGGAAGGAGGCACTGAAGAGGAGAGGAATGAAGGCGGGAAGAAACCAGATAGCCTCAGAAGAGTTTAGGAAGGGGGCGGCTCCTGAGGGCGGCAGAAATCCTCCCAGTTTCTGCCATTGTCTTCTCACACATACTCAGTCATTCTACGAACTGTAAACAGATGCTGGGCGACTGAGTTCCGGGTTTGACAAAACGTTGTTTTCTTTTTAAATGAAACAAAAACTGAGATGAAGAAAGCCTTGCTACAATATTGGATGAAATAAAGAGCTGTGGATAAAGGGGTCACTACACATGTCATTTCGTAAAATCAGTCTTGCAAACAAACAGATGGAGGGGCTGTTTCCTCCCTTCGCATTCTTGAAGTCCTCCTCATCCCACATTGGAGGGCTCTCTGTTAATCTCACAAATCCAGGGAATGCAAGCACAGCAACTCCCCAGGCAGTGATCGCCTTGTCTAAGTGGACTAACCTTCGTGCAAATGCCACAGGCACATTCCACAGGGCTGACAGTGATCTCAGACACCCAGCTACAGTTGACAGAACCTAGGAGGCAAGGTGACAAAGCGGTGACATGTCAATGATGACAGCCAAAAAGCAGTTCCAAGTCAATATCACACGGAGACTTGCACCCGCTTTATTCTGTGTCACAATGTTATGTGGTGGAGACAAAGTAAAATAAGAGGAGGGGGGAAAAAAAGAGCCCCTTCTGCTAACCTTCCCTCTTGTGTAATAAGATTATAATGCAAAGGTTTTCTATCCATGGGAGGTCTTCAAAGCATTCCACCACCCAGGATCCCAAAGTGAACTAGATGAACTCTGCTTAAAACAATAAGCTGAAGGTTCTGTGTTGTGTTACCTCACCAGGCAAAAGGCAAGGGAAGAAACAGGAATATAACAAAGAAATAGGTAAACTTCGTATGCTTACTTTCTCATGACACACTTCTTTTGAAAAGTCATAGGCTAACACTGTCTTACAATAGCCTGCTTTAAAGGTAACATGATAGAAGTTTGTGTAGTTAATTCATGGATTGTGAACTGAGAACAATCTTTCAATAAGACAGTGTGGTCACTTCCTTGTTAAAGCAATCCCTGGCCTATACTCTTGTAGGGAACAAGGATGGAGAGTATTCCAGAAGTACCCATTGCTTGCTCGTGTTTATTGTGAGAAAACCTGTTGCTTACTGGATAGCTGTCCTCTGTCTCAGAAGGCTCATTCTATGTGCAAACCATGAGGTTCATATCTTTTTACTTTACAAGGAGGGAAGTAAAATATTTTACTTTTGTCAAGGAGGTTAACTTGTATGGAATTTGCTTTCTTATACACAGATAGCCCAGAAGCACACATCTCCCCAAATCCTCTTCTTTTGCAGCATGTCTCCAATATTAGTGTCAAAGAAAAAAAGTGGAATTTGAGGATAAAATCTATTACCCTGCTTAGAATACTTAGAGAATGTGAAGAAATGAATATTGAGTTTTAGAACAAAGTGAAGGTCTGGAAAAAAAAATAGTGATTTTTTTTCAGGACTTGAAGACCTTATATGTAACCAGTCTGACCTTTCTGCCTGTTACCTAGCCTTCCTGCTCCTGCTTCTCCCTTTTAACCTCCTTCCTTTCTTCCTTTCCTTGACAGTCATTTATTGATGATCACCTACTCTGTGCCAGGCAATTGTGCTAGGCTCCAAAGGTGAGAGAAAGTTTAATCTAAGATGAATGAAAATTTTTCTCTTTCATATTTCACTTCATACATTTTTGAACTATTTGAACTTTCTCCCCAAAAGTGTGTGTTACTTTCTTCATGATATTCTAAAAGAACTTTTATAAACAATAATCATAATATCCTAAAAAAGAGGGTCAACACATTTTCTGTAAAAGGCCAGATAGTAAATATTTTAGTTCTCTGTTGGAACTAACTCAAGTTTGCTTCTGTAGCATGAAAGCAGCTATTGTTGTTGTTGGTTAGTTGCTAAGTCATGTCAGACTGTTTTGTGACCCCGTGGTCTGTAGCCGGCTCCTCTGTCCATGGGATTTTCCAGGCAAGAATACTGGAGTGGGTTGCCATTCTCTTATCTGGGGGATCTTACTAACCCAAAGATCAAACCCACATCTCCTGCATTGGTAGGAGGATTCTTTACCACTTGAGCCACCAGGGAGACCCAAAAGCAGCCACAGACAGTACATAAATAAATACGTATGGCTGAGTTCCAATAAAACTTTATTTGCTGGCCCAAATTTGACCCACGACCCAAGGGGTAGTTTGCTGACCCCCAATCTAAAAGATTGAGGCAAAGCCCTACCTAATCCAGTTATTATTTCCAATAGCATCATGAACCATAGTAAGCACTAAATAAATGATCAGAACACACCGATCTTAAGAAGGTTATTAACCATTTCTGGGCTTCAGTCTTCTTATTTACATATTCACATGGAAACTTAAGTAGGTATCTTTGAGTATTATTCTAACTGTAAATTTTGGCATATGTCTTATCATATGCCAACTTCTGTCATGGAAGCTGCTTGCTACAATTTCTCTGAGCCATATATGTAGGAAACAGGCATCTCTTGCTGATATTATCTGAAGTATGGGAACTGGCAATTTGACAAAAGTCAATTACGAATAAGGTAAGACCATTTCATTTAAGCAGCAGTTTTACATACATTTTCTCATGTGATCTTTATTACAACTATATTAGATACTAAGAATGAATAGTATTTTCCTCCTCTTTCAAATAAGAAAATAGAGCACTAGAGAAATTAAGTGACTTGTCCATTGTTTATATATAATGCATAGCTGAGTAGATCATTAATGCCAGCCAGGTCCTAATTCAGAGTTCTTCAAACCTAATTCAGCGTTCTTCTAACGCTTTTCAATTACTTCAAAAATTTAAATATGACAATAAAGTATTGGAACAGCAATACAAAAATGACTATTAAATTGCACCCGGAGTTTTTATAATAGAGTTCTATAAACTAGGAAAGCAGAATACACCACCACCAATGGAAACCATGTAAAACAAGGAAGATAAATACAGTGTCCACAGCCCACACCAAAATATGAGTCTCACACTCAAAAGTGTGAGGTGTTCAGGCCAAGCAGAACTTTTCCATTTAGCCCATGTTTACAGATGCCCCAGAAAGATGATGCTGTGAAAGTGCTGCACTCAGTATGCCAGCACATTGGGAAAACTCAGCAGTGGCCACAAGACTGGAAAAGGTCAGTTTTCATTCCAATCCCAAAGAAAGGCAATGCCAAAGAATGCAACTACTGCACAACTGCACTCATCTCACATGCTAGTAAACTAATGCTCAACATTCTCCAAGCCAGGCTTCAGCAATACGTGAACCATTGAACTTCCAGATGTTCAAGCTGGTTTTAGAAAAGGCAGAGGAACCAGAGATCAAATTGCTAACATCCACTGGATCATCGAAAAAGCAAGAGAGCTCCAGAAAAACATCTATTTCTGCTTTATTGACTATGCCAAAGCCTTTGACTGTGTGGATTACAATAAAGTGTGGAAAATTCTGAAAAAGATAGGAATACCAGACCACCTGACCTGCCTCTTGAGAAACCTATATGCACGTCAGGAAGCCACAGTTAGAACTGAACATGGAACAACAGACTGATTCTAAATAGGAAAAGGAGCACGTCAAGGCTGTATATTGTCACCCTGCTTATTTAACTTCTATGCAGAGTACATCATGAGAAAAGCTGGGCTGGAAGAAGCACAAGCTGAAATCAAGATTGCCGGGAGAAATATTAATCACCTCAGATATGCAGATGACACCTCCCTTATGGCAGAAAGTGAAGAGGAACTAAAAAGCCTCTTGATGAAAGTGAAAGAGGAAAGTGAAAAAGTTGGCTTAAAGCTCAACATTCAGAAAACGAAGATCATGGCATCTGGTCCCATCACTTCATGGGAAATAGATGGGGAAACGGTGGAAACAGTGTCAGACTTTATTTTGGGGGGCTCCAAAATCACTGCAGATGGTGACTGCAGCCATGAAATTAAAAGACGCTTACTCCTTGGAAGGAAAGTTATGACCAACCTAGATGGCATATTCAAAAGCAGAGACATTACTTTGCCAACAAAGGTCTGTCTGTCTAGTCAAGGCTATGGTTTTTCCAGTAGTCATGTATGGATGTGAGAGTTGGACTGTGAAGAAAGCTGAGCACCAAAGAATTGATGCTTTTGAACTGTGGTGTTAGAGAAGACTCTTGAGAGTCCCTTGAACTGCAAAGAGATCCAACCAGTCCATTGTAAAGGAGATCAGCCCTGGGATTTCTTTGGAGGGAATGATGCTAAAGCTGAAACTCCAGTACTTTGGCCACCTCATGTGAAGAGCTGACTCATTGGAAAAGAGTCATGCTGGGAGGGATTGGGGGCAGGAGAAGAAGGGGACGACAGAGGAAGAAATGGCTGGACGGCATCACCGACTCAACGGACGTGAGTCTGAGTGAACTCCGGGAGTTGGTGATGGACAGGGAGGCCTGGCGTGCTGCAGTTCATGGGGTTGCAAAGAGTCGGACATGACTGAGCAACTGAAATGAACTGAGAATGATAAAATTCTCCATACCTCTCTAATTAAATTTCTTCAAATACAAATACATTTACATGTTGAATATTCATGTTTTAAAAATTATATTTTCTCTAATTAAATTTGAAGGTTTGCTCATTCCAGATGACAGCAAAAGTACCAATTTTTTGAAATCTATGGTTTTGCTGACCTAGTTTTTTTTTTTTTTTTCTTCTGTTTTTCATACTCCACCTCTTCTTAAGCATTTAGTGGCCTTTTCCTTTTCACCAAGTTCAAAAAAAGCACGTGTATCACTCTGCATCTTCAAAGCATTTTACATTTTGTTGTTGTTTTTGTCCAGTTGCTAAGTTGTGTTTGACTGTTTGAGAACCTGTGGATTACAGCACACCAGGCTCCTCTGTCCTCCAATATCTCCCATAGTTTGTTCAAATTCATGTCCATTGAGTTGGTGTTGCTATATAATGTCTCATCCTCTGTCACTCCCTTCTCCTGCCCTCAATCTTTCCCAGCGTCAGGGTCCCTTTTAATGAGTTGGTTCTGGGCATCAGGTGATCAAAGTAGTAGAGCTTCAGCTTCAGCATCAGTCCTTCCAATGAATATTCAGGGTTGATTTCCTTTAGGATTGACTGGTTAGATCTTTTTGCAGTCCAAGGGATTCTCAAGAGTCTTCTCCAGCACTACAATTTGAAGACATCAATTCTTTAGCCTCAGCCTTCCTTATGGTCCAACTCTCACAATTGAGCATAACTACTGGAAAAGCCATAGCTTTGACTAGATGGACATTTGTTGGCAAAGTGATGTCTCAGTTTTTTAATATGCTGTCTAGGTTTGTCATATCTTTTCTTCCAAGGAGCAAGAATCTTTTAATTTCATGGCTGCCACATCACCATTTGCAGTGATTTTGGAGCCCAAGAAAAGAAAATCTGTCACTGCTTCCACTTTTCCTGCTTCTGTTTGCCATGATGTGATGGGACTGGATGCCATGACCTTAGTTTTTTGAATGTTGAGTTTCAAGTCAGCTTTTTCACTCTCCACTTTCACCATCATCAAGAGGCTCTGTAGTTCTTCACTTTCTGCCACTAGAGTGGTAATCTTCATATCTGAGAAATATCTTGCTGATATTTCTCCTGGCAGTCTTTATTCCAGCTCTTGAGTCATCCAGCCCAGCATTCTGCATGCTGTATTCTGCATATAAGTTAAATAAGCAGGGTGACAAATACAGCCGTGCCGTATTCCTTTCCCAATCCATTGTTCCCAGTCCATTGTTCCATGTCTGGTTCTGTTACTTCTTTACCCACTAAAAGCACTACCAAATTGAAATTCTTTAAGAGTTTAAAATTAGCTTTTCTGTGTATTTTTGTGTGTCTGTATGTGAGCCTCTAAAATACCTCAGTAAGTGTTTTTTCTTTTATTTTCTCTCCAAATAAATAAATAATTAAATTTTATTTCTATACTTAAACAAATATCTGTATTTCATTCAGCATATATTAGAGCATTTATTTGTGTTTCCCAAGCTTTTAAGGGAAAAAATTAAGAAATGGAAAACTCCTGTTTGTTTGTTTTTTTCATTTGTTCTCTGAAATTTAACTTTAGTTTAGCACTTAAACTAATTATCAAACACTATGTGGCTACATCAGAGAAGGCAATGGCACCCCACTCCAGTACTTTTGCCTGGAATATCCCATGGATGGAGGAGCCTGGTAGGCTGCAGTCCATGGGTTCGTCAAGAGTCGGACACGACTGAGCGACTTCACTTTCACTTTTCACTTTCATGCATTGGAGAAGGAAATGGCAACCCACTCCAGTGTTCTTGCCTGGAGAATCCCAGGGACGGGGGAGCCTGGTGGGCTGCCGTCTATGGGGTCGCACAGAGTCGGACATGACTGAAGCGACTTAGCAGCAGCAGCAGCATGTGGCTACATTGCACCCTGACAAGAGAAATGGAAGTAAGTCTCTGCCTTTTAGGAATTCATGATTGTTGAAGAGACAAGACATATGAGTTGCCACTGTATTAAAGGCAGACAGTAGTGAGTGCTAGAATGCAAGCTAACAATGAGGACGACAAAGACGGCTTACTGAGTACTTACTGAGTCCTGATGGTGTGGAGGACAATTTCTAAAAGATTTTCACACAACTCAGTTAATGCAACAAGCTACAGGAAACAACAAAATACTGTGGTTTTAAGGCAGGGGTGAGGTAAAAATTAATTTCAACTACTTAACTAGTATTTGGCCAAGTTAGTGAGCATTTTTCTTTTTTTGGCCATGTCATGTGGCAAGCGGGATCTTATTTACCCCATCAGACATCAAAACCATGCCCCATGAATTGGGAGTTCAAAATTTTAACAACTGTACCACCAGGGACGTCCCATGTGAGTATTTTAAATGCTCCTCAAATCATTTTTCTTTCATGGCTCACACAACAATCTTGTCAGCTATTTTTATGATGTGTTTTTTCGTTTTCCCCTTTTTATTTTTACAGTCAATGAAAATCCCCGTTGGGGCTGCTTTATATCCCTCTCACATAGTCAGATGGAAGCCCTAAACCCCACTACCTTAGAATGTGATTGTATTAGTGGCAGGATCTTTAAAGAGACAATCAAGTTAAAATGGGGTCAGTAGGATGGCCTTTAATCTGATATGACTGGCACCTTAATATTAATAAAAAGAATAAATACGGACACAGATGGGTACAGAGGGATGACCACGTGAAGACACAGGCGATGGTGACTTCCTACCTACAAGTCAAAGGGAGAGGCCCCAGAAGGAAATGAAACCCACTGACATTTTGTTCTCAGACTTCCAGCCTCCAGCACTGTGAGAAAAGATATTTCTATTGTTTAAGTCGCTCAGCCTGTGGCACTTTGTTATGGCCGCCCTGCCAAACTCACCCACACTGAATTGTGCACCTTTCCCACACGACTATTCATCATAGTTACCTCTATTTTTTTATGCCTTGTGTTTTTCAAGTAATCCTTTGTGAAAAGGGAGCAACATCTAAATGCCGAAATCCAAGGGTGAGAAAGTAGACCCACAATGGTGCTACCCAAGGCCACCAGCACACGAAGTATCCTTAACCCAGTCACACAAGAAGAGTGCTCAGAGTCGCCACTACTTCTAATGAGCATTCTCAGCCATAATGGTGGAAACAAAAACACATCTGTCTTTTAAAAAGTTTAAATAACAAAGTTCAAATCATTGTAAGAAAGCATTTATTTGAGAGTTGGGAAAAGAGATCAAATGGTCTCTTACCCTTTTCCAACTCTTTATTCTACATGATAGTTCATACAATTTTTGAGACTGTATGCACTTTTAAAAAAATTAGTATCAGTTGCCAGAATGACCTGGGCCAGGAAAATAAATATTTAAAGAAAGTCTAAAAATTGTATACATTATTATCAGAATTGTTTTTGAATTCTCATCACTTGTTGGTGAGGTGGGAGGAAACTATTACTGATAGAAGTTATCCTTTTTTATTGTAATTTATGTTTTATTCTGCTTGACAAATTACCATATTTTAATGTACATTTTTGAGTTTATCAATTAACAAATAAATATGAAAATATATAAGGTAAAGATAGAAATGATTTGGCCAGATCATAACAATAGCTGAGTCCTGTGATCTACAGCTTTCAGATTTTGACAATTAAGTTAACAGGGAATAAATACAAGTTTAGATGGTTTGAATAACATAATTATCAATCTTGATGTTTTTTGACATTGTGTTTTTTAAATTTTTTGATTGGAAGATAATTGTTTTACAGTGCTATGTTGGTAGAAGTTATTTTTATTTTCTTGAACTCTTGGAGGTCTGGTAGAGCTTCTAAGTATTTCAAATTAAACACCCTCAAGACAGACTAGATTCTGAGATTTGGGTCAGAACAGAAAAAAAAAAAAAAAAAGCAGAATGACTTTTTAAGACTTAGAAGTTTCAGTATTGACAACTACTAATATATAATATTAAATTATTTATTTTTTCTGTTGGAAGCACTGCTTCTCTCTGGGAACAGCTTGAAGGCAGAAAGAGAAGGGGAGAAGAGAGGATGAGATGGTTGGGTGGTATCATTGACTCAATGGACATGAGTTTGAGTAAACTCTGGGAGTTGGTGATATACAGGGAGGCCTGGCGAGCTGTAGTCCATGTGGTCACAAAGAGCTGGACATGACTGAATGACTGAACTGAACTGAAATGAACTACTTCTCTTGCCTCTTCCCTGGCAGGAATCTCATGTCCCACCTTCTCTTCCTAAAGACTTGCCTGCACAGAATACCATAGTCTAAACATGCCCTGAAGAAAATACTTCTTTTGTCACACAACTGTTTCTCACCTGGAACATTTTGGCTAGGTTCCCTTCCTCTCCTCTCTTTTTTCTTTTAAATTCTCTTGGAAAATATATTTTAATTACCATTAATTTTAAACATATTTTTGAACTATAATAAACTTTAAAAATTATATAGTATACACATTTGAAATTTATTTTGGGGGAAGCAATTATCATTCAATTTGCATTTACAAATGTACTGCTTTGCAGTTTATTGCTTTCTTACAATGTTTCAGTCTCTGTGTTGTCCTTGTTTCATTCTTCATTTGTAACAATGATTTGCATTTTTAAAAATCTTGGTCATACATGCAAGAGTAACTTACTATTCTTTTCAAAGTATGGGTTTTTGTTTCTACTTATCTGTTTTTAATTTTTTATAGTTAGATGGTTTATATTTTCATTTATATTAATCTCTTTCTTCTATTTTATGTTTATTTTGCTTTGCTTTGCTAGACTCTTGTCTTAAAAGCAAAGATAATTTATTTTCGATATTCGTTACCAATCTGGATAAAGGAACAGCTACCCACTCCAGTATTCTGGCCTGGAGAATTCCGTGGACTGTAGTCCATGGAGTCACAAAGGGTCAGACACGACTGAGTGACTGTCAATTTCCCTTTCCCTATAGACACGTGTAAGTTTATATCTTTTCTTCTCACATGCCACTTCTCATGTCTTTTCTTCAGTCATATTCCGCTAGTTTTGCTATTTAGTCCATTTATTCAGCTCCAAATAACTTATGTTTCATATCAATTGTCACTTGAACCTAATAATTATTTGCAATTGTGTGTATTTGTGTGTTTTATTTCCATGTATATTGTACTTAATTTCTTGTTATTGTTGATGCATAAGTAAATGAAGCCTGTATAACACCACCTTTATGGACTTTGCTGACATTCCCACTGTGGTCTAGCACATGGTAAATTTTTGTGGCTGCAGTATATGTGCTTGGAAATGATGTATAGTTTTGTGTGTATGGCTCAGGCTTCTTTGTGTAGCTGTTCAATCAGGCTTGCTAAGTGCATTGCACAACTCCTCCATACCCCTCCTCATTACCAAGTGGTTTCTTGGTTGATTTCTGAGGGAGAGATGTTCAGCCTCTTGCTGTGACTATGAATTTGCTGATTTTCCTTTGTGGGACTACCAGTTTCACTGTCTCGTTTCACACTGTTCACCTGAAATGATCACAATATTGTTTGTTAATAGGCTATACCTCAATACAAAATAAAAAGCAAAAAAAAAAAAAAATAGTGACTTCAAAATGGCTTTGTCTTTCTCTTCCATGACCCTGGTCTCCTTTCTGATCATGCCACCTCTTGTCCCAACTTTCTAGCCCCACCAGTCCTGTTTTTAGTTTCTCAACGCAGAAAGCTCTTTCCTGACACAGGACTTTGCTTTATGTATTCCCCTTTGTGATGCTCGAGCTCACCATCGTGTTGGATATCTAGGGCTCTGTGGCCCCTGGTGTCCTTACTGATGCCATAAGGGTGCCTTGCTCTCTCTCTCTCACCTTCTGGGAGAGAATTTTCTCTTCCACATTTTGCATTCTTTGTTTTTTGGTGTTTTTTTTTTTTTTTCCAATTTGACCTTCTGCTGTCAGGGTTTCCTTCCATGTTCTAGTCCCTTGAGAGTTCTCTTTCTTATGTTTCATCCTCCATCTATTAAATGTCCTTTTCTAACTTCCATATGGATTTGGTGGAAGAGGTGTAAAAACAGGCTAAACGAAGCATGTTCTCAGTTGCATTCTCAAGAGATTAAGCTTAAGAGTGACTTTAAAATTGATATTATGATTGCCGGTTGTGGGGGGTGGGGGGATGGGCGTGGAGGGAAAGGATGGGGGCAAGTGATAGTTAGAAAGTTTGGGAAGAGCATGTACTTACTGCTATATTTTAAATGGATAACCAACCAGGATATGCTGTATAGCACATGGAACTCTGCTCAATGTTATGTGGCAGCCTGAATGGGAGGGGTATTTGGGGGAGAATGGATACATGTATATGTATGGATGAGTTCCTTCGCTGTTCACTTGAAATGATCACAGCATTGTTTGTTAATAGGCTCTACCCCAATACAAAATAAAAAGGTTTTTTTTTTAAAAAGAGTGACTTCAAAATGCCTTTGTCTTTCTCTTCCATGACCCCAGTCTCCTCTCTAACCATACCACCTCTTGTCCCAGCTTTCTAGCCCCACGAGTCCTGTTTTTAGTTCCTCAATGCAGAAAGCTCTTTCCTAACACAGGACTTTTAAACATCAGTTTTTTTCTGCTTCTGCCTGGAATCACCATTTTCCCCATTATTTACCAGACCCTTCTTAAATCAGTTCAGTTCAGTCACACAGTCATGTCCGACTGTTTGCAACCCCATGGACTGCAGCACGCCAGGCCTCTCTGTCCATCACCAACTCCTGGAGCTTACTCAAACTCATGTCCATTGAGTCAGTGATGCCATCCAACCATCTCGTCCTCTATCTTCCCCTCTCCTCCTGCCTTCAATCTTTCCCAGCATCAGGGTCTTTTCAGATGAGTCGGTTCTTCATGTCAGGTAGCCAAAGGATTGGAGTTTCAGCTTCAGCATCACTCCTTCCAATGAACTTCAAGGCTGATTTCCTTGCTGTCCAAAGGACCCTCTAGAGTCTTCTTTAACACCACAGTTCAAAATCATCAATTCTTCACCACTCAGCTTTCTTTATAGTCCAACTCTCACATCCGTACATGACTACTGAAAAAAACATAGCTTTGACAAGACAGACCTTTGTTGGCAAAGTAACGTCTCTCTGCTTTTTCATATGTTGTCTAGGTTGGTCATAACATTTCTTCCAAGGAGCAAGTGTTTTTTAATTTCATGGCTGTCGTCACCATCTGCAGTGATTTTGGAGCCCCAAAAAATAAAGTCTGACACTGTTTCCACTGTTTCCCCATCTATTTCCCATGAAGTGATGGGACCAGATGCCATGATCTTCGTTTTCTGAATGTTGAGCTTTAAGCCAACTTTTTCACTCTTCTCTTTCACTTACATCAAGAGGCTCTTTAGTTCCTCTTCACTTTCTGCCATAAGGGTGGTGTCATCTGCATATCTGAGGTTATTGATATTACTTCCGGCATTCTTGATTCCAGCTTGTGCTTCATCCAGTCCAGTGCTTCTCATGATGTGCTCTGCATAGAAGTTAAGTAAGCAGGATGACAATATATAGCCTCGACATACTCCTTTCCTTATTTGGAACCAGTCTGTTGTTCCATATCCAGTTCTAACTGTTGCTTCTTGACCTGCATACAGATTTCTCAGAAGGCAGGTCAAGTGGTCTGGTATTCCCATCTCTTGGAGAATTTTCCACAGTTTGTTGTGGAAACTTCTTAAATAATCTAAATTAAATCAGGACATTCAGTTCTACTTTCTTGAAGTACTTCTATTTTTGTTCTTACTATACCTTTTTCAGTAGAATGTAGTTTAGAACCCACATATTTTTAAAATCTGATTATTTACTTTTTGTTTTTTCTTTCAAATTAATTTCAAATTCTAATTGAAAAAAGACTATGTCTATTTTCTGTTTGTTCCTCACTGTATCCCCACTGCTGTGACAGTACCAGGAGTATAGTTAGTGTAAAAAGATTTTATTGAATAGATAAATGAATACTAGCTCCAAGTAGGTGCAGATTGAAAATTGAGGATACAAAGACTACAGACACTAATATAAGGTTAAAATTCCATATAGATATAACACACTCCATCTTAAAGACGTGTACCTATTACAATTAGGAAAATCATAATAGGTATGAATTATGAAGTTCTAATTCATATGTTCATTATGGTTAATCTTTACAATAATACTGAAATTTGCAAATGGGTAAATGGAAGATTAGGAAAATGATGTAACTTACTCAACATCAAGTTATTTATACTAATAACAGTAGAATTGAATTCAAAACCAGATGTGTTTATTCCTAAAGTTTGTCCTTTTTTACACTATCATTCCATGCACCATTTTGCAACATTTGGTAATCTGAGAAATCCTAATAAATTTCACTTGAAAACAATTTATTTTAAAGAAACTAAAGTAGTATTTCCAGCTTTAAACTTGATCTAAATAAAGTAAGACAGATATAAAACATAGTTACTAATTCAATTTTCTTTTCTGAACTTTATACAACTAAAGCAATATTCAAAATATCCTTTCAAACTAGGTGTTTAGATTCTAGAGATAGAACTTCTCTACATTTTATGGAGTTCAATTTTACTACAATGAATAGACATGACCATAGGATTTAATGGAAGGTGCGAGCACCAGTTTCTACTTCTCTAAGACCATGTGTTTGAGCTCCATCTAATACTTTCTTCAGTATAACTCTGTCAAGCATTAAGATAACAATTCAAATCAGTTTGGCCCATTCAGTTACTTTACACAAAGTTGACAAAGCATCTGGACAATTGTAGAAACATCTGGATGATTAGTTAAATTTGTGACTGAAGTAATGGAACACTTGGGCACCCTAAAAACAAACAAGAGAAGTCTTTGCCTGACTCTCCAAAATAAAAGTGGAAAAATCAATATTTTTCCTTAAGACCTTTCTTCACCTGTCTAATATTCTGAATGTGTCTCATAAGAAGATGAACATTGTGTGCATGTGTGTGTGTGTGTGTCCATGCATGTTTGTGTGTTTTGCATTCCTATCATCCCTAGAGAGGTTTTGCTTACTTAGTTTCTGTGGCTGAATATTAAAACAAAAGTGAAGAGAACAACTTGGAAAGATTTTTATGAAAACAATAGATTCACTCCACCCTTATTACAACATTATTTTTATTTAGCCAGTTTTTAAAAATAGTTTTGCAATAGAAGCAATAAAGAAAAGGTATAAAAACCTACAACCTACTAGATTATAAGCATTCTGAAAGAAAAGCCTCAACAATATTTAATACATCAATGTGAATGACACTCATGTAAGAAAAATTTCAAAAGCAAATCCCATTAAATAAATGCATAAAAGGATACATTTTATATAACACCTTAGAAAAAGCATCTTTATGTGAAGTCCAACACCTCAATTACTATAATAATACACACTGACAAAAAGCTCACAACATAAGAATTAGTAATTGTTTTGGACTTAAATTGCTTTTCATATTGAATTAAAATCATTCATATTTTGTTTTCCTAAGTTACTAGTTTTGTAAATTTGGCTCATTTACATTTTTCATTTTTATTCACTTTTGGAGATGTTCATTTTCAGTATAAAGAAGGCCATCAAACCTTCTCTATGTGGGGCATACATGAAAAGTGTTTACTGAGTTTGTTGGAGGCAAATAGAACTAAGCATAACATGCTGAGCCACCAGGGCTTCCCAGGCGGTGCAGTGCCAAAGAATATGCCTGTCAATACAGGAGACTAGGGTTGGATCATGAAGATCCCTGGAGAAGGAAATGGCAATCCACTCCAGTGTTCCTGCCTGAAAAATTCCATGGAGAGAGGAGCCTGGTGAGCTACAGTCCATGGGGTGGCAAAGAGTCAGTCAGACATGACTAAGTAAATGAACACATTTTTTTTTAAAGCATAACATGGCAATTAAGATCATGGATCATGCTGTCAAATACTTAATTATCTAAATCACAAATGCAAAAGACATATGATTCCTTGCCTACAAAACTGCTTTCAATTTCTATATGGAGAGTTTTCTGTATCAGAAAAGTAATTTATTTGTGCTTCTGTTGCCTCACCAACAAATGAAAGTAATAGTAACAACGATGCAATAAGGTCATTTTGAAAATAAATTAGTTCACACAAAACAATAGCACTGACACAGAGAGGATGTGCAAAACCACTGGGAAGAAAAATAATTCACTGGTGTAAGAGCACAACAACGCTGTATATTGCCACCTTGCTTATTTAACTTCTATGCAGTGTACATCATGTGAAATGCTGGGCTGGATGACTCACAAGCTGGAATCAAGATTGTTGGGAGAAGTATCACCACCTCAGATATGCAGATGATTACTCTAGTGGTAGATAAAGAGCTTCTTGATGAGGGTGAAAGAGGAGAGTGGAAAAAGCTGGCTTACAACTCAACATTTAAAAAACCAAGATCATGGCATCCGGTTCCATCACTTCATAGGAAACAGATGGGGAAAAAGTGGAAGCAGTGACAGATTTTATTTTCCTGGGTGCCAAAATCACTGCAGACTGTGACTACAGCCATGAAACTATCGCTTGTTCCTTAGAACAAAAGCTAAGACCAACCTAGACAGTGTATTAAAAAATCAACAATATCACTTTGCCAACAAAAGTCCATCTAGTCAAACCTATGGTTTCTCCAGTAGTCATGTGTGGATGTGAGAATTGGACCATTAAGAAGGCTGAGGGGCAAAGAACTGATGCCTTCGAAATGTGCTGGAGAAGATTCTTGGGAGTCCCTTGGGCAACAAGATCAAATCAGTCAATCCTAAAGGAAACCAACCTTGAATATTCATTAGAAGGACTGTTGTTGAAGCTGAAGCTCCAATACTCTGGCCACCTGATGCAAAGAGCTGGCTCACTGGAAAAGACCCTGACGCTGGAAAAGATTGAAGGCAAAAGAAGAGGGCAGAAGCAGATGAGATGGTTATATAGTGTCACCGACTCAATGGACATGAATCTGAGCAAACTCTGGGAGATAGTGAAGGATAGGGAAGCTTAGCGTGCTGAAGTCCATTAGTTTGCAAAGAGTCAAACATGACTTAGCAACTGAACAATAACAACAATTTTTAGCATCAGGTTTATAAATGGAGTTCTATGAATATTTCTTTACTGAAAGCTTTAGTGTACCTAGCCATCTTTTTCACAGACACAAGAACAGAAGAAAATTACACCAAAAACCACAAGGAAGAAGATGCAAGGGTTAAAGTATAGGCAACATGGTCCTGTTCTCTGCCGTGCTAATATACTTTACAGGAAAAGACTCTAGGCTCTCATGTGCTACCTTGAACATTTTACAAACTCATTCTTAATGCCTTCAAATTCTGTTTTTGTCCCCACAGTTTAGGTCATGGATGTTAAAGATCATTAAAAATCAGTCTATTCTGGGTTTCACCTTCAACGTCCCCCTCGCCTTGCCCCCCACTCAGAATGTGACCATGCAGAGCAACCTCTCGCCTGTCTTCCCTCCTTTTGTTTTAGACAATAAGAGAAATGTTGATCTCATTTTCCTTTATTCCTTCTCTTCCCACTATTCTTTCTCCTTCAATGCTCTTTTCCTCTTTCCTCCATGCCCATCCTTGGACATCCTCCAAGGTTTTTCTACACTAGATAAATGAGATGCTTTACATGAAATAACCAAATCCAGGGTCTAAAATATAAAAAGTGATCCAAAAAGGCAAGTTCCTTTTGTTCTTTTATGCTCTTCTTTTCTCAGTGATATCATCTGTGCTTGTGGCTTTAATCATCAGTTCCACATAGATGAGGTTTAAATCTCTATCTTCTGCTGACTTCTCTCCTCACAGTCACTCCTCTGTTCCTACCTGGACCAGCTGTTCAATCTCAATTCTTTCTTGCCTTGCTGTTGTCTAGGTACCACTCCCCACAACTTCTGTGCAAATCTTGCATTTTATGGCACTGGCTATATTTTGATCATGAATTATCAGAGGTGACTTTCACTTTGTTCTCACCTGTAAGTCACTAGGTCCTGGAGGATCTATGTTTAGTGTCTATCACATTCACGTCCTCAAAAATTCTCAACTTACTACTTCAAAATTGTCAGCATTAGACCTGGGCACTTGATCAGAGATGGAACAACTTCTCATTCCAAATCTGTGCTTCCAAAATTTTGTTGCCATTAATACTAAGTGAAATTGAAAGTCGCTCAGTCGTGTCCAGATCTTTGTGACCCCATGGACTGTAGCCTGCCAGGCTCCTCTGTCCACAGAATTCTCCAGGCAAGAATACTGGAGTGGGTTGTCATTCCCTTCTCCAAGGTATCTTCCCAACCCAGGGATTGAACCCAGGTCTCCCACATTAGAGGTGGATTCTTTACCATCTGAGCCACTAAGTTAATCTATAAATAAGTCTGACACGTTTTTTGATTATGCCAATTCTTTAAAAAAAACACTTTAAAAGTTTTCCCAAATATTGAATACAAACTCGATATCTTTTGTAGCATTTATTAATTTATGTTTATAGACTTATCTTTAATCTTTTTAATTCTTATACTGCATCACAATAAAACTGTGTTATTAAGAGTTCCCTGGTTCTGCTTTGTTCTTTCTTACCCTGTACTTCCCTCCATGAGAGACAATTTTCCCCAGTTTTCATCACTGATTGACATTTACCCTGTAATTCCAGGCTTAGAGTATGTACCATTTTCTCCAGTGAGTGCCCTTATTTGATTCTCAGGCTTAGACAGGAGGAAACATTTATAGCACAGCTTTTTGTTGTTCACAGCTTCTACCACAATGCCCTCCACTTTGTAAGGAGCTACTACCAACCTGATGAAGGTGAGGACACTTCTACCCTTGGCTCAAGCACTTGTTATCACTTTGGCTCTAGAATAAAGCCCTTTGAGAGAAGGGACTTTGTCTTATATTCATGTTTCATTTCTTCACAATTCCCAAGAATATACTAGAAACATCTAAAAGAAAGGGAAATATTTTTATTTGATTGTCGGTTTTGAAGAGAGCAGATGGCTACTTCTCACAAATAGAAATATGAACTGACAACTATCTGTGGTCAGAATGAGCCATGCCCAGAGGTCTAATTTGAGTTATTGGAAATGCAATTTCAGCAACAGGAGCAAGAACCACTGTAACCACCACCAGATTTGAGCAAAATTTGATAGGTCTTGTACCCATAATAGCTCAGCACTCGTGATAAAGAAAAATCTAAACAAAGGCCAAGAAAAGAAATGGTCAGAGGAGAGAAAAATAGTCAGTGTTTCTGAACTGCAGCTGGTGCTGAGAGGGGCTTAAACATGCACCTCAGTCCTTCAAGGATGGATTCATTAATATTTTTCCACAGCTGTAGAGATGAATAAGAGATTAATTAAAAGGGGAAATAGATTTTCCTTTTCTGGCACACTTAACATAAATGCTACTACTATGTTTTGATAGTAACTTAGTGAATATCTCCACCCAGTCTTATCTTGGGGGTAAGAAACTTTTATGACATGATTGATATGGGCTGTAGTATTTATTTTCTTAGCATTAATTTCTTTTTTCTATTCAATTCCTTTTTTTAATTCTCCTTGGATATTTAGTTCCTGATCAGTTCTACAGAAATACCGGCTTGAGGAATAAATGGTTTACCGAAAACAAGCTTTAGCAAAAACAATCTCGGAATTAAATCCCAGCTTCTTCATTAGGGTAATAATAAAGATAAACAAACCTAAAAACAAATTTTAAAAAATTACACCAGCTTCTATCTGTTGTGTACTTACTTTGCATCAGCCACTCTGCTGAAGACTGTGTATTTTTTTTTCTTATTTACTATTTATTTTAGGCTTGTGAGGTAGGTATTACTATTTGCACCATGCGGAAGAAGAAACTTTAGCTTCAAAAAAGGTTTTGGTCCCAAACTCTATGACTGCAAAGCCCATATTCTTCATCACTGTGGTTTGTCCTTCTGACTACATTTGTCTTTTAACTAACTTTTTTGAACCCCAATCACATTGGAAAACAGGGTCTAATCATAACTCCAGGCTTCCCAGGTGGCTCAGTCGAATCAGCCTGCCAAGCAGGAAATGTGGGTTTGATCCCTGGGTCAAGAAGATCCCCTAGAGGAGGAAATGGCAACCCACTCCAGTATTCTTGCCTGGGAAATCTCATGGACAGAGAAGCCTGGCAGGCTACAGTCCAAGACGTTGCAGAGTTGGGCACGACTTAGCAACTAAACAACAAATCATAACTCCTGTTGTGATTCTGAATTTTGTACATGAAATTTAAATTTAATATATTTTACTCCATATTAGAGAATTTCTTAGCTTTTCACTTCATTCTGTACTGTTTAATCCTGGATTATGTTTGATACTCATAAGCAATACTATATACATATTCTATTAATATGTTACTCATAAATTTTACAAATTTAGGGCAAAAAATTACTTTTGGAAGGGGAAGTTTTTCATTAGCAATATTTAGTCAGTATCAGAATTTGAATTCTACGTAAGACTGTTATGAAAGTTAGTCTTATATGTCAACTTGCCTGGCCCTCAGTGCCCAGATATTTGGTCAAATATTACTCTGGGTGTTTCTGTGAGGGTGTTTGGGTTATATTTACATTTAAAAATGGGGACTTTGAGTAAAGCAGATTGCCCTTCATTATGTAGGTGAGTCTTATTCAATTAGCTAAAAGCTTGACTAGAATAAAAAGGTAAGAAGGGACTCTCCAACGAATTAGCTTTCTGATTTTATAGCAAACTGCTTTTGTACTTGAACTACAACTCTTTCCTGCATTTCCAGCCTGCTTGCCTCCCCCCAGTAGATTTTGGACTGAACAAACCTCCAGAGTCACATGAGACAGTTCCTTGAAATAAATCTCCCCCTGCTTTCTCTATGTATATGTAATACGTTGTTGGTTCTGTTCTATATCTCTGCAGAATTCTGACTAGTACAGTCTGTTAGCTCAGCTTAAAGAAAAGTTTCATAACTATTTTGAAATTTTAAAATAAAAAATCTCATTGAATTAGAAATCATTCTGCCTTACCATCAGAAATTTTGAGATGATACTGGTCAATGAAAGAAAAGAAAGATCTGTTAGATTTAAGAACTGCATGTAATAAAGATCATTTAAGTAACTCAAGTTATCAAAATTCCAGTTAAAGATGAGAAAGGAGTTTCCATAATATAAAAAGAGTGATAAAGGTATCTGTAATTACTACTTTTTGTGAGACTAAAGTTCCTTACAGATGATGACTATCAAGATTGTAGAGAGGTCATTATTAAAAATTCTTGATTACAAATTTAGTGAAGCCAATTGAAACATAAATTTCAATTCAAAAGTTGTAATCACATTTATAGATTCAAAAATGTTAGTAGAAAAGATTTAAAATATTTTATTTGAAAGTTTTGTACAAGTAAAATTATTTAGTTTCTTCCCTAATACTTTGTGTTTTATTTTTCTTATTATAATAAAATGTAATGAGTTTTAAAAAAATTCACTATCAGTGTAGATTCCTCAAACCCCCCTTACTCCAGGATATCCTTATAAGCTACTTAAGTACTATGATGTTAGTGTTATAATATTAAAAATGTTGGAAGCTATGTTTAAAGAAAAATTGGACTTTCTTCTAAAGGCAATAAAGAATCATTGAACTTTACAAAACCCAAAGGGCATTAGGGATTTGCCTATAGTTCTGCTCAACACACTGTATCTAGGTGACTTTGAGGTTTCTCTCCAGGAGGTATTTTATAGATGTTTCATACTTTAAAAAGTTTTGGGGTATAATAACCTCACTATAAAGAACAAGAGGAGCTTCCCAGGTGGCTCAGTGGTAAAGAATCCACCTGCTAATGCAGGAGATGCAGGTTTGATTCCTGGGCCCAGAAGATCCCCTGGAGGAGGAAATGGCAGCCCATTCCAGTATTCTTGCATCAAAAATCCCATGGACAGAGCAGCCTGGAAGGCTTCAGTATATGGGGCGACAAAGGGTCAGACTCAACTGAGCTTGTGTGCACGATGAACAGGAGAAAGGAAGACTAGATACATGGAGACCATTTGGAAGGTTGTTGTAATAACCCAGATGAGACATGATGTAGTCTAAATCAGGGTAGTGATGGCGGTAATGGAGAATAGTAGAAAGCTTTGGGAGATGTTTGTTAATAGAATCACTAGGATTTTTTTTATTGATTTGATGTGATGAATTATGAATAAGGAGAGAAGAATAAAAATTTCTGTTGAGTAACATAAATCAGCAACAGTCTCTATGAGCAGCTCCATATTACCTGCCTGTGGAGCAGAATGATATTGACACTTAGTCCTTACCCGCTTCATTCTCAGAGCCTGGTGGTGACCCTCAGGTACTGTTCTGAAACAAAACCAAAAGAAGACCATCAACTCTTTAACATTTTCTCCACCAAACTAAAAGGAATAAAATGGTTTTTACTTCCTCACAAATCCCCATGGAATTTTCCCAGATCGTGTAAAGAGATGATCCTAAAGGACTATCAGATCTGTGTGCTAAGTCGCTTCAGTTGTGTCTGATTCTTTGCAACCCTATGGACTGTAGCCCACCAGGCTCCTCTGTCCATAGGATTATCCAGGCAAGAACACTAGAGTGGGTTGCCATGCCCTTCTTCAGGGCATCTTCCCAACCCATAGATTGAACTTGCATCTGTTAGGTCTTATGCATTGACAGGCGGGTTCTTTACCACTAGCACCACATAGGAAGCCGTATCAGATCTAAATTTAGGCAAATGTTTCCTGATCTAAGCTTTATTTAAGTGAGAGCCTCAGTTTTGTTCAGGCGCTTAGTAGTGTCCGACTCTTTGTGACCACATGGACTTCAGCACGCCAGGCTTCCCTGTCCATCACCAACTCCCAGAGCTTGTCCAAACTCATGTCCATTGAGTTGGTGATGCCATCCAACCATCTCATCCTCTGTCATCCCTTTCTCCTCCTGCCTTCAATCTTTCCCAGCATCAGGATCTTTTCCAATGAGTCAGTTCTTCGCATCAGGTGGCCAAAGTATTGGAGCTTCAGCTTCAGCATCAATCCTTCTGATGAATATTCAGGACTGATTTCCTTTACAATTGACTGGTAGTGAGAGCCTATCCCCTAATTATTCCCAAATATTTCCATTTCAATTTGCATTACTAACTTTTCTTTGTATTCAGGTAAGGAACTGGAGGGATCCATCATGCTCTTGGGGATGCCCTCTTAAGGAAAGGCAAAGATATCAGGTAGGAAGTAAAGAAGTTAATTAGAACACATTCAAAATGGAGGGACATTGGAAACATTTATTCCATCCACTTTAATTTATAGGCAGGAAATTGTGGCCCAGAGGTGAGGTACAATTTACTGAGGCCAGAGAAAGATACAGAGCAGAAAGTGAAAGAAGTTTACTTTCACTCTTAATAACTACAATATTTCACTAAAGTTAAGACATAATCAGTTATGAAGTATGAAAAAAAACTACCAATTAAACTATAACAGACTGCTAATACACTATCTTTGTAAGATATACAGTAAATTCTAATTTGTTAGTTTTAAAAATAAATATGCCTTCAAATTGACAGTCCTGAAAGCCAAGCTGTCAATAAAAAATTTCTACAGTAGACAGTGGCATTTCTACCCTTCTTTTAAAAGTTAAGAGTCTTAAGCACTAAGATACACAATCAGAAATTGTATACAGCTTAATCCTTTAAAAACTCTTATTTTTTGTATTATAGAAAAATTGTCTTAGAAGTCTAAGTCAGGTTCACTCAGAATTTGGGTTGCATAAAATTATAATGATAATTAAATAATTTTCACATGCAATGACACTAAAGTCTGCCATATTTTGGAAAGGGCCACAAACCACAGAAGTTCTGCATTCTGCTTTATTTCAAACCTTACAGTATCAGTTAGGAAACATCTAAGTAACTCTGGAAACACTCGGATGGTACAAAATGCACACTGATTTTTATTTTGTAAGCATTTTTTACACAAGTCATTAGATGAATTTCTTGTTCTAAACAAATGTGTCAAATTATTGTCATAAAATTTTAAGCCAAAAATGGGAAATGAAAGCACATGCTCTAAATTAGAGGAAAGAGAAAATTAGAAGGTGTGGGGTGTTGTAAAATGTACACGTAAACATGCAAATGTTATCCAGCTTTCTTAAGTCAGAATTTTTTTGTGTGGTAAGACTCTTACATGATTTGTATGGAATATCTCAGGGGTGTAGTTATAATTGTAGCATTAAAGCACACTTCCCTGTGAGGTGGTATGACTTCCCCCGAAGAAGAGTAGCATAACATGGCATAGGTTTTGCTTCAAGTAGCCTGATCATGTGAAATCTTCCAACAGATTAATTTTGGTTGGGCAAAGCATATTTTAGATTTGTCATCAGAGATATTTGTCTGCTCACTACACTTGTCTTTAGGTGGCCTTTGAGTTTCAATACTGGTAAGCTTTCTTCTTGAGCTCCTCTGATGGCTCAGCGGTAAAGAATCTGCCTGCAATGCAGGAGAAGGCAGATGTGTGGGTTTGATCCTTGAGTCTGGAAGATCCCATGGAGGAGGGCATGGCAATGCACTCCAGTATTTTTGCTGGAGAAAGCCAGAGAAACCTGTCAAGCTACAGACCATAGGATCACAAAGAGTGGGGCATGACTGAGATGACTGAGCATGCACATAGCCACAACCATTCTTATATTTCAGAATTAAAGAGCTTTTGGAACCATCAACCTCATTACATTCTTGAGAGTAACATGTTAGACTAACACTCAGAAAATTATATAGATTTTTTTTCCTTTTAAATTTGTATTGAACTTACATAAGTTAAAAAAAAAAAACCACACAAAACCAACCAACCAACCAAAGAAACAACCGAGTTCATTTATTTCTCCCATCACTCACTCCTTGCTTCTTGCAATCAATGATTTATTCTCTTTATCTATTACCTGGGCTTTTTATTTTTTGGTTTTGTTTCTCAGTTCAGTCACTGAGTCAGGTCCGACTCATGCGACCCCATGAACTGCTGCACGCCAGGCTTCCCTGTCCATCACCAACTCCCGGAGTCCACCCAAAACCACGTCCATTGAGTCGGTGATGCCATCCAACCTTCTCATCCTCTGTCATCACCTTCTCCTCCTGCCCCCAATCCCTCCCAGCATCAGGGTCTTTTACAATGAATCAGCTCTTCGCATCAGGTGGCCAAAATATTGGAGCTGCAGCTTCAAAAGCAGTCCTTCCAATGTACACCCAGGACTGATCTCCTTTAGGATGGACTGCTTGGATCTCCTTGCAGTTCAAGGGACTCTCAAGAGTCTTCTACAACACCACTGTTCAAAAGCATCACTCCTTCAGCACTCAGCTTTCTTTATAGTTCAACACACACATCCATACATGACTACTGGAAAAACCATAGCCTTGACTAGATGGACCTTTGTTGACAGAGTAATGTCTCTGCCTTTCAATATGCTGTCTAGGTTGGTCATAACTTTCCTTCCAAGGAGTAAGTGTCTTTTAATTTCATGGCTGCAGTCACCATCTGCAGAGATTTTGGAGCCCAGAAAAATTAAGTCAGCCACTGTTTCCACTGTTTCCCATCTATTTGCCATGAAGTGATGGGACCGGATACCATGACCTTCGTTTTCTGAATGTTGAGTTTGAAGCCAACTTTTTTCACTCTCCTCTTTCAGTTTCATCAAGAGGCTCTTTAGTTCTTCACTTTCTGCCATAAGGGTGGTGTCATCTGTATATCTGAGGTTATTGATATTTCTCCCAGCAATCTTGATTCCAGCTGTGCTTCATCCAGCCCAGCATTTCTCATGATGTACTCTGCATATAAGTTAAATAACCAGGGTGGCAATGTACAGCCTCCTTTTCCTGTTTGGAACCAGTCTGTTGTTCCATGTCCAGTCCTGACTGTTAACTCCTGACCTGCATACAGGTTTCTCAAGAAGCAGGTCAGGTGGTCTGGTATTCCCATCTCTTTCAGAATTTTCCACAGTTTATTGTGATCCACACAAAGACTTTTGCATAGTCAGTTATGCAGAAATAGATATTTTTCTGGAACTCTTTTGCTTTTTCGATGACCCAGTGGGTGTTGGCAATTTGATCTCTGGTTCCTCTGCCTTTTCTAAAACCAGCTTGAACATCTGGAAGTTCACCGTTCATGTATTGCTGAAGCCTGACTTGAAGAATTTTGAGTATTATTTTACTAGCATGTGAAATGAGTGCAATTATGCAGTAGTCTGAGCATTCTTTGGCATTGCTTTTCTTTGGGATTGGGATGAAAACTGACCTTTTCCACTCCTGTGGCTACTGCTGAGTTTTCCAAATGTGGTGGTATATTGAGTGCAGCACTTTCACAGCATCATCTTTCAGGATTTGAAACAGCTCAACTGGAATTCCATCACCTCCACTAACTTTGTTCATAGTGATGCTTCCTAAGGCCCACTTGACTTCACATTCCAGGATGTCTGGCTCTAGGTGAGTGATCACATCATCGTGATTATCTGGGTCGTGAAGATCTTTTTTGTACAGTTCTTCTGTGTATTCTTGCCACCTCTTCTTAATATCCTCTGCTTCTGTTAGGTCCATACCATTTCTGTCCTTTATTGAGCCCATCTTTGTGTGAAATGTTCCCTTGGTATCTCTAATTTTCTTGAAGAGATCTCTAGTTTTTCCCATTCTATTGTTTTCCTCTATTTCTTTGCACTGATCCCTGGGGAAGGCTTTCTTATCTCTCCTTGCTATTCTTTGGAACTCTTCATTCAAACGGGTATGTCTTTCCTTTTCTCCTTTGCTTTTTGCTTCTCTTCTTTTCACAGCTATTTGTAAGGCCTCCTCAAACAGCCATTTTGTTTTTTTGCATTTCTTTTTCTTGGGAATGGTCTTGATTCCTGTCTACTGTACAATGTCAGGAACCTCATTCCATAGTTCATCAGGCACTCTGTCTGTCAGATCTAGTCCCTTAAATCTATTTCTCAATTCCACTGTATAGTCATAAAGGATTTGATTTAGGTCATACCTGAATGGTCTAGTGGTTTTCGCCACTTTCTTCAATTTCATTCTGAATTTGGCAATAAGATGTTCATGATCTGAGCCACAGTCAGCTCCTGGTCTTGTTTTTGCTGACTGTATAGAGCTTCTCCATCTTTGGCTGCAAAAAATATAATCAATCTGATTTCAGTGTCGACCATTGGAGATGTCTATGTATAGAGTCTTTTCGTGTTGTTGGAAGAAGGTGTTTGCTAAGGCCAGTACGGTCTCTTGGCAGAACTCTATTAGCCTTTGCCCTGCTTCATTCTGTACTCCAAGGCCAAATTTTCCTGTTACTCCAGGTTTTTCTTGACTTCCTACTTGTGCATTCCAGCCCCCTTCTAGAAAGTCTTGTACATCTTAATAGAAATGTTCAACTTCAATTCTTCAGCATTAATGGTCAGGGCATAGACTTGGATTACCTTGATATTGAATGGTTTACCTTGGAAACGAACAGAGATCTTTCTATCGTTTTTGAGATTGCATCCAAGTACTGCATTTTGGACTCTTTTGTTGACCATGATGACTACTACATTTCTTCTAAGGTATTCCTGCCTGTAGTAGCAGATATAATGGTCATCTGAGATAAATTCACCCATTCCAGTCCATTTTAGTTCACTGATTCCTAGAATATTGATGTTCACTCTTGCCATCTCCTGTTTGACCACTTCCAATTTGCCTTGATTCATGGACCTAACATTCCAGGTTCCTATGCAATATTCCTCTTTATAGCATCAAACCTTCCTTTGTCACCAGTCCCATCCACAAATGGGTGTTGTTTTTGCTTTGGCTGCACCCCTTCATTCTTTCTGGAGTTATTTATCCACTGATCTCCAGTAGCATATTGGGCACCTACTGACCTGAAGAGTTCCTCTTTCACTATCCTATCATTTTGCCTTTTCATACTGTTCCTGGGGTCCTCAAGGCAAGAATACTGAAGTGGTTTGCCATTCCCTTCTGCAGTGGACCACATTCTGTCAGACCTCTCCACCATGACCCACCAGTCTTGGCTGGCCCCACATGGGATGGCCTAGTTTCATCGAGTTAGACAAGGCTGTGGTCCATGTGATCAGATTGGCTCATTGTCTGTGATTGTGGTTTCCGTTTGTCTGCCTTCTCTCAGTGCCTACTATCTTACTTGGGTTTCTCTTACCTTGGATGTGGGGTATCTCTTCACAGCTGCTCCAGCAAAGCGAAACCTCTGCTCTTTACCTTGGACCGGGGTAGCTCCTCTCAGCCCCGCCCCTGACTTTGGATGCGGGTAGCTCCCCTCCGCAGCACTTCTGCACCTTCCGTCACAGACATATAAGAGAGATCATATAGTGTTTTTCTTTCTCTTTCTGACTTATTTTTTCATTTAGCATAATGCTCTCAGAGTTCACCCATGTTGCTGCAAATGGAAAGATTTTCTTCTTCTTCTTTTTTTTTTTTTTTTGTGGCTGAATAAGATTCCATTGTAAAGAAGTGTTCCAAGATTTCTTCATCTATTTATCTATCATTGGAAACTTAGCTTGTTTCCATATCTTGCCTATTTTAAATAATGCTGCAATGAATATGGGAATGTATGTGCTTAGTCATTTAGTCGTGTCCGACTCTTGGCAATCTCATGGACTGTAGCCCGCAAGGCTCCTCTGTCCACAGGATTCTCCAGGCAAGAATACTGGAGTGGGTTGCCATGCCCTTCTCCAGGGAATCTTCCCAAACCAGGGAGTGAACCCAGGTCTCCCACAATGTAGGCAGATTCTTTACCATTTGAGGCATCAAGGAAGCCTAAGAACACTGGAGTGGGTAGCCCATCCCTTCTCCAGGGGATCTTCCCAAGTCAGGAGTTGAACCAGTGTCTCCTACATTGCAGGTGGATTCTTTACTAGCCGAGCTCTCAGGGAAGTCCAAGGGCATGTATGCACCTTTTCAAATTAGTATTTTCATTTTCTTTGGATAAATACCCAGAAGTAGAGTTGCTGGATTTATATGGCAGTTCTATTCTTAATTCTTTGAAGAACTACTATATTGTTTTACATATCTCTTTTCAAAAATTGTCATCAAATGTTTTCTTTCTTCCACCCTTCAGAAGTCATCCTAAAATGAGTAATTTTTACAATTGGAAAGTTACTGAAGCTTCAGAAAAGCATTTAGAAATAGTGCCTATATATTATAATTTATCTTTCTCTGCTCCTCAAGCTTTCTTTTTATGGACACATGTATTTCTTTTTTAAAAAATCTTATAATCATTTTTTTAACCTAAGTAATTTGCCATGCAATCATTATCTCTAGCCACCAGTAACTCTGTTAAAATTATATAAATTAATCAATTTTATAACTAATTTCAATTAGAATTTTAAAATTTTAAACACTATTTAATGCATCCTGTACCATATGAAGGGCACCTGCATGTTTGCATGTATATGTGTGTGTGTATATGTGTGCATATGTGAAGAATTTCAATAACCTCTTGTGCCAATACTTCTATAATGCAATTGAAAATATGACAATCTCTTACGGCAAAACAAGTGCTAAAAGTAACAGTTTATTTGGTCAGTTTCTAATGTACTAATTTTGGGTCAATTTCTAATTTTTTATTTTCAGCCAGGGTTGATATAGTTTCTTTTAGAGACTGAAAATTTATAATTTTGTTTATGTAGCCTAATAGCTAAAGTAAAAAGACAACGGAAACGCTGCAGAAAATTCAGTTGAATAACTGCTTGAGAGTGATTCTGTGTTCTCTTTCTCAAGGTCAAAGAAGAGGTAAAGTTTCAGCTGCTGCTTTCCTAAGGACTTGGGTGAGATTCAGGGATGGGATGCCTTCTGACATACCTCACAGGAGGTCATTCTGGGAACTTCCAAATTATTCATAAATATAATTAAGCTCTAAATTGCAGACAGAATAAGACAAGTAAGAAAGATCAAGGTAAAGAGGCTGTGGAATTCTGGAGTGCCAGTGGGTGGGAGGGAGAGATGAGCACCCCGAAGAAATTCCTTCCAGCAAGTTAAAGGAGTATTTTATTGGATTCTTTGGTAAATTATCATTGGCAAACCCTCTGGGCTACATGGTATAGCCTAGAAGAGGACAATGAGAAAACTGATGACCTGCAGAACTAGTTAGACTTCCTTTTGATTGCTGAACTGAAAAACCAACCAGATCTTATTATACTTTCACACTTGCAAGTCAAAGTTTCTTGACTCATTCTGTCTTTTATTTGGTGCCCTGGGACATTTGCCATGTAACTGTATTCACATGTGTATTTACCATTGACATTTTAAGATATTCTGAAAAATCCCAAAGCATTATCACTTCAAACCAACACTCCAACTCAACACCTTTTCTCAGTCGTTGATGCCAGTAAGGGTTGGCTTATGGAGACTGTGAGCTAAGAGTCTTTAACATTAATGTGTGGATTTGGGAATCCAACACTAGTGGTGGTGAACAGCTTTGAAACATCATATTCAGGAGCTTGATGATGTTAGAGTTTGTATGGGTATGTCATCATACTTAATGTATTTGGTTATTTCACTTAACTTCCAAAGGATGAAATTTTTCAACCTAATGAAAGGAGACATGGGTTAAAGAGCTGAGAAACACATTTTTTTATTTTACATGGGCATGGAGCTAAGTGGTTATTTTCCTCTCTTCAGGGGTGAGTGGAGGTGGAACAGATTGCTGCAGTATTCACAGTACTGCAGTTACAGTGAGAAAGGCTAAGCCACTCTGGTCTCCCGGCCGTGCTTCTCAGGTCATTTTGGTCTCTAGAAGAGTATTGTTTGCACTTGAATACAGCTTCTCCTCTCAGGTACTAGACTAAATACATTTGTTGCATCATAGAGAAGGCAAGGAATTCCAGAAAAACATCTACTTCTGCTTCATTAATTATGTTAAAGCCTTTGTGTGGGTCACAACAAACTGTGGAAAATTCTTAAAGAGACAGGCATACCAGACCACTCAACCTGTTTCCTGAGAAACCTGCAGGCACATCAAGCAGCAACAGTTAGAACTGGACATGGAACAATGGACTGGATCAGCATTGGGAAAGGAGTATGGCAAGGCTGTATATCATCACCCTGCTTATTTAACGTCTATGCAGAGTACATCATGTGAAATGCCAGACTGAATGAATTATAAGCTGGAGTCAAGACTGCTGGGAGAAACATCACCAACCTCAGATATGCAGATGATACCACTCTAATAGCAGAAAGGGAAGAGGACCTAAAGAGCCTCTTGATGAAGGTGAAAGAGGAGAGTGAAAAAGCTAACTTAAAACTCAACATTAAAAAATAAGATCATGGCATCTGGTCCCATCACTTCATGGCAAATAGAAGAGGAAAATGTAGAAGCAGTAACAGATTTTATTTTCTTTGGCTCCAAAATCACTGTGGATGGTGACTGCAGCCATGAAATTAAAAGACTCTTGCTCCTTGGAAGAATAGCTGTGACAAACCTAGACAGTGTATTAAAAAAGCAGAGGCATCACTTTGCCAACAAAAATCCGTATAGTCAAAACTATGGTTTTTCCAGTAGTCACATAAGCATGTGAGAGCTGGAACATAAAAAAGGCTGAGCACCAAAGAACTGATTCTTTCCAATTGTAGTGCTATTAGAAGACTCTTAAGAGTCCTCTGGACTGCAAGGAGATCAAACCAGTCAATCCTAAAGGAAATCAACCCTGAATATTCATTGGAAGGATTGTTGCTGTCACTGAAGCATCAATACTTTGGACACCTGATATAAAGAGCCAACTCATTGGAAAAGACCTAGACAGGTACAAGTACAATATCATACCTTTGACCCATGTAAAGTCAATAATAGACCTGAAGCTGGAAGAGTAAAATATACACTCACTTCTGGACTTCAGTAACAAGTGAAGAAGACTGAAAATATAGAGAATTGCTTCAACATATAAAAAGAGGCATCAATAGGTTTTGCAAAAGGCTTGTAAGACACAGTTTTTAAATATATTTTGGCTCATAAAGTTATTTTACATGTTTATAGAGAAATATAAAAATACTTTTAGGCCAAATGTTCATGGACAAATATATTTAATATATCAAGTATTTTATTAGAATTTGGGCTGAAGCTGTTGATGTTATTTTAGTTTTTGTGAGTGACTGCAGGAATAACTTCAACTTATAAAGGAATGATAATAAAGAATAATCAAAAATTATTGCAGATTTAATGACATGCAATTGATAGAATTTTCCAGTTTTGTGACCTAAGGTATGTATCTGTGAGCAGCAGATAAGTATCTCATTTTTTTATTTCAAAAGTTCTTCAGACAGAATAGTATTTTCGAGAGTTCTTTAGCAGTAGAATCAGTAGTTAAAATTTTTATCTTTTGTATCACGCTATGAGGCAGAGAATAATTTATGGCTAGACATCCTGAACTCCTAAGTCAGTTTCCTTCCAGACACATCTGTGCGCCAAATGAAAATGCAAAGCATTTCATTGTATGGTACATCATTTGATTGGGGAATAAATGGAAGATTTATTCCTAATAGCTTCTTTCTCTGTTCACATTTAAATATATAACATGGGATGGGAAGGAAGTTCTAGTTTTATAGTGTCTTGATTACAATAACCAAAAGCAATGATCTATATTTCCAAAAGAAGACAAACAATCATCACTTTTAAGTAGCATGCTTAGTCACTCAGTCATGTCTGACTCTGCAGGGCTATAGCCTTTCAGGTTCCTCTGTCCATGGGATTTTTCAGGCAGGAGTACTGGAGTAGCTTACTTTTTCTCCTCCAGGGGTTCTCCCCAACCCAGGGATTGATCCCACATCTCCTGTGTCTCCTACATTAGCAGGTGAATTCTTTACCTGCTGAGCTACTGGGGCAGTTCCATTTCAACTAGTAGAGAAAACATTTTAAATCTTTATTTTAGAAATAAGCACTCCTACATAAGCATGTTTCTTTCCCAGTGAACTTCAGCATACTCTGTATTTAGCCAGCCTTGCTATTGAGAAGAGATAAATTTGCAAAATTTCTCCCACATACCCTTAATCTTTCCCACTATTTCAAAAGCAGAAGAGATTGCTGAGATAGTTTAGTCTAGCAAGCTATCTTGCTAGATAACTTGCTAAACAAATTCACCAGAAAGGAATAATTTTAAAGTATAAACTAATTAAAAATTGTACTGAGGAAAGAAAGGAAAAAGAGTATGTGGTCTGTTTTGGTCATTGAAACAAGATGGCAAATGGTTTAAAGCTTTGTATTTTGAGAATTATGGATTCATTAGGACACTGGGAAGATAATAGAAGTGCTATGTCTTCTTCACTCACCTTCTCCAATGGTTGTATCTTATATGACTGTAGCATAATATAAAATCAGAAAAAACTGACATCAGTGTGTCAGAGCAGTGTGTGTGTGTAGTTCTATGACACTTTATCACACGTGTAGATTTGGGTAATGACCAACACAATCAAAATGCAGAACTGTGCCATCATTTACAAAGATCTCTTCCTTCTCACTACCCTTTTATAACACTCTCCTGCCATCATCCATAATCTCTGTCAACTACTAACTTGTTTTTCATCTCAGTAATTTTGTCATCTCAAAATGTTATATAAATGGAATCATGCAGTATGTGATGTTTAGACATGTTTGTTTTTCACTCAGCATGATGACCTTGACATTCACCCAAGTGGTTGCATTATGAATAGTTCATTTCTGTTTATTGGAATAAATGTGCAGGACTGCAAGTGCTGGGTTTTATGATAAGTGCATGTAACTTTCTAAGGAAACTAAACTGTTTTCCAGAGTGGCTGGACCATTTCACATTCTCACTAGTAGTGTGTGTGAGATCCAGTTTCTCTCCATCCTGACCTGCATTCTGTATTGTTACTATTTTTACCTTGAAGGTGAAAGTGAAGTGAAAGTGAAAATCGCTCCATGTAAAGGGATACCAAATCATGGTCTCAAGTTGCATTTTTGTCATGCTAATGATATTGGACATCTTTTCATACATTTGTTGTCATGTATATATCTCTTCAAAGAGGCTAAATCTATTTATTTTAAAAACATTCATAGGCTACCAAATGATACCACAGGATACCAAGTGATTTTTTCAAGTACTAAGTACATTTATTAATCAAATATATTAGTTTTCCTCCACAGGGTCCGTTTGACATAATCTCAGGAATTGTGTAGAATAAAGATTCAAGCACATATACCATCCTATAATTGTTGACTATTGGTGAAATTTAAGAAACACTTTCTTAAAATTTAACTTTAAGAAATGTTAAACTTTACCTTCAAAATGGTAAAATGTACAATATGAGATTCCCGAAACAAAATGAAACAAAAAGATTAAACCCTCAGTGTTTTCCAAATTTAAAATTTTCTTTTAATTTAAAATAATAAGTAAGTTATAATTGTAAGAGAACACAGAGAAAAGATATATATAATATTTCCTATGAAAAATCTTTTTGTACAAAATACTATGATTCAATGATATGTTTATAATAACCAGAAGATGATAAAATATAATTAATCATTGGAAAAGACTCTGATGCTGGGAGGGATTGGGGGCAGGAGGAGAAGGGGACAACCCAGGATGAGATGGCTGGATGGCATCACGGACTCGATGGACCGTGAGTCTGAGTGAACTCCGGGAGATGGTGATGGACAGGGAGGCCTGGCGTGCTGCGATTCATGGGGTTGAAAAGAGTCAGACACGACTGAGTGACTGAACGGAACTGAATCTAAAATTACATTTCATTGATTAATTTTCAAGTGCTTTTCTTTATCTTTGTTTTTATTTTTTATTAACAACACAAGGAAGGTTACTAAAAAGTCTTAACACACGATACGTAGACATCAGAGGGAAATCAAACGTAGAGATAATAGTTATTGAAACTATATTTTTAATATAGTTAACTCTCTTGAATAACTGAATTAACTTGGTGAAAGTATTCATTCAACCAATATTTATTATGCACTATTTTATGTCTTTATTAAGCTAGTATCTTCAAGGCTTTGGGATTCATGGATAAGTGAAACATTCCCTGACTTTAATAGACTTAAAATACAATAGAGAGATAAAGAATTATAAAAAGTTCAGACTTTATTTAGAGAAATGTGTCAGACTTTATTTTTTGGAGCTCCAAACTCACTGCAGATGGTGATTGCAGAAATGAAATTAAAAGACGCTTACTCCTTGGAAGGAAAGTTATGACCAACCTAGACAGCATATTGAAAGGCAGAGATATTACTTTGCCAACAAAGGTCCGTCTAGTCAAGGCTATGGTTTTTCCAGTAGTCATGTATGGATGTGAGAGTTGGACTGTGAAGAAAACTGAGTGCTGAAGAATTGATACTTTTGAACTGTGGTGTTGGAGAAGACTCTTGAGAGTCCCTTGGACTGCAAGGAGATCCAATCAGTCCATTCTAAAGGAGACCAGTCCTGGGTGTTCATTGGAAGGACTGATGCTGAGGCTGAAACTCCAATACTTTAGCTACCTCATGCGAAGAGTTGACTCATTGGAAAAGACTCTGATGCTGAGACAGATTGGGGGCAGGAGGAGAAGGGGACAACAGAGGATGAGATGGCTGGATGGCATCAGCGACTCGATGGATGTGAGTTTGGGTGAACTCCGGGAGTTGGTGATGGACAGGGAGGCCTGGTGTACTGCGATTCATGGGGTCGCAAAGAGTCAGGCATGACTGAGCGACTGAACTGAACTGAACTGAAGTGCTCTGATACTTTCTTGTCATTCTTAAAGAAAAAAGTAATAATTATCTGAGATGGTTAGCCCTCTGAATTTTTAATAAAACTATTCTGAATATTTAGATAATAGTGTTCACTTACATAGGACTTTAATTACTAATTTATTTTCATTTAGAAACTTCTAAATTAATGAAAAAATTGGCAAAATGAGAGAAATATTAAGAGATGGTAGTTTAAAGAACATGAATTATATTGTTTGTT
Source organism: Oryx dammah (assembly GCF_014754425.2). Classification (NCBI taxonomy): domain Eukaryota; kingdom Metazoa; phylum Chordata; class Mammalia; order Artiodactyla; family Bovidae; genus Oryx; species Oryx dammah. Next base: position 16,756,104 of record NW_024070188.1, on the reverse strand, counting down.
TTGATCTATATATTTCTCCAAAAGATATGATGGTTATGGCTAATGGAAACACTATGTATTTAATGTTGTGTCCTGTAAACATTTACATATTTTAATTATTTTACATCTAAATGCTTGTATAGATACTGGATTGTACATGTGGGCTTATATAATGGTATGTTAGAATTCAAGACAATATTCTAATATTAAAATTCACATTTTAGACTATGGATAGATACTCATTCCCCCAAATTTGATGTGTTTTTCAGACTGAAGACCCCAAGAAAGAAAAATTACATGCATATGGTTAGTGTTCCCTATATACCGTGAAGGATCTTACAGGAAAAGAGTGGGAAGAATTGTTCTTAATTTTACTCAGGACCAAACGAAGACATGAAAAAAAAAGTGCAATTAGGATAGAAGTTTTCTCGAGTGTTTAAAATTTGAAAGGGATAAATGAAGTATGCTTAAAAATATCCACCACTTTGAAAAATATCTGAAATAGAATTTTCCCTGTAAAGGCCTCATGAGCCAGGAAGATGGACTAGATTCCTTCTCAAGGTCACTCTAAAGATATGTCTTTTCTTCTGTAAGAACAGAGCCTCCTCTTCCCCTACTCAGACCTTGATCAGGTAGCTAATTGGAATTCTGTGACTTCTTTCTGAATCCTAATACTATAATAAACAGTGCCATCTACTGACTAAATTATATTCTTGACTACCTTCCAGAAATAGTAAAAATTCAAGGAATTGTAAATCCTACTGAGAGATTCGTTATATTCATTTATTTTAGTCACACGTTATACATACTTACTTAAAACTACGGGAAATGTAGATATAGTCTGTTTTGATCTTCTTGGGTTTTTTTTTACCAGATGAGAAGATTGAGATTCAAAAGATCGATCAACTTGCCTGAAATTTTGACATAGCATTTTTCGGTGAGCACCGTTATAAACAGAACACTGGGAATGGAAGGAAATTTAACACTCTGGATATGGAAATCAATCTGCAAAGTTGTCCATCCACTGGGAAAAAAATCTGGCAGATATGATTAATGACATAAGCATGAAATCAATATAGCAAGGCAAGTTGAGAAACTGCTGATGTAAAGGTTTGGGAGAAGGAAATGTTCACGTGTAGGCTTAAGTAAAAATAATGAAAGAGGAAATACTAAGTTAAGGCTATTTTGTTCCTTTTGTCTTAACAATAGAGAGTTGGAACTATTTGGTTCCAACTTGATTTGGAAACTTGATTTGCCTTCACAAAGACATGATATATAAAATGAACTCATTTTGCTTCAAGACATTTCCCATCAATACCCACTTATAATGCAAAACTAAAAAATAATTATAGTCATAACTTTAGATTTATAGTAATTAGGCTGAGTAAAATAGAACCATCCCAAATGAATATTGTCATATTTTTCATTATTAAGAATTAAGCCATGTTTGGTTTGTATTTGTGCCCAAGACATAAATTATTTCTCTATTAGATCACCTTTAAACATTAAATTCAAATGGACTCATAGTTCTGTTCTTCATAGCTTTTAAGTGCAGTGTTCTAATTCAAGCAAAGGACTTAAATATTTATGAAGTGGACACTGGTGGAAGGATAGTCTGCCTTCTCACTTAAGGTAATAAGTTATCAGGCCGATTACAACAGATCCAGATATTTTGTTGTTCTTATTGTTTTTAGGCTCATACAAATTTATATAAAACATGTGAGAATATTTTTTAAAATATACATCAAATTAAGGAACTTAGTGTTAACCAACAACAAAATCAATCATGTTTGAAAATATCTCCAATTATACTAGTCTTCCATCTTTTAAACTTAGAGAAAATTAAAAGCACTGAAAACTCAGATTTCACTTTAATTTGAAACCATGTGACCATGTAAGGTTTCAGAATGTGGGTTTCTTTCTCTGCTACCCTTACCCAGACAGTTTTCCATGAGTCAAACTAAAGTCTCCTAAAGAACCAGAATTCACCATATCTAAGATGCCGACAGTAACAGTGTTAACACTGGAGAAAAGTGCTTTCAGAAGGGGCGCGCTAACCTGAGGATATACACAACATTCAAAGTGATCTGGGGACTAAAGACAGAGACTCGGGCTGACGGCACATTGCAAGTCTCCTCAAAGATGTCCTTGGCCAAGGATGAGGATAGAACCCAGAACTGCTGACTGTAGCAACTGGAGTAAATCCTGAAACCACATGACTGTTTAACAGAACACACAGATACTTGTTTTCTGTACATGTATATTGGGGTTTGGATAGGATTTCAAAATTGTTCACACTCAGCATCTTCTGTTTCCAGGATCTCATTTGATGAACCCTTCTCTTTCCATTGTTTGATCAGGAGACATGGAAAACTTGACTCTACTTCACTTTTCTATTTATCTCAGAATTAAATTTTATGCTCCATTTGCCATCTGCTGTGTTTGTGTTCTCTGCCCTTTTTAACCCTGTATTGAAAGAAGCTTTAGACCCATTTGGATGATATTCATTTGCAAGCAATGGATGAAATCAGAATAATATAGCATGAACCAGTATGAACACGCTCATACTTCTTGCTTTCTCTCTATTACAGTGAACTACAATCCTCAGGCATCCAAAACTGGAACTGATTTTGGATTTGATCAATTCTAAATTTAAGGGAGGCAGTGTGTCTGTGTGTGTGTGTGTGTATGTATGTGTCTGTGCGTGCATGTGTGTGTGCAAAAAAAGATACAAAAAGAGAGAGACTAAAGCAAACACATTTACAGAGACAACAGTAACAGCGCGTAATATTCACTCTGAGGCAGTGAGGGGCTCCATTTATTTTCGTTGTTGGTTTTGTATTTGTTGTTTGTTTGTTTTTGGCCATGCTGCACAGCATATGGGATCTTAGTTCCCTGACCAGGAATTGAATCTACGTTCCCCGTGCCCCCTGCACTGGAAGCACAGTCTTAACCACTGGACCATCAGAGAAGTTACCCTATTTTCGCTGTGTTTTTTTTTTTTAATCCACAAGTGGGTGGAGATACCTGGAGTAACAGGCAAATTTGGCCTTGGGGTACAAAACAAAGTAGCTCAAAGGCTAACAGAGTTGTGTCAAGAGAATGCACTGGTCATGGCAAACACCCTCTTTCAACAACACAAGAGAAGACTCTACACATGGACATCACCAGATGGTCAACACCAAAATCAGATTGGAGAAGCTCTATATAGTTAGCAAAAACAAGACCGGGAGCTGACAGTGACTCAGATCATGAACTCCTTATTGTCAAATTCAGACTGAAATTGAAGAAGACAGAGAATACCACTAGACCATTATGCTATGACCTAAATCAAATCCCTTATGATTATACAATGTGAGTAACAAATAGATTCAAGGGAGTAGATCTGATAGAGTGCCTGAAGAACTATGGATGGTGGTTCACAACACTGTATGGGAGGTAGCGATCAAAACCATCCCCAAGGAAAAGAAATGCAAAAAGGCAAAATGGTTGTCTGAGAAGGCCTTACAAATAGCTGAGAAAAGAAGAGAAGCTAAAGGCAAAGGAGAAACAGAAAGATATACCCATTTGAATGGAGAGTTTCAAAGAATAGCAAGAAGAAATAAGAAAGCCTTCCTCAGTGATCAATGTAAAGAAATAGAGGAAAACAACAGAATGGGAAAGACTAGAGATACCAAGGGAATATTTCATGCAAAAATGGGCACAATAAAGGACAGAAATGGTATGGACCTAACAAGCAGAAGATATTAAGAAGAGGTGGCAAGAATACACAGAAAAAGTGTACAAAAAAGATCTTCATGACCCAGAAAACCACAGTGGTGTGATCGCTCACCTAGAGCCAGACGTCCTGGAATGTGAAGTCAAGTGGGCCTTAGGAAGCATCACTACCAACAAAAGTTAGTTGTTTTGTTGTTATTATGGAATAACTTCTTGACTAGACACATACCCTATAATCATCCAGGGTCATGCATGCCTCAAATTAGCAAATGCAATTTATGAAAGTAATTCAAAATGAAGTTAAAATATGTGCAACAATTATTTCCAGCTTATATACCAGGTGACTAAATGTGTGACATATAATAGGATCCAGCTAATTATCTAAGCTCAGACAGCAAATATCTAAAACAGTAAATTCTCTACTTGATCCATGGCCCACAACTGCCATTTTTTACAGTAAATCTTGAAAGTTGTTGAAAATTATAACCAAGAATGTGCCATTACCCATGATCAAAAGCCAGGCCTGAGGATCTTGGATTAGTGCTAAATTTCCACTGATTGAGAAGAAGAAAAATCCATGTCCTGCCTACCTGCACCCCCTCCTAATTACTTACTTTCTAAACTGGCCTGAGGAGGAAAGAACAAGGTCAGTTGCTGCTTCAGTCACCCCAATTCATTAGAGGCCAATACAAGGAACTACCCGTGTATCCAGGTCCCCTACAGTTTTGAGAAAGATCTTGATCCAGATAGATTTTAACCTCTTCACTTCTGTCAAATAAAGCTTGGAAGTAAGTTTTTGTTTTGTTTTGTTTTGTTTTATTTTTTAATTTTACTTTACAATTCTGTATTGGTTTTAATACACAGAATCCAGTGGCCCCATCAGGATGCTTGCGCTCCAATGGACCACCTCCACTGGTGGATATACCTGCGTTTCTGAGTATACCTGGGATAGAATTATAGGCACACAAAGGCAATACATTCAGGGGAAATCTGACACAATTCAGATTAGGGCATCAGTTTATCTCTCCTTGGTTCTTTAATCTATCCATATAAAACAGAGCTTTCATTTGAGACATGCCTAATTCCTGAAATTTTCACTTCCTCGGGCACTGAATCTTCTTCACATATTTCCCACTGCAATAGGTGGTCTTTTATAAATAGGATGAAAATGTAATTTAATAGTTTTTCAGATGACTTTGGAGAGTGGAAGAGAAAGACATTAATGATGCCACTAGGACAATTAAGATAATCCAGGACTGTACGAGCAGAGAAAATCAGGATATACAGGTTCCCGTTACAAGCCTTTAGGGTTTTAGGAAAGGAAATGAAAAGACTGTGGTAGGGTTGAATACTGCGTGGTGGATACCTTCCCATTATCCAAAGCTCACTCCTTCACGATTCCTGTCTTTCACTTCAAACGCTGCCTGGCAAACAGATTATCTGCTACATCCAGTTCTCAGTTTTACAATTAATCTACCTTACATTTATCACATATACATGATACATACACTGTCTTACACACAGTAGGAAGACATAACAAGACTAATGAACAACCAAGTAATTCTGTTGATTTTCTAGAGTACTATGGATGCTCAAAACATTGACCAAAGAATTTAGAAATGGATTACCTAAAGTTTGCTTGGAATTACTTATCACAATTCACTGACAGTGTCCCTTGTATTCTTTCTGGAAAAGGGCCTTACACAGACCAATGGGATATTAGAATATTGTTTATTCAGAGAATCATCATCATTATCACACAGTTTATCCTATAAGATTTTTTTTTCCTTTTAGCTTGAGTATTTATATTTTTATATTATATAATATATATTATACTTTATATTTTTCTATGTTGCATATATATTATATATATGTTATATTTTATATTATATAATTATATATATTCAGTTCAGTTCAGTCGCTCAGTCGTGTCCGACTCTTTGCGACCCCATGAATCACAGCACGCCAGGCCTCCCTGTCCATTACCAGCTCCCGCAGTTCACTCAAACTCACGTCCATCGAGTAAATGATGCCATCCAGCCATCTCATCCTCTGTTGTCCCCTTCTCCTCCTGCCCCCAATCCCTCCCAGCATCTGTCTTTTTCAATGAGTCAGTTCTTTGCATAAGGTGGCCAAAGTAATATTAATATATTTTTAAATATAAATTTCCTACAATGCATTTTTCATTTAAAATTTTAAAAAGTATGTTTTGAAAACATGATTGCATTTTCCACCATGCAGTTTCTCCTTTCAGTTTCTAAAGGTTAGTTGCCATACACCTTTGGTAAACATTCCGAACTTCTTTTAATATGTACTTTTACTACTTTTAGGAAGTTATGTTTTTTACGAAAATCAGAACCACAATGAGATCCTGCTTCACACCCATTCAGTTCAGTTCAGTCACTCAGTCATGTGCAACTCTTTGCAACCCCATGGACTACAGCATGCCAGCCTTCCCTGTCCGTCACCAACTCCTGGAGCTTGCTCAAACTGATGTCCATTGAGTCTGTGATGCCATCCAACCATCTCATCCTTTGTCAGCCCCTTCTCCTCCTGCCTTCAATATTTCCCAGCATCAGGGTCTTTGCCAATGAGTCAGTTCTTCACATAAGGTGGCCAAATTATTGGAGTTTCGGCTTCAGCATCAGTCCTTCCAATGAATATTCAGGACTGATTTCCTTTAGGATGGACTGGCTGGATCTCCTTGCAATCCAAGGGACTCTCAAGAGTCTTCTCCAACACCACAGTTAAAAGCATCAATTCTTCGGCACTCAGCTTTCTTTATAGTCCAACTCTCACATCCATACATGACTACTGGAAAAACCATAGCTTTGGCTAGAAGGACCTTTGTCAGCAAAGTAATGTCTGTTTTTTAACATACTGTCTAGGTTGGTCATAGCTTTTCCTCCAAGGAGCAAGCATCTTTGAATTTCTTGGCTGCAGTCACCATCTGCAGTGATTTTGGAGCCCAAGATAAGAAAGTCTGTCATTGTTCCATTGCTTTCCCATCTATTTGCCATGAAGTGATGGGACCGGATGCCATGTTGTTAGTTTTCTGAATGTTGAACTTTAAGGAGTGCGTCAAGGCTGTATATTGTCACCCTGCTTATTTAACTTCTATGCAGAGTACATCATGAGAAATGCTGGACTGGAAGAAACACAAGCTGGAATCAAGATTGCTGGGAGAAATATCAATAACCTCAGATATGCAGATGACACCACCCTTATGGCAGAAAGTGAAGAGGAACTAAAAAGCCTCTTGATGAAAGTGAAAGAGGAAAGTGAAAAAGTTGGCTTAAAGCTCAACATTCAGAAAACAAAGGTCATGGCATCCGGTCCCATCACTTCATGGGAAATAGATGGGGAAACAGTGGAAACAGTGTCAGACTTTATTTTTGGGGGCTCCAAAATCACTGCAGATGGTGACTGCAGCCATGAAATTAAAAGACACTTACTCCTTGGAAGAAAAGTTATGACCAACCTAGATAGCATATTCAAAAGCAGAGACATTACTTTGCTGACTAAGGTCCGTCTAGTCAAGGCTATGGTTTTTCCAGTGGTCTTGTATGGATGTGAGAGTTGGACTGTGAAGAAGGCTGAGCACCAAAGAATTGATGCTTTTGAACTGTGGAGTTGGAGAAGACTCTTGAGAGTCCCTTGGACTGCAAGGAGATCCAACCAGTCCATTCTGAAGGAGATCAGCCCTGGGATTTCTTTGGAAGGACTGATGCTAAAGCTGAAACTCCAGTACTTTGGCCACCTCATGCGAAGAGTTGACTCATTGGAAAAGACTCTGATGCTGGGAGGGATTGGGGGCAGGAGGAGAAGGGGACGACAGAGGATGAGATGGCTGGATGGCATCATGGACTCAATGGACGTGAGTCTGGTGAGTTGGTGATGGACAGGGAGGCCTGGCGTGCTGCGATTCATGGGGTCGCAAAGAGTTGGACACGACTGAGTGACTGAACTGAACTGAACTGAAGCCAACTTTTTCACTCTCTTCTTTCACTTTTATCAAGAAGCTCTTTAGTTCTTCTTTACTTTCTGTAATAAGGGTGGTGCTTTCTGCATATCTGAGGTTATTGATATTTCTCCCAGCAATCTCCTGGCAAAAAACCTATTAAGATGGATAAAAGCACAAAGATAGATAATAATAAGGATTGACAAGAATGTAGAGAAATAAGAACCCTCGCACATTGCTGGTGGAAAAGTAAAATGATACAGATGCTTTGGAAAATAGTCTGGCAATTCCTTAAACAGCTAAATGTATAGTTGCCATCTAATCTAGCAATTCCACTCCTAGGTATATACTAAGAAAAATGAAGCCATGTGCCTTAGCTTTATCTCACCAAGTACTGATTAATATTTTGCTTCATTCCTCAGCTTTAGTGTTGGAAAAAAATCTAGAAAAATTTCCATTGTATCCTCAGGAATAACTGATTATGATTTCAAGTTTCTGCGATCACTCATAGGAACGATGTGTAAAAACACAGAATGATCTCACTGATTTATAAATTATTTTAATGAGGAATACGTTACTTTCCATTTAGCAAAATAGTAAAACTGAATATTGGCACAGAAAAATAAGATATTTATTTCTCCAAAATAAGATTCAATTATTTTTTAACATATACTCTGAACTCCATATTAGGAATGATTATCTGCTAACACAGTATGGAGCAGTTTTCATGTAACACAAAAAGTTAAGAGTGTTAGATCTATATTGGACTTTTGGGGTTGAATTTCTGCCCTTTCTGCCTGCTAACTGAGATTTGGGAGAATTATCTAGGTGTTATCTTGTATTAACTGTATAATGATAATAATAATGCCAGCGTAATAGAGCTTCTGTGGACCACCCACAAGGGAGAGTCTGCAAACTGAGATGGCCCTGGAGGGGCTGAAGATTGAAGAGGGAACCTGGGTGATGCATCTTCACCTCCTCCACTCATTCTGTGTTTTTCTTTCTTTCTTTCTTTTATGCTTTTCATTCCCTCATTCAACAAATATTAACGTGTGTCTTCCATGTGCTAGCCACATTCTCAAGTTCTGGAATTTCAGTGAACAAAACAAAAGTCCCTGTCTTGAATGAGCTACCATTATAGAAAATGAAAGGCAAAAAATAAACAAATACAAAGTCAGGAATGTATAAGTGTTCTGCAGAAAAATACTTCAGATTAAGGTGAAGAAATGGCGGCTGAAAGCAGCCATGTCTATATTCGGACAAAGCATCCAGGCAGAAGGCGCCCTGACTCTGAAGCGCTTGTGCTCACACAGCAGGAGAGACCGCTTGGTATGGTTGTAGGATAAAAGATCAGAGAGTTAGGTGGGAGCTGTTTTCTGAGTTGTATTCCAAAGTTCAAATTTTAGAAACTTAGATTTTTTTTTCAGTAGTTTCCTGAATTTCTACCCACAACTTCCTCTTTTATCCTGAAAGGGGATATTTAGTTTGATATCTGATGATTCCTCCTATTTATATGTTGTTAGTGGACTTATTTGTCTACAAGAAAGAGGCAAGAACAGTCTCCTGTAACCAATGATTGTAATTTTACTTCACAGTTGAAGATTCCCAGATGTTTGCTCTGTTTTCCACTTTTCTGAGAGAGGTTTTAGATGTATCTGTTTGCCAAATTAATATTTTACACTAATTTTTCTTTTCTTGGAGGATTTCTGTTCTTTAAAGAGGTTTTATTTTTAATTATTTTAAAAAATACTTCCCTTTATATTCTTAGTAATGGTTATTTGTGATGATTGTGACATCTAGTCTAGTACACAGTACCTCATAAAATTTGTCATGCTAGCAGAACTACTGCTAAATAAAAATTAAACAAAAAAGACCATGCTATGTACTCTAATGGGAGTAGGGGTAGGGAGTGAGTCTTTCAAGTATTCTTAGAGACACCAGGTGGTTTTATCATAAATATTCTACTTTAACATATGTAAGCCATTATGCATCACAAAGGAGACAGGCAAACAAGATCAAAGTTGTAATCTTCAACTTGTACCAACCAAGAGAAGCAAGAACAGAAGAAAGGGTGGGATCAGGTATCCTCAGGGCCCAAAGAAAACTAATTCACTGAATTGCAGAGTCAAACACTTTGTGCCCAATGACCGTAGCAGCACAAGAACAAACCTAAGCCAACTTCCATATACCAGCTCACCCTTCGCCTACTTTCAGGGAGAAGAATATATTGGTTGGTAAGAGAATATTCTCCAGCTTTTAATTCAGTTCAGTCTGACACAGTATTTCCCCTCATTTTCTGTTGCTTTCTTTATCTCTGGTAAAATGAAAGTCTATACTTCCATTGGCACTGCTGTTAATTCTGAGACTTCTAGCAAAGCATGAGAAGGAGTCGCCATTGCTCTCAGAACCATATTTCTGGAGCCCTGAGGAAAACGGAATATGCAGTTATAAACTCAGATGCTGAAGAAGCTGCTCCAACTATTGTTCCCTTCAGACCTCTCTTTCACTAGAGGACAAAAAATCTGTATCTTCCTGTGAGGACAGAGTAAGCATTGTTTGATATAACTTGAGGGTCCTGATATGAGCTGAACAATAGTCAGGGTTCATGTACAAGCAGTAAAGTCTTCAGCAGCAGCCTTGCAAGTGACATGCTAGCTGCTGACATTTAATATCTTATTTTCATTTTCCTATGAAGAAGAAGAATGTAGAGATTAGAATGATCCTCCATCATCTACAACCAAGAAATGAAAGGGTCAAAAGAGCTTTCTAAGGTAATCAGTGTGAAAATGTGTAAGTGGAAGTGTTTAGTCACTCAATCATGTCCGGCTCTTTGAGACCCCATGGACTGCAGCCTACCAGGCTCTTCTGTTCATGGAATTCTCCGGGAAAGAATACTAGAGTGGGTTGCCATTCCCTTCTCCAGGGGATCTTCCCAATGCAGGAACTGAACACAGGTCTCGCACATTGCAGGCGGATTCTTTATCATCTGAGCTACAAGGGAAGGCACTTAAATCAAATTAAAAGCTTTAAGTGTGTAACTAAGACAACAGTATAATGGAGGTCTCAGAAAGACTAAATTTTCATTTTTGTCATATTCCAAGCATTCCCTTCTTTTTCTGACTTCTAAACCTGTTCTTGCCTCTAATCTTCTGTTAGAGAAGCTGGTGACGGGTTAGTACACGGATATGGCCTGGAAAGTTAAGAAGAACTTTATCAGGATGTAGGCCTCAAAGTTGAAGTGAATTTGATAGATGGCAAGGAAGTGAATATGCCAATCAGAAGAAAAAAACAGAGCATGCAGTACAAACTAAACAGTTTTTGTTTGGGGAAAATGTGTGTGTGGTAAGGGCATGGTGAAAGGGAAGGAGGTTGTCGATGATCCAGGTGGAAGCAAGGAGCCTTAGTGTGGATGATAATTCTTTATATGTCTGTGTACTCCTTCTCTGTATATTCTTCCCTTTCAGCATGGTAGCAACGTAACTTCACTCCTTAGTCCCAAACGATAAGTCATCTCCTCCTGCTCTGAGATGAGCTGAGTTCCCATGCTAAACACTTGAAATGGAAGTAGAGAAGAAATAAACAAGAATCTTTTCTCAGTGCCTGGTTTATAAGATGTAAAAGTCATGAATCTTCAAGAGTCCTTTGCAAACAACTGAAATGGTTCTATTAAGTAAAGAATGAAAATTACTAGAATGATGCTGAGAACACGACAGAAGCATAGGGACAGTGAACAAACTTTGGGAAACATCTAAACTTGAACCTTTGGATCAAGTATCAAGACCTTGGGAATGGACCACCTCTTTATTGTGCTGTAATTGGGACACTCAGAGCCCATCACATTTTTCCTCATTTTTCTCCCCTCAGGACACATATCTCTAATTGTCCTAGCTTTTAATAGGGTACCAGCCACTGGAAGATGTGATGAGGGATGGGGAATAAAGACAGTCCTGTGATTGTCATTCTAGACAAACCACATGGAATGGGAGAGGGTCAGACATACAACCAAAGAATGGATACTGAGATGATCAAAACCATATGGGCCCATTATAATTTGGGGCTTGACAGTGCTACTGTTTTTTGTCATAATAAAAGAAGTGCAGCAGAAAAAGGTAGGTGGGTGGGGGAGATAGAGAGAGAATAAAGGAATAACTAGAAATATCAGGAATTTCAGAAAATGTTGGGTATGCAACTCAAAGAATTACTGCAAATTCCTGACACACAGCTATTTGAAACAAAGAAAATAAAGAATGCTGTATCTATGTATTTCTTTGAAATAAACATTTGAGTATGGCTTTGTGTCATGGAAAATTCTCTTGAAACTTATTCAGGTAACACTGCTTCATTATAGGTCTCTACCTATTTTCCACTTGTAAATGTTTTAGTTTCAAACTTAACACTTAAACTGAGTTAATGACAAAAATAAAGACTAGGTCATTTAGTGATTCTTTTTCCCATTACTACGGAGTTAATTAACAGGGAACCCATCTTCAGCTCTCCTCAATGGCTTATCCTCACAAAGGCAAACACATGGGATGCATTTGCGAGCTCTTCATTGAAAGCCACTAGTAAATTCAAGTGCCATCAGTCACTCCACTGTGACCCAGAAACTTTTAAACGTTCTGTTTTTATTAGCTGTGTGCCAGTTAAATTAATGGACTCCTATAACTTTGTTTGAAGAGTTACTTTATATTATTTTAAGAAAAATTGTTTAACCTAATTTGATGTTTTTAACATTTTCCATTGTTTCTGTTTTTACATGCAAAACACATTAAGATTTTGACCAACCTTATTGCTACCTTTGCCTGAGAATTACAACCCATGGGAACAGCACAAATTTTCATCAAGACAGTGATTAAATAAACTATGGTTTAATGCACATATGAAATATTATGCAGAAGTTAAAAGGAACGAGGCAGTTCCATCTGCACTGTCAATGATATCGAGTGAAAAAAGCCAGTTACAGAACAAATATTATATAATTTAAACAAGAATTTTTAAACAAGTTATTCTTATTCAATTAATAAAAGGACGGGCCCCAAGAGTTACTTTTAAAGGAACTGTTTAAAAGTTCCCTTTCAATTTCAACCTTGATTTGAGGGTTACAGTCAACAAAAACAAGACCAGGAGCTGACTGTGGCTCAGATCATAAACTCCTTATTGCCAAATTCAGACTTAAATTGAAGAAAGTAGGGAAAACCGCTAGACTAATTCAGGTATGACCTAAATCAAATCCTTTATGATTATATAGTGGAAGTGAGAAATAGATTTAAGGGATTAGATCTGATAGATAGAGTGCCTGATGAATTATGGATGGAGGTTCGTGACATTGTACAGGAGACAGGGATCAAGACCATCCCCATGGAAAAGAAATGTAAAAAAGCAGCTGTCTGGGGAGGCCTTACAAATAGCTGTGAAAAGAAGAGAAGTGAAAAGCAAAGGAGAAAAGGAAAGATATATCCATCTGAATGCAAAGTTCCAAAGAATAGCAAGAAGAGGTAAGAAAGTCTTCCTCAGCGATCAATGCAAAGAAACAGAGGCAAACAACAGAATGGGAAAGACTAGATATGTCTTCAAGAAAATTAGAGATACCAAGGGAACATTTCATGCAAAGATGGGATCGATAAAGGACAGAAACGGTGTGGAACTAACAGAAGCAGAAGATATTAAGAAGAGGTGGCAAGAATATACAGAAGAAGTGTACAAAAAAGATCTTCACGACCAAGATAATCACGATGGTGTGACCATCCACCTAGAACCATACAGCCTGGAATGTGAAGTCAAGTGGGCATTAGGAAGCATCACTACAAACAAAGCTAGTGGAGGTGATGGCATTCCAGTTGAGCTATTTCAAATTCTAAAAGATGATACTGTGAAAGGGCTGCACTCAATATGCCAGCAAATTTGGAAAACTAACCAGTGGCCACAGGACTGGAAAAAATCAGTTTTCATTTGAAAGGCAATGCCAAAGAATGCTCAAACTACTGCACAACTGCACTCATCTCACATGCTAGTAAAGTAATGCTCAAAATTCTCCAAGCCAGGCTTCAGCAATACATGAACCGTGAACTTCCAAATGTTCAAGCTGGATTTAGAAAAGACAGAAGAACCAGAGATCAAATTGCCAGCATCCGCTGGATCATCGAAAAAGCAAGAGAGTTCCAGAAAAACATCTATTTCTGCTTTATTGACGATGCCAAAGCCTTTGACTGTGTGGATCACAAGAAACTGTGGAAAATTCTGAAAGAGATGGGAATACCAGACCACCTGACCTGCCTCTTGAGAAACCTATATGCAGGTCAGGAAGCAACAGTCAGAACTGGACATGGAACAACAGACTGGTCCAAATAGGAAAAGGAGTACGTCAAGGCTGTATATTGTCACCGTGCTTATTTATCTTCTGTGCAGAGTACATCATGAGAAACACTGGACTGGAAGAAGCACAAGCTGGAATCAAGATTGCCGGGAGACATATCAATAACCTCAGATATGCAGATGACACCACCCTTATGGCAGAAAGTGAAGAGGAACTAAAAAGCCTCTTGGTGAAAGTGAAAGAGGAGAGTGAAAAAGCTGGCTTAAAGCTCAACATTCAGAAAACTAAGATCATGGCATCTGGTCCCATCACTTCATGGGAAATAGATGGGGAAACAGTGGAAACAGTGTCAGACTTTATTTTTGGGGGCTCCAAAATCACTGCAGATGGTGACTGCAGCCATGAAATTAAAAGATGCTTAATCCTTGGAAGAAAAGTTATGACCAACCTAGACAGCATATTCAAAAGCAGAGACATTACTTTGCCAGCAAAGGTCCATCTAGTCAAGGCTATGGTTTTTCCAGTGGTCATGTATGGATGTGAGAGTTGGTCTGTGAAGAAAGCTGAGCACCAAAGTATTGATGCTTTTGAACTATGGTGTTGGAGAAGACTCTTGAGAGTTCCTTGGACTGCAAGGAGATCCAACTAGTCCATTCTGAAGGAGATCAGCCCTGGGATTTCTTTGGAGGGAATGATGCTAAAGCTGAAATTCCAGTACTTTGGCCACCTCATGGGAAGAGTTCACTCATTGGAAAAGACTCTGATGCTGGGAGGGATTGGGGGCAGGAGGAAAAGGGGATGACGGAGGATGAGATGGCTGGATGGCATCACGGACTCGATGGACGTGAGTCTGAGTGACCTCCGGGAGTTGGTGATGGACAGGGAGGCCTGGCGTGCTGCAATTCATGGGGTCACAAAGAGTTGGATACGACTGAGTGACTGAACTGAACTGAACTGAATTGGTGAAGTAGGCATTATCAACACTCCCGCTGGTTAAAAGAAGAACACAGCCCAGAGAGGTCAAGGAACTCAACACCTAAACAAGGAGGCCAGTCTGCTGCTAAAACTGAGTTCTTAAACTGTCTTGGTAAAGCACCTTTTGGTCTAAACAAATTTGCATTCAAGTGTTAGTAAGTGTTTGCCTTGGGTAAACAATGTAACCCATTTAGTTCTCAAGTTTACTCGGCTACAAAATCGGCATAATAGTAAATATCTCACTATGCTTTTATCAGAATTAGGCAAAATAATATATGGATAACATAGTGCCTGCTGCATGCTCAAATGGTAGCTGCTATTATTAACACTGACGTATCAGCATTATTAACAAGCTCTTGATAGATAGATGGAGGAAACCTTCATCACGCCAGGATTTGCTTATTTCCTCCTTGCTATGAGATGCTATTTTCCTAACACATAAATATTTCATTAGCAGACTATAATACTTTATTCTAGATGCTACTTATCCTAACTTAGGACATTGAAATACTTTCTAAATTCCTAATATTTATGTGTTAAATTGAAAGTATTATATTCAGAACATGGTTTTAGACAAAGTCTGAGATTTACATTATGCAATGAGAACAGTTATAAAGCAGAGCATGGTAGATGAAGTTGTCCATTACCACTACTGATTTAAATGAAGCTCTGATTCATTGAATAGCATGAATGCTTTTAATTGCAGTATCTTGTTTAGGTTCAATCAAGTTTATGAAAAACTGGATGGTGAAAATGATGTTCCTGATTTTGCACCAGGATAAAAATATAACCTTACATGTTAGTATTCCAATATCATGTCTCTGCAGTTGTTAGATACACAGGCATTACTGTTCATCTGCTAAATAAAGATGAGTGAGAATCATCAGTGTATCTCAAGTTTACCAAAATTAAAATTTATTATTCCAAGTCAATATGCCTTTATCTAAACAGTAATCAAGGAACACATAAAAACTGATTCCTTTATATCATACTGAATTATTAGCATTTTATTGTTAATTTACAGAAAGAAAGATAGCTTATTTAAAAGTTTCTACCTAGGTGATATACTCTGTGAAATAAAAATAGTGTGAAATGTAAATAACATTATTTGCATTTATTTAATAGACATTACATTAAGAATAGTATCAAATTATTGCTTTTTGGTTTTCATTTGTTACACTAACATTAAACATCTTAAATCTTCATTAGGCCTCTCCTCCCATTCTTTCTTCTTTCCCCATATCACAACTCAAATTGCTTCAAGAACATGAATTAGTTTGTAAAATAATGTTTTGCTGACACAAATGACAATAATTCAAACATAGATTAAATTTCACTTTCTAATCCTAAGGGCTTTTTTTAAAAAACAGAAATTTGTTTAGAAAGTAATAATTTGGTGTTTACTAAACCTCAAACATTCAGAAGGAATCTTTGATCTCTTGTTCACTCTCATAAATCTCTCAGCAAATAGCCATATTCTAGTAACATGAAAAATCAGGGTCACAACCCTCCCATTTACTGATCAGATAATTTTCTCTGTGTTAGACCTTTTAAAAAGAACATCTCATCTAAAACCCTATGATATCTTTCTGTAGTTAGATATTGTAATGCCTTCAGGATAAGCAAGCTTCCCTTGTGGCTCAGCTGGTAAAGAATCCACCTGCAATGCAGGAAACCTGGGTTTGATCCCTGGGTTGGGAAGATCCCCTGGAGAAGGGAAAAGCTACCCACTCCAGTATTCTGGCCTAAAGAATTCCACGAACTGTAGAGTCCACAGAGTCACAAAGAGTTGGACACGACTGAGCGAGAACAGGAAATTAGAAGAAAAAAAAAGTTAAAGGAAAAATATTTTTAAGGATAGTGTTGTAATAATTTTTATTTGGTAAATTTAATTCATACTTAATACTTTCCTATCCATTTTTTTGAGATGTATTTTTTTTAATTTTTACTTTATTTTACTTTACAATACTGTATTGTTTTGCCATACATTGACATGAATCCACCATGGGTGTATACGAGTTCCCAATTCTGAATCCCCCTCCCACCTCCCACCCCATATCATCTCTCTGGATCATCCCCATTTGCATGGGGATGATCCAGAGATGTATTGTTGAAAGTATATAAAAAATCAGCTTCTTTCTCTGCCATGTATCTAAATTTTCCTTTGCAGGACTGATTAGGTATATTCAAAGACTATCTATAATTTTGGAGAAAAGCAAAACAAAAAAAATTTTGTAAACTTTGTTATACAAATAATAAACAACATGGTTTATATTACTTTCTTTCTCTTGCCTTTTTTTGTTTTGGGCAACTCTGCCCAATTTTCTTCCTCTAAACTGAGAAACTCATGACAGAATTTGCTCATTCTCACCATACACTGCTGTCCCCAGACACACTGGCAGCAAGGTCAGTAGAGCAAATGAAACACACCTGAGTGAAGACCACAGCACAAGCATCATGTTTAATGTGTCTACTTTCATTAGTCTCATAACTTTGAAGTCAAATAGATACAGAAAATCAAATTAGGACTTATTAGATAGAAATCAAGAACATTTTTGAAGTTTTTTTTTTTTCTTTCTTTCTTTATTCTTTGGTTCCTCTCAAAAGTAGTTAGGTAATAATCACTTATGGGCTTCCCTGTGGGCTCAGTGGTAAAGAATCTGCCAGCCAGTGTGGGAGATGTGGGTTCAGTCCCTGGGTGGGGAAGATCTGGAGAAGGAAATGGCAAGCCACTCCAGTATTCTTGCCTGGGAAACCCCATGGACGGAGGAGCCTGGCAGGCTTCAGTCCATGAGATCGCAAAGATGGACACAAGTTAGTGACTAAAGAGCAGCACAAGTATAGGAATGCTAATTAAACTAATGATAAGGGCACACATTTTAGAAGTGGTAATGCTCTATTTAAGCATTTTTAAAATGCTACGTTTCATGGTTTTAATCTTATCTGTTGCCTTTTTTGTAATGTATTAGGGTCCGTTCCAGAAAAAAAACAAAAATCACGTGAATGATATATTTCCCAGGTTAGTGTATATTTGGCCCTAACTTAAAAATATATATAAAATCGGGGAGGAAGTACGTAGGTTTTGCATAAATATCCGTGGGACAAATGAAACAGATCTGTGATGAAGCAAATTGCTTGCATGTGTGGCTTTATCTTTATAGCCAAAATGGCTTACTCAGTCAGACATGTGAGCCGAATCTGGCTCTTGCTCTAAAAATTATCCCAATCCATGTCATGCTGCCCATAACACACCCAACTCCACTAGAACAATTTAACTCTGCATGTCTCTATGTGGCACGCTTTTACTGTGCTAGGTTGGCTCTATTCTAGATATAGAAATTGATACCGAGGAAAGATTTCCCACAGATTTCACAGGGTGCCAGGCATAAAGAGTTATAAAACAAAATAACAGTAAAGGATAATTTATGAAGTTCATGGGGATTTAAAGGTCAGAGAAATTCTGCTCAATTCAAGGGGGTGAGGAAATCATTGAAAATAGTTTCTTGAAGTCTTTCAGGAGTATTTCAAGTAGTGGAGATAGTAAGTAGGAAACCCAAAAAGAGGCAGGGGAGTGAGAATTTAATGGTAGGCCAAGAATAAAAAATAGGATTAGAGACTTGTACCTTCATTTCTAAAGTAAGAATTGAGCCAATTAAATCATGAGCAAGATTGCTTTGCCATTGTAAGAACCACTCATTAGCAATTAAAAATGAAAATCTCTTTCGTATGACTGGATACAGCTCTTTAACTCAGTTCAGTGGAGCGGTCAACATCAATATAATTTGATGACATTACTTATAATTGATTTTACTGCTTTGCATATTTTTGAAATTGAATTCTTTCTTTCCTGTTGTTGTTGTTGTTCAGTTGCTAAGTCATGACTGACTCTTTGTGACCCCATGGACTGTAGCACACCAGGCTTCTTTGTCCTCCACTATCTTCCAGAGATTTCTCAATTCATGTCCACTGAGTCAATGATGCTATCTCATCCTCTGCCACTTCTCCTTTTGCCTTCAATCTTTCTCAGCACCAGTGTCTCAGTGTCTTTTCCAATGAGTTGCCTCTTTGCATCCCATGGCCAAAGAATTGGAGCCTCAGTTTCAGCATCAGTCTTCCCAATGAATATTCAGGCTTGATTTCCTTTACTATTGACTGCTTTCATCTCCTTGCAGTCCAAGAGACTCAAGAGTCTTCTCCAGCACCACAATTTGAAAGCATCAATTCTTTGGCAGTCAGCCTTCTTTATGGTCTAACATCCATACATGGCTACTGGAAAAACCATAGCTTTGACTATATGGACCTTTGTTGGCAAAGTAATGTCTCTGCCTTTTAATACGTTGTCTAGATTTGTCAAAGCTTTCATTCCAAGGAGCAAGTGTCTTTTAATTTCATGGCTGCAGTCACTGTCTGCAGTGATTTTGGACCCTGGGGAAATAAAATTTGTCACTGCTTCCACTTTTCCTCTTCTATCTGCCATGAAGTGATGGGACCAGATGCCATGATCTTAGTTTTTGAATGTTGAGTTTTAAGATAGCTTTTTCATTCTCCTCTTTCACCCCCATCAAGAGGTTCTTTAGTTCCTCTCGTCTTCACTTTCTGCCATTAGAATGATATCATCAGCACATCTGAGGCTATTGATATTTCTCCTGGCAATCTTAATTCCAGCTTGTGATTCAAGCAGCGCAGCATTTCACATGATGTACTCTGCATGTAAGTTAAACAAGCAAGGTTGACAAAACACAGCCTTGATGTACTCCTTTCCCAATTTTGAACCAGTCCATTGTTCCATATCTAGTTCTAACTGGTGCTTCTTGACATGCAAACAGGTTTCTCAGGAGACAGGTATGGTGGGCTGGTATTCTCTTCAAGAATTTTCCACAGCTTGTGGTGATCCACACAGTCAAAGGCTTTCGCATAGTCAATGAAGCAGAAGCAGATGTTTTTCTGGAATTGCCTTGCTTTCTCCATGATCCAATGAATGCTGATAATTTGATCTCTGGTTCCTCTACCTCCTCAAAACGCTGCTTGTACATGTGGAAGTTCCTCAACAGTTGTAAACGAGAACTTCCAGATGTACAAGCTGGGTTTCTTTCCTATATATGCAATTATCTAGCCGGGCAAATAGTATTCCATTGGGCCATTTCTGTTTTATTCATAAAATGTACAAGAATGACAAATGAATTCTACTGAATAGTTTGCTTATTCAGAGAGATAAATTTCTTGACATTTAAGGAACAAAAATATCAGTTTTCTCATCAGCATTTTCACTCATCTATCAGTATTTTTGGTATTTTCTAGGTCTCAAAGCTAATCTATAAATAGTTAGCAATACTAACTATTTATAGATACATTAGAACAGTATTTTATATGTGTGACTTCTCTGTTCTGAAATGTATTGGTATTGCCTCTGAACCCATGTCTATCCATTTATCAGGAGGATGATTGAATTTTATCAAATATAAAAGAAAATCATAAATTAATATGTGGCTGTCACAATAGTTCATAGATTTTTTTTAATTTAATCTTTTATAGTCATGTTACTGTTCCTACTGTTCCTTTATTTATGAGAAGACTGGTGACCATCAAGGCAGATAATCTGCCCACAAGCTAGTTGCCCACAAATGTGACCACATTCACATGCGGACCTATTAAGTTCCAAACCACATATTCTTTCCATTATATAACAGTGCCTTTCTGAAAGAAAAGAAAGACACGTCAGGTGAGGCACTAATTGTCAAATTGCAGCAGATAAAATTTATTTATATTTGTACAGATAAAAATTATTTTTGGGATTCATTTATTATTGTTTGGTCTGTTTCTTTTAGATTGGACATAACAGTGGATTTTAAGGTACCAAACAGACATTATTTTTTCATAAACAAAACAAAGCAGTTTATGGTATCCACTCATAACATTTGTATCAATAAAGCACTAAATATTTTACATCAGCAGAGATATAAACTCAGAATTGTTTGGGATTGGAACATACAACATTTTCCCCAAATCTGAAATTCATTTTCCCAAGGAATTTTTTCCATAATTTAAAAACCATGTTTTGTTTAAAAGATAATAGGGAAATTTAATCCAAATAGTTCTGATTCACTTATATCCAAGCTCATCAAAAATTTTTTTCTTTGCTAAGGGCTACAATGAATAAAAATATTTTTGAGGACTGAAAAAGCTTTTTTATTTTTTTCATAGATACAGTGATTAACAGAGTGCAAATTAATTCAATACTTCAAGCATTTAAGATTAGTCTAAAACCAAGGAACTATCAGTAACACACATCTATAGCAAAAACACAGAGGTAAGGAAGAAAGGGAGAAAGGAAAGATGAATTGGAGGATGGAGAGAGGAAGGGAGACACAGAGAAGAGGACAAGGGAGGGAGAAAGAAAGAAAGAGAAAGGGAAGGAAAGTCATTATTTATCCAATGTCTTCATATTGCTTTATAGTTTCAAATAGTCTTTTCATATGGACTTTTCAGGTGGGTCAGTGGTAAAGAATCTGCCTACCAATTCAGGAGATGGGGGTTCAATCCCTGGATCAGGAAAATCTCCTGGAGAAAGAAATGGCAACCCACTCCAGTAGTCTTGCCTGGAGAATTCCTTGGAGAGAGGAGTCTGGCTGGTTGCAGTCCATGGGGTTGCCAAGAGTTGGACATGACTGAGCGACTGAGCATCCAGTCTTTTCATATAACCTCACATTTCCTTTACTTTTCAGATATACTACTCCCTATTTCCTTATAATTCTGAATTTATGTCATGAGTTTTATTTCATAGCTAAAAAAGGAGATTTGGGTAGTTACCTAAGTTGCCTCAAGTCACACAGGTAATTGAAAGTGAGGATAGCCACCTTAGAATCTTTCTAGAACTATTATGGGTATGAACTGTGGTGTAACTGCGATTTTCATCATATCTTCTTACACAAAGTGCAAGGCTATACCTCTCCACCATTGTTTCTTAAACTTTGGCATGTACCAGACTAACCAGGAAGTCTGGTCAGTACACAGGTTGCTAGGCCCCATCCCCAGGGTTTTCACCCAAGAACCCACATTTCTCTCAATTCCCCTTGTGATGCCAATGTTGCTGGCTTGGGAGCACCTTTGAGAACTGCTAATGTAGCCAATTCTCTGGAGGGTTGGTTTCTGAGAGCACTTGGCTTCTGAACCAGGGATCTTTGCATTAGGCACTATTTCTCACATCATGTCTGGGCTAGGACTTCAGTTCAATGCAGTTCAGTTCAATTCACTCGCTCAGTCCTGTCCAATTCTTTGCAACCCATGGCTGCAGCATGCCAGGCTTCCCTATCCATCACCAACTCCTGGAGCTTACTCAAACTCATATTCATCAAGTCAGTGATGCCATCCAACTATCTCATTCCTTGTTGTTACCTTTTCCACCTGCCTTCAATCTTTCCCAGCATCAGGGTCTTTTCCAATGAGTCAGTTCTTCACATCAGGTGGCCAAAGTATTGGAGTTTCATCTTCAGCATCAATCTTTCCAATGAATATTCAGGACTGATTTCCTTTAGGATCGACTGGTTTGATCTCCTTGCAATCAAAGGGACTCTCAAAAGTCTTCTCCATCACCACAGTTCAAAAGCATCAATTATTCAGCACTCAACTTTCTTTATGGTCCTACTCTCAAATCCATACAAGACTACTGGAAAAACCATAGCTTTGGCTAGAAGGACCTTTATTGGCAAAGTAATGTCTCTGCTTTTTAATATGCTGTCTAGGATGGTCATAGCTTTTCTTCCAAGTGGCAAGCATCTTATAATTTCATGGCTGCAGTCACCATCTACAGTGATTCTGGAGCCCAAGAAATGAAAAGTCTGTCAAGGTTTCCCTTGTTTTCCTATCTATTTGCCATGAAGTGATGGGACTGGATGCCATGATCTTCGTTTTCTGAATGTTGAGTTTTAAGCCAGCTTTTTCACTTTCCGCTTTCACTTTCATCAAGAGGCTCTCTAATTCCTCTTCACTTTCTGCCAGAAGGGCAGTGTCATCTGCATATCTGAGGTTATTGATATTTCTCCCAGAAATCTTGATGCCAGCTCGTGCTTCATCCAACCTGGCATTTTGCATGATGTACTCTGCATATAAGTTAAATCAGCAGGGTGACAATATACGGACTTTGCGTCCTCCTTTCCCAATTTGGAAATAGTCCATTGTTCCATGTGCAGTTCTAACTGTTGCTTCTTGGCCTGCATACAGATTTCTCACGAGGCAGGTACGGTGGTCTGGTATTTCCATCTCTTTAAGACTTTTCCACAGTTTGTTGTAATCCACACAGTCACAGGCTTTAGCAGTCAATGAAGCAAAAGTAGATGGTTTTCTGGAATTCTCTTACTTTTGCTATGATCCAACAGATGTTGGCATTTTGATCTCTGGTTCCTCTGACTTTTCTAAATCTGCCTTAAACATCTGGAAATTCTTGGTTCATGTATTGTTGAAACCTCTCTTGGAGAATTTTGAGCATTACTTTGCTAGTGTGTGAAATATGTGCGACTGTGCAGTAGTTTGAGCATTCTTTGGCATTGCGTTTATTTTGGATTGGAATGAAAACTGATCTCTTCCAGTTCTGTAGCCACTGCTGAGTTTTGCAAATTTGCTGGCATATTGAGTACAGCACTTTCACCGCATCATCTTTTAGGATTTGAAATAGCTCAGCTGGAATTCCATCACTTCCACTAGCTTTGTTCATAGTGATGCTTCCTGAAGCCCACTTGACTTCTCATTCCAAGATGTCTGGCTCTAGGTGAGTGATCACACCATCAGGGTTATCTGAGTCATTAAGATAACTTATTTAACTTATATGTAGAGTACATCATACAAAATGCTGGGTTGGAGAAACTCTATACAGTCAGCAAAAACAAGACTGAAAGCTGACTGTGGCTAAGATCATGAACACCTCACTGTAAAATCCAGACTTAAATTGAAGGAAGTAGGGAAAACCACTAGACCACTATGCTATGACCTAAATCACATCCCTTATGATTATACAATGTAAATGACAAATAGATTCAAGGGATTAGATCGATAGAGTGCCTGAAGAACTATGGATGGTGGTTCACAACATTGTACAGGAGACAGCAATCAAAACCATCCCCAAGGAAAAGAAATGCAAAAAAGGCGAAATGGTTGTCTGAGGAGGCCTTTAAAATAACTGAAAAGGAAGAGAAGCTAAAGGCAAAGGAGAAAAGGAAAGATATAACCATCTGAATGCAGAGTTCCAAATATAGCAAGGAGAGATAAGAAAGCCTTCCTCAGCAATCACGCAAAGAAATAGAGGAAAGCAATAGAATGGGAAAGACTAGAAATCTCTTCAAGAAAATTAGAGATACCAAAGAAACATTTCATGCAAATATGAGCACAATAAAGGACAGAAACTGTAAGGACCTAACAGAAGCATAGCTAGGACTACAAATAGAAAATTAAATTCCAAATGAAATCTATTTTTTTCCCTTCCTCATTTATAGACTTTCCCACGCCAAAGAGTTTCCTTTAATACTGGCTGGAGTAGCACAGGCCAGAACATGCACGTTCCAACAACTGGCACATACCCCTCACCACCAGTTCTCTGCTCTGTCATCCCTTCCTGCCTTTCATGTTCACCCAAGCAATGTCATTTCAAACACTCAAATTAATACCTCCCTTAACTCTCAAACATGCTGTCCTTCCAAGCAAGATTCACTACACATTAAGGAGTTTTCTCAGAACGTTTCTCTAGCCCAACAGTAAAAAATTGCACAATAATTTTTTCAATAATTACCAAAAGAGATTATTGTCTTTTCAGTTTACTGAGTGGGAGAGCCCACAAGGGTGGGAGGCAGTATAAATAACAGTCAAGGCTAGTGCAGAGCCCAGGTTGGGGGGATGTAGTAGGGAGGGGCAGGAGTGAAGGCAGAAGAGGCAAGAGGGAATGCACAGCCAGAGTATTGTGGCCACGGGATCTGTAAGTGTGGAAGATGTGTTCCAAAAAGACAGAGGGAAGATACAAAGACAAATGAGACCAGCTTGCCCTCACGACCCAGTCCAACCCACAGAACAGACTTCCAAGTTTGTGGTGGTCCTCCAGCCTTCACCAAAGAGGGGGTGACTGTTGTGGTTATAAGAGGTCAGACTAACTTTGCTAAGACAAGAAAAAAAACTCTCGAGGAAAGGAGTTACTTGATATTCTTAAGACATCTTCAGGAAAGCATCATCAATATAAAATGAGATTATTGATAACATTTAAAACCATTCTAATACAAAAATAGAAGACTTTGGAACTGCTTGAGGCTGCAGAAGGCTTGGAGGAAAGGAGTCAGTTTTACCTTTTCAACATCTCCTATACTATATTGTTAATCTGTACACTTTCAAAAATGGAACTCAAGCTCCTCCCAATCCAGGGTGAAGTGAGGAAACTGACTGCCATCTACCATTCTTCACTGTCATCCATTATTCACTGAGGAGCTCTCAGTGAGAAATATTTGGAGGAGTGACAGGAGGCATCATGAACCCTGCACCTGCACAAGATATTTCACACGTTTTTATTTGGACATTTTGTTATTTTTCTTTGAGCTGATATCCTTTCCATTTTATACAGGAAAGATCATGAAGAATTTTAAAAGCATAAACATTTCATGTTCAAAATTTTTGGTATTTCAGTCATAATACTGTTATAACAGGACTATAAATCTAAAATGAGATTATTTTCTCTGCCCAGTAACTACCTACCAGCTGCAATTTAGAAATGCCAATGTATTTCTACCCTAGGGTGGAGGATGGAGGATTATTCTTTATCTTGTGCAATGCCCCCAAGACGCTTAGGTCACAAATCACAGAAAGG
The DNA here is from genome assembly GCF_014754425.2 of Oryx dammah. Taxonomy (NCBI): domain Eukaryota; kingdom Metazoa; phylum Chordata; class Mammalia; order Artiodactyla; family Bovidae; genus Oryx; species Oryx dammah. The sequence continues at coordinate 16,730,325 of NW_024070188.1, read as the reverse complement.
CAATGTGTTTGCATTTTTCTGCAGAGTCGAGAGATAACCACAAAGTACTTTTATTAAATGTATTAAATTCATCAATGTGAATCCTTCCTAAAATGTTGGGATTATAGTTACATGTAGTCAATGCTTTCTGAATTGTGAATAATTTTTATAAGTAATATATCATTTGATCATCTCAACAGTTCTATAAAGTTTTTCCATTCTGTGGGTCAAAACACTGAGGTTTGAGGACATAAAAAGACTTGATTTAATCGACTAGTTAGGAGATGATGGTAAGGGACTTGGAAGCACTCCAAGCTCCAAGGTTGAGTCTTTGCACTATACCTTCCCATCTCCTAATGGAAGCATAACTCTAAGATCCTTACCTTGATAGTCACCAGGAATAGTGGAGGAGAAATCACCCTGAGAAGCACAGTGTTGAACCCATGGCACAGGAATGATTTCCAGGGTCGTCTTCCCTTCCCTCCTCCTCTGAATCATCATCATCATTGTCCTCCTCCTCCCTTTTCTAGACCAAGTCTGAACTGAACAGTTTAGCTGCCAGCTGAAGACAACTTCCTTAGGACCCAGGACTACAATCACATTATTGAAGTGAAGGATCCCCTTCACTCACCAACCCATCACCAACAAGGTCAGTTCCTCCTTCAGACAGGACCAGGTTAACCTTTCTGATCTCTGCCTCAGACCTGGGACATAGTGTTTGCAGCTCCCACTGAGGAGACAGTGGGATGTTTTCTCAGTGACAGTCAAAAGAGCCTGTTCCATTCCTCTAGGTGCAGATGCAGGGGCCTAGATATCGTTAATCATTTCCAGTCATAAAACTTTCTGTGCTCTAAATAAAAATGTTTAAATATTTAAGAACAAGCCCAGTCCATTAATGGATGTGTTATGGATTGTCATGGTAACATCTCATCTCATTAACCATATGATGGTCCAGGGAGGTGAGCTCTGTTTTTCACCTGCATCCTTGTTCCTCTAATGTCCCAGAGATGCAACAGCCAATGGAGTGTGCTGGCAATTAGTTAGGCAGCAGAGTAAAGGGATCCTACATCAAGCCAAGGTGATGAAACAGAAGTGGTTTTTCATATTTTACTTTGGAAACCATTTGTTTCTAAACAGGAAACTTCATTTCTTTCATATTTAATAAATAGAAGCCTTAGATTTATATTTTCTGATTTCACCATTCCCTTTAAGTCTCACTCATGTGAAATTCAGGATAGACTAAATAAAATTATAGTATACCCACTCCCTACTACCCTCCCTCCCAATCTTCAGCTTGCCTAAAGATTTTAATGTGTAGGGAAGATGGCAGTAATCTAATGAAGGGCTTTTCTGGGGGAAATCTGCCTGCATTATCATTGCATGACTGAGCTAGAAGCCCCTCTGCTTTATCTAGTACCAAATAGGGCCAGAGGAAAACACACTGTAAAATACACCACTTGAAAAGAATAGCCTAGGCTTATGGTAGAAAAGCAGTCTACAGCTAAATAATAGAGTAACAGCACACAAATGAATTACTATATAGAAGTGTTGAGATGTATCTGGAAAGTAAAGGAAAAGCCATTTGAGGGTAGGAGTAAATCTTACCTTCTTTCAGTTTCCCTCTGTATTTACACAACTCCTTATCTATGAAGGATAAGCAATATATCTGTGTTTCTTTATTAGCTGTTTTGCTTTTTTCCAGCTGACAATATGGCGCTTTTCACCTATCCCAGTGCAAGTGAAAAATTGAGACAGTGATCGATCTGGGTCTGAAATGACAGGTAGACAGTGTTGTTCTGGGTGCAATCCCAAGGCTGCCCTGGTTCTTCGGGGAAGCCATGGCCAACCAGTGTTTGCCAAGGTGATGCTAGGATGGTGATGTCATTACAGACCAGGTGTTTAATGAAAGTGAAAGTCACTCAGTCTATCCAACTCTTTGCGACTCCATGGTCTATACAGTCCATGGAGTTCTCCAGGCCAGAATACTGGAGTGGGTGGCCTTTTCCTCCTCCAGGGGATCTTCCCAACCCAGGGATTGAGGTAAATTCCAAACCTGAGCAGACTGTCATTCACATTGAGCATCCTTGCTGGGAAAACACCAAAATTTTAAAGTTTAGAGACAGGCTTTCTTGCTCCCTGTCTCCTTAGAAACTTCTTTTTTGCTGTTAGGGAAAGAAAAAGGCCCTTCTACCTTCAGGTATCTGGATTAAAACGCACAGGTCTCAGGAGACGAGGAAAAGCAATGAAGATTTAGAAAGTCTACATTAAGACCCAGATGATACTGAGTAGCCAGTTGGTGATCATTTTCTTTCTCCTTGGAACTTTACAGGCAATCACAACAGTCTTACATCATGATTTTGTATGTATTTATGCCAGGCTGTGCTATTTCACCACTTGATTATTTTTTCTTTAAGAGGAGACACGGTGCCTTATTCATGTTGTATCCAGTAAAGCACTCAGCACACTGCCTAGTTTCCAGTAAGTGTTTAATCAACAACATCCATTATCTTAGCCTCAATTTAGTAGGAAAAAATAGTCTGATGCATATTACGTGCTAACACCTTATTGGGGAGGCTTCCCAGGGAAGCGAGAATGAACGTAGGAGAAAGGAGTGAGGCAGAGAAGGAGAGATCAAAGCATACACGACCTAGCTGGCCCTGCTGCTGTCAAACAGCACTAATCGATCTTGTAGAATTGCCTTCAGAGAGACCATATGCACAACCATATCATGGGGTAGTCCTTTCAGGGGAAAGATAAAAGTGAATTTTTTCAATCTCACCTCTCTCTCATTGGCCAAAGGTCAATAACCCCATAAGCCAAAAACTCCCCCGAACTCCAAGTTGCACTGACTCTGCCTGCAGCAGAGTCTGTCATACTGACAGCCACAGGTAAACCTGAAGTTGATTGGAGTCCACACAGAGTGAGTCACCATAATACTACCTGGGAAGGAAGCAGTGGCCAAGGGCCCCAGTGACTGAGACCAAGAGAATCTCAAGTGGAATTAAAAACGTATCTGATACTTTGGTTGAAGTTGTTGGAGTTAGTCTACGGAGTAGCTACTGAGCAAGATTCCATTAACTGTTCCTGAGGTTTACTAGGACAAAGTCATTTGACCATACTTGAGCCAAACCTAACAGAGGGAGTGGTAAATTAAGCACTGGAAAGTAAGGGAAGGTTTCAGAAGGAGGTATATGGAGGTAAAATTTTAAAGAATAAGTAGACATTTACTAGGATGGAGAGAAAAAGAATAACATTCTAGACAGAAGCAACAGTAGGAGGAAAAGGCTCCTGTCCAGTAAACATGATTCTAGCTGAACAAGAAACACTAATCCCTCTAGGACCTTTACTGCATACAGTGCTAGGGGCTTAGAGGATTTTTTTTTTTTTCATCCAACCCTAGAACTGGAATTTGATTTTGAGTTGGTGTAAGGAGAAAAATTCAGTCTAAAGAAGCATTGGAATGAAAGCCAGAAAAGGTGCTTTGGTCCCCAGGGCTTACCCAATAAAAGAAACTCTCCTTTGTTTTCTGCCCTCAGGGATGAAGGCTCTTTTTCAGTCTCATTTCCCAGGAGATCTCAGTTGTTCACATCATTCAGTGATGCAGGATGGGTGGGGAGCACAATGAAGGCCCGGAGAGTTTGAGAAAATTCTGATGGAGGTTGACAATTCTGATGGACTTCACCCTCTCCCCTTAACTAATTGAGAATCACCCTTGTGCTAATGTCTTTATTCTTCAATAGTTCTTTTAAAGTACGGTGATTTAGAAAAGGGGACTTCCCTGATAAAGAATTCACCTGCGATGCAGAAGAACTCAGTTCGATTCCTGGGTCAGGCAGATCCCCAGGAGAAGGGACAGGCTCCCCACTCCAGTATTCTTGGCTTCCCTGGTGGCTCAGATGGTAAAGAATCTGCCTGCAATGGGGGAGACCTGGGTTCGATCCCTAGGTTGGGAAAATCCCATGGTGGAGGACATGGCAACCCATTCCAGTATTCTTGCCGGGAGAATGCCATGGACCGAGGAGCCTGGTGGGCTACAGTCCATGGGGTCTCTAAAAGTCAGACAGGACTACGCAACTAAGCACAGCACAGCACCTTAAATATATATATATACAATTTTTAAAAGACAATTTTTCTTTCCTTTTTTGAAATTAGTAAAGTCCACTGCCTTTTTCTTGTTTTTGAGCATTGATTTGTATATCCACATATTTAAAAAGAGTATTAAGTATTAAATTCTTCTTCTTCACCAGACAATTTCCCTAATTCTCGTTAGTAGCTTGGTAAAGAGATAGGGAAAGAAGTCAGGGAAATTTCACTTGAGGAAATTCTAAAAAAAATTATAAATAAGTGCTTACTTATAGTTCCCATTTTAAAATATCCCTACTTAGAAAAACTTACAATTGTATGATGAAAACAAAATATTATGCAATCCCAAATAAATTCTTTTTTGGAGAAGTAGGAACTAGAATCCTACAATGGGTTTCATTTTACTTTTAACTGATTTCTGAACACCCATGTAGTGTTCTGGGGATATATACACTATAAGAGTAATAATTCATTTTTTATTAACTTACAAATGTCATAATATTTAAGCTGCACAGCTAAATTTCTGTGATGAATATCAACTGCCTTTGGAAAAAAATTGCTTGCCTATAATACCAAATGTCAAAAATTTAGCTTAAGAAAGAATACAGCTTTTTTCTTAGACTTGAACCACTTTTTGATGCATAAACACATATTTAACATGCATCACAATGATTTAATATTAAATCGTGTAATATCTGCAAATTAGTGTAACTAAAAAAAAAAAAACCCAGAATATCTTTTTTTTCCCCTGATTTACATAGGCACTATGACTTCCCTTTTTATTCAGAATAGCCTCACTCATAATTTGTGTTTTTGAGTATATTACAACAGTGTGATCCAGTGGACATTATCGTGCAAGCTACTAGATCATTTCAACTATTACAAAATGCAGCAGCAGCTTGCTTCCTTAAAGATCCCAGCCAGATGGATCATATTAACGTCCATGCACTACAGCTTGTACTGGCTACCAGGGTGTTTCTGGAGGCAGTTCAAAGGGTTGCCTTTGATCTATGAAGCTGTATACATTTTAAGCCAGACATTATTTATCCTACAGTCACCCACGGTGGGCAAGATGAAACAGGGAGCCATTGTAGGAGTTGTTAGTGGCATAATTCAAAATCAGTGCCTTTCTCAGTCAAGTCCGCCACAGTTGCCATTACCTGGGAAATTCAGCTGTATTTTCAGTTCACTCTTGACTGGATGGTTTAATGCAGAAGATAAAGGTAAAATTCTTCCATACATAATATTTCATGTGTTCTTTGTTAAATAATTTAAAATACTTTGGTATATTTAATTTATACTTTAATATTTTCTACATCTTAATTTATACTTTTTAAATAAAAACTTTAACATCTTTCTTAATTCAAGATAATGTTTTATATGTCCAAAGACTTACTATTATTATTTTAGACTCCCAAAAATCTAAAAAAAATAAGTAACCTATGGTACTTTTTTTAATGAAATTGGATGCAGATAGGCAAAAAAAAAAAAAAAAAAAGATTTAAAATCACCCATCATTCTCCACCCAGATGTTCTAGAAGGTTTATAATGACCTTGAATTCAGCAAAGGGCTATGTACCTACATTAACTAAATTAAGAATGCTCATTTAGCTATTTATTTATTCACTTATTCATCAAGTAAAAATACAGTGCTACATGCTGAGTTTAAAAAACAAACTAGGTAAGACTTGGATTTTGATCTGAATTAAGAAGAATCATGTAAACAATCAATTATTTATACTGCTGCTGCTAAGTCGCTTCAGTCGTGTCCAACTCTGTGCGACCCCATAGACGGCAGCCCACCAGGCTCCCCCGTCGCTGGGATTCTCCAGGCAAGAACACTGGAGTGGGTTGCCATTTCCTTCTCCAATGCATGAAAGTGAAAAGTGAAAGTGAAGTCGCTCAGTCGTGTCCGACCCTCAACGACCCCATGGACTGCAGCCTACCAGGCTCCTCCGCCCATGGGATTCTCCAGGCAAGAGTACTGGAGTGGGGTGCCATTGCCTTCTCCAATTATTTATACTATATAAATATAAATATATATGCTTACATATATATAAATATATATACTATAGTGTTATAGGCTTCCCTGGTGGCTCAATTGTGAAATTTGAAAAATATTTAAAGAACAGTAGTGGCCCAGAGGACAATAATAAACTTAGGCTAGGATGGGAGGTGTCAAATCAAATTTAAGGAAACAAAGGAATTGAATCTAGATCTTAAAGAATGAATTTAACTATGTCAGGAAGACCTAGGTGGAGGAAGAGGAAAAGCACTAACTTCAGGACTAGAATACCTTGATTTGAATCCTGATTCTACCTTGATACATAGTGTCTGAGTAACATTCTTTGAGTTAGTCAATTATTCTGTGCTTCAGCTCTCTTACTTCTACAAAATGCATATAATAGTATTTACTTTATATGCAAACAGTATTTGCTTTAGCATTGAATGAGTTAATTTACACAAAATACTTAGAACTGCATTAGCTTTATTGTAGAGATAAGTGAAATATCAGAGTCTATTTTAGGACCTACAAATATTCTCTGCCCTTGAGTGCAGAGAAATGAGACTGTCAGAGTGAGTGGGGATCAAATAATGAACAGGAGTTTGAACACTATTATGTAGGGAAAGGAGAGCCAATGAAATCCTTAAGGCAGAGGAGTGATGTAGTACAATGTGCCTATCAGCAAAAGAATTTTAGTGGCAATGGAGAAAATGAATCACTAGAAGTAAAGAGATTTCAGATGGAGATAATAGTTCACAAGCAAATTGTTGCCATGACTATATATTAATAGAACTCAGGCAGAATTTGACTATGGTTTCCATGTTTTTAATAAGAAGCTTAAAAAGTTTGAAATTGATATTACCAAAAGAAAAGGGAGTGGAGGGGAGAAACAACATAAGAAACAGATACATTGGTGCTATTTATAGTCTTACTTTCCCATTAAAATATCCCCCATATCTCTAAAGTCCTATTTGCATCTCAGCTCCCTGAGGTCTCCTCTAATGATTCCAGGCTTAGGGCCCAGGCTGTACCTCATTTAAATCTCCGGATAATGGAGCAAAGCTGTAGATCCACGTATACTAAGAAACTGACAACAAACAGCTTTTGATTAATTCATATCAGGAAGGTTGTATAGGGCAAGTTGTGCTGAAGGGAGACTGAAATGCTTTCTGAAGGGGAAAATGAGACAGCACAGGCAGAGAAAGAAAGTGGAATTTTAATAAAATAAAAAAATTTAAATACATTTAATAAACTTTTTAAAAATAAAATTCTAGCTTCACTAGAATCAGAGAATGTGGTAGGGGCTCATAGGAATAAATATGAGCATAATTTAAATGAGAGATGAAAGTGCCAGTGTAATATTTTTCTTTTCCTAGTTCAAGGACAGGCAAAACACCTCTTGTGTTTTAATTTGTTTTAGTTTTGATTCTGTATGTATTTGCATATTCATCAATCTACCTCATCTAAATTAATTTTTGTAATTTTTTAATAAAATTAAAAACATTTCACTGCATACTTCTTCAGGACTTTAAAAACTCAGATATATTTATAGGAAAAGCAATCCATATTTTTCTAATTTATCTCTACTGCAACTATTGGCAGAGGTTTGAGACATTTCATATGTAAAATACATGTAAACTCTTTTCTTAAAACATGGAATCTCCTTCTCAGATCTAACAAACATGAACATTGACTCAAGTACTCCAGTCTTTTCAAACGTAAGTAACAGTTCTAGTCTATATTAAAGATTAACTGCATACTTTCTCTAAAAGAAATTCTACACCAGGGAAATGTAGAAAGGAAAATCTCTGGTTAGTACTAAGGGGCGGGAATACTGGATGGTGATGTATCTCTGAACTAGAAGTTATAATATACCAGCTGCCTGATCTGCTAGATGGTTTTTCATGCTAAGGCTGGGTAGTGGAAAATGTTAAGGAGAAATTTTCCATTCATCTCACATACTTCACTGCTTAGAAATATGAACCACCTGTAACAGGAGCCCCAGGGGATTAACAAAAGTCGTGCAGATTACCCATTAATGGCTCAGACCCCCTTCTGTTTGAAATTCAGCATTTTTCCCCCTCTGAACATTTCATGATCTCCTCCACTAATTATTTGGAATTTGTTTGTAATAAATGCCTTATGTTCCCCTACCAAGGGCATGCTTGTTCACTAACATTTCACATTTTCTGTTGAGATGGGAGCACCACAATAGAATTCCAAATGAAGAAAAGATAAACTTTTGGTTGAGTTCTGTTTGTTTTAGAAAAGGAGAGGAAATAAAAGTGTTTATTTGGGCTAGGCTGACTGGTCCGGTCATTGCATTTTCTCCAGTGATTCTTTCATTTTCCACTTCACTAAAGACAGGAAACACATTTTTTAATTCTTGGGGAGACTCTAAATTGTCATTAGACTGAAGGTATAAAGCTTTAAATAATTTGTTTAAAGATGCCATTCTATTGTTTATTTAGTCAACACACATAGATATTTGAATCCAGAACTTCAATAAAGTTATTGAACCTTTGGGCCATAGCAATATATCAGCACTTTCAGAGAGACCTACCATCACTGGAGTGTTTCTAAGAAATACCTAGACTCTATATCTGTACGTTTAAGTGTATCAAATGTATGTCATGTTCAGGAAATAATTTTTATAAGATACATTTAAGTTCCTACTAATAAATAGGTAAAAGATCATTTTAGTCACTGCTCTATCAGCTTCTAGACCAGTGCGTCTCAACTGGGGCAATTTAGCAATACTGGCAATGACCAACACAGCTTTGCTTTTCACAGATGGTGTGGGTAGAGGCCAGGGAATCTGCTAAACATCCTACAGGACACAGGAAAGCCCCTACAACAAAAATTATCTAGGCCCAAATATCAATAGTACTGAGATTAAGGATAGCTGATCTAGATAGTGTCACTTACTTTCTGAACTTTCATCATTTGTGAGAAGAGATTAAGCAAATTCTTTCTAACCTATGCATGCTACATAAATGTACGTGGTTTTCTTATGTTAGGAGACCATTAACTATATTAACAATCCCTCCACATCTTTTAAGAAGCATAACTTCTGAGACCTCAGATGCTTAGAGAGCTGTCTTATGGATGGATACTGCAATGATGTTTTCAGAATGGGCTGTAGAAGGAAAGCTTACCCCTTAACTGAATACAGGAGAATTTTTTTAAGTGACATTGAGGAAACATGTTTAGTGGATATTGTAGTTGGTACCCATTAAATTCTTGTTCATGTATCTAAGAGGTGAGGTATTAGAGGGATTACTGCACGTTCATTGAAGTGGCCAATAATTAAAATAGTAATAGTATTGGGGAAAGTGAAGTTGCTCAGTTGTGTCCGACTCTTCGGGATCCCATGGACTGCAGCCTACCATGGGATTCCCCAGGCAAGAATACTGGAGTGGGTTGCCATTTCCTTCTCCAGGGGATCTTCCTGACCCAGGGATCGAACCCAGGTCCCCCGCATTGCGGGCAGATGCTTTAACCTCTGAGCCACCAGGGAAGCCCATTGTATTGGGGAAGTAGCAGTGAATCAGGAACTTAAAATCACTAAGAAATGCAACGACCACTCCAGACATTACTGGATGACAGAAATGTCAAGAGACAATAGGTATGTTAATCATTATTATCCTTTGTACATTATAAAGATGTTTTTATAATCACTTTAGGGGACATGTAAGTTTTTTTAATTTTTTGTTTGTTTGTTTTGTACCCAATTATGTTTTAAAATAAAATAAAGTGAAATCACTCAGTCATGTCCAACTCTTAGCAACCCCATGGACTGTAGCCTGCCAGGCTCCTCTGTCCGTGGTGTTTTCCAGGCAAGAATACTGCAGTGGGTTGCCATTACATTACATTAATTATGTATTAATATTATGACAATAAAGAAAAGACTTTTACTTTATTAATAATGTACCCCTATCTAACCCAAGGGAAGTAAGCTTCCTTTTTCAATTCTATTCATTAGAGAAATAAAATATGACCTTGTCTGACTCCCAGGCAACAACTTAATTTCACACTGATATTGCTCAAATTTTATTTTTGTAGAGTCACTTAAACTTCCCCAAAGAAATTATTTAACTATAGATCTCCTTGGAACATGTGCTGATTTTGCCCGTGGAATACACCCTCCTTTCCATTGATGTCACCCATTCCTTTACTGGGGGCAATATCCTCTACCACTCTTTGTGGCTCTGAGAATCTGCCAATCACAGTAAGCAGTATGCTCGCCTACAGGGTGAATATTGTGACCCAGGAGTGGCCACTGTTATTCCAAAGGTTAGGTACCTGAAACAAAAAAACTTAAGCAGAAATTTTCTCCAAGAATTTCTTTTTTTTTTTTTTTGGTGGTGATTAGTATCCATATACAAAATAGCTGTCTTTCAGGAAAAAGAGAAACAAATTCCTCCCTCAGCAACACACCCTGTGATGGAAGCCTTTCTGAGGAAGGACAAAATAAGATCAAAGTCAAAGAAGAGCACATCTCTTCTTGTGAGATGAGATGAGAGTGAGCTTTGGAAGCTTTTATCATTTAAGAAAAGTCCCATGTCATGTAATTTGTCAAATCTATGATCATAGACTTTGTCATAATATTCCCCTTTTAACCTATTAATGTCTGTAAGAACTAAAATGTTGTTCATTCTCTCATCCTAATATCAGTACTTTGGTATTCTCTTTCTCTCTTTTTTTTCCTGATTAGTTTGGCTTAAGATTCATCAGATTTATTGATCGTCTCAAAGAACCACATTTTTGTCTCACTGATTTTTTCTATTGGTTTACTGTGTTTTAAATTTTATTTACTGACATTTCTGTTATTTTTATTTCCTCCTTTCTGCATAATTTAGGTTAAATTTTCTCCTGTTTTCCAGTTTGTTATCGACTTTCTAGATATTTGTTATTTATTTCTAATTTAATTTAATGGTGGTCAGAGGTTACAGTTTATAGGACATAAACCTTTAAAGTCTATTAAGACATGTTATGGCTCATAATATGGTTCACTTTGGTAAATGCTCCACTTACACTTGAAAAAAATGTGTGTCCTGCTGTTGTTGGGTAGATTATTCAATAATTGCCATTAAATTAGTAGTATTTTTCAGGTCTTTTCTAACTTTGCTTATTTTCTGTCTCCTTGCTCATCTATTATTGAGAAACAAGCAGTGGAATTTCTCACTATAATTGTAGATTTATCTGGTTCTCCTTTCAAGTTTTTTTTTTTTTTTTAACTTCACGTATTTTGAAGATCTCCTATTATGTGCCAAGACATTTAGAATTGTCATGTCCTCCTGATGAAATACCACTTTAGTACTGTAAAAAGACTGTATTTTTAGAAATAAACCTTGCTCAGAAATCTACATTGATTGGTATCAACAGAATCATTCGACCTGTTGCTGTGGCCCTAAAACGAGACAAGTTTATTCTTCCGTCAGCATTTTTCACTCATTGGTCCTCTGGCTGAAAGATTCTTCCCCAGGAGATTAACATAATTGGTTTCTTCTTGTTGCTGATGTTTAAGCTCAAATGATATCCCCAGAGCGCCTTCCCCTGACCTTAAAATGAAAGGCTTCTTTCCAGTCATCCATTTCCCCCTCTTTTAGACTATTTTATTTATTTATTTTTATGTGCAGCACTTATCACTAGCTGACATGTTATTTATTTTTAACATTTCTATTCTCTCCTTCCCTGGAGTGTCAGAGGGTATGTCATAATCACAGCTATGTTTTCACCACTAAAAAATAGTGCCTGGTAAACAGTAGGCACTTGAAATTATTTGTTGAATAAATATATGAAGGAACAAATAAAGAAAGGAAGGAAGGAATCAATTTTGAAAATCTACTATGTTTCAGACACTATTAGAGGTCCTGGAGAATGCAACACGAATAATACAAGCTGTGTATTTGTCATCTCACACTAGGTGACAAATTCTTTGAAAATGGAAATGAAATGTAAGTGCTATATTGGAGGTATTAGAGAGGGAACAAATATTTATAACATTGTATATGTGGTAGGACGGAGATCAGAGAAATCTTCATAGAGAAGGTGAAAATTGAGTTAGATCTTGGGATATTTATGTAGTTTTGCTTAGAGGGAAGGGCATTCCAGGAAATACAATAGGCAAATGTTGGGAAACAAATATATTAGACTAGAATTTGAACAATGAAATATATATTTGGGAAAAAAATGTTCAAATTTTCCCCTAAAATTTTTCTAATGAAAATAAAATTATTTTATCAGCATACATTCTTAGATATAAATAAGGAAGTAAGTAACATGTAGAAGTTTAATAAATAATTAAAATTTTGTCTAAGATTTAGGCATATTTACATCTATTTAAGCCATCTGGTATACAATAGTCATAGCTTTCTTAATTTTTGGAGTTATAGAACATGGTTTTATTAAGTGTGACAATTTTAAAAATTATTTTAAATAGAAAAAACACTTGAGAGCTATTGTCATTGATATCAATGTCTGTTAAATTATTATACAATTTTAGCTTTATAGATCAATTTGTGTAATTTATTGAAGAAAGATTTTAAATATTCGTTTATAAAAAAATAAAGCAACATCCCCCTCCTGCATTTTCACTGCTACCCTTCACTCCACTCGCATTTATTTTTTCTAATTTGTGTGCCAGAAATAATACATCCTGAAATTGAAAAATACTGTCAGGATGTGTGAAAGTACATTCCTTCTCAATGTGGTTTTATTTTCATTTGTATCCCTGAGTCATTGGTATAAAATGTGCTCTTCCTTTTTTTTTTTTTTTTTAATTATGCCCCACTCATTTTTTTCTTTCCCCTTCTTTCTAATCTAAGGTGCTACATATATGGCTAATAAAGTGCTTGATTTTTTTTTTTTTAGGAGAAAGACTTTTTATTTTAGTTTCTTATGAAATCAGAAAATGGTTTTCATTAATTTAACTAGTAATTTCCCAAGACTCTACTGTTGCCGCTGCTTAGTCGCTTCAGTTGTGTTGGACTCTCTGTGGCACTATGGATTGTGGCCCACCAGGCCCCTCTGTCCATGAGGATTCTCCAGGCAAGAATACTGGAGTGGGTTGCCATGCCTTCCTTTAGGGGATCTTCCCAACCCAGGGATTGAGCCCAGGTCTCTCACACTGCAGGCAGATTCTTTACCATCTGAACCACCAGAGAAGCCCAAGGACACTGAAGTGGGTAGCCTATCCCTTCCCCAGGGGATCTTCCCAACCCAGGAATTGACACGGGGTCTCCTGCATTGCAGGCGGATTCTTTACCAGCTGAGCTATCAGGGAAGCCCACTGATAGAAAAGTCTATCAGCTAGATTGGGGGAAACATAGTAGTGAAAAATAAAATAGAATTCTCTGCCATTACGGAGTTTATACTTAAGAGGGAATAACTGTTTTTATAAACATATATCAATAAATACAAAAATTATAACTAAGTACATGAGAATTGAATAAACTAATATAGATCAAAAAAACAAAGATCAACTGGGAGGAGAAAATAGGGAAATGAGAGAAGTCTCCTGAAAAGGAGATATTTAGGCTGAGTCCATGATATAAGATAGAACCAGCTGCAAAAGAATATGCTAGAAAAACTTTCTAGGATGAAGTAAACTTGTTAATACATAAGGAATGTCAAAATGTTTCAGTTTGGACACAATATGAGAAATGGAAAACAGTATAGCAATGGGTTGAGAGATAATCAGAGGTCTAATTTCTTTTTAGGGACATATAGACCCATAAAAATATGTTTAAAACTTTTTCTAATTCAATGAAAGGCCTTTGGAATGTGTTTAAGGGGCAGAATGACATAATCTGATTTAGGATTAAAAGATTATTTTGGTTGTTCTGTACAGAATTGGTTATGAGTGAACAATAATGCAGAGAAACTATGTGGAAATTATTGCAGGATCCAGGGAAGAGCTGATGGTACGCTGGGATCAGAAGAGTATGTGGAGATGAAAAGAGATTGAATTTGGGATTTTGTAGGAGGGACTGGCAGAACTTGCTGCTGATGGATGAGAAATGAGGACTAAGACAAAGAACACAGCAAAGTACAGACTTGGCATTGTATCAGCAAATCAGCGGCGCCTTAGGTTGGAATCCTAGTCTTGACACTTGCTAGCTGTGAAATCCCTGGTAAGTATTCCACTGTTCTGAGATTGTTTTCTCAACTCTAAAATCAGGATAATAATGTCTAGAAGTAATAGTATTCAAAATAGGTAAATTTTACACCATGCCTAGTAGAGTGCCTCAAATTCAATAGATATTTAATACACACAATATCTTTGTCTGTGTGTGCTCAGTAGCTTGGTCGTGTCCTACTCCTTGAGATCCTATGGACTGCAGTCCGCCAGGCTCCTCTGTCCATGAGATTCTCCAGACAAGAATACTGGAGTGGGTTGCCATTTCCTTCTCCAGGGATCTTTCTGACTCAGAGATCAGACAATGTCTCCTGCCCTGGCAGGCAGATTCTTTACCACTGAGCCTCCTGGGAAGCCCTCATAATACCTTCAAGGACTAATGAATATTTTTTAAAAAACAACAACTTACTATGTAGTGCCCTGTGACTTCTGCAAGGCGTTTAATAAAATCTCTCCTGATAATTGATGAAGAGTGAAAATTTCCTGAACTTGGTGATAATACTTATACGTAGTCATATCTGATTGACTGTATCAAACAAACTTTGATGACTGGCCTGTGCCATCTAGAATGTTATAGATGACACAAGAGAGAGTTTAAAGGAGAGATGTTGGAATCAGGACTCAAAAATATCCTCCACAAGCTTACATGGGCCAGAAAAAACAAGAAGAAATTTGAAAGGTAGAAATATGAAGTTCTACATTTCTGCTTTAAAAAAAATTAACCTCACACATACAGGATTAGCAGCAATTCATGTGAAAGGATTTGGCAGTTAGAGTTGACTGCAAGGTCAGAATGAACTTGCAGCATGATTTAGCTGCTAAAATAGTAAAGACAACTTTAAGCTTCATTAATAATAGCCCGGTGTCAAGGACAAGAGAAGAGACAGTTCTATGGTGTTCTGTTTTGATCAAAGCCATTTGGATCATGTCCATTTTTTGAGGCCATGATTTATTCTTTTATTAATGAGTAGCTACAATGTATCATGTAAGACTGAGATTGTAGGAATACAAAATTAGATCAAGTAGAGAGCCTCCTTTCAAGGTTGTCATAGTGGTGAAGGCAGAACTTACATATGTGTAAGTAACTAACATAGGAAGGAGAAAGAGATAAATGACTTAAGGAAGACAGCAATAAAAAACAATGCAGATGTTTGGGATAGATATCTGTCACTGTCAATTGCAGAAATCAAAGAAGTTGGATTACATTTTGCAAACAATGGGGCAGCCACTGGAAATGTTTGTATTGCACAATGATATAACCAAAGTTGTATTTCAAGAAAGAAAGAAAAAAGAAGAAAGAGAAACAATTTACCCAACAATTTACACATTAGTCCATATGATCCTCACAGTGTTGTGGCTGGAAAATTTAGCCAGTTGAGGTAGAACCAGGAAAAACTGATAGCAATTTCAAGGAGAGATTTTAATTTAATATAATGAATTTCCATCCATCATGATGTCCAAGACAAAAGAACTGGTGATAAGCAAGTCACTAACCCTTTCCCTGGAAGAGTTCAAGTAAATAATGGATGGCCATATCTCAAGCCCAGCATGAGCTAATGCAGTAGTTGACCTTGGGATTTCCTTCTAGTCCTAGAGATCATGGAAGTCTATGTTTTCATGGTATGTCAACACACTGACTACTTAACATGGTGAACAAAATTATTTCTGTATTATGTTAGCTTCCTACATCTTCTTTCTATTGTCCAAAGCTACCATTACACATTTTTAAACCTTAATGCTATTTTTTACTACAAGATCATGTTAAGGAGTTTTTCTAACTACTTTTATGACATTGTTTTAATTCATTATTCATTACATGTTTTGATCAAATAGCATTGATTTTCATTTTAGTCCTAATAGGAGCTCTTATCAAACTTAAAATGAGCTCCAGAATATTCATTCTAAAATATAGAACTATAAGGTAAAACTTATTAACCACAAATATATGTGTTTGGTATTATCAGATAATAAAACCAATGTGATTAATCTGTTTTGTATGTTCCTGCTATGTTAAACAAATACATAGCAATAGAAGACTAGAAATGGCAATCTGGCTTTCTAGTTGATGTCTTTAGTTTCAAGGACAATGATGAAATATACTGGGAGATTGTATCATCCGTTATTATCCTGATTTCTTAACATTTTTACAAAATAATGTTTTTTCAAGTTTGTGTTTATTTTAGTGTTCATTCTTAATATTGTCTATAAAATACCAAAACATAAGCATGCATCTACCACTTTTCCACTGGAGAAAGTAAAAAAAATCAATCACCATGTTGTCACAGGCAAGGAAACATCCAGGAAACAACAGGAATGGGGACCACAGCACAGACCTGTAGTGATAAATTACACCACAGCCAGTGCGTGCAACTAAATCAACAGTGGTCTGATTAACAGCTTCTCCACATAACATTGCAGGATGAAAAAGAAAACTCTGCAGCTTTTCATTAGGGAGTGTTTTGGGTCAATCCAGAGGTACAGGGAGAGGGAAAACGTGTATAAGAAGTTTCTTTCTTTAAAATATTTGTTAACAAAAAACTTACTCTGAGAAAATTAGGCTTCTATTTGTGCTTTATTTATAAAGTATCTGTTTTTTAAATGCCAGTGTAAGTAAAATTTGTGTTGTCTTCCAGAATTATACAGTACCGGAAAACATAATTCAGCTAGAAAAAGCAAAAGTGTAACTGACACTTGTGATATTTAAAGACATCTTTTACTGACAAATAAAAATTGGGATCAGATTATGTTATATAACAAAAAAAGTTAACATAACCTGAAATTATTAGCAATTCCATGCTTATAAAAATAACTCCCAGTTTGATATTTTTAGTTAAAAAACCTTTATGTTTGTCAAAATTTGAGTTTTAACATAATGTCCCAATTAGCCCTCCTTTTCAGCAACATGACTGCCAATCCCTAATGGTAAAACTATGTTTCCTTGTTTTTGATGACCTTGATTGTTCTGAGAAGTGTTGAACCATTTTTAGAAGGTCTCTCAATTGAGATTTGTCTGATATTTTCTCCATAGTTAGACTGGAATTAGAAGGAAGAACAAAGAAGCAAAATACAATTTTCACCACGTCATATCAAGGGTTTATGCTCTCCACATGACTTACCATCTTTGATGTTAACCCTGATTATATAGCTAGCATAGAGTTTGTGAAGTTTCTTTCTATAAAGTAGGTTTTTCTCTTTTTTCAAACTCTTTTGAAAAAAAGTACAACCCACACTTAAAGGAGTGAGGAGTCATGCTTTCTTTACTAAAATCTAAAAAAAAAAAAAAAAAAAGTCTTAAAATTTAATCACAGATTTCCTAGGAAAGCTGCAGTAACATAATGGTAGCACCTCAGCACACAATCACCTTTGACACAGAGTTAACAACACGTCAGTGAATGCTGTCATATTTGGGTACTGTCCCAGCTCCCACCCACGTGGCTGCTAAGAACAGCTGTGACCCCAGGATCTGGGTCAGACAGACATGAATGTGCTGAATGAGTCTATAAGGCAGAATAGATGCCAGAACCATATAACTCATTAGTTACTCTTCCTTGTTTTTAGTTCTTTCCTTTTGCTTAGTTTGCTAAAAATTTCCCTTACTTTTCAACTAATTTCTGGTCACCCTGTCTCTTTGCACTATTCTTTTCTTACTGTGCCTTATTTCATCATCTTATTCCCAAGTCTCCTTTTTGTTGCTGTTGTTGTTTAGTCACTAAGTCGTGTCAGACACTTTGAGACCCCCATGAACCATAGCCAGGCTTCTTTGTCCATGGGATTTCCCAGGCAAGAATACCAGATTGGGTTGCATTTCCTTATCCAGGGTGTTCTTCCAGACCCAGGTTTTGAACCCAAGTTTCTTGTGTCTTCTGCTTGGCAGGCGGATTCTTTGCCACTGAGTCACCTGGGAAGCCCCAGTCTCCTTTTACAGGTCACTTGTAATGATTTAGCAAATAATCTAATCAGATAAACCTTAAGCAATATCATGATAATTGTTTCCTACTTCCACAGCTTGCTGGACACCTCTACGCCTCATGTGCTGAAACAAAGATTAAAAGAGCAATTATTTCCATGGTGACACCATTACCAATTAATTTTAGACAATGCACACTTTATATAATAAAGCCTTGATAGCATGAGCTTTTTGTGTTTTCTTTCAAAAATACATGGTAAATTATACTAACCTCTTGCTCTAAACCAGATGCAGAAGACCAAAAGAAATGGTCCCTGATATGGAGGAACTTGCAAGACCAGTAGGCAAGCAGTTAACTATCCACATGGTATAATTGCAAGTTACCACCGACAAATAGTTTCTCAGGCTTTATTCCGAAATTCCAGGCATGACCAAAACATTTTTGTAAATGTTATGCAAAAAAGTAACCTAATACTAACAATGAGAGAATCACAAATTAAATAATAACATATCATTAAAAAAATTGATTGACAATGATTTAAAGATTGGAAATACAGTGTTGTTAGGGTGTGGTTCTGCAATGAATTGATGGCTTATATTCTTTGTTTTTAATAATTTGTTCAGCTCTTTTATGTTTGTGGGAGATCTTTATTTGATTTATAGTTATTTTATCTATTATAGATTTCAGATGTTTTCTGATGTTTACTTGTCTTTTTTAACATAACTAATATTTCTCTATTGCAAGAATTTCAATTTTATATGGCCAAATTTATTAATAGTTTCCTACACAATTCTACCTCTCATATTATTTTAACCTTCTTACCAAAATATTAAGTAGAAACTACTATAGCTCATGTATAAAATATATACAAACTAAATAAACAATCTAATCATAATTCTATAAACACATGGCAATTATATTTCCCAAATTTTCCAAACTTTCTTTAGTTAATGTGTATTATTCTTATAATCAGTATAAGCTACAACTGTAACATCTTTTTAACATACTGATGTATCCCAGAGAGAAAATGCAGGAGCCCCCTAGCACTTACTGTCATTTCAGCTAGGAAAGACCAATATCCTTAGAAACAGAACAGGGAAGGTGAATTGTAAGCAAACGACAGAAGAAAGTCCAATTTTCCTTTTGGGGCAGACATCTCTCCTCTACCAAGATTGGTAAGGCTGGTATACAGTGGGGACATAAGAGAAAGGACATTGAACAGCTGGAAGGTAAAAAGAACCAAAAAGGAAAAATGAAATGTGTAGTAAACGCCACATCACTTCCTTTATTCATATTTGAATGAAGGCCCTCTTTTTAGTTAGTAACTGCAATCTGTAAATAATTTGGGAAAGGCAATAGGGATTTGAAGGTTATTACCTTTTTTCTTAACAGACACTAAATGCCTCTGAGTCTCTAAAATGCAGCCTTTTAGACCACAGGGATCAAAGAAAATGTGAACATCTTCAAGCAGTGTCATTCAACAAATGACTGGAACTGAAGCAAAGTGGGAAGAAAACTGCTGCCAGGGTAGAGAAAGGAAAAGATTCAAAAGAACTCTGACCAAGAACATATTGTACCCAGGAGGCTTAGGAATGATCTCCAGACCAAAAGACAGCTACGGGTACTAAGCTGTGACTATCCAGCCAGCCAGGTCACTGTGGCGGTGGAGAGTCTGGCATTAGGAGTACGTGGGCTCTGAAACCAGCCTCAGCTTTCCCCCTTATGTACTCGCTGTGCAACTTTCATCAAGTCCCTTACCTTATCCAAGCCGCAGTGTTCTCGTTTGTAAACTGTGGATAATACCAGGGCTAGCACATAGTATGGATGGCTGTAAGCAAGGCTTACAGCTGTAAGGAGTGTGCACAGCTCTTGCCTATCTGCAGGCACACTGACCAACCAGGGCTGAGGCCTGGTGGGTGCTCAGAAAACTACTGAATGAATGAACAGAAAGCAGCCAACAATTAGCTAAGATGACTTACTGTTTTAGGAAGGAAAGTAGCAGGTAAATGCACAGACATATGTGTTACATTTGCTACACATTCTGAGTGAGTGTGGTACAGGAGGTTGTAATGGAAGAGCTAGCATTTGACATGGCCTTTGATGAATGGGATAAATTTTAACAGATAAAGAATAAGAGAAGAGATGAAAAAAATAGGGTGAGTAGAAACATTTGGATGAGGCTACGTAAGTCATTTCTGACTCAAGCAAATAGAGAATGGCAGGGGAGAAAGCGGGGAGTGTAGGAAAAGTTGGGTAGAGGACAGGGAGCTAACCAGAATAAATTTTACTTTATTATTTAAAGTCAGATGGTGAATTCACAAGGGTTTTATCGTCATCAAAAATTATGCTTCATAGCTTACACATATGGCGTATATATTTCTTTGTATGTGTCAAACATTAAATAATGTATTTTAAGTGGGCAAGGGCTAGAAAGGAAGGATTGGCATGTCAAATTGCCAAGTGAAGGGAAGGTGCCTATATTTCTGTTTAATGGAAAAAACTTTTTATCCCACGTTTCTGGCTATCTTTTCTATTTCTGTGTTAACATTTTGCAACTGTCCTTGTGGGCTTAATAATATGAAATATTTTCAAATAAATCATTAATAAAGCTGTAGAAAAATGGTGTTGTTACATTTTCTATACTTTCTTTCATCTCAGAAACTTAAGACTACTTCTTAACTAATCCTTTACCATATTTCTTAATCGCTTCATCACATGACTGAGTGTGAGATCTAGCTCATAACTAAACTGACCAAAAGTGAATGAAGGGTACAATAACCTCTACTGTTGTCCTGCTATTTGACTGACATAATGCATTTTTGCTGAGAAGCTGACATAAACTCACCAGCCCGTTTATCAGCATTTTCTTTTGACAATTTTAACATTTTAATGAATGAAAATAGGATGCATAATGATGAATAGGGCTTCCTAGGTGGCGCTAGTGGTAAAGAACCCACCTGCCAAAACAGAGGTTGGGAAGATCCCCTGGAGGAAGGCATGGCAACCCACTCTGGTAATGTTGCTTGGAGAATCCCATGGACAGAAGAGCCTGGTGGGCTACAGTCCATAGGGTCAAAAAGAGTCGGACACAACTGAAGAGACTTAGCACACACAGCATGATGATGAATAACCTTTAATTTCAAAATACTTTTGCATAGAGTTACTCCATGAGAACTTTGCTCAAGATGGAAAGAGGGCTCCACTGGCCCCAAGGACAAAGTTGGAGGGTGGCTAAATTGGGTTGGAGGCCTGGGCATGAGGAGAGATGAAGGAAGTCAACATGGTGGAAGGTCATGCTGAGACCAGCAGCTCTGGATAAAAGTGAAGAGAAAAACTTTGGAGTGGGACTAGGGCCAATGTTTGGGGAGGGGAAGGAAGAGCACTGGAGAGGCGGTTACAGGAAAGGCCAGAAGAATTTTAAACAAAAACACATTTACACTTAAGCAAAATGTGATCATCTGTACCCCAACTAACTAAGGGAAACTTGGATGTGGAGAGCTGATACAGACCTAACCATCCTAAGTGCCTGAAAATTCACTGCAAATTGATACTAGAGCCATTAGAGCCTGGTTGTTAAAATATAACAATAATATCAGTAAAAGTGCTAGTAGTGATCATTTATTGAGATTCTTCTGTGAGCCAAGACTGTACTAATTTCATTACATAGACGAGCTCCTTTTTTCTTCCAACAACCTGTGAGATGCATGCGCTTATCCCTACTATGTAGATGAAGATAACAAAATCCAAAAGAGTTAAGTAACTTGCCCAAATTCAAAATTCACAGGATTAGTGGGTCCTCAGGGAAGGTGGAAGCTGCCAGAGACTTCAGAGTTTACTGTATATATTCAGGGCACTCCCCACCTCATTGTATCACTTTTACAGAGTTGTCTTCATAATTTTGGCTTGTGTAACTCTTAAAAGTGACATCAGAGTACATCATGAGAAACGCTGGGCTTGAGGAAGCACAAGCTGGAATCAAGATTGCCAGGAGAAATATCAATAACCACAGATATGCAGATGACACCACCCTTATGGCAGAAAGTGAAGAAGAACTAAAGAGCCTCTTGATGAAAGTGAAAGAGGAGAGTGAAAAAGTTGGCTTAAAGCTCAACATTCAGAAAACTAAGATCATCGCATCTGGTCCCATCACTTCATAGCAAATAGATGGGGAAACAGTGGAAACAGTGGCTAACTTTATTTTGGGGGGCTCCAAAATCACTGCAGATGGTGACCACAGCCATGAAATTAAAAAACGCTTACTCCTTGGAAGGAAAGTTATGACCAACCTAGACAGCATATTAAAAAGCAGAGACATTACTTTGTCAACAAAGGCCCGTCTAGTCAAGGCTATGGTTTTTCCAGTAGTCATGTATGGATGTGAGAGTTGGACTATAAAGAAAGCCGAGCACCAAAAAATTGATGCTTTTGAGCTGTGGTGTTGGAGAAGACTCTTGAGAGTCCCTTGGACTGCAAGGAGATCCAGCCAGTCCATCCTAAAGGAGACCAGTCCTGGGTGTTCATTGGAGGGATGATGTTGAAGCTGAAACTCCAATACTTTGGCCACCTGATTTGAAGAGCTGACTCACTGGAAAAGACCCTGATGCTGGGAAAGATTGAGGGTAGGAGGAGAAGGGGACGACAGAGGATGAGATGGTTGGATGGCATCACCGACTCAATGGACATGGGTTTGGGTGGACTCCAGGAGTTGGTGATGGACAGGCAGGCCTGGCGTGCTGCGGTTCATGGGGTCGCAAAGAATCAGACAAGACTGAGTGACTGAACTGAACTGAACTGAACTGAACTTTTAAAAGAATTCTGAAAGCACTTCTCTTCCCTGGCACATTTATGTTAACATCTGTATTTTTTTCAAAGTTTAAATAGCTACAAATGTGGTAATTTCTGATGCAGTTTAAAAATAGACATTTAAAAGTATACTTTTATCATTTTAATCTATCCAATGTAACATATATTGTAGTGTTTTAACACCAATCATTATTCATTTTAAAAGACATGAGCACATTTTTTTAAGTTACTATTTTGATCTCTTCCCTTTCTCTCTTTGAATTCATATTTCCATTCCACTTTCCCTCACATAATTTTATTCTTGTCATATTTCTTTATGTTTAAAATCACTCTAACCTACTTTGCTACAACAAAATCTTATGAATATATGCATATCTTTCAATTACTTTAGGTTATAAAAGTTAGCACAGCTTTTTTCAGATTTATTTTTTCAAATATTATTGGTGTACAACTGATCAAAACAATATAAGTATAATCCATGTCTTTTCTTTTTTCGGCTGCAGCTTGTGGGATCTTAGTTCCCTGATCAGGGACTGTTCCTGGGTCCACTACAGTGAAAGCCCACATCGTAACTACTAGACTGTCAAGGAATTCCTATGTTGATAGCTATTACAACAAAAGTACAGTTTTATGAAGAATATATTGTTTGATAGTAATACGGATGGAGCTTTATTCCAAGTGGTTGATGCATCCATGAATAAATAATTCTTGTTGCTAGAGTGAGTAAGGATTCAGTAAAAATAGCAAAAAGAGAAAATATTTCACCACTTTAGGGTGTGATTTGCCAAAGGTGTATTAGTCATTGTTTTTAAGTCTTATATAATACAGATCATATTAAATCAATCAAAATCTAATATGAATTAATAAAGAAGAAAAAGTGATGAGGAGTGACAGTGGGCAGAAGACTCTTGCCCATGTTAAGAAAAAATGGTGAAGAAATAATTTCAACAAGTAGAAAATAATGTTGAAGATATTATAGAGTGTTATTTTATATTATAATGTTACCATTTATAAATTATTCATTTAACTTATTTTCTTAAACTTGCATATTTAATAATACTGATTCACCAGTAGATTTGAAACATTTTAACTCCTCTTCCATTCAAAAAATAAAACTGAGACATAGAAGGCACCTTGATAAAAAAGAACATTTCCTAGACATTGATATTTAGTACTCTCAACTATCTTTTTGTCATCATGAAGTTGCCTTTTTTTTTTCTTTTTTTTTTGGTACTCTCTGGGACAATATTCCATGACAAGATTAGAGATTAGGATGTTTTTCTTTTTAAAATGGAAGAATGGTAGATGTGAAAGGAAAGGTAGAAAGTAGAACCCATATGACACCCCTAACTAGAAATTGAGTCCCTAAAATTCTCCAGAGCAATGACTCCCTGGGAAAGCCTTCAGCTATCCCAGGAGTACTCACGTCCAAGTTGGAAAGTCTTCAGCTATCCGAGGAGTACTCATGTCCAAGTTGGAAGGCTGCTGACATATGTTACTAAACATGTTGAAAAAGGAGAGTGGAAAGAATACCAACTTTAAAATCAATCAGATGTTGGCTTAAATCCTACTGCTGCTGCTCATAACTTGTGTGAGCTTAAGCACATCACTTAAACTGTGAGTCTCGGGTTTCTAATGGTAAAAGTGAAGATCATAATTCTGAACACTCAGGATTGCTGAGAGAATAAATAGGACAATATGTGTAAATCCCAAAATGAAAAGCCTGGAAAAAGCACTCAAGAAATATTAGTTTACTTTTAACAGATTTTTTCACTTCTTAGTGGAGATACTAGTTAATTTATTCCATAGCACCTGTTGAGGATTTTAAAAGGTAATTTCAGTTTTGTTTTTCTTCCCTATTAGAATGCCAGAAGTTTTCATTTATCAAGGAATTTGAATATTTAGTTCAATAAATAGAGTGTTTATCATGTGCCAGACACCGTTCTAGGTGCTTAGGTTGCAAAAATCAAAAAGACACAATTCCTCGATCCAAGTAGCTCACAATCTGGCCACAGGGCTGACCATACTACCCACTGTATTATAATGAGTTAACTAGTTATTATATTTTAGAATATTTTATAGACCTATAAGAGAACAATTTTATTAGACAGATGAGAAGAGACACTGAATTCTAATGGACAGAAGGAAAGTGAAGACAGAGGAAATGGACTACTTAATCAAGAAATTTAAATCAAAATGGAAGAGAATGATGAAATTTGTTGAGCAGAAGTCAGAGTGAAGGGATATGAGAGACACTAGCAAGAAGGACTGGTACCTGAGACAGAGATTCTGTGCTGCAGAGGCAAGAGCGAAGGTGAATAATGTGCTGTCTCCACAAGTGGCTGGAAACAATGATACTAGAGCTGCAAGAGAGGCAAGGAAAATAAGGAAGGAAGGAGAAAAGGAAATGTCAAAGTTGGTTACTGGGACTAGATTCCTGATACCAAGTCACAATTGGTGTCTGTCTCTCAATAAACAGACATCTTGCTTCTGCCACCCTTATGCCAGATCCATCTGCAACATCATCACTCAAAGTGCACTGAGTTTGGAAATGAAACTTTAATGATTAGCTTAAACAAATGACAAAAACAAGTTAATTACAACAATAAAATTCTCCAAGAATTCTTTATATTGACTTTATTGAGACTTTCTCTGCCCAGTACAACCCACAAACCAGGATCTTACAGCTTACAATACTTGGGATTCCTCTACCTCTAGTAGAAGTACTCATTTATAGGTTGCATATTCCTCACCAATTCCTTATGTTTTCTTGTCCAACCAGAGCCAAGGATAAATGATCCCCAAATCTTAACCCATGTCTTCACGATTTTTTAGAAGCATAAAAGGTAAACCTGTCTGGAGTGAGTGGGTTCTAAGGCAAAAGAAAAATATAGCCTCTTTTTAAGCACATTATGTGCTATTATTCACTAATTCTGTCCTTAATGCAATAAATCTTAAGAAAGTTACTGATATATTATGCATGAGAAATGGCAGGACTGAAGGTGTGTGGCAATTTTATAGTTCCCTATGGGAAAAAAAGTTTAAGTTATATGTTTGTAGACTTAAAATTGTACCAGATATCCAGACATTACTTTGTTCCTTCTTCATGAAAAATTCTCTCAGAAGTCTACCAAAAGTAATCATTCTCTAGCTGTTTTCCCTGAATGAAATGTATGCTTGAATCTGAAATAAAAGTTAAACCAGAATTCATATACATCTTAGTCAAGATGAATAGTTTTCAAGTTTGAAAATATTAACAACACGTGATTTAACAATAATAACTCATATTACTTCTTTTTAGATGATGATAAGTTTGTTGTTGAATTCTCACTTTGAATGTTATGCATTAGTCAAGTAGCTAAAGGTTAGTTTAGCAGGGGAAATAATATTTTCACTTGTAATAATAAAACAGTGGTTTGATATTAATCACTGATTAGTCTATAAATACCCTGGGCTACACGTTTAATATAAATCATAGTATTTAATCCTCCCAACTATCCCATCTCCCTATTTTATATATGGGAAAATTGATTCTTAGAAAATAAAGTGATTTGTTTAAAATCAAAGACCTGGTAAATGGCATAGTCGGATTTGGAACTCATGTGGTCTGAATCTAAACTGCAAGCTCCATCACTTAAGAACTATTTTTTTAAATGTCAACAGTGAAGAATTATATATAGAAGCTCATATATAGAACCTACCAACAATATGCACCAAAAAGCAAAATAATAGTAATAATGACATGAACATAGCAGCAACCTCTTGGTGAACTCACAAGACCTATTATATGGCTTGTGTTATAAGGATTCAGTAAAAATGTTCTTAATGTGAGCTATAAAACACTTTAAGTTGCACACTACAGCCCAATAGATTAAAATCAGCCAATTTACTAAGAGCAGCCTTCAATATGATATAGCCATATTCAGTTTCAGTAAATAAATAGGTCAGGGGGAGATAGTTTCCATATGTGCAAAGTGGATTTGTTTCCTAGAGCATCATAGTAAAGCCCTTCTGGGGAGCCTATAAGGTTTTTCACAGACTTTGAAGGGAAAACTGAATTGAATGCCAAAAGACTACTCAGAAATCTCCAAGTTTACAAAGAAAGCACTTGATTCACGTCTTCATTGCTACATGACCTAATATTTACCAAACTCTGTGCTTTGCCTAGAAATTGGAACCCTGGGAAGTGTTGGTGGGGATGTAAAATGGTATGGGCATATGGAAAAGAGTCTGGTGGTTCCTCAAAAAATTAATAATGGAATTACCATTTCCAGAAATTCTACTTCTGAGTATATACCCCAAAGAACTGCAAACAGGGTCTTGAAGAAATATCTGTATACTCATGTTCATAGCAGCATTATTCACAGTAGCTAATATGTGGAAGTAATGCAAACGTCAACTGACAGATGACTGGATAAGCAAAATGTGGTATATACTACAATGGAACGTTCTTCAGCCTTAGAAAAGGATGGAGATTCTAGCAAAGACATCGCATGGATAGACCTTGAAGACATTATGCTAAGTCAAATAAGCCGTTATAAGAAGATAAATACTGTATGATTCCACTTATCTAGAGTAGTCAAAATCAAAGAGACAGAAAACTGAATGGTGGTCATTAGGGGCTGGAGGAGGGGAGAGCAGGAATTATTGTGTAATGGCTATAGACTTTCAATTTTTCAAGATGAAAAGAGCTCTAGAGATAGATAGCAGTAATGGTTGCATGATTATATATACTTAATACCACAAAACTGTACATGAAAAATGGCTAAAATGGTAAATGCTATGTTGTGTATTATACCACAATAAAAAAGTCATCTACAAATACATATCTGTAAGGTCATTGAGCATTACTTATAATTGAAATAGAGTGCAAATGATTTTAATAGCAAATAATAAGAGTTTGCTTTAGCAAAGTTTACACCTTGTACTTTATAGTAAGGCTTAATGCCATGATCCAACCAGTCCATCCAAAAAGGAATCAGTCCCGAATATTCATTGGAAGGACTGATGCTGAAGCTGAAGCTCCAATACTTTGGCCACCTGATGTGAAGAGCTGACTCATTGGAAAAAATCCTGATGCTGGGAAAGATTGAGGGCAGGAGAAGAGGGCGACAGAGGATGAGATGGCTGGATGGCATCATTGACTCAATGGACAGAAGTTTGAGTGAACTTCAGGAGTTGGTGATGGACAGGGAAGCCTGGTGTGCTGCAGTCCATGGGGTCACAAAGAGCTGGACATTACTGAGTGACTGAACTAACTAATGCCATGAAAAATAGGTCAGTGCATATTAAAGGCAAAGCAGGTCACAACACAGTAAATACAGTGTGGCTTCAATTTTGTGACACCTAGTGAGGCTGCTTAGAATAGAAAACATTTACATTATCGTGCATTAATATTCTTTCTCCATACTTTTCCAAGTTTTATAAATTTTCTACAGTGATATACAATAATTACACATTTATTTTATATTAAAATTATATATTGATAAAAATATAAAAAAGCCTATGCAAATTAAGGAAAGAAGTAAATTAGTAATAAAAAAATTGAACCAACATACATAAAAGAGAAACATAAATATCTAATAAACATGAAAAAAATCTAACCTCACAGGTAATTAAATAAATACAAGTGAAAATAATTACAAATTATTAACTTGAGAGAAATAAAACACAGTCACCAGGATGCCTTCATCTCCTCCTCTAGTAGGAGTTACTTGTTACAGGTTTCTGAATAGCAATTTGCTTATCTGACTCGATACAAGTCATGTTGACTTACTCTACATTGTAGAAATGAGGGGCTCCAGTAGCTTTGGTGTTTAAATTTTATACTAAACTATTCTATCTTGGGGCTTCCCTGATAGCTCAGTTGGTAAAGAACCCGCCTGCAATGCAGAAGACCTTGGTTCAGTTTCTGTCAGAAAGATCCACTGGAGAAGGGAAAGGCTACCCACTCCAGTATTCTGGCCTGGAGAATCCCATGGACTTGTATAGTCCATGGGGTCACAAAGAGTCGGACACGACTGAGCAACTTTCACTTTCATACATTCCATCTTGGCCCCTTATCCATAAATGATGGGGAGATACTCACTGAACTATATTGGGTAAATTGTTGGCCCTAGCCAATGAACAGTGGCTGCAAGAGTGGAGTTAAATAAGCATGTGAAGGTTCTCTGGGAATCACTTGGTTAGAAAAGGATGATGCACCACTGCCAAAAGAAGCAGCAGAGGGGTGCTCCATAGTCCAAACAACAGGTGTCCAGTACGTGCAATTCCCTTTATATACGTTACCTTTGACACAAGTTTTATAATCCATCTTAAGGAGATGATTAAGAATTTTGATAAGTTCATGTACAGATTTATATCATAAGAAAAGTCAGTTTGTATCAGTTCAGTTCAGTTCAGTCACTCAGTCGTGTCCGACTCTTGCGACCCCATGAATCGCAGCACGCCAGGCCTCCCTGTCCATCACCAACTCCCGGAGTTCACTCAGACTCACGTCTATCGAGTCCGTGATGCCATCCAGCCATCTCATCCTCTGTCGTCCCCTTCTCCTCCTGCCCCCAATCCCTCCCAGCATCAGAGTCTTTCCCAACGAGTCAACTCTTCGCATGAGGTGGCCAAAGTACTGGAGTTTCAGCTTTGGCATCATTCCTTCCAAAGAAATCCCAGGGCTGATCTCCTTCAGAATGGACTGGTTGGATCTCCTTGCAGTCCAAGGGACTCTCAAGAGTCTTCTCCAACACCACAGTTCCAAAGCATCCATTCTTCGGCACTCAGCCTCCTTCAGTTTGTATACACACATACAAATTATAGTACAGGTGCCCCACAGGAGTGACTTAAACTCTGACATTTTTGACAACACTGCTCAAAATCAATGGGAAAGAGCATGACAAAGAGGGACCAAAGTCTGCCCATGAATTTTTCTGGCTCCCTGATTTTCACCTGTGGGCTCAGACAACCAGATAGACAAGACTGTAAAGTTGTATATCTCCAGCAATTTAAATGTCTTTCAGAATAATTGACTGTATTTTCCCCCAAAGAATACCTCATAGAAAATGGTAGAATGATAAGAGTAATACCATGTTTGGAGATTATGGCAACCCAAAATCCATCACTTTTATACTTTCCTTGAAGAATATGCTAAGAAAATCAGTTACAAAATGACTGCATATCAAAAATCTGATAAATCAGGGAAAAAAAGCCCACCAAACTAGGAAAATATTTCCAGCAAATACTGCAAAGCAAGTGAAAAGTTCATCTACAAATATTTAGGTTTAATATTATGGAGCATATATAGCCTAATAAATTAATAAATACAAAGGGTGTTATACACATTTTCTTGCTGAAAAAGAGAGAGAGCAGACATAGAGACAAAGGGAGGGAAAACTGTACCCATAGCTTGGGAAAAGGATTAAACTTAAAAAACAAAAAAAGACAATGTGTACAAAACTCTTAACATGTTTCTGGAGGAGGTGTAGAAATGAGATTTCTATGTAGCAAAAGAATGGTACTTATATTTTATTATAATAGGCATAAGCAAAAAAAAAGTATTCTTAATACCAGTTTCAATGTGTTAAATACTGTCTTAAGGGCTTTACATGTCTTAACCCATTTAATCTTTATGAATACCCCATAGGGTAAGGCATGTGATTATTTCATTTACAGGGAGGTTTAGTAATGGCTCAAGATCCTCAATTGATAACTGGCTGAAGTCTGAACTGTTCTGACTCTCTTTGTGATCAAATTTGTAACACAGGCTGTTACTTTGAGTGAATTCACAAGTCTGTTTCATTATTCTACAGCATGGGAATATGTTTTAAAACAGTTTACTGAACACTTTATATTTTTGTTTTCTACAAAAACAAAGCTGTGGTATTTTACCACAGGGAGAGTATATGCTTAAAGACCATCTAATCTGAGGGAATTATTTCCATATTAACATTTGTAAAGAGTCAAAAAAATTGTCATTTTGAAAGATTTTTCATTTTTCTAATTTTGTAAATCATGTTTCAAATGAAGATAAACCATTATACCCTAGGACTGCTTGGAAGAAACCTTTAAGAGCAGTGAAAACAAAGTATTTTTCTTTACATCTGAGGTTTCCATTTCTTGACCATTTTAATATGATATGGGTTAAAATAAAAGTTTTTCACTCATGTATTGAACATTATCACAGATGGCTAAAATCTTATAATCTGAATTTTTTGTAATGATATTCTCACTTGTTATGTCATAAAAATTGCTATTAAGAAATCTTAATGATTATATCACTAGTTTTCTTTTTTGATATAATGGAACAGGTACTTTAAAAGATACTTCACTTGCATGAAAATATAAAATACATAATGTATTAACCATTCAATATCCAAGAATATTTGTGTGAAGGGAAATAATTAATCTTTTCATAAATTTACAAAGCTCATTTTGGAGAAATCTTTGTCTGTGCCTATAAGAGATTTTTCTGTGTGAAAACTATGTTTCCATGAATGTTGAAATAATGTCAAGGAAAGAGTTGAAAGGGTTAAAAAGTCAACTGAGAAAAAGACAAAATCCCCCAAATATATTCAGGTGAAAGAATGGGGTATTTTGATGTGGTTCCTTGTGGATAAGATTTGTTTTTGAACTGCATATTCCTAGCACCTAGGAGATCGCCTGTCAATGTGCTAGAGAGGTTCATTCATCAACATTTATTTGTGTGTGTGTTTACTGAAGGGTTGTGTTGGCATTAAGAAAAGACATAGATAATGGGATGGAAAAAGGAGAAAGTGCTAAGGTAGCTTAAAATAGAGTCTTAATTTGGGTCGGCACAGAATAGTGGGCCGAGCTCCCTATTTTACACAGCAAATCTTCACCAGCTATCTGTTTTACATATGGTAATGTATATGTTTCCATGCAATTCTCTCAATTCACTCTACTCTCTCCTTCCCCTCCACCCCCGTCCACAAGCCTGTTGTCATCTGTCTCTACTGATGCCCTGCAAATAGGTTCATTAGCACCATCTTTCTTGATTCCATACACATACATTAATGTACAATATTTGTCTTTCTCTTTCTGACTTACTTCACTTTGCATAGTCAGCTCTAGGTTCATCCAAACTCAATAGGAGTGACTTGGAATGCAGTTGGGTGGGATGGGGAGGAATATGGGAGGGGGGGTTCAGGAGGAAGGGAGTATATGTATACCTGTGGTTGATTTGTGTTGACGTGTGGCAGAGGCCAGCACAATTCTGTAGGGCAACTGTCCTCCAATAACTGTATTTTATTCTATATTTCTCAATATTGTACAATAATCTTTGATAATTATTAGTTACTCAAGAACAGTTATGTTTTATGAGTATTGTTCAATTGTCATCACCAATAGAATGATATTCAGATGTGCTCTTTCTATAAAACTTTTTTAGTAATAAAAAAAGGGGGGATAGAGTCTCGATTTAAAGGGAGAAGAAAATTATTTTATTCCTTACTCTGGTGGGAAGCCACTGTGAGCCTCTGACCCTGGGCTGTGTAGTCTGAATAACCATTGAATAATTAAATTTAAGCATATTCATTGACATTATTTCTATTCATGATAATGAAATCAGATAACTGTTTACATAATAAAATATTCAAATACATTGAAAGGCTATGAGGCATTTCTTTCTCTGTGACATTATCTTCTCAATATTCTATTTTGCAAAATTTTTTTCACAAAATATAATCCAATATTTATCCCCATATTTTGGTCTTTGGGCATTCTTTCTCATTTCTCTCCATGTGGCCTGCTGCTGCTGCTGCTAGGTCACTTCAGTTGTGTCCAACTCTGTGAGATCCCATAGAGGGCAGCCTACCAGGCTCCCCCATCCCTGGGATTCTCCAGGCAAGAACACTGGAGTGGGTTGCCATTTCCTTCTCCATCCATGTGGCCTGGACTTCCTCAAAGTATCCCTCATAAAATTAAGAAAGTTTATTTTTTAATATTCAGATAGAAAATTTTTATTATATATCATTGCTTATTTTAACAATACATTCTACTAGTTCCTTTACGCAGAACTGTTTCTTGTTTCCTACATATTTTTCTCTCTTGAATGTGCATTTTCTTTTTCTGAATTATAACCTTGAGTAGTTCTTTTACCCTCTTCTCTAACTCCTCCCCCAGCCCTAAATTCCAATTTATTTCTTCAGTTCAGTTCAGTCTCTCAGTCGTGTCTGACTCTGTGACTCCATGAATCGCAGCACGCCAGGCCTCCCTGTCCATCACCAACTCCCAGAGTTCACTCAGACTCACATCCATCAAGTCGGTGATGCCATCCAGCCATCTCATCCTCTATCGTCCCCTTTTCCTCCTGCCCCCAATCCCTCCAGCATCAGACTCTTTCCCAATGAGTCAACTCTTTGCATGAGGTGGCCAAAGTACTGGAGTTTAGCTTTAGCATCATTCCTTCCAAAGAACACCCAGGGCTGATCTCCTCCAGAATGGACTGGTTGGATCTCCTTGCAGTCCAAGGGACTCTCAAGAGTCTTCTCTAGCACCACAGTTCAAAAGCATCAATTCTTCGACGCTCAACTTTCTTCACAGTCCAACTCTCACATCCATACATGACCACTGGAAAAACCATAGCCTTGATTGGACGGCAAAGTAATGTTGGCAAAGTAATGTCTCTGCTTTTCAATATGCTATCTAGGTTGGTCATAACTTTTCTTCCAAGGAGTAAGTGTCTTTTAATTTCAAGGCGTTTATTTCTTAGGGTGGTTTAACTAGTTACTAGTCCCATATCAATTAAGCGAATCAACAAGGGCCTCAAAGAATTTAGCATACATTTCCATTTGAGTTATTTTTTTTCCCCTCTACTTAATGAGAATTCAGTGGACAACTCTATAATAACAAATTTTTCCTTTATTCTTTCTTTTTAAAAAATACTAAATCATAAGCTAAACTTTATGGTTTTATTTCTTTGAATAATTTAAAGTACTCAGAAAAGCACTAGATGACAGTTAATAAATTGATAGATTTGTTAATGAATTGTACTGAATTAAATTCTAGTCAATATCTTCTTTTTCTTAAAGCGTGCAAGTTTGAGATCTGAACATTTTCTTAAATGACAGTCTACACAGAAGATGAATATGTAAAATATAAAGGTAGAATTCGTCTGATTGAAGCAGGGCATCCATACCATTACAGCCCACTTTGTCTCCATCCCTTAATCCAAGCACTCCTCCTCTGCAAGAGTCTTTGGGAAGCTTCATGAATCTTTTATCAAAACAGGTAAACAGTGGCCCAGTTCATAACATACCTGAATAATTTCTGATAAGTGGAAAATGTTTGTGGCTTCTTAATTAACCACTTCTTTAAAAGGCATTTCTGTTTGGACTTTAAAGAAAAAAATATGAATAATTTCATCTGGAGATTCTAAAATCAAAGGTTAAATGATTCCTCCAGATCTGAAGAGAAATGAGCTTAAAATAATCACTCAAAATGAATCAAGATGAAAGCAACAAATGAAACCAAGAAAATTCTCTTCTTATCCAGTACATGAGACTTTTCAGGAGTCAAAAAACTAACCAGCTACATTCCCAAGGGGAAAAATCACCTTCGGCTACAGTTTTGGCATAATAAAAACTTACCACCTAACAATCTCTGGTCATTGACTCCTTAGCTAGGAATGTCTGTGTCCTAATCCTGTGTGGATACTCATATTCTCCAGAAGCCAACTGATGTCTGTCTGTGTCAAACAAACCCTCTCTTAACACTAAATTTCTAGGAAGAAATTCTGTCTGTATTTACTCAAAATGCAACCAGACTAAAAAATTACTCAGGCCTTATAGATCCTTTGTTCCCTAAAAATCTGATTTATCCATGCTAAATTAAATTCCATGCTAAAATATGCTTTTCTGAGATTCTAAATATTTATTTTTAAAACTCACTTAACCCCTAAAATAGCAGATTTGCCTTAAATAAATCATTAATGAAAGAATGATTTAAATGCCAAATTTAGTTATTTTATAAAGCAAAGTCTTGCCAAGCTTATATAAACCTGAACTTTAAAGTAATGATTTTTTACTTTCAATAATATATAACCCTTCTAAATAAGATTTATTTTTATATGTATATTAAATATATTTTTTTTCCTACTGATATGTCCATAATGTGATTTAAGAGTATGTAAAAGTAGAGGGCATTTTATGTAACTGTCAAGTCTTTTGGTAAATTAGATATTCAAGCTAAACTTTCTCAATTGTTTGAATAGCCTTTACTATAAGGTGCATAAAGTTTTTAAGTAAAGCTAAAATATAATGAGGAAAAATCTCATATTATTTCTTATTGGACAACATATAATTTCCAAAATACCAAGAGGTACTCTGATGTTCCACTTTTGAAATTCATATCATACTTCTTTTATTATTTTTATTGATTTTCACTTGGTTTAAATCTAAATGTGTTACAGGGAAGAAAAAGCTAACATATCCAAAGGGAGTATGAGACAACATGTAATGGAGCATTCTGAACATTATTTTGACATTGCTAATAAAAGTCAGGACATACTTCAAAGTATACATCAAGAACTATTACTTATAAACCCAGAATAAACCAAATGGAAAATAATATTCTCAGCAATTTAATTTGGATTACACTTATCCATGTTCACTTGCTTCTGCACTTTTAGACACACTAATGCTAAAAAAATTTAATGTTAGCAAAAGGAGCTATGCTGAAAACTTTTCCTAAGACATTAATTCCCTCTTATCTTTTGGAATGCATAATCTGTAAATTTTACTGACACTGTAAATCAATCAAAAGTGCTTAGAATGCCAAATGAGTGTATGCTTTCTAGTTAAGTGTATGATAATGGAAAAGATGAAAAACATTACTGTGCCCCTTGTATTGGTGAAACACTTATGTAATTACACAGCTCATCAGGCCCTGCCAACTAAAAGGGCAACAGCCAGGTGAAGCATCTCGATTTGCTGTGTAGTTCTTTATCAGGAATGTTCAAACTATTTTACAAAATTTGGAAGAGGTAAGAGTCAAAGATCAGCTATTAAACTATCCAGAAAAATGCTTTGTTTTTGAAGCAATAATTTCAGTCAGTAAATATGAATTTTTTTATGACAGACTAATATTGCTCAGGGTTAAACTACAACTCTAACTTTCTTTGACATTTGCAATAATTTTGAGTCTTCTGTGTGTGGCATAGTTTTTAATAATCCTAACACTTAACTATATAACTAGTGGCACACCCAAGAGGGAACAAGTCCTCATCACAGAGAAAGAATATAACTAATAAAAGCTTTCAAAATTAAAACAAAAACAAAATATCTCTCTTTTATCCATATCTGCATTTATCAAGATCCAGGAACAATAAGACTATAGCCTCACAATGAATAGTCAGCTATTGGTTTTATTTAAGCATAATTTTAATGCAGTTCTGGAGTAAACTACCAATTTTTCTTCACTGGAGTAAATCTTAGACAGAGGCACTAGTGGTTTCAATTATCTGTCTCCTGTTTTTGCTCATTTAGTTGTCAGTTGCTCTTTCTCTTATTTCATGGTTTCTCAAACTCTGTGTTAGATTGTTTCCTCACTGGGTAAGAAATATCAGTTTAAAGATGCTAAATATATATATTTAAATATAGATGTTCAATAGATGTGTTTAAATAAATAAAGATGTTCCATACATATACATAAAATACAAAATTTCAAATATGTTTATTATCAATAGGTATTTCTGCTTCTACTTTCTACCTAACAGCATTACTATGTTCATGTCACATGATGTCATGTACCTTCTGCAAAATGTCTCCTTCTCTGTTCTTTGTATTAGCACATGTTTTATAAAACACTTTGTGTTAGCAGAACAATGAGAGAAAAAGGAAAATGAAATCAACCCTGAATACTCACTATGTACTAATTACATCATATAAATATTATACTTTATTTCATTTAATTCATAAACTCACTCTCTGAAGTAGATATTTCCATCCTTAAATTAAAAGTAAAAGGCATCAGGAAACACTTCAAGATGTACAGACATGTGCCCAGGTTGTATACTAGTTACTGATGGAGTCAAAGCATGAATAACCTCTGGGTCCCAGCCTGTTTATATTACAATTTCTAGGCTCCATAAACCCTAAAAGCATTTCCTGTCATTACTATTGAGAACTTTGCTCTGTAGTTATTCTCTGCTTTGTAGCAAATGTCTTCCAACTTCCCTTTCCTGCCTCTCCTTATAGAAGCATTTGGGTTGTTCACTTGTGGCTCCTTTGGGATTTTCTTGTTTGACTATTTTATTATATCAAGGATCTTTTACAGAAAGGATTCAGTATTATCTATGCCAAGGCAAGGAAGCTTAAAATTGGTGTTTCTTAAGTCATATTTTTGTTATAGTGTTTAATGTTGTCTTTAGGACCTGAAAGGAATATAAGTCATGCTTCTTTACTTTACAAGTCAGCAGCCTTGTGTACAAATTAATATACAAGAGTAATAGGGTTCTGATCACTGGTCAGAACCCTTACAGATTAAATAAAATTTGAAGATTGAAGTAAATTCAATAACTAGAGAGAGAAACAGAATGAAATTCAGTGAAGGATGTCTGCTTCCACCACTCTTGTCTAACACTGTGCTGGAAGTTCTAGCCAGTAGCTAATGCAAGAGAAGGGAATCAAACTCAGACAACTTGGAAAGAAAGAAATAAAACAGTCACAATAGGCTTGTGATATCATTTCCATGTAAAAAATCATGGGGAACACACAAAACACCTGCTAGAACTAATAAATGAGTTCAGCAAGATTTTGGGATACAAGGTAAGCATACAAAATTAACTGCATTTCTATATAATAGCAATGAACAAGTGATACTAAAATTTAAAACACAATACTATTCTGGACTCTGTGGGAGAAGGTGAGGGTGGGATGATTTGAGAGACTAGCACTGAAACATGTATATTATTATATGTGAAACAGATCGCCAGTCCAGGTTCGATGCATGAGACAGGGTGCTCAGGGCTGGTGCACTGGGATGATCCTGAGGGATGGGATGGGGATGGAGGTGGGGGGTGGGTTTCAGGATGGGGATTAATGGCTAATTAATGTCAATGTACGGTAAAACCACTACAATATTGTAAAGCAATTAGCCTCCAATTAAAATAAATTTTAAAAACACAATACTATTTATAATCACTCAAAAAGCTGAATACTTAGGTGTAAGTGCAACAAAAATACAGGGCTTCAGATAGTATGCTGAAAACCTAAAAACAAACAAACAAACAAAAAATAATGAAAGAAACCAAAGATGACCTAAACAGATGGAAAGACAATATGCTAATTGGGAGACTCAAAACAGTTAAAGTATTGATTCTCTCCAAATTGATATTCAGGTTTAGTGTTCTATGTAACAATATCCCAGCGAAAACTTTTTTGGATAAAGAGAAGATTATTCTAAAATTTGTATGGAAAGACAAGGAAACTAGAATAGTTAAAAACTAGGACATGGAACAATGGACTGGTTTCAAATTGGAAAAGGAGTATGTCAAGGCTGTATATCATCACCCTGCTTATTTAATTTATATGCAGAGTACATCATGTGAAATGCTGGGCTGCATGAAGCACAAGTTGGAAATCGACATTGCCAGGAGAAATATCAAAAACTTCAGATATGCAAATGACACCACCCTTACGGCAGAAAGCGAAGAACTAAAGAGCCTCTTGATGAAAGTGAAAGAGGAGAGTGAAAAAGTTGGCTTAAAACTCAACATTCAAAAAATTAAGATCATGGCATCTGTTCCCATCACTTCACAGCAAATAGGTGGGGAAATAATGGAAACTGTGAGAGACTTTATTTTCTTGGGCTCCAAAACCACTGCAGATGGTGACTGCAGTCATGAAATTAAAAGATACTTACTCCTTGGAAGAAAAGCTATGACCAACCTAGACAGCATATTAAAAAGCAGAGACATTACTTTGCCAACAAAGGTCCGTCTAGTCAAAGCAATGGTTTTCCAGTAGTCATGTATAAATGTGAGAGTTGGACTATAAAGAAAGCTCAGCACTGAAGAATTGATGCATTTGAACTGTGGTGCTGGAAGTCTCTTGAGAGCCCCTTGGACTGCAAGGAGATCCAACCAGTCCATCCTAAAGGAAATCAGTCCTGAATATTCACTGGAAGGATTGATGCTGAAGCTGAAGCTCCAATACTTTGGCCACCTGATGCAAAGAACTGACTCATTGGAAAAGACCCTGATTCTGGGAAAGATTGAAGGTGGGAGGAGAAGGGGACAACAGAGGATGAGATGGTTAGATGGCATCACCAGCTCTATAGACATGAGTTTGAGTAAGCTCCAGGAGTTGGTGATGGACAGGGAAGCTTGGCGTGCTGCAGTCCATGGGGTCACAAAGAGTCAGACATGACTAAGCAACTGAACTGAACTGACTAATTTTGAAAAAGAATAAACTGCAAGGAATCAGCCTACCCAATTTCAGGAATGATTATATAGGTACAATAATCAAGACCACACAGTATTGGCAGAGGGGTAGGCACATAGATCAGTGGAACAGAATAGAGAACTCAGAAATAGTCTCTACCCATATCCTAAACTGCTTTTTCTCAAAGATGCAAAGGCAATCCAATGAGGGAAGGATAACCTTTTCAATAAATGATGCTCAAATGAGTGCACTTCTACAAGCATTTAGCAAGTAATGAGACTCATCCTAATTGTCACCACTTATATAATAACAATTAACTCAAAATTAACCATGGGCACATATGCAAAATGTTAAACTAGAAGTGTTTTTGAAAAAAATAGGAGAAAATATTTGGGATTGAGGCTAGGCTAAGAATTCTTACTTAGAGCTGACACCAAAAAGACAATCCCTAAAAACAAAAAATGATAAATTGGCCTCCATTAAATTTGAAAGCATCTGTCTGTGAAAGACCCTGTTAAGGTTATGAAAGCTAAATTATGCAATGGGAGAAAATATTTGCAAAGTACACATCTAATGGGCCTAGTATCTCTATGCTGACGCTGCTGCTAAGTCACTTCAGTCGTGTCTGACTCTCTGCGACCCCATAGATGGCAGCCCACCAGGCTCCCCCGTCCCTGGGATTCTCCAGGCAAGAACACTGGAGTGGATTGCCATTTCCTTCTCCAATGTGTGAAAGTGAAAAGTGAAAGTGAAGTCACTCAGTTGTGTCTGACTGGTAGCGATCACATGGACTGCAGCCTACCAGGCTCCTCTGTCCATGGGATTTCTAGGCAAGAGTACTGGAGTGGCTTGCCATTGCCTTCTCCGAATATCTATATGAAGAACCTTCAAAACTCAAGAGCTAAAATATAAATAATCCAAATAGAAAATGGATCAAAAATATGAACAAGCATTTTATCAAAGAATAAGTCTGGCAAATAAGTACCTTAAAAGATGTTCAATATCATTACCCACTAGGCAAATGCAAATTAAAGTCACAATGAGATATAATCATACACCTAGAAAAATGGCTAAAACTTTAAAATAGTGAAAACACCAAATACTGACAAATATGTGGAGAAACTGAATCACTTGCACCTTGCTGTAGGAAATGTAAAATGGTACAGCCACTCTGGAAAACAGTTAAGCAATTTCTTTAAAAAGATTTTAACTAAACATGCAATTACCAGTCAACCTAGCTATTGCATTCCTCGTCACTTAGCCCAGAAAAATGAAAACATATGTTCGCACAAAAGGCTGCACATGAATGTTCCTAGCAGCTTTATTTGTAATAACCAACAACTAGCCGTCTATGGGGTTGCACAGAGTCGGACACGACTGAAGTGACTTAGCAGTAGCAGTAGCAGAAACAGTACATATATCCTTCAACAGATGAATGGTTGAAAATTATAATACAGAGATCATAGAATACTACTCAGCTAGTAGTATTCTAGCTGAGAATCATGTATTCTCACCTACAAAAAGAACCAACTTTTGATATCATGAGTGGAAAAAACCAGTTTCAAAAGTTAAGCACTGTATGATTTCATTTGTATGCCATTCTTGAGATGACAAATTTGTAGATTTAGAGAAAATATTAGTAGTTCAAAGAAAGAGAGAAGTAGATGTGACTATAAGACAGCAACATGAGAGATCCTTTTGGTGACAATGTTTTGTATCTCCATTTGAACTTTTGTGAGAAAATGAACACATTACAATAGGCTCCTGTGATATTTCTTCCAGCTCCTTAGGGTCATAGGAAACAGGTTTCCCAATTATTAGATGGCTTAGCTAATTCATAAAAGGACCAAAAAAAAAAAAAAAAAAAAACAAAAAAAGAGAGTTTTACTGATAACACTTTAAAGATTTGAATATGTGTAATGAATTCTTTTTCTGAGTAAGATGATCTATAAAGAAAAGCTTCTGATAGATACATGGGGAATGATCTAAAATTATTGCTATGTAATTGGAATACTGGGTAGATTCACATGAGGAATAGATTATTTCTAATACCATAAATAAAACTAATCTTTAGGATGAGGTTAGAAGACTTGGTTAAGACTTCAGCATTCAAGTTTTATTGGCTACATCGAAACATACAAGTGGTTAAATCACTATTTCATCATGATGGATTGACGGCTAGTCCTTCATCTATTAATTCTCTTGTAAAATGTTCCAGAACCTGAGTAAAATCAGACTTTATTTTCTGTTACAAAATTTTCTAGGTATATTTTTCAATGTTTATAAATTGCTCAGTTTACCAAAGGGTTAAGAAAGTGACCTCATCTGAGTTAAATTTGATGTCATTTAGCTTAACTTGTATTTTCACATAGGATAATTTATAAAACAGTACTAAACCCTTGTGGCTCAAATGGTAAAATTATCTGCCTGCAATTCAGGAGACCCGAGTTCCATCTCTGAGTTGGGACAATCCACTGGAGAAGGAAATGGCAGCCCTCTCCAGTATCCTTGCCTGGAGGATTCCATGAACAAAGGAGCCTGGTAAGCTACAGTCCATGAAGTTGCAAAGAGTCAGATTCAGCTATGCAACAAACTCTAACACTAAATACGAACATTAGTACTCCCTTTCAAAAGGGCAAAAAAAAGTCTTGGCATTGTGAATTTGGGGGAAAAAAAACAAACCTAAGTTCAATCAAATCTCTCACTGATTCATGTTGAGAAACATTATGTGCAAAATTATGATAGATTTTATAAGGATTATATGCAATTAATTTAAAGATACTTATCAGGGCATAAAAAATTTCAAGGACTGGGGTAGATGAATCTAGTAAGTAATCTCTCAGAAACCAAGGACATACCAAAATTTTCCATCTGTTATTTAATTTTGAACATTAGAACAAAAATTTAGCATGACTGGGGAAAAAAAAAAGCATGTCACATCATTTCTTGCCAAAGCCTTCATAATCATTTTATTAGGGAGATGTATTGAATAAAAATTTCAGGTTCTAATAAACTACCTACTATCATTTTTACAAGACTACATTTCTCTTGATTATTTTGATTAAATATGTGTGCATTATTTCCAAAGTTCCCGTTTTAAAATTTCTTTAAAATTGTTTTAGAAATTCACCATCCTAGGAAACATTCACCTAAAATGTAGCCCTGATGTTTGAAAATAATAAAATTACAGTGTAAATTCTAAATGCAAGTCTAGATAGATTCTTCAAATAAATTAAAAAGACAAGCAATTTTGCAATAGATACATTTGAGCTAAATATATTATCATTACCATTCCTATTATTGCTATTCAAGTAGTTCACTCTTCTAATGAACTTGGCTTTCTCCTTTATTTCAAGATGTCAGTGGTCTTAATTAAGCAACCAAATAGATCTGTCCTGGTTACTTAAAGCAAGATGAATTATACTAGGAATTATTAGGGCCTTTCCTAGACAACTCAACATGCTGGGCCAAGCAATAGCAAAGGAATAGGGTTGACACAGCTGCAGATGCTAAGTACAGGATCCAAAATCCAATCTGGTAACCTTGGTGACCAGGAATCAAGTGGCAGGTTGCAGCCCAGGCAAATGAGCAAGACAGAGGCGGTAGTTGTTCCAATAGAAACAAAAGAAAAGTATAGTGCTGGAGAACTCAATTATGATAGAGGGCTAGCAGGCTTTAAAATATTGACATCAGGGAAGTCTATCAAAAAGTAATAAGACTAGTCACGTAGCTGAGGATCTAGAGCTGAGCAGAATTATCATCCAACAACTATTATAACAGGGAGCTCTGGATGCCAGCCAAGACCACTTTAGGAAACCATTGCAACCACCCAGGTAAAAGGTGATGCTAGCTTGAATCAGCATGTTGACAATGGGCATGTCGACAATGGTCAAAATCTGCATATATTTTCACAGTAAACCCCACAGGATTTGCTGATAAAGCAGATGTGGGATATGAAAGACAGAAAAAATGGTATGACTATTCATTTGAGGTTGAAACAATATTGAAAATGAAATTATCATGAACATAAGTAATCATATAATAATATATCATTATATCTGAAACTTGAGGTACTTTTGAGAGTCAAAAAGGATTAATAATCACACTGACAAAACAGGCAAAATAGGTTTACAGATACCCTACCATTCAATGAGCTGAAAAGTTGAATTGGAGGTGGGGCTGTTGGAATAAGGAACTAAGCTTTGAATATACTGAGTCTAATAGGCCTATAAATCATCTTAAGGAGATATTGCACGAAAGAGTTCTGAACCATATATAAAAATTTTAGTGCCATCAGTCTATTTAATATCTTGAGGCTGAGTAACAGCAAAAAGAAATTGGTACAGCTACCTAAGAAAGTAGACCATCCAGATATGACCGAATCAAATTCCTTACAATTATACAGTGGAAGTGACAAATACATTCAAGGGATTAGATCTGATAGACAAAGTGCCTGAAGAACTATGGATGGAGGTTCGTGACATTGTACTGGAGGCAGTGATAAAGAACATCCCCAAGAAATGCAAAAAGGCAAAATGGTTGTCTGAGGAGGCCTTACAAATAGCTGAGAAAGGAAGATAAGTGAAAAGCAAAGGAGAAAAGGAAAGATATACCCATCTGAGTGCAGAGTTCCAAAGAATAGCAAGGAGAGATAAGAAAGCCTTCCTCAGTGACGAATGCAAAGAAACCGAGGAAAACAACAGAATGGGAAAGACTAGAGATCTTTTCAAGAAAATTAGAGATACCAAGGGAACATTTCATGCAAAGATGGGCACAATAAAGGACAGAAATGGTATGGACTTAACAGAAGCAGAAGATATTAAGAAGAGGTGGCAAGAATACACAGAAGAACTGTACAAAAAG
The DNA here is from genome assembly GCF_014754425.2 of Oryx dammah. Taxonomy (NCBI): domain Eukaryota; kingdom Metazoa; phylum Chordata; class Mammalia; order Artiodactyla; family Bovidae; genus Oryx; species Oryx dammah. The sequence goes on along the minus strand of NW_024070188.1, from coordinate 16,686,147 downwards.
ATCTTCACGACCCAGATAATCACGATGGTGTGATCACTCACCTAGAGCCAGACATCCTGGAATGTGAAGTCAAGCAGGCATTAGGAAGCATCACTATGAACAAAGCTAGAGGAGATGATGGAATTCCAGTTGAGCTCTTTCAAATCCTAGAAGATGATGCTGTGAAAGTGCTGTACTCAATATGCTAGCAAATTTGGAAAACTCAGCAGTGTCCACAGGACTGGAAAAGGTCAGTTTTCATTCCAATCCCAAAGAAAGGCAATTAGAATGTTCAAACTACCGCACAACTTCACTCATCTCACATGCTAGCAAAGTGATGCCCAAAATTCTCCAAGCCAGGCTTCAACAGTAAACAAACCATGAACTTCCAGATGTTCAAGCTGGATTTAGAAAAGGCAGAGGAACCAGAGATGAAATTGCCAACATCCAATGGATCATCAAAAAAGCAAGAGAATTCCAGAAAAAAAAACATCTCTTTCTGCTTTATTGACTATGCCAAAGCCTTTGACTGTGTGGATCACAACAAACTGGAAAATTCTAAAAGAGATGGGAATACCAGACCACCTGACCTGCCTCTTGAGAAATCTGTATGTAGGTCAAGAAGCAACAGTTAGAACTGGACATGGAACGAAAGACTGGTTCCAAATCAGGAAAGGAGTATATCAAGGCTGTATATTGTCACCCTGCTTATTTAACTTATATGGAGAGTACATCATGAGAAATGCCAGGCTGGATGAAGCACAAGCTGGAATCAAGATTGCTGGGAGAAATATCAATAACCTCAGATATGCAGATGACACCACTCTTATGGCAGAAAGTGAAGAAGAACTAAGGAGCCTCTAGATGAAAGTGAAAGAGGAGAGTGAGAATGTTGGTTTAAAACTCTACATTCAGAGAACTAAATTCATGGCATCTGGTCCCATCACTTCATGGCAACAGATGGGGAAACAAAGGAAACAGTGAGAGACTTTATTTTGGGGGGCTCCAAAATCACTGCAGATGGTGACTGCAGCCATGAAATTAAAAGACGCTTACTCCTTGGAAGGAAAATTATGACCAACCTAGACAGCATATTAAAAAGCAGAGACATTACTTTGCCAACAAAGGTCGGTCTAGTCAAGGCTATGGTTTTTCCTGTGGTCATGTATGTATGTGAGAGTTGGACTATAAAGAAAGCTGAGCGCCAAAGAATTGATGCTTTTGAACTGTGGTGTTGGAGAAGACTCTTGAGAGTCCCTTGGACTGCAGGGAGACCCAACCAGTCCATCCTAAAGGAGATCAGTCCTGGTGTTCATTGGAGGGACTGATGTTGAAGTTGAAACTCCAGTACTTTGGCCACCTCATGCAAAGAGTTGACTCACTGGAAAAGACCCTGATGCTGGGAAATATCGAAGGCAGGAGGAGAAGGGGATGACAGAGGATGAGATGGCTGGATGGCACCACTGATGTGATGGACATGAGTTTGAGTAGGCTCCAGGAATTGTTGATGGACAGAGAAGCCTGGCATGCTGCAGTCCGTGGGGTCACAGAGAGATGGACACAACTGAAGGACTGAACCGACTGAAGAGCTACCTAAGAGAAGAGGCCAAAGGCCTGAGACTTGTTTTAGCCACTCCAAAACAAAAGCCAGCCTGAATTCTCAAAAGAACAGGAAGTTATTTGACCTACTTAAGAATACAGTTCTGCCTCAGGTACATAAAACCCAGATGAATATAAACTGGATTTCAAAAGTTAATACATGACATTTTCTAATACTATAGTGTTGATTGCCTGTTCAAATATATAAGAAAATAATGAATCTTAAACCACTTCTTGAAATCTAATCAAATTCTATTTATTCACATATCTAAAGATATTCTTACCTTCCATTTAACAGTATTATTACAATATTCTCATAAATCTTCTGCTAATGCCTCACAAATGGATTTTAAATAGAATACATCACAGTCTGTGTCTTGATTCAACTCACGCTAAATGTTATAATCACTAATAGAAGGCTGCCAAACCCAAGTTCCCATGGGAGGTGTTAAGAAACTGAATAAGTCTTTGTAAAATTATTTGTACAAAATTCACCAGAACAATGTTGAGATGGATCACCAGGCAGAATATGGACAATATCATCATCCATCAAGCAACTTCTCAGTAATGCAAAAATAGAAGTCCTTTGGCACAAAATTAAAGACTATATTTTAAAATGAGAAAGATCAACAAAAGAACAATTAAGACTTTAAATTTTAAATGCCTATCCTTAAAAACTTTTTCTCAAAAATTTTTCTTTAACTTACTTTTATGACTAAGAGTTTTACATCCATTAAAAATCTATTCGATTTTCATTCTTTTGTCTTGTGATTAAAAAACGTTTCACAACAGACAAGGGAAAAGCTAAATTGACAGCATTTAACATTTAGTTTTGAAGGAATTGGGAGACACTCATGTTTCCCAAGGTTCCTAGTGTCTAAATGTTTTTATATTACTAAAATTTATACAATCTTTAAAAAACCTATCTTTAAACTTGAGAATGTTTTACAACAAACAGAGAAAAACAGAGGAGTTTCAATCTAAGATCAAATTGCTTACAAGATTTTGTTTATACCTACATTTTGTCATCAAATTGTTTTTGTATCTTCATTAATGTGAAAAATGAACATGGGAGTTCTAGTGATTTTATTTCCTTTGAATATATACCCAGAAGTGGGATTGCTAAATCATGTTTTTAATTTCTTGAGGAATCTCCATACTATTTACCATATGCCTATACCAATTTATGATTTCCCCAATAGTATAAGGAGGGTTCCCATTTCTCCACATCTGTGCCAAAACCTGTTATTTTCAACTTTTTCATAAGAGCCAGCCTAACAAGTTTGAGGGGATATCTCATTTTGCCTTTAAGTTACGTTTCCCTAATGATTAATATTATCAAGCATGTTTTCATATACCTATTCACCATTTGTATGTCTTGTAAGAAAAGTGTCATATCAAGTCTTTCGCCTATTTTATAATCAGATTATTTGACTTTTTGCTATTGAGTTGTATGAGCACCTTATATATTTTGGATATTAACTCTTTATTGGATATATCATTTGCAAATATTTTCTCCCTTTCTGTAGTTTGAGTTTTAATTTTGTTAATTGTTTCAATGGCTGCAAAAATAAAAATTCAAGAAATTTTTTAGTTTGATGTAAATAATCTAGGTTTTGATAGATGATTCTATTCAAATCTCCTTCCTCTTGAAGATTCAAGGTCCTCTTTAGCCCTTTCAGGACGCTAAACTCAAATCCACATCAATGGCATCTACCCCCACTTCAGGGCATGTATGTGTGCGCTTAGTCATTTAGTTGTGTCCGACTCGTTGCAACTTCATGGACGGTAGCCTGCCAGGCTCCTTTTCCATGGGATTCTCTAAGCAAGAATATTGGAGTGGGTAGCCATTACCTTCTCCAGGGAATCTTCCCGATCCAGGGATCAAACCTGGATCTCCTACATTGCAGGCAGATTCTTTACTGTCTGAGCCACTTCAGGGCATCAGCAGGTGAATATCTATGGGTGAAAGAGGACAGAGGATTATAAATGATGTTTAGTTTCTTCCTTTTTGAATCTCTATACACTGTTTTCTGTAATAAAAAATATTTTTTAAATTATGGTCAGAAAGATGAGTTGTGTTTTCTGCAAGTGAGATGCCAACAATATGGATGTTTTACTCTCTATGACACAGAATTATGCATATGTCCAAAAGAAAAAAGTGTATATACTTTTCCATTTAGACCAGACATAGAATATGCAGTTGTATTCTTTTCAGAAAAGACTAGACTTGTCCTTCAGTGATACAGGAAAATCACTGGGGTCTTTTAAGGAATCTAAAACATATTTTAATTTTACCCTTCTACTCAGTTGTTGGAACAATAAATTATGTGCAAATTTTATTTCAACACAGTATCAGATATCTTAATAACAGTGGAATATTTCTTAGTCATTTGAATCGTTAGTGTACATGACACAAATGCAGATTTTTTAAAAAGAGCTGTGTCGGCTGTATTTTATAATCTGTTTGTTGAATGCAGTCATAATATGAAATGCCTACAAAGAATATTTCCTTTCTTTCATTTCATTTTTTAAAGTGTCTCAGAAAACTTATTAGGTAAAGAGATGGAAATAAAGAAGGTTATTGTAGGAATGTTTTCACTTAAGGAGTCTTTCCTGGTTGATATATATTTCTGTGTAAAATTGGGGTGGAGGGGTCTTTCCTCTCTGTCAAATCTTTGATCCTAATGAAAAGAAATATTCCAGATGAAGGCAATGAAAAGAATGCTTTTAAGAAGTTCTCTCTTTTTGAAGATGGTTAAATGTTGAAAAGTTGCCCCTTCATTTTACCTGTCTTTGAATCTTATTGTGGTTTGCTTACATTTACCAAAATAAAAATTTAGATAAATAGCACCTATGTTGAGAAAACTGAATATAAAATGAATTTCCAAATTTCTACATTCAAAAATATAGTTACAGTGAAATGAGAATTTCTTTTCAGAGAAAGAAGGAAGAGAAAGGAGAAGAGAAGCTTGCAGAGGCTGTATTTACACAGGCAAAGTAAAGTAGAAAGTTAAGATACTCTCTGGGGAAACTGGTCTCTCTGAAATGGTATCTCACTATGCAACTTTTTCCTTCCCCCTACATCCACTTCCCTGTCCCTTTGCCTTTCTAATCATCTCTTTCATTTCAGAGACACATCAAAGATGATTTTCATGCAGAAATGCCCGAAATCCATTTTCAGTGTTTCCAAAGAGGCTTCAACAGAATCATATGAATTTTATTAACTCTCCACTACATTTTTTTCTATCTAGACTTAGAGAAAGGGTGTGAAATCTTGTCCTTCAGCTTCTGTCAGCAAATGACACATTCTATTCTTTTCAGAAAAGACTAGTCTGCTGGGAGTTCATTCTGGTAGGTGTGTAGAAAAGTCTAGAAAGATAAGTTTAGATAGTCTCAGTTCTTCCAAGGTTTTTTCAAAAAGTACCTTAGCCTCCTAAAGCACTACAGAAAGGGAAGGAAGTGGTATGATTCAAAATACTTTTGCCAGAGTGAGATCCTCGAAGGGCCTGCAATATTTACAGCTACACACAGTGTACAAGATCGGTATGTCATATTCTCATCTTCTTCTTTTGGGTCCCCTCTACCAGCAGGATGAGTATGGGGAAGGCTTTAAGAAATTCTTAAAAAGTAACATAACACAAAAGTTTCCAACTGAACCTGATCTGTTGCTCATCTGCTCCTGGGTTTGCTTTCCTTTGGAATCATAGTTAAAAACAAACACAATTTCTTAGTAATACTAATGTAACCCTGTAATTACGAAATGCATAAAAAGAGCTAAATTTCCATTTTCCCTATTTATGCAGTGCTTTCCAGGAAAGAGACGTGTATCTAGAAGCAGGAGCAAAGGGAGGATGGACAGTGTTTCATTTGTGCATCAGTAATAAGATTTGAAAGTTCTTCAGTTAAAAAAAAAATGCTTTCTGCTTCCACAATAAATAAAACTACACTTAGGTATTTAAATACCTATTAAGATACAAAGAAGGCGAAATTTTCCGTTTTGGGTTGATAATCTCTATTGTTCTTTTGTGAATTCCACAGATATGTTTTAAGAATGGGGCTCGGTAGTGGGGACTGTTAAGACATTTCTTTAAATAAAGCACTTTAGAAACTTATATTTCTACAAATTTAATTAAAACAAAGAAGAAAAATTAACTGCTAGCATTGACAACATACAGGAGGTGAATTAGTGGGAAGATGTGTACTTATACAACAACTTCTTCCTAATAGACTTAAGATTCATTACAAATGTTTAATTATGATTTCATGTAGAGTAAGAGATATGTATTATATTTTAAAGATTAGAGTTCAAAAATTCTAAAGCAAAGAGAAAGTGAATAACTTTAAAGGTCACTGGCAAGTTCTTCACACCAGGGAAACTGACACAGGAGTTCTCTGGCAGTCCACACAGTTTGGTATTCATTAGACTATGTATGATTAATTTCGACATGGACAAACTTTGAACTGCAAACAATTAACAGACTTGAGCTTAAATGTCCACAGAGTAAGAAAAATAGCTTTCTTTTTAGACAAATATAGTAGTGGCTAGGTGGGCGTGCTTCTGACTTCACCAACATACTCTTCCCCGAAATATTACATCACCATTCTGGAACACATGCTGCTGCCCTCTTTAATTATGTGTTTGGATGGCTAGCTACTTTGTGGAATTAGAGAAGTAACAGTTCAGCATCTAGCCTTTCAATTGAACTGGATGACCTTATGTTTAAAAGGAATGGCAAAATAGGAACCGACCACAGGCTTGTCGGCTGGATTCAAGGATATGTTTGTGGGTAGCAATGCTGGATGCTGTTGGGAAGTTTGTCCATCTTATAATAATCATCTCTTCAAAAGTCAAAAAAAAATAGGAAAAGAGGAGAGAGGAAATAAGAGGCATGGAGTTGATGATGTTGATTATTGAGACTGACCATTTTATCTTTGGAAATTCTTCAAGCCAAAATCTGGGTCTGGTGATAAACAAAAATAGGAGAAGCAAGATGACTCCCCAGAGAGATTCATAAAATGCAGATCAGTCAGACACTTTTATTGATGTCAGTCTAATAAAGCCTGTAATTTATCAATTATGTAAATTTTAAACTGTATTAGTTACATACATTCAAATAGTATGCACCTGTGTCCCACGTTGGACTCTTAATAGATTAAATTAAATTGGAACCACATTGTTTTTTATTTTGTGCCAACATAACTGAATCTCAAAACAATGCGATAGGAAATTACTAATACAGTCAAAACTCATTAATAAGGCATACAGTTAACTTTCTTGTCAAGTTTGATATAGAGTTTCTGTATTTTTCCAAAACCAGTTTCAGCCCAACTTCCCTTAGTGGTTTTGAAAACACAAACACAGCAAGTTGAGATGGTGTATTGCCTCCAACTCTATTCCCACAGGTGAATTTAAGTTAGTGCTACACAGTCCAAACTGTTAAACAATTGGCAGCTGTAATACTGCAGTCTGAAGTCCACTCCAGCAATTCTAAGAGGGAACAATACAGAACAATTTTTTTTAAGGAATGTGTATCTCTTTACTAATGCTTCAGAATTTTATGTGCACGAAGGATCTTATATAATCCTTTCATCTAAGAGATAAAGAAGCCAAGAGCCACATAGGTTACTTGATTTGTCCAAGGACACACATTTAATACTTGGGGTAAGAGGGCCAAGAACTTCAGCTTCTTGGCTAATAGTGAGGTTTGGTAATGGGAGCCTTCATATAATTGCTATTTAAGTTTTTGATATGCTTAGCTGTTGTCGTGATTTTTCCCCTGGTTTAACCATTGATATTATAAAGTCTGTCTCACAGTTCTCAGTGGAAAGTAGAAAAAGGGTATAGACTTTGGAAGTATTGAGATAGAAAAACTGACAGGCTTGAAACAGAGAAGACTAGACAGGTAGTCTCAAAAAATGAGATCTTTGTTTCAGCTCTTTCTGAATTGCTATGGACTACAGTTTGCTTCAAATCCTTGAATTTATTTTTCCTTTAGAAAATTAGAACCACAACCCTGTTCATCCCAAGGAATGGTCCAAAGTCTGAAATTCAATCATTTAGGTAAAAATATTTTATAAAGTGTAAAGTACCTCAAGTGTAGGCCATCATCATCAGAGTGCCACTCAACCTTTTTAAGATCTCCAAATTGGATTTTTCACTGGCAAGACTTATTAGTGCCAGTACAGAGAGACACTATCAAGACAGTGGTTAAAAGCAACAATGATTGAAAGTGCTCTCTTGCCAGGAGTTTCAAAAATTAGAAGGGCAAACACACTAAGAGTAGGACCTTCAGGCAAGCAGATCTTTCCACAGGCAGAGACATTTTAACCCTTTTCAGCCTTTTCAGAGTGAAGGATTGAGATAATTATTCACTTGACTGTCACTCTCCAAAGTAGGTAAGGCAATTATTTCTGATGACATTTATTCCTGAGAGAAGAATAGGTGGTGGTACATCTTATAAAAATATTGTTTGAGTCTCAAGCATTGTTATATAGGAAACATTTTTCTAAAGTAATATTTTAAAATACAATTTATTTTACGTTCTTAACAGGTTCTATAATGTATAGATTTAAAAAAGTTTAGTGTTTAAAATCCTTTGGAAGGAACAATGCTCTCAGTTGTTAGTCTACCTGTAATTCTGCACTTTTCCCTGATATAATTTTTAATATCATGAAGGTATTTTGAAGGTCTAGAATGAGATTTAGAATCAGTTTATCTATACCAGATGAGTCCTTTTCAGAAGGACTGACTAATTTAATTATAACGAACAAAAAAGAAAGAGAGAAAGAAACTCAATGAATGAAACATACAATAATTTCTCTTTTGTTTATGATTTCTTAAAATTATTTTGAATATAATTTTAATGTTTTCTAGCTTTTTACATACAACTTATGCTGGTTTATCAATATTGTTTTTAGAATCCAAACATTCAAAAAGAGGACAATATTTATAATGTTGTTAATGTTATATAATGAAAATAATATTTGTTATCTACTACTCCAAAGCATCTGTACCCTCTGAGAACATTAATATCTTCTTTATTACTTACTGTTGATCTTTCTAAATAGTTTATATCTAGTAGAGTGCAACTTGTGAACTTTTATAAGCTTACAATTAAAAAAAAAAAAAACTTTCCCTAACTTGCCTAAGTATTCTCATTTCATTGCTTTAAAATAGAGGCCAAGAAAGTATTGGTCTATACACCTAATCTGGCCCTCTACCTTTTATTGATAAAGTTTTACTGGAACACCACTACGCCCGTTTCTTTGCATATTACCCATGAACACTTTGCCCTATAAGAGCAGAACTCAGTAGCTGTTACAGAGACTGTGTGGCACAAAATCCTAAAATATTTATTATCTGGCACTTCACAGAAAGAGTTTCATGACCCCCGTTTTAAAGGAGAGTCATCCACTCAATCTTATGAATTGTGAGGGCCTGAGCATTTCCTTCTCCAATCCTTTATTTCTGTAGATCTCTAGGAAACAGTGTGCTTCTCAGAAATTCAATAATAAATAAGTATATTCAGAGTCATGATGTTATTTCCTTCTCAGTGGGAGCTACTTGGCACCCAGTGGTTAGACAGTGGCTACTCATCCTAATACTGTTGTACATCATTAAATATTTAGTTAGCAACTTATTATCTACAAAATTGCCAGACAGATGGCACTATTTTTCTCTTAGAAATCTCATCTTCTATACTACTCATCTTGAGTCATCTTCAAGATAACTGCCAAAATCTTCCTAGTCTATTATTTAATTAGATCACCCTATTTTTATATTTCTAAAACTTTTTCCTAGAATGGTTCAGAATTCTTTAATTCTCATTCTCTTTCTATCCATACCTTCTATCCACATAACTTTTTATATCCATATCACTCATATCATATTAGTCCAATCTTTCCCTGTTCCTTTCACGGCCTTAAGTATTCTCTTAAACCACATACTCTGTCTAGAATGTACTTAGCCACCAGCCATCTTCTACCACATGGACAAGGTCAACATCCTAGAAAAGGAAAGAGCAACAAGACAAAGGACACCGTGGTTCCTCAAAAACCTACTGGGGCAGAGCCATCTATTGATCTTGAACCACCCATGTACCTCTGAACCACTGTGTGAGAAAGAAATAAACCTCCTTCTTGTTTAAGCCACTGTATTTCAGGTATATTTGTAACATTAGATCTGTCTGTACTCTAAGTAATGCATAACTAATTTTTATGAATATAAACCTGTGCTGCATGCTCAGTTGCTCAGTAATGTCCAACTTTGTGCAACCCATGGACTATAACCTGCCAGGCTCCTCTGTCCATGGAATTTTCCTGGCAAGAATACTGGAGTAGGTTGCCATGTCCTACTTCAGAGGATCTTCTCAGCCCACAATGGAATCCATGTCTCTTGCATCTCCTGTACTGGCAGGTGGATTCTTTTACCACTGTACCAACTGGACCAAGTTCCCTTTAACCCTGTTGGTTTTTCAGTAGTTTTACTGATGATAACAAGTGAAGTGCAGAATTTTGAATACACCACTAACTTATTTTCTCTTTCCTATTTACCCCCATGTAACTTTCAAAAATAAAATCAAAGTGTTTCTTCCATTATGTGTAAATTTAATATGTTTCAAATAGCAATACATATTTTGCTAAAAACCCAGAGTTCTTCCTATCTTGTGAAACAAATTTTTCATAATTTATTTTCAATTGGAGGATACATGCTTTACAATATTTTGTGTAACATTCTCTCAAACAGGGGAAATCTCTATACCTTGATGATTTTGATTCACTAACTAAAATCTCAGAGTGATATGACTATCTGTGTACTGATGGTCATTTATCTTCAAAATCAAAAAGGGGCTTTTAAAACAATTCCATTGCTATTGTTTAGTCACTAAGTTGTGTCCAACTCTTTGTGACGCTATGGACTGTAACCCACCAGGCTCCTCTGTCCATAGCATTTCTCAGGCAAGATTATTGGAGTGGGTTACCATTTCCTTCTCTAGGGAATCTTCCCAACCCCGAGATCAAACTTGCGTCTCCCACATTAACAAGTGGATTCTTTACTGCAGAGCCACCAGAAAAGCCATCAAAAAAAAAAAAAAAAACCATTTTGGCAGCGGTTACATTTAAGTTTAGCCATGTTGTCTCCATCAATATTGATAACCAAATAGTCCTCAAGCTCCATAAATATTTTTTTCACTTACTTTAAACATATTTGCTTTCCCAGATAAGCCAGTATTGAATTATCAAAATGAAACACAGAATGAAAATATTTGTTTTATTTACAGAGTGGGAAAAAGTTGAGAAGGGTCAATTCAACGCTTATTATTGCTGTCATTCAGTCGCTAAGCTGAGTCCAACTATTTGTGACACCGTGGATTCCAGTATGCCAGGCTTCCCTGTCCTTCACTAACTGCCAGAGTTTGTTCAAACTGAGGTTTTTTGGTGTCGGCTATGCCATTCAACCATCTCATCTTCTGTCATCCCCTTCTACTCCTACTCTCAATCTTTCCCAGCATCAGGGTGTTCTCCAATGAGTCAGCTCTTCACTTCAGGTGGCCAAAGTATTGTAACTTCAGCATCGGTCTTTCCAGTGAATATTCAGGCTTGATTTCCCTCAGGATTGACTGGTTGGATCTCCTTGCAGTCCAAGGGACTCTCAAGAGGCTTCTCCAGCACCACAGTTTGAAAGCATCAGTTCTTCAGCACTCAGTCTTCTTTATGGTCCAACTCTCACATCAGTACATGGCTACTGGAAAAACCATATTGACTATACAGACCTTTGTTGGCAAAGTGATTGCTCTGCTTTTTACTGTGTCACAGCTTTTCTTCCAAAGAGCAAGCATCTTTTAATTTCCTGGCCGCAGTCACTGTCCACAGTGATTTTGGAGTCAAAGAAAAGATAATCTGCCACTGTTTCCACTTTTTCCCCATCTATTTGCCATGAAGTGATGCAACTGGATGCCATGATCTTAGGTTTCTGAATGCTGAATTTTAAGCTACTTTTTTCATTCTCTTTTTTTATCTTCAGTGGACTAAATCAGTGGACTAAAATGGACCAGAATGGGCGAATTTAATTCAGATGACCAGTATATCTATGACTGTGGGTAAGAATCCTTTAGAAAAAAATGGAGTAGCTCTCATAGTCAACAAAAGAGTCCGAAATGCAGTACTTAGGTGCAATCTCAAAAACAACAGAATTTCTCAGTTCATTTGCAAAGCAAACCATTCAATTCAATGATTATAAATGGTTAAATTCTGGCCAGGGAATTTAAATGTACAGGGAAAAAAATCTTCATACAGTTATAAAATTCGAGGAAGTATGTCAAATATGCATTTTTCAAGGTAACAGGCCTTGTAGAAATATAAACAGCCAAGATAATTTTTTTTGATCAAAGAAAGCCTCTCTCACAAATGATGACCTCAGGAGAAATTGAATAGTGACCTACAAGGAGTGCAGAATCAGGTTGAATAATCAGGTTGAGTGACAGATTCAAAGTCTGTAAATCAGATTTGTTTTAATTGATCAATAAACCAAGGTTATTTTAAAAAACTAATACTCAGGGGGAAAAACTGTCTAAAATGCTTAGGCTTTATTTATGTTGACATTAGTTTTACTTATAGCTTTTAAATTTTCCAACAGGATGACAACTATAAGATAAATCTCATATACATCAGGGATTTTTGGGGGGAGCCTGACAAGTGAAAACAATATACCTTTTCAATGGCAAATAAGAATATGATCAATCACAGAGAAGGAAACACAATTCCTTATAGTCAAAGTGCTGAAGATTAAAGGTCTTTCTGTTGAAGAACATTCAGAATAAGCTAGCCCATAAACTTCATGATCTGGTCAGCTCCGATATACCCCATAGCATAAGGATCACAGCACTGTTTCTAAGACAGGTAATGTCTATAATAACCTCGTTCACAAAGGGAAAGTAGAATAAAGAAAAATGTTCTAAGAATAATGGAGAAAAGATAACAAGGAACAGACTTAAGTTACTAGACTTAAGTTATTAGAAGTTTGATGGGGTGGTAAAAAATGTCACTTTTCCTCTGATGGGCTCAAAAGTATCACATTTTTCAGACTTCAAACAGCTTTAATGTGACTTATTCCTAGTTTACTTCCCAATGGTGGACTGTATTTTTAGCTTGTTAAATATCATAGTAAAGATGTGCAGGAAACACATTTAAACCTTAAGTTTCTCAGAGAAGGAGATTGAACTAGTTTGCTGTTATTGAAATGGTGAGTTCACAGGCACCAGCCAAACGTTAAAGTTAGACATTCAAGAATACTGGAGTGTCACTAATTTTAGTAGGCTTGATTTTTCCTTACATTATCATATCATGTTTCAAATAAATTTCAGTCTACTGGGAGTTATAAGGATATCAAATTTTATATCCTTTGAGATATTAAAATATCTCTTCTTTGAGACTTTTGCTCTTCTTTTAGCTGGGAAGGAGTATTTCTTTGCAAGTGTCTTGGACTTCAGTGTGAGGAAAGGAGAAAAATAGTATTTATTACAGTATGGGGTTGTGTTTTTTTGTCATATGGAAAAGTAGTAGAGAGAATAAATGCAATATATTATGAGAGTTTTCAGGTATCTTGGAATAAACCTTTTTATTTGCATGCTTTTAGTTTCCCCATGAGGGCTTCGGCACTTTAAAAGTCAAAGCAAATTTAACGGCATTTTCCCCCTCAACACAGTTATATGTGTTTAGACCCCTGAAAAAAATGTTTTATAAGTTTGTTTTAAAAGCCCTTCAGTTGAGTTCACTGCATGTTTCAAGATGTTCAGTGTAGATTTTAATAAACTAACAGAAGGGACATGACACCACCCTAATGGCAGAAAGGGAAGAGGAACTAAAAACCCTCTTGATGAAAGTGAAAGAGGAGAGTGAAAAAGTGGCTTAAGACTTAATATTCAAAAAATGAAGATCATGGCATCTGATCCCGCCACTTCATGGCAAATAGAGGGAAAAATGGAAACAGTGACAAATTTTATTTTCTCTGACTCGAAAATCACTGCAGATAGTAACTACTGCCATGAAATTAAAAGACACTTGCTCCTTGGACTTAGAGAGCCTATTAAAAAGCAAAGATATCACTTTGCCAACAAAGGTCCATATTGTCAAAGCTATGGTTTTTCTATTAGTCATGTACAGATGTAAGTGTTGGCTGAAGGCTAAGTGCCAAAGAACAAATGTTTTCAAACTGTGGTGCTAGAGAAGACTCTTGAGAGTCCATTGGACAGCAAGGAGATCCAACCAGTCAATCCTAAAGGATTCAAGCCTGAATATTCATTGGAAGGACTGATGCTAAAGCTGAAGTTCCAATATTCTGGCCACCTGATGAGAAGAACTGACTCATTAGAAAAGACTCTGATCCTGAGAAAGATTTGGGATAGGAATACAAGGGGATGACAGAGGATGAGATGGTTGGATGGCATCACTGACTCAATGAACTGAGTTTGAGCAAGTTCTGGGAGATGGTGAAGGATAGGAAAACCTGGCACACTAGGTTTTTCTAAAACCATCAATCATTTTATTAAACATATTTATTAAGCTATATAATTAGCTGGAATGATTCGAGTAGTAAGCTGAGGTGAACTGGTGTAGTTACTAAAGGAAGTTTCCTTCTATCTGAAATGATAGAGAACTGGACACACTGGCTTTGGGCTCTTGCAGAGGAAGTGGTTCTTCAGATGGCAACTACTTATTTACCCCTCTCTGCTTCATGAAAAGGCAAAAAATTAACCTCCAGAACTAATCTGCTGAGTTATGAAGCCAAACATAATCCATTTGCCCTATCAGAAAACCCAACAGTATCTGGTAAGGAATAAGACTAGGCTTCTTGGATAGCCAAGTTTGAGTCTTGGTTCTTCCATTTGAGTGATAGTAAGGCAAGTGACAGTAGGGAGGAGGAACCTTATGCAGTAAATTTATATTTATATAAGTAGTATATTTACAATAAATTGTGTATTTACCTATTTTATTAATCAAGCATGATCTTCTCAAAATGTGCTCCATAAAACCCCGAGGATCACCCAAGACAATCTGAGAAAAATGTATTGTTAATAATGATGTTATTATTTGATATTTTCATAATGTTGACATTTATACTGATGATGCAAAAGTAATATTCGGTAAAACTGCTGGTGCTTTAGTACAAGTCAGGGCCATGGGACTGAACTATGGTAGTAGTCATTGCATTCTGCATCATTACTTGCAGTAAAGATGAAGAATTGCCAGTTAGTTTACTTAAGTGGAGAAGGCAATGGCACCCCACTCCAGTACTCTTGCCTGGAAAACCCCATGGACGGAGTAGCCGGGAAGGCTGCAGTCCATGGGGTCGCTGAGGGTTGCACACGACTAAGCGACTTCACTTTCACTTTTCACTTTCCTGCATTGGAGAAGGAAATGGGAACCCAATCCAGTGTTCTTGCCTGGAGAATCCTAGGGACGGGGCGGGGGGCCTGGTGGGCTGCTGTCTATGGCATCGCAGAGAGTCAGACATGACTGAAGTAACTTGGCAGTTTACTTAAGAATATCATTGATAAATCAGGAAAAATATTAACTTTATTAAACCTAACTCTAGTGTATACAAGTGTTTATCATTCTTTGTGACAAAATGAGATCATACAGAAGGCCCTCTGGTGTCTATACCAAAGTATAATGAAAATCTTGAGGAAAAAAGCACCTGTGTGCTTGTTTATGTTGTGAGATTACCTAGCCATAATTTTCAAGGAATTTTTGAGCAAACTCAAAATTTAATGAGAAAATTGTTGAGTAAAAATTATTTTACTTGAAAAATGACTGACAGACAAGGAATCATTAATCTGACTTGAATGTTTAGAAGATAGTTTGCCAAAAAATAAATGAACTTCTCAACTCAAGGATAACAATTGACATTATTACCACTAATAAAGAATTTAAGCTTTCATAGGAAACTTAGAATTTTGGGAAACTGGTATCTGCCACTGTGAACCTGATTAATTCCAAATACCCAATGTTTAAAGGCTTAACAGAGGAGATCAGCGGTGATATTAACAAGTGAGATTTTTTTCAAATTGCATAATGAAATGTGTCAACCTTTGGAAGATTTGTGTAACTGTGAGTTGACAGTCTTCTGATAAACAAAGCATGCTGTTACTGCAAAAAAAAATTAATAAAAGATTCACAGATCCATTCAAAGTTCACAGTAGAGTAGAGAGTATGAAAATATCACAGGCATGATTTTAGATTCCACATTGAAACTAACCTTTGAAACAACTGTTGAGAGTTTTGGTGCAATACTAAAGGAGAATACCCACCATTATCTAAAGAAATTATGAAAATAAAACTCCCTTTTCCAGCTGTATATTTGTATGAGGTTGAATTTTCTTCATAAACTCCAATCAAAACAATATATTTTAACAGATTGAATACAAAAGCAGAAATGTGAATTCAGTTGTCTTCTATAAAGCCAGATGATAAACACAGAAATTTTCTTAAAGCAATGTCACTTCTCACTATTATTTTTGCTTTTGAAAATACAGTTACTTTTTATAAATATGTTACTTTGTTAACATGATATGGGTTTATTATATACTTTTTAAAATAAATATTTATAACATTTTAAAAAATTATTACATGATATGTAATCATAGACAGTC
Organism: Oryx dammah; assembly: GCF_014754425.2. NCBI lineage: Eukaryota > Metazoa > Chordata > Mammalia > Artiodactyla > Bovidae > Oryx > Oryx dammah. The sequence continues at coordinate 16,669,915 of NW_024070188.1, read as the reverse complement.
TATAGGTATAATCCATACAGGGAAAGTTCTTGGGGTTCTCTTTGGTTTTTTAAGAGTGTGAATGGGTTCTGAGACAAAAAAGTTTAAGAACCTCTAAAAACAATGACCTGAGCTTCCACCTTAAATAGTCAAAAAAAAGAAAAGAGCAAAATAAAATTAAATTAGCTTGACAGAAATTATTTAGTGGAAATAAGAGAAAATAAACAGCAAAATTTGATAAAGTCAATAAAGATATCTCTTTGAAAAAGCCAACAAAATCGATAAACCCTTAGCTAGATTGATAAATAAAAAAAGGGAGAAAGAGAATATAAATTACCAAAATCAAGAATGAAAGGGAGTCATCACAATAGATTCTACAAATCAGACAAGAAAAATAAAAATATTATGGACACGTTTATGCCAACAAATTTGACAACTTCAAGGAAATGGACAATTTGCTTGAAAACACTTTGCCAAAAGTGATGGGGGATAAAACAGACAATTTGAATAGCTCTCTTTTAAATAAAGTAAAACTGTTAACCAAAAACCTACCCCAAAGAAAAATCCAGACTGTTGGTTTCATTGATAAAATCTATCAAACATTTAAGGAAGAAATACCATTCAATTCAGTTCAGTTCAGTCACTCAATTGTGTCCGACTCTTTGCGACCCCATGAATCGCAGCACGCCAGGCCTCCCTGTCCATCACCAACTCCCAGAGTTCACCCAAACTCATTAATCTTGTACAAGTCCCTTCATAAAATAGAGAAACAACACTGGACAGTATTTGCTGCTGGACTGGAAATGAGAAGTGAACAAACAAAAAGAAAAGGCTGAGATATAATTTTGGTTTCCACTACCCAGGTAGACTATGGCCATGTACTAGGATAAGGAAGAAGTAGATATGTGGGAAGGGAGAAAATATACATTAATAGCTCTGTTAAGAACACTGAAAGTTTAACTTGCTAAGTTTGTATGACAAGTCTAAAATTGGATCCCTGAGTCCACAGGTTTGTAGTATAATCTGGGCAAAATCTACAAGTGTGGGAATTATCAGCATGTAAAGCCATACCTGAGATCACCTGGAGACTGAATGTACATGGAAAAGAGAAGAGCTACAGGACCGGATACTAAAGTATACCAGCATGGAAAGGTAAAACATTGGAAGTGAAGCTGGCAAAGGAAACAGACAGCATATAGGCACTGAGGCAACAAGAAAATCAGGAGATGTATAGAGATGAAGAAAGTGGTCTTTTCTATCAAATGCAACTGAGAGGGTAGGCTCCATTGAATTTGGCTATACAGAAGTCATTGCTGACCTTGACAAGAGCGTTTTTAGGGGAGGATTGGTGAGGGGAGTCTCATTGGACTGAGTCGAGGGAAAGTAGAGAGCGAGAATGTAAACAACTTTCAATAGGTTTTATTGCAAAGAGAAGAGGAACAATGTGTTAGTAGATTGTAGATATGAGGATTAATACATTTTTAAGGTTATAATTCCAGTGGGGAAAATCCAAAAGAGCAGAATGATGTAAAAGAAACAGGGCTGATCTATGCATAATAAGCAGAGAGAATGGGAGGGGAGGCAAAGAATTTGAGCAAAGATGCAGCTGGGTTTCTGACTTGACGGTGGGAAGATGGTATTCCCATGAGAGGGCTTCGGTTTCTTTGTGAAGCATATGGAAAGTCAGCAGATGAACACAAGAGAAGAGGGTGGGACAGAACATGAAATACAGGTGCCAGAGACAGGGAAAGTGAACACCCAGGGAGATTTCATAGGATTGTAGGATAGAATTGAGTGTCCATTTGAGAACTAACATGAATTTAAAAGCATTTAGCTGAGTTGTGAGTTTCTTCTCCAGCAATGTTCAACTACTTTAACTAGGAATTGTCAAAACAAACAAATTTGGCAGAGTGGGAGAGAAGCAGGGAGGTTGAATGTTTATGCCACTCTCCCTTCTCCCTAATAACAGAGTAAAACAATGACCAGGGACATTTTGCTTCAAATCCACTGCTAAACAGTGTGTGAAAGGAACTCGTTTTCCAGAAATTACAGTTCCATGCCCATGACTTCCACAGTTTTCAGTGGAAGAGGGAAAAGGTAGTGGTCCACTGCCCTGAAAATTCTGGCTTTTAGATTCCACCTTTTTTTTTTTTTTTTTCAGCAGTCATCTGACCATTAAACACTGCTATCTCAGGTGTTTCTTCTTCTAGTAGGATATGGAGAACTTATCTATTACCCTGCTCAAATTAAAACTTTGTTGCTATGTATTTGTTGAACCTCACATAATTCCTGAACAAGAGAGTTGGCCCCTTTTTCCTGGTGACAGAAATCAATGTGACAAAATTTTAGATACCAAAGAGTTGATAGGCACTGAAATATCATGACCAACCAAGTTACTAACATTGTCCTCATCTAATCGTTCTTATCCTCTAAAAGGCTCACAGTGAGGTCATGGCACTTCTGATCTGGAAAAAAGCAGAGATGGATTCTTTGCAGGCTGATGATCTATCTTTAGAGCTCGCTGGAGTTCTTGGCTCTTCTAAAGTTCATCATGTGAAATGTTTCAGCCATCTTGACAGTGTTATCACCCAACATGCATGTGGGCTTTGCCTAACACCGCCAGCCAGTCCTAAAATGCAATACTGGGCTCTATGATTAATTGCTCTAGATTGAAAATCTATTTCAAAAATGACAACAGGGATTTGCATATCTAATTAGTTTTCTACCATGACTTCATTTTGTCATTGGCAGTTATAAGTAACTACTTATAACAGCTAATATTTATTGAGTACCATTCTAAATGTCTTATGTAGATTAACTCATTTAATCCTTGCAGCAACTTAACAAGATAGATACTATTATCGTGCCCATTTTAAAGGTAAGGAAACTGAGCCACAGCTGGAGTAACCTGCTCAAGGTGAAAGTATGATGTATCAGAGCTGCAGTTTGAACCTCGCATCCTGGCTTCAGGAGGTAGTCATCATCACATAATCACATGAACTGCCCCCAAAATTTACCAGGCTTAAATAAAATAAATAATTATTTATTAGATTGTGTCACTTTGTTTCTACTAAAATTTTATTTTAAAATACCCTATGTTGTTGTTGTTGTATTTAAAATAGTATAAGTTTGGTCATTTAACTTAAAGAAATTGTGTTTGCATGAAAAAGAATCAGCCTAGCTGACTTAATAGAATTCTCTAAATTTTCCTTTCTGTATTATCATCAGAAAAACATAAATTTGAACCATATAAAATAGCTCTTATTTTTATTTTTAAACTAGCAAACCTAGCAATTTTGTGTGGCTCAGCTTAACACAAAGGAGAAGTTACAAATCCACATTCAGTCTAGCTCTCTGCTTTATTTCGGTATCATGATGATTTTCACTGCCATTCACAATCTCTTTCTTGGCCTCCTTTGAGTCAGGTACAACGACCATCTCTCAATGAGAGAGCAAGTCAAGGCTAGGGAATAAACTGTAACTGAAGGACAGAATCATTTCTTACAAGACAGTACTTGGCCACTAATGTCTGAACACTTCTGACCTTGGCCTCATGTGCCCTGGCAGTTCTTCAGCCCAAGTGCTCAATAATGAGAGGTGTGACTTGCCTCTGAAAGTAGTAGATTCAGTCTGAGTCCTTAGTACTTACTGTTTTTCAAAGAAACTCCTCTTGAAACCTAACAGTAAGAGTCAGTCTTTCAGATTGAAAACTTTGTTAGTTATAATAGTTCCAAGAAGACTGTCAGACACTCAGGAATCCTAAGACCTACAAAATGCAAAATTCCACATTTCTCCCACAGGAGTTTTCAATGCTAAAAACAGCATCGATGCTAGTCTTCCTGGCAAAAACATTGCTAACTGACAATCAGAAGAATCCAGCTAATGTGTCTATTGAGTGTGAACAAGAGAGGCTGTCACATCCAGAAATTCCAAAATAGTTTTCTTTCTTTAGAAAATGCGTACCTTCCCAGGACAAGCAGCAGTTCTCTCACGTGGTGTAGTCCGTGTCACTGGTCACAGCTGAGGCAGAACAGAGGTGACTTCTGGGCTATTGCAAGTGTCATTTTCTGTATTTGGCAAGGGTAGCAGTCTGGATGTCTTCATCACATGAAAAGGCTGATAAGCACAGTCATTTTAAAATCTGCCCAGAAAGCCTATCGAAGGTATGAAAGGTGGCACCCAGAAGATAAATGGCAGGGTCAGGGAATACGAACGTGCTTGTTATCGTTGACACAGACCATTCTTTCTGTCAACAAGATATCACCAACACGTCTTCTGCTGTGAGGTGATATGTTAGGGAGATACAAATAAAAGAATATAATCCCTATCCACTTCAGAAGGAGATAGGCATGAACATCCAAAAATGACACACCAATATGAAGCAGGCTGTAGAATAGCTAAAGATACTTGGTCTTATAATCCCATTCTCCCAAATTTCCAATAGCATTTAACCAAATTAGAGTTGTGGAACAAGAAGATGTATAGTCTTATAAACATTGTGGAAACCACCTCCATCAGCCACCACATATTAATATATCATGCTGGAAAGACTGTCTACAAATAGAGCAATGAAAAGAAAGAAAGAAACAAGCTACTAATAGCTGGAAAAAATGCACGCACTTTCTTCATAATACTTAAAGTAGTTCTGCTCTTGGCAGGAGCATGGATGCCATATAATCCAATTGTCTTCTCTTTCGAATGAGGAAACTGAGCCCATAAAAGCCAAGCAATATGTATTTTTAAAGAGCATTTCATTAAAATTCAATACAATCTTCAGTTTTCTTTTAAGAATTGTTCAATCATTTTGCTTCTATCAAGGTTATAGAATGCTTGATCTACCAAAGCCTGGCTGAAAATTGAAGACTTCCAGCCTTGTTTAATACTTAGAAGCCAGTGAGGTATACATTCCGTGTGATTCTTGGAAAAAAAAAACATATACATGTTCTTACGTCTCACCTTCTTCAGATATTCCAACGAGCAACACTCTCAACAAAAACATAAGATACTAAAACAGTTTATTATGGAAAAAGAAGTGATTTGAGGTCAGAAGAGTTGGGTTTCAAACACCAAAAGCTGTTTGGTATAAGGTACATTTCTGCCTTAGCCTTGTTTTACAAATTATAAAATGTACTTAATACTACCTGATCTGCTGCAGAGTGCTTCAAAGCAAGATTTAAGCCTTCAACAGAATTATTCCCAATTTATGATTGTACAAGCTTTTGGATCATAGGTATGTGGCATACTGACCAAACATAACACTTTAAATTCTATTTCAAATAGTAAAAATTGAATTGTACAAAAATGAAGTTTAAAAATAAATATAAATAATAACTCACAGGGTTATTTAGAAATTAGATGAGATACTGTATTTTTAAACACAAAATATTATGCAAAAATATGATAAATACTTAGTATCCTTTATTCATTAATTAATATATTCAACAATATTGAATACCTACTCTGCATAAACCTATTACAGTGATTTTATTTTGAGTAATAGAGCAATGAATTTTACACAAATCCTATCTTGAGGGTCTGTTAGTAAAAATGTCTTCAGTAAAATGGAAAAGAAGTGTGATTACAGATGAATGGCCAAGTACCCTTTGAGTTTTAGGACCTCATACACAAATGTAACCTCTTCACAGGTTTTCCCAAGGCATTAAATGGCATTAAAGCATATTCTCACTGCAACAATCTTATTCAGCAAAAGCATTCTCACTTCATTTTAAAAAATCCTTGTTCTATTAGGAGAAAGTCTTAAAGCTTTTAGATCTCTTTATTATAAAAATCATCACCAAATCCACTGAACTCTATGTCACTTTGTCTTTTATGCCTTTAGCATAGAATTTGCTAATTTACTCTTGGCATCATGAAAAACACTGTAATTTTTAACTACACATACAGAATATTTTGATTACACGAAAAAATATTTTAGGAAAGATTATCTCCTCCTTCATTTAAATTGCCTTGATTTTTCATTGCCTTCTGATCTTGATCTTTATAACACTATACTGTAGATTAGAAGCCTGAGTTTGCCACTTACAAAATTGGAGATTTTGGTAGAATTATTTAATATCCCTGAACATTGGTAATATCTGTACAAGAGGGATGAAATCAAAGGTTCTTTAGGAAAATTAAATGAAGTCATACATGTTGAGGGCTCAGTACAGTGCCTGGCATCTCATACATCCTCACTAACAGTTTTTATTGTTTCCTTAATAATCCATTTGGCATCATACTTGATGATAACATTGGCTTTACCTTCTTCAAAACTCTTTTCTCAGAAATTCTGGAGTACAATAAATGAGAAATATACTTTCAGAGTAGCATCCTGCTCATTTTAAAATTCATATAAAGACCCTGGCTGTAATTCTGCTATAAGAATTCCACACCACCCTTTGTTGTTGCTTTTACAAAGCATTCTTAATAACCTGTTCTGGCCTTTTAAATGTGAGACACTTCACTTATCCAATGCTCTGCCACAAACCTAGCCAAGTCCTCATGGGCCTGAGCTTGTCCAAGCTGAAGTATTATACATGTGCTTTCAAGATGGACCTCACTGGAAAATTTTTTTCAAAAGATAGCAAGGTCCCTTCAAATTTTATGATCTTTAACATTCATTGTCTTAGATGTTGTTAAGAACTCATCTAGATGTCACTGAGAATGTGGGTTCCATATGTATTAATATTAAAACTTGCAGAACAAACAGCAAGGAAATAGCAGTGAAAAAGACAGACATCATTCTTGTTCCTTGAACTTATCTCCTGGTGGGGAACAAAAAGTAAACACAAGCTTAAAAGAAAAAAAAAAATGTGATACCTTTAATAAGTAGAATGAGCTGATATAACAAACATTGAACTGAAATGTTGGAGGGTGCTGTGGATGGATGACAGTGCTCAGAACCAACGTTAGGTAGAGGAGATGCTGAGAATGTGCTGTGGAACCCTATAAATAATTGTTGAAAGGAATCCAGACACACAGGGTCTTGGGGAAAAGTTTAGAATTTATTCTAACTACAGCCAGAAACTACTGAAATATTTTATACTTGGAGTGATGTTATTCATATTTTAAGATCACTTTTTTTTCTCCAGTATACTAATCAAAAGTTGTTAAAACATAAATGCTTCTTTAAATAAATTTGATTTTTTTTCATTTTGGACATGATTTCATTGCTTAATCAGGTCAATAAATCTGTCATGTGACATGTCACTGAAACTCTCAGGGTAAAGATAGTGAAAATGGTCCACATGTTTATCTATTGGTTAATTCTGATAATTGAACCCCTATATATAGTGCTTTGTTATTGTGCCTATGAATCATTTATATTTAAAAACTGTGTGTTAGAATTATATTTCCTCTTCACAGGTCCAGTGTTCCATACCCTGTGCTATGCAAAGAGAAACATCACTACCATCAAAATCAACTCTATTTTTTTTTCTAGTACTCTGTGCCACAGTCTAATTTGCTTTGTATTTTAACCATGAGAGGTTCATACAGCTTTTTTCCCTTACAGTTTCAGTTCTTTTTCTTTTTGGTGAAAAAAAAAAAATCTGTGTTTACAATATTCCACAGTTTCCCATTGTCTTAATCTGGTCATTTACTGCATGGAATCTTTCTTCTTTTTCCTGGAGACGTACTCTCCCTGAGCACACCAGTCTCCTGCTCCAACCTGAACCAGTATGTTCTAGATTGTCTGCACAGCTTACGTGCTAACAGTTCCCTTTCCTCACTCCTGAGTTTGATGCTTTCTTGGATTTCAGATCTTCCATGGATTTCTCCCATACACTACTAAAGTAACACCTTAAACAATTTTTCAAGGGAAAAACACATGGATGGTAAGACTTCACAATCTTAGTATGTTTGAAAATATTTCTAATTGGCCTTCACATTCAGTTGACAATTTTAGCTTAGTATAAAATCATAAATTCAAAATATTTTTTCCTCAGAATTTTAGAATTATCTCTCCATTGATTTGTCTCCTCCCTCTTTACCATCACCCCACTGATTGAAAGTAAGGTTCCTCCTCTTTCTTTGCCACTATATTCTCTTCCTATTCTCTATATTCTTATATTCTCTTCATATTTCTGACAAATTTTGTCATCTTGTCTTTATTCTTTGTGTGTAACTTTCATGTATCTGGGTTCAGTTCAGTTCAGTTCAGTTCAGTCGCTCAGGCATGTCCAACTCTTTGCAGCCCCATGAACCGCAGCATGCCAGGCCTCTCTGTTCATCACAAACTCCTGGAGTCCACCCAAACCCATGTCTATTGAGTCAGTGATGTGCCGCATCCTCTGTCATCCCTTCTCCTCCTGCCCTCAATCTTTCCCAGCATCAGGGTCTTTTCAAATGAGTCAGCTATTCGGATCAGGTGGCCAAAGTACTGGAGTTTCAGCTTCAACATCAGTCCTTCCAATGAACACCCAGGACTGATCTCCTTTAGAATGGACTGGTTGGATCTCCTTGCAGTCCAAGGGACTCTCAAGAGTCTTCTCCAACACCACAGTTCAAAAGCATCAACTCTTCTATGCTCAGCTTTCTTTATAGTCCAACTCTACATCCATACATGACCACTGGAAATACCATAGCCTTGACCAGACTGACCTTTGTTGACAAAGTAATGTCTCTGCTTTTTATTATGCTATCTAGATTGGTCATAACTTTCCTTCCAAGAAGTAAGCATCTTTTAATTTCATGGTTGCAATCACCATCTGCAGTGATTTTGGAGCCCAGAAAATCACTGCAGAAAAGTATCTGGGTTAGGCTATGGTAAATATTTCTAGTCAGAAGAAATTTTCTTTTATCAGATTTGGAAATTTTTGTTTTTATTATTTATTTGATTATTTGCTCCTTTTCCAATTTTCTGTTTTCTATTCTGAAACTCCTCTCCAGTGAGATGTTCAGAAATTGGGCCTTTTGGAGGAATTCTCTTATCATTTTTTCATGTTTTTTATTTCTTCTTCTTGTATATTAGAAGGCTTGATTAATTTTATCTTCTAACTCTTTCATTAAACCATATTTTGGTAATACTCTTTTTTAAATATCCACATTTAAAATTATTTTCTTCCATTTATGTGACTATAATAAATTTTGAATTTTCCTAAATATAGAAATTTTCATTTAATATTCTCTTTTGTTGCCTGAATTATCTTTGCTTGCTCTGAGTTTTGTTGTTTTGTTAATTATGATCTTTCTCTTCTATGCTGCTGGTTTTTCTCACATACCTAATGACCTTTACGTGTCCCTTTATTTTTAATAATAAATAGATAGGCTGAAGATTCAAAGTAATTGGGTGGTTTTCTCTGCTGTTGCTTTTATACATCTATTTTCTGAAAGGGTAGGAAGACAGAAATCTGAGTCATCAGGCAGAACCTGTCAAAGGGCAAGTTTCAAGTTGGGGAGTACAAATAAGAAGTTTACCTGGAGGTTTAGGTCCCCAGATATCAACGTAAATAGGGTTTTACTCTAGACTATAAAATCCACCTCAGGCAATCTCAGCTTTTCCTCAGAAAAACTGTTTAATTGTTCTAGAAAAAGCCCTTTACTGGTTTTTTGTTTTTTTTTTTTTTTGCATGTGGATAAATTCCAGCTTTTTTTTTTTAGCAGACAGGCATGTGCAGGGGGGGCCTTGCAAGACCAGAAGAAGCAATTTTTATAGGAGATACTTTCAATGGTCCTGATTTTCTTAACCCCAAGATTTTCACTGAGATTGGCTCCTCCCTCCCCTGTAGCCCTTACCTAGAGTGATCTGGATCATAGTTTCTCTTGCTCTGTTTAGTCAGCATTCACTCCAGAATTGTGTTTTATTGTTGCTTTGCTGAAGAGTACATATGATGGCAGAATGTGGTCCACTGGAGAAGGGAATGGCAAACCACTTCAGTATTTTTGCCTTGAGAACCCCATGAACAGTATGAAAAGGCAAAATAATAGGATACTGAATGAGGAACTCCCCAGGTCAGTAGGTGTCCAATATGCTACTGGAGATCAGTGGAGAAATAACTCCAGAAAGAAAGAAGGGATGGAGCCAAAGCAAAAACAATACCCAGCTGTGGATGTGACTGGTGATAGAAACAAAGTCCGATGCTGTAAGAGCAATACTGCATAGGAACCTGGAATGTCAGGTCCATGAATCAAGGCAAATTGGAAGTGGTCAAACAAGAGATGACAAGAGTGAACATCAAAATTCTAGGAATCAGCGAACTAAAATGGACTGGAATGGGTGAATTTAACTCAGATGACCATTATATCTACTACTATGGGCAGGAATCCCTCAGGAGAAATGGAGTAGCCACCATGGTCAGCAAAAGAGTCCGAAATGCAGTACTTGGATGCAATCTCAAAAATGACAGAATGATCTCTGTTCGTCTCCAAGGCAAACCATTCAATATCACAGTTATCCAAGTCTATGCCCCAACCAGTAACGCTGAAGAAGCTGAAGTTGAACGGTTTTATGAAGACCTACAACACCTTTTAGAACTAACACTCAAAAAAGATGTCCTTTTCATTCTAGGGGACTGGAATGTAAAAGTAGGAAGTCAAGAAACACCTGGAGTAACAGGCAAATTTGGCCTTGGAATGCAGAATGAAGCAAGGCAAAGACTAATAGAGTTTTGCCAAGAAAATGCACTGGTCATAGCAAACACCCTTTTCCAACAACACAAGAGAAGACTCTACACATGGACATTACCAGATGGTCAACACCGAAATCAGATTGATTATATTCTTTGCAGCCAAAGATGGAGAAGCTCTATACAGTTAGCAAAAACAAGACCGGGAGCTGACTGTGGCTCAGATCATGAACTCCTTATTGCCAAATTCAGACTTAAATTGAAGAAAGTAGGGAAAACTGCTAGACCATTCATGTATGACCTAAATCAAATCCCTTATGATTATACAGTGGAAGTGAGAAATAGATTTAAGGGCCTAGATCTGATAGATAGAGTGCCTGATGAACTATGGAATGAGGTTCGTGACACTGTACAAGAGACAGGGATCAAGACCATCCCCGTGGAAAAGAAATGCAAAAAAGCAAAATGGCTGTCTGGGGAGGCCTTACAAATAGCTGTGAAAAGAAGAGAAGCGAAAAGCAAAGGAGAAAAAGAAGGATATAAGGATCTGAATGCAGAGTTCCAAAGAATAGCAAGAAGAGATAAGAAAGCCTTCTTCAGCAATCAATGCAAAGAAATAGAAGAAAAGAACAGAATGGGAAAGACTAGAGATCTCTTCAAGAAAATTAGAGATACCAAGGGAACATTTCATGCAAAGATGGGATCGATAAAGGACAGAAATGGTATGGACCTAACAGAAGCAGAAGATATTAGGAAGAAGTGGCAAGAATACACAGAAGAACTGTACAAAAAAGATCTTCACGACCCGGATAATCACAATGGTGTGATCACTCATCTAGAGCCAGACATCCTGGAATGTGAAGTCAAGTGGGCCTTAGAAAGTATCACTAGGAACAAAGCTAGTGGAGGTGATGGAATTCCAGTGGAGCTATTTCAAATCCTGAAAGATGATGCTATGAAAGTGCTGCATTCAATATGCCAGCAAATTTGGAAAATTCAGCAGTGGCCACAGGAGTGGAAAAGGTCAGTTTTCATTCCAATCCCAAAGAAAGGCAATGCCAAAGAATGCTCAAACTACCACACAAGTGCACTCATCTCACACGCTAGTAAAGTAATGCTCAAAATTCTCCAAGCCAGGCTTCAGCAATACGTGAATGGTGAAATTCCTGAAGTTCAAGCTGGTTTTAGAAAAGGCAGAGGAACCAGAGATCAAATTGCCAGCATCTGCTGGATCATGGAAAAAGCAAGAGAGTTCCAGAAAGACATCTATTTCTGCTTTATTGACTATGCCAAAGCCTTTGACTGTGTGGATCACAAGAAACTGTGGAAAATTCTGAGAAAGATGGGAATACCAGACCACCTGACCTACCTCTTGAGAAATCTGTATGCAGGTCAGGAAGCAACAGTTAGAACTGGACATGGAATAACAGACTGGTCCAAATAGGAAAAGGAGTACATCAAGGCTGTATATTGTCCCCCTGCTTATTTAACTTCTATGCAGAGTACATCATGAGAAATGCTGGGCTGGAAGAAACACAAGCTGGAATCAAGATTGCTGGGAGAAATATCAATAACCTCAGATATGCAGATGACACCTCCCTTATGGCAGAAAGTGAAGAGGAACTAAAAAGCCTCTTGATGAAAGTGAAAGAAGAGAGTGAAAAAGTTGGCTCAAAGCTCAACATTCAGAAAATGAAGATCATGGCATCCGGTCCCATCACTTCATGGGAAATAGATGGGGAAACAGTGGAAACAGTGTCAGACTTTATTTTGGGGGGCTCCAAAATCACTGCAGATGGTGACTGCAGCCATGAAATTAAAAGACACTTACTCCTTGGAAGAAAAGTTATGACCAACCTAGATAGCATATTCAAAAGCAGAGACATTACTTTGCCAAAAAAGGTCCGTCTAGTAAAGGCTTTGGTTTTTCCAGTGGTCATGTATGGATGTGAGAGTTAGACTGTGAAGAAGGCTGAGCGCTGAAGAATTGATGCTTTTGAACTGTGGTGTTGGAGAAGACTCTTGAGAGTCCCTTGGACTGCAAGGAGATCCAACCAGTCCATTCTGAAGGAGATCAGCCCTGGGATTTCTTTGGAAAGAATGATGCTAAAGCTGAAGCTCCAGTACTTCGGCCACCTCATGTGAAGAGTTGACTCATTGGAAAAGACTCTGATGCTGGGAGGGATTGGGGGCAGGAGGAGAAGGGGACGACCGAGGATGAGATGGCTGGATGGCATCACTGACTCGATGGATGTGAGTCTGAGTGAACTCCGGGAGTTGGTGATGGACAGGGAGGCCTGGCATGCTGTGATTCAGGGGGTCGCAAAGAGTCAGACACGACTGAGTGACTGAACTGAACTGAACATGTGATGGCAAATATTGTGGCAGCCAATTTTGGAAAATACAATCTCCCACACTAGTAAATGCTACAAAAATACCTACTAGTCAATTTCACCACAGCACAAAAATGGAACAGGTTTCTGGTAAAAGGAGGGGTTCAGACAAAAATAACTCATTTCATCTTTATATTCCAATATAAAGAATTGAGTTAAAATACACTTGTTCATACGACATTTATTCAGAACATAAACTTTCCTACTGTTTATTTTTTGCCCATGATTTGCTGGCCTTTATTATTTGCACTTTATATTCACTAAGGCCTTTAGGATCTTGGAATTCAACTTAAATAATTCAATTCAACTTAAGAAAAACCTACTGATACTCTCTGTTTCAAGAGAAGTTCTTAGTATGCTCACAATTTTTATACTGTCTTCTCTCTGAGTCAAAAAGGAGTATTCCATAATTTAAACATATAACTTATCTTGTAGTTTTTACTGCACATAATATGGCACCTTGAATGACCTGATTGTAAGGTCTATGGGTAACGGACAAGTCTTTCCCATTTTTATATGCTACCTAATGCCCAACACTTAATAAGCATTAGTCAAGATTCATAATGAGTTTGCCTTAAAAGCTCAGTTGCTAATTTTATATCTTTTGGTAAGAGAAGAATTCCTCAGGCATATTTATTTTTGTCTTATCTAGAGTCTTAAACATGTTGTTAAATGATTTCTCAACCTACAAAATAGCAGTGCAGTGAAATAAAAGCACTCTCTCCTAGACTATGAAGGGGAAAATGATGTAAGTCACCAGTTAACAGGCATTAGACCAAAAAAATCATCAAAAACAGCCTGAACTTTTAAAAGCACATTCAGTTCAGTTCAGTTCAGTCGCTCAGTCATGTCCAACTCTTTGCGACCCCATGAATCACAGCATGCCAGGCCTCCCTGTCCATCACCTACTCCCGGAGTTCACTCAGACTCATGTCCATCGAGTCAGTGATGCCATCCAGCCATCTCATCCTTGGTCATCCCCTTCTCCTCCTGCCCCCAATCCCTTCCAGCATCAGAGTCTTTTCCAATGAGTCAACTCTTCACATGAGGTGGCCAAAGTATTGCAGTTTCAGCTTTAGCATCATTCCTTCCAAAGAAATCCCAGGGCTGATCTCCTTCAGAATGGACTGGTTGGATCTCCTTGCAGTCCAAAGGACTCTCAAGAGTCTTCTCCAACACCACAGTTCAAAAGCATCAATTCTTTGGTGCTCAGCCTTCTTCACAGTCCAACTCTCACATCCATACATGACTACTGGAAAAACCATAGCCTTGACTAGACAGACCTTTGTTGGCAAAGTAATGTCTCTGCTTTTGAATATGCTATCTAGGTTGGTCATAACTTTTCTTCCAAGAAGTAAGCGTCTTTTAATTTCATGGCTGCAGTCACCATCTGCAGTGATTTTAGTATTAGTCTATTAAAAATATTCAGTGTAGAACAAACAAACACTAGTAATTTCTAACAGTCTCCCTGTACACAAGCTCACTATCATAACCGTGGTTGAGCGTTAGAGCCAAGCAGAAGAATTTGGGGGTCCAAATGCTTAGATTTATACTCTGTCTCTTCACTAAATGGTTATATGGCTTTGAAGATGTTGTTTTCCCTGTCTGAGCTTTGATTTCCTTATATTTAAGAAAAAAGTTATGATTCTTATGGCTCTTGCTGCTGCTACTGCTGCTAAGTCGCTTCAGTCGTGTCCGACTCTGTGCAACCCCAGAGACGACAGCCCACCAGGCTCCCCCATCCCTGGAATTCTTTAGAGCATAGTAAAACTCAATAAATATTAGTTATTGCTATGCTCTTAGTCTTCTACACAAAAATTACTTTGAGCTTCCCTGGTGGCTCAGATAGTAAAGAATCTGCCTGCAATGCAGGAGACCTTGGTTTGATCCCTGGATTGAGAAGGTCCCCTGGAGAAGGACATGGTAACCCACTCCAGTATTTTTGCCTGGAGAATCCCCTTGGATAGAGGAGCCTGGAGGGTTACGGTCCATGGGGTTGCAAAGAATCTGTCATGATTGAGCGACTAAACACAATGCACAGCACAGATAACTTCATTTTATTACAAGAATGGGCAACATTTTGGAAAGATTTCCATCTAAAATGAATCAAAGGAAAAAGAACAGGAAGTAGGAGAGGAAATTGATATTTATATAACAGCTATCATTTTTAAGCAGCTGTTGTGATCCAGTCACTACAACAGAAATTAGATATAAACTTCCCTATTAAAAAAAAAAACACTATCGAAAGTATTTTTGTCTTTTATGTATGAGGAACTAAAGCTCAGAGATAATCTTATTTATTTTTTCAATCATTCAGGCAACATTTATTGAGAGTCTTCTGTCTACAAAATATTAGCATAAGAAGCAGAGCCTCTAGACCTGGATCCTCTTCTACCCACCATAATTTATTTCAAAACTTCATATAAGTGAAATTATTTTCTTTACTATATAAGTGACTTTTATGTATACATCAAATATAAATTTTAATATGATAAACTTATGTTCTCATAGTTATGAAAACGTGCTCAATAAATGTTCAAAGGATATTTACATAGGAAAAAACATCAGAAAGATAAAAAGTATAATAGAAATATAAACCCTTTTAATAAAAGTATTTTAATAAGCAATTAAATCTCATACAACACTCTCTAAAAGGTGTCCAAATTATAAGTCATGATCTTATGACATTAAATCTTTCTTAAAATAGTACATATTTTAGGAATCTCAAAATATCTGTCATCATCCAAGAAGTTTCTTTATGCTATCATCCTCATAGGATTCAACTACACAAATACAACAGCTGCTCTGGTTTTTTTTTTTTTTCAGGAAAGGAATGGTTTACCTTCCCATGCTTGCTAGAAGTTCTGGGTATTTTGCTAGTTGTTACCATCTTTAAATTTGGCAACTCTGAAATAATGTAGGCAAAGGACTAGATTCCAGTGTCGTTTTAATGGGACATTTAATAAATATCGTGATTTATTGGCTTACTTGCATGGACTCTCAAAGCTGCGCCTACTTGTCAGCTCTTGAAGGTTGCTTGATTGGGTTGAATATTTCAGTTGTGATTCAAGTGGTTTCTTCCTCTATTTTTCACCGAGAGAGTAGTTTCCTGGCTCCAGCGCCCTTCTGGAGGAAAATGATGGATTCAAAAAAGAGATATTAAGTTTAAGCATTTTGAACTTGTATCCATATTCATCACTTTATCATCCCATATCTAAACCACCACTGACAATGTGGCAGAAACCACACCACCTTAGAAGTTCTTTTACTGGCCCTGACATTCCTTGGTTTTATGACTTTGGCTAAAGCCTTTAACCACTGGGTCTCTCAGCCTCTTCATCTGTCAGTTGGATTATAATGTATCTCTCTTGCAAAGATAAGACAAATAATAATTATGTCATGCTTATGCAAAAAGTTTACAGTTTTTGAAGTACACGATTATGCTGCTGTGTGTGAATCAAAGACCAACCCCGAAAATGGTAGCCAATCGTACCCTACCCTGTCTTGTCTGAATAAGTCTCTCATCCTCTCATCAAATCCTTATCATATGTCAACAAGCTTTACAGTCACAATAAAGTCACAAACTCCAGGTCTCTTCATTGGAGTTTACAGTCCAAACTCACAGTTCAGTGTTATTAGCATGCCCTAGTTATCTTTTTGTTAAAAATGGTAATGTGTTTAGTGCTTTAGAGTTTATAAAGTTCTATATTATTAACTTGATTCATACAACAACTCAGGAGTCTGCCTGTGGGAAAGGTTATCTTTTTATTGTGGCTGTTGCATTCTGGTTGATGTCCCACCCCCTTTTGCAAACATTTGAAGTAATAGAAGTTCTAAGCCACACTTTGCAGATAAGAAAATTAAGACTCAAAGAGATTAATTGAAAAAAGAAGAAATGGAAAATTAGTTGTAAATCTATGGATAAATCTAGATCCCTTAATTATTAATATATATTCCAAGTTTTTCCTACTAGTTGATTATCTTTGCAATTGTTTTTACTGATATTTACTTTATCTGTTTTAACTTGTTCTATATTTAGTCAGCAGTTGCTAAACTATATCTTTTAAAAGATTATAAATCTCTCACCTACTTATTTTCCTAGTCCCAAAGAAATACAATATGATATGATAAAATAGTGAGATGAGAGGGAGCAAATAGCCAACATTTTATATTAAGTTCACAAAAGCAACCAGTTTAAGTATTCCCCCACAAATTATAAGTAATAAAACATTAGGAATAAGCTGCTTTCTAACACATCTTGAGACATTATTTTGTTGTAAGTACTTTAGTTTATAGAATATCAATTATGATGCTATTCAACTCTAAGCTCAAAACGTAGCCCCAAACCAAATGTAAATTTTGTCTATATTACTGTCACTGCTCCTCTGTATTCTTTTTACTATTATTCCTGTTCACACATAATCTGATACTCAAAGATTCAAATGATCATATTTCAAAAACACAGTCTTCTTTTAGAAGAAATCGGTCAGATTTCTGTAAAAAATGTGTGCTGAGCTATGCAGTAAGGATTAAATGCCAGAAAAGTAGCATATATGCTTCAAGACAGTACAAAAGCTATTTAAACATGAGGAAAAAATATTCCTGTTCCCATTTTCCCCTCACTTGTACTTGGGTGAATATAATTCAGGTTCAAGCATCAAATCAGCTAAGGAGTAAATCGAGCTACATCCCCAAACCCCAACTTTAATATTTAATAAAATGTTGAAGACTTTACCACTTCCCTTAAATGTAAATCCTTACAAACATGAAAATAATAAAAATAAATCAGAACATTCAAGTAAATTATGAAAGGGCATTAATAATAGATGAAATAAGTTACATTAGATAAAACATTATAGTTTTCAAATTTTTCTCATATCAATTCATTGTTTACTGCCTATAATCTCTGGTCCTCAAATATTATTGACATTCTTCACCATCTGAGAAACCAGGGTGGTTCCCTTCATAATCCTCAATAAATATAAAAAATTGTTAACTGTAGCACTCATTAGTACAAAGGAGTCCATAGCAGAGAATCTAGATTTCCTCAAAAAAAACTTTCAAAAGGAAATAATAGAATATGGCATTTGGACAAGATGAAAAGACTTGTCTTCCTTTGCTGTTTCACATAAAAAATGAAAAGTTTGTCTCATTATTTTCTGTTTTCCTCTCCTTTTTGACATACTTCTGGCATGTTATATCCTGTTCTCTCTTCAAAGTTTCCACAGTGAAATAAAAAAATTGAAGAGCTCAGCATTTCCGGATGTAGTAAATTACCACCAAGAGAAATTAAGGTGATTGTCACCTATTGTCCTTGAATTTGATATTTTTTCCTTTCTCTAACTTCATGTCCTTCAACACCTACTACATTTCCCTACATCTGCTAAGGTCTCTTAGTAGGACAAACAGTAGGTAAGTCAAACAAAGACCAAACTCTAAATAGGCTAATAATGGAAATGCAGGTGGAGGGGTTTTTTTTCCACATTTTAAAATGGACAAATATATCACTGTCAAATAGACATTTAACTAATAAAGAAACTGGCTCAGAAAAGGAAGCAAACTATAAAGAAATTATATCATTGGGTAGAAAATTATATGGAAAGTCAAATCTCACTAAGTGTGGTATTTTGTGGTTCTGCTATAATGGAACAAGACAAAATGACCTTCAATTGAGTTTCCATTTAACATTTAATTTCTTATTCCTAAGGCATTGGATCTGTACATAGGAAAATTCAGAGCTAGAAAATAAAGGACTTGATCAGTATCCAAACACAGATATTTGGATTATCCATATTAATCCAAATGTGGATAAGTAATGAAACAGAAAAATTGTTTAATTACATGACCATTAAACACTTGGGAGGGTCAAAACTAAAGCATGAAAAAGAATCAATCTTAATTATTCACAATTTAAAATTCTGTATCATTTATTCCATTTTTAATATTGAAGCATGCCTCCTTATAATTTATGATTTATACCAAAATTGGGCTTTCTCCTTTATAGAGAAAAGAAAGCAATCCTTTATTTACTAAGGCCTTGAATAAGAAAAGGGCCAACTCTTTGTGCTATTTCTTATTATTTGGACAAGAGTATTGCTGTATAGAGTCAAGTAATGATTGGGTCTTTGGTCCTTTGGATCTTTGATTTAGTCCTTTGGACTTTTTTGATATTACCAAGTTCCCTATTCAAGATGGAAACCTTGAAGTCAAGTCTCAGCCTGGAGACCCATTTAAAGAAGAAGAATCTGATAAATCAAAGATCAATCATTTGGTTGCCAAGTTCAAGCTCAAGAAGCCAAAGAATATCAGGAAGAAAAAAAGACTAACTTTGCCTCTTGGTGCACCTTGGATGTCCTACTTAATGTTCTTTGATACTAGGACTGATGGTGACATAATAACTACCAGACTAGACATAAACTATCAATCCCCTCCACTCCCAAACACAAATAGGTACTACTTACTCAGTTAACCAGCTTAATGCTTAATGTCTTTGATCAGAATTATGAATGTAAGACGGCATTGATTGCAGATAAGAATTGTTGACAGATCTGAATTCATAGGCATGCAAACTAATTTTTAACATTAATGCTAAACAGCATTTTTAAAAATGTATGCTGCTGAGAAATCATAGGCAAAATGATAATATTAAAATAATTTGTAACAAAGGAAGATGTTAAACACATGGTTCAAGAGGCTGGGAAATACAAAACAGGAAGTTCATAGTCTCTTCTAAGAAACTCACACATATCTTTTCCACAAAATTTCATGTTAGAGATGAAAAAGTACTAAGTTACAATCTATAATAAAGACAGAAAGAGCATTCTTATTCAATTAGACTGCTGCTCAGAAAAAAGAAAGTACCAACAAAAAGAGAATTTATCTGTAATCCCATCATGACTATGCCAGAGGCAGAGGCAAGCTAGATGGTCACTTGCAGCTTGTCACAGGTGTAGTAACTCCACCTGGAGGAGTCAGTTCCAGATGCAAGATCAGTTGGATGGCTAAGCAGTCCAGAAATACATCCTTTATTAAGCCTGTCACAAAATTTGAAGGGCCTACATCTGTACCAAAGTCAGTACAGTGGCAGTTTAAGAATCTTATTTCAGATACCATTTCAAGTATTCTGAATCCTTGGTTATAAGTTTTGTCAGCACCCTAGATTAGTGAAAAATACAATTCATGTCCTTTAAAATAAAGACTTATTTGAAACCAGCACCATTAAGCAATTCATGATAAACATTGCTTATTTTTAAAGGGCTTTTATTTAGGTTCAGTCTTCTAATGACAGAGGTAATGAATCTTATTTTATCCCATAGACTCTCCTGTTGCCCAGTATCCAGGAAGAAACAAAAAGCATGCTTTGGCTAAGTTTGGGGCTCTTTAACATTGTGAAAATTGGGGCGTTTCCTAGGGAGAAGGATAAGTAACATTACATAATTAGATGTACCAAATTTTCTGCTTAGCAACAAATTTGTGCAAGCAAAAAAATGTATTCAGCTTGAGTTACTCTGATGAATGCTATAGAGGCCCTTGGAAGCCTAGAAAAATCTTTTACCCACTTAGGGATGCTAATTTGCAAGGGACAGAAAAGCAATATGCTAATTTTTATAAACAGCCATTCTTTGACAAACATTCTGGAATACTACACAGGGACAAGAAAGAGTACATCTCCATTATTCTCAGACACATAATAACCCGATCCTGATATTCTAACTCAATGGGGTTTTGTAGAATTTTTCTTTCATGAACAGGACTGAGAGTTTTGAAAATGCTTGTTTGGACATAAAGTTCTTGTGCCTCTTCAGGCTGCAAGAGATTTAAATGTTTCTGTCTCCAAGGTAGTGCTGTCTCCCTTCTAAAAATATTTTTGTTGACCTACTTCAATTGGGCTCTTTAAGGAAAAAAATTTAGAAGTCCATCCTTTTTTTTTTTTTTTAACAAACCCTCACCAGTTCAGAAATTTTACTGACAGAATTTCTGACATAAGTCCTTCTACTTGTGTTTGACACTGCCAGTAAGAGGGAATTCATTAGCTAAAAAATGGGTCATTTGACTTTTCAGCAGCTCTAATTGCTCTAAAGTTATTCCTTACTTTGATTTTTAAATCTTCCTTTCTTAACATTTCTACCCATTCTTCTCTACTTAGATATAGAAAAATTAATTCTTTCTCCTATGCAGCAATCCTCTCAACATTTAAAGACAGTTATTATAATGTCCTTTTCCAGGAAAAAAATGTTCAAGTTTTTTTAACTTATGTTTGTTGCATATAAGATTTTTAAACTGAAATACAGTTGATTTACAATATTGTGCTAATTTCAAGTATACAGCAAGATGCTTCAGTTATGCTTCTGCTGCTGCTGAGTCACTTTAGTCGTGTCCAACTCTGTGCGTGCGACCCCACAGACGGCAGCCCACCAGGCTCCCCTGTCCCTGGGATTCTCCAGGCAAGAACACTGGACTGGGTTGCCATTTCCTTCTCCAATGCATGACAGTGAAAAGTGAAAGTGAAGTCACTCAGTCATATCCGACTCTTCGAGACCCCATGGACTGCAGTCCACCAGTCTCCTCCATCCATGGGATTTGCCAGGCAAGAGTGCTGGAGTGGGTTGCCATATATATATACATATATATATGTTTGTATTCTTTTCCATTGTGGTTCATTATAGGATATTGAATATAGTTTTTTGTACTAGGACCTTGTTATCTATTTTGTATATAGTAGTGTATATCTGTTAATCCCAAAATCCTAATTTATTCCTCTCCCACCCTTACCCTTTAATGGTCTTCTTTGCTATGTCTGTGAGTCTATTTCTGTTTTGTAAATAAGTTCATTGTATCACTGTTTTAGATTCTACTTATAAGTGATATCATTTATTTATCTTTCTCTGAGTTATTTCACTTAATACGATAATCTCTAAGCCCTTCCATGTGACTGCAAATGGCATTCATTCCTTTTTATGGCTGAGGAATATTCCATTATATATATATATATATATATATATATATATATACACACCACATCTTTTTTTATCCATTAATGTGTTGATGGGCATGTAGGTTGCTTCCTTATGTTGGCTACAGAAATAGAGCTGTTATGAACATTGGGGTATATGTATCTTTTCAAATGAGAGTTTTTGTCTTTTCTGGATACATCTTTTCATATATATCTGGAAAAGTGGGAGTGGCATAGATGACACTATGACAACTCTATGATTAGTTTTTAAAGGAACTCCCATACTATTCTCCATAGTGGCTGCATCAATTTACATTTCCACCAGTGTATTTTTTATCTCAGACATTGTAGTATTTGTAGGGAAGAGTTTGTTCGAATTTTTTAAAGTTTTTATGTCTCTGCGTAACATTTTGAACATATAAAATATGTACAGTTACAATTTTTTATGTCCTTGTTTGCTAATTCTAGCATCTGTTTAAATTTTGGGTATATTTCAATTGATCTTTTCTATTTATTATGGGTCATATTTTTCATCTTTTCTGAAAATCGAATCATTTTTAATTAAATGCCAAATCCTATGAATTTTACCTTACTTGATGCTAGATATTTTTGTATTCCCATAAATATTCTTGAATTTTGTTCTGGGATGCAAATGAGTTTATTATGTTTTGTTTTTAAGCTTTGTTAGGCAGAAACAGAGACGACTTCAGGCCATTAATGAACCAAGACTCTCTTGGGTGTTCTACCTAAAGCCCCATGTATCATAAGGTTTTCCAGTCTGACTGGTAGGAACAGGCACTATTCCAGTTCTTGTATGAATCTTGGGCATTGTTGTCTCTAATCCTTTTAGATTGTCCTGATAGTTTCCTTACATGAATGAGCTGATGAATATTCAGCTGAATACTAGGGGGCGGCTCTCTGCGTATCTTAGAAGTTCTCTTTCTGTGTAGCTCACTCCTCTCCAATATTTTGTCCTGTGAACTCTAACTGCCTTAGTCTCCCTAGATGGTCAGCTCCATCTTATCAATTTAAGGAGTCTACTGGGCTCTGCCTGGATTCTTCCTCCCTACACAAGAACTTGGAGTCCCTGTCAAGAAATTCACTTGGGAAACTGAAGACCTCACCTCACGTGTTTCCAGCATCTCAAGAATCACTGTCCTTTACTGCCTTATATACAATGCCTTTAAAACCATTATCTCACATACTTTGTTTGTGATTTGGTTCAAACAGGCATCAAGGTAAATTTAGTTCCTCTAACTCCATCTTTTCTAGAAACAAGGTGTCATGAGAACTATTGAAATGGCTTCATAACTGGTTTCCCTACTTCTTTACTTGCTCTTCTTAAATTTTATTGTGTTTCCTACTTTAAATCTTTTGCTAATTCCAAACTGTCACATCAGTAGTGCCCAAGTCCTGTCTTTGGACAATGGTCAAATCTGTGGTAAAGTTCTCACCAGGAGAAAATGAGAAAAAAAAGAATAGTGTATCAAGTTTTAAAATCATTTATTGTGAAATATAACATCAAAAATCTACAAGATGTATAAAAGCAATTGTAGAGTTCAATCAATTATCATTAAGTGAAAAATTCATTTATCACCAAATTACAAATTACTAGATCCCCAGAAACCCTTCCGAGCCACATATACATGTAGGTACTATATTTTATCTTACTATTTTTTTGCATATACTGCTAAATTAAAGTTAGCCAAAGTTAACTATACAGTGAGATATGGCAGACTGTAGTTGGAACCTCACTGAACAGAGGCAATCAGAGTGACTTTCCTAAGGTTCTATTAAAGTTCTATTGAAGTTCTATTTAAGCTGAGCCATAAGTAATGAGTAGGAGGTATCCAGTCAAGGAGGAAAGGAAGAGAGATAATCTAGAAAAAAATGTGTTTTTTCCAGGTGGAAGTAACCTTTGGCTAACCTAAACTACCACACACACACACACACACACACACACACACACACACACACCTGCAAATGAGAAGGGGATAAGACTACAGAAAGATAAGTATTAAAATGATCATAAAATTGCATAAAATATCATTGGTATTCAATTTGAAAATTCCAGGAAGATTAATGTTTTTCTAGGAAAAATGAATTATTATTATTGAAAAGAAAGAAATCAAATAGCTGACTATACTGTTAATCATAAAAGGATTTTTAAAGTAACAAAAGAAGTATCTATCCTGGCTTTAGCAATGTCATCGGTGTATTCACTCAAATTTACATGGGACAGATACTTCTTCTATAAAATATGTTGAGGCATAAAAAAGGTAGAAGGCTGCAGTTCATTTTATGAAGCTTTTAAAAATAACCCCAAAATCTAAAAATATCTATAATATCTAAAATATCTATAATATGTTGTTCAGCCGTTAAGTCATGTGTGGCTCTTTTGAGACCCATACATGGACTACAGCCCACCAGGCTCCTCTGTCCATGGGATTTCCCAGGCAAGAATACTGGAGTGGGTTGCCATTTCCTTTTCCAGGGGATCTTCCCAACCCAGGGATCTAACCCATTCTCCTGCATTGGATTTTTTACAACTGAGCCACATTGGAAGTGCTTTCTGTAACTTAATAAATGATACCTATATATTAAAAATGAGAGCTAGCATACCTATAATAAAATATTAGAAAATTTCTTTTAAAATCACAACTAATTCATGGTTATTGACTACTATTTAACATGTTTATGGGCTGCTAAATTTTAAGACAACAGAGAAATTACTAGCACTAATAAGAATTAATAAGAATTCAATAACGTGACCAATTATAGAAGTATGCAAAATAAATAAATTTCATATATATATGAGTAATTATATTTATAATAGCAAAAAATATATGGGTCTTTGAAAAACTTTTAAAAATACAGTAAATTAAGAAACAGGAACTAAAGAACACTCTTCTGTATTTCCATGTAAAAATTTAGATCGGTTTTTTCCTTGTAAATCATGCCTATATAGCACATTTTTTCACATATTTTCTCTACCTAAGATTACCATTTTCCTATGCTTTTACATTACTGAGTTTTTTAAAACATAATTTTTATGATGGCATAATGGTTGATATATGGTAAAGAAGTGAATGAAATTTAGGAGTTTCACCATTAAACATGCCAACATTTCTTTGTTCAGGAAGGAGAAATGATTCCCTAAGCAGCAAGCATATATCCTACATTCCAAAAGCTAAATGACATTAACAGACACTCTAATTCCTATCTCTTTAAAATTTCTGGTGTTAAGAAAAGACAACTGACAATATAAAGACAGTAACCTTAAGACGTATCTGGTTTCTTTATTTTGCTGAGCTGCCAGTAAATCCCAAGCTGCCCTGATATATTGCCTTAACATATATCACCATTACAGGAAAGAATCTTCCTCATGTCTATGAGCCTTAATTGTCAAGGTTTTGGTTGCGTGTTTGTTTGTTTAGGGATTCCTTGGTGGCTCAGAGGTTAAAGCATCTGCCACCAATGTGGGAGACCCAGGTTCGATCCCTGGGTTGGGAAGATCCCCTGGAGAAAGAAATGGCAACCCACTCCAGTACTCTTGCCTGGAGAATCCCATGGACTGAGGAGCCTGGTGGGCTGCAGTCCACGGGGTCACAAAGAGTCGGACACGACTGAGTGACTTTACTTACTTTTGTTTGTTTAACCTGTAGTCACAGGAGAGTTCTTCCCTAAAGCACTTGTCATGGATAGAATGAAAGATACACATCTTTTAGAAGTGATGAGGGATGCTTCAGCCATACTCTCCAAATTCCCACCTAAAGATTCCAGAGGACCCTGAGAAGGCTTCAAGTGATCTTGTGATCTCAATCTTGCCTCTGTGCAGCCTCTCCTCCCTCAAACAAAGCAGAGTTCATAGATATTGAAGAATAAAGAAAAGAAACTACAGAAAATGACAATCTGGAAGGAAAAGGAAAGGTAAATCAGTTTTGAATGTACAAAGCTTGAAAGTGCAAAACCTGAAAAGTGTAGAAACCCATCTGATATTCAACTCAGCTTCTATATTCTCATCTGCAAAAGACTCAACCAGTAATAATTGAGCTCCCATGCCAAGCCCTTTCAACGTATGGCTTAATTAAAACCTCTATGGTAGAGGTTTGTCTTTGCCAATTGCCTATGGTAGGGATTGTCATCCTTATTCTGTATGAGGGGTCTGAAATTCAGAGCAGTTAAAAATCAGGTCTCAGATGATGCAACTATTAAGTGCCGCTGGCAGGATTCCCCACCCAGCTCTTTGCAGTGCCCAAACACAAGCTCCTTCCACTTGTCACAATAAATATACTTTACCCTCTGATTGTTTTGAATACAAAAGGTTTAGATGCCTATCACTACATCTCAGTAAATATTAGTTGATTGAATTAAAGAAGATTATTGTCATTGTTGTTTGGTTGATAAATTGTGTCCAACTCTTTTGTGACCCTATGGACTGTAGCCTGACAGGCTTCTTTGTCCATGGGATTTTCCAGGCAAGAATACTAGAGTGGGTTTTCTATTTCCTTCTCCAAGAGAACCTACCAACCTGGAGATTGTACCTGTGTCTTCTACACTGGCAGGCAGATTCTTTATTGCTGAGTAACCTGGGAATTATATTATACATAGGAGACTTACAGTTTTCATATTTTTAAAATTATCACATTATTAAACTCTTTTATTGATTTAAAAAATTAGAAGCCAGTTCATAAAGGGCCTTTGGTACCAGAGATAGGAATTTTGTTTTTATTTATTTATCTTGGAGCCCCACCAAACAATTCTGAGAACAGTAGTAACATCAAAAGATTTGCATATTGAAAAAACCCACTCTTCAAAGATTTCTTTTCTGAGTGGGATAGTCTATCAGTAAAGAATGTTTAAGTTATGTTGCAGCCAAAAACAAATCTAAAATTCTCAGGGCTTAAAAAATTAAAGTTGATTTCTTGGTTTGTCTGGGGTTTAGGGTGGAGGCAAGAGTGCTCTTCTCTTTCATCCTCACTCAAGGATGCTGGCTGACAAGGCCTTCACTCATGAGCGTCACTGGCGGTAATAGCAAAGGAGGGTAGGGGGCATGGTGACATGAGCCACTGGAGGTTCCCAACAAGAAGTGACCCATGTCACAGCTCGTATTTCATACAGGGACACAAAACAGTGTAGCTTTACCATGTGCTGGAGGGAGAAGAATTGAAAATACCGCTGAAGAGTGCAAATATTTATTACTAACAACTTTATTACTAACTTAAAATGAAACTAAAGGAGAAGATCAGTCCAGCAGCTGATGAAATTCAAAATGAAAGAGACAATGAGGAACTGAATCAAGAAAGTGGCTGAGGGGAAAGAGAATGACGGTGATTAAAATAATATTGGGCTTCCCTGGTGGCCCAGCGGTTAAAGCGTCTGCCTGGAATGAGGGAGACCCTGGTTTGATCCCTGGGTATCCCCTGGAGAAGGAAATGGTCCAGTACTCTTGCCTGGAGAATCCCATGGAGGGAGGAGCCTGACAGTCCATGGGGTGGCAAAGAGTTGGACACGACTGAGTGACTCCAGTTCAACTTCCACTTCAAAGTAATATTAATCAAAGCAGTAACTACAGGACATGAACATGTCTTGTATACAGATGGGGAAAAGCAAAACACAAAATGCAAAGGTGATCTATGCATCTTGATAAAGTTTTGAGATTTTTTTTCTAAAGTAGAAAGTGGTTTTAACTAACTTTTCTAATGGTTTAATCTGTATTTTTAAAGGTACTGAGATTAGAGCAAGGGAGATAAATAATTTATACAAAAAGTTGTTCACCAATTTTTATTCCTCAGTATAAAAAAATGTCAGTTATTATATTTAAAAATTCTGTCTAAAAAAATGTTAAGTGTATTCAGTAAACTAACAAAGAAATTATGTTAACAAACTCTAACTCCCGTTTCAAAAATAAAAACAATAATCACATCCGGGACCCTTCCAACAAATGTTCATTATTAACACAGGCTGAGAACAGCACTTGCATTGGGGGAAAAAAATGATGGAACTAGAGTGAATTTACAGCCTAGAATTGACTTACTTCTGGGACTATATTTCCTAAGTAAAAGCCACAGAATTAGTCCCTAAAGTAATATATTATTTAAGCTGGAAGGAACAATGTGTTTGTGGTAAACATGTTCAGGAATTTAGAAGTGAATAGTAATTTAGCAATAAGATATACTTAAATTATTTATGCCAAATAAAGGCAATTTTCCCTGGCAAGGGGGTAGGAAGGTCTGTGGTACTGCTGTTAAAATTCTAGGATGGGAAACACTGAGTCAGCGTTTCCTTAGCCTGGTCCCAGTGTTGCTTTACCACAATGGAGAGGTTGTGAAACAAAGCACATTCTTCCCATTCTGATGTGATACTGTATGGATATGCTGGCATTTGTCTGTTTCTCTGCTGAGAATTGCATCACAAGCCTCAACAGAATAAGCCAGAATGTTAAGGAAATAAAAAGTCAACTTGATCTAAATCTATGTAGCTACAGTTCTGGGTGTGCACTGCTCTCCAACATTTTAAGGTGAATTATTAGTCACAGAATAAGACAGTGTACTTAATTGTTTTCAAATGTTTCAGTCATCTTTCATAATTTATAAACCCAAAAGGCAGACTAGAAATTGATCTGCCCAAATGTAAACCCTGGAACTTCCTTCAATAATACCAGGCAAATGAGAATCCATCAGGAAATATTAAGCAGAATATTGTACATTCTTTTTCATTATCATCAACTCCTTCTTTGTCTTCAAATCATGCTAAACAAAACTATAGAGGACACATATTTAAATTTAGAAAAATTAGATTTTAGATGTAATAAAGTATAAAACCCCATATTTCAAAACTAATTTTTTTCAAACTCTTAGTTGCTTTATTCATTTTACTACAGTATAGAAAACTTAAGTAGATATTTAGACCCCCAAGAGTCACAGTTCAGTCACTGAGTTGTCTCTGGCTCTTTGTGACCCCATGGACTGCAGCATGCCAGGCTTCCCAGTCCTTCACCATCTCCTGGTAGTTTACTCAAACTCGTGTCCATTGAGCTGGTGATGCCATCCAACATCTCATTTTCTGTTGTGCCCTTAAGGTTTTTATATTTCTAGTTCTGCCATTGGTCTTATATAAGACACAAAATTTTGCTGTGTGCATCAACACCCTCATCTACTAAACTGATAAAATAAATTTATGCCCTTAAACCTGAACATTTTTCTATTAGAAAGGCATAAGCAATTTGTCCTTTTGAGTGTAGAAAATGAAAAATCTACATTTCAATCCAACTCTTGTGTTTTCTTTATATTGAACTTACAGTAAGTTTAGGCAGATTTTTCTAAATGTATTTAAAGTAATAGGCAAAGCATTATTTTCAGATTTAAAAACTCTTCATATCCTGTTCACAACTCCTAATAATATTTCAGAGTAGACAGAAGGGACATTACTTTACTATCTTACAGACCAGAGAACTGAGGTTTAATACAGAAAGCAGTATTTCCCAAGACCACACTGCTATTCTGAGGGCTTGCCAAGAGCTCTTTCTCCTGCACTATATTATATATTCTTTGAGGCTCAGCAGGTAAAGAAACCATTTGCCAATGCAGGAGACATAGGCGATGCAGGTTCGATCCCTGGTTCAGGAAGATCCCCTGAAGAAGGAAATGGCAACCCACTCCAGTATTCCCGCATAGAAAATCCCATGGATAGAGGAGACTGGCAGGCTACAGTCCATGGGGTCACAAAGAGTCAGACACAACTGAGCAACTGAGCACAATAAACTATACTTTTAAAAATATTATCTACTTGTATAAGCTAGCTCTTTCAAGGCATAAAAAGAAATCTAAGATATGGTACCCAACCTTATTAAGTATTAACATATTAATGAGTCAAAATATTTAAATCCAAGGAGGAACAAACATAGCAAGAAACATATTGAATGAAAAGTCTAACAAAACGAGGTCTACCCATAAGTTGTAGTAATCTAGAAAAGATCTCGATAAGCTAGAGCTATCCAGAAATATTTCAGGACAGAGTATAATATTTAAAACTCATTATTTGGGCAGGTGAGTGAAGTTCGGAGGCTTTCTTATTAGGAGGGAAAGTATTTGCTAAAACACAGAGACAGGAAAAAGGGTATATTCCCAAGACACCGAGGACAGGAGGATACAGGAATGCCTGAAGCAAAGCTTGGGAGGCAAACAGGGCTGAAAAAACACTGGAAAGACACAAAAGGACAGCACTATTGAAGCCTTGAAAGTGTTGTTGCAGAGTTTGTCTTTGAGGTAAATACTGAATGAGTACAGTGTTCTAAAGTTGGTGAAAGCTCTGTGAAAGTTCCTCTTAAATTAGATTAGTCAGTCTGGATAATACATATATTGTGTGTTTGAATCAAATTGGAGTCACACTTTTATATCAACTTAAGTTTACAAACATCAGTCTAGAATGGTAAGCCATAACAGTGAGGAAGAAGCTACATCTATTTTTTGTTAAAGAATTAGAGATACCAAGGGAACATTTCATGCAAAGATGGGCTCAAAAAGGACAGAAATCGTATGGACCTAACAGAAGCAGAAGATATTAAGAAGAGGTGGCAAGAATATACAGAAGAACTATACAAAAAAGATTTTCACAACCAAGAAAATCACGATGGTATGATCACTCATCTAGAGCCAGACATCCTGGAATGTGAAGTCAAGTGGGCCTTAGAAAGCATCACTATGAACAAAGCTAATGGAGGTGATGGAATTCCAGTTGAGATAATTCAAATTCTGAAAGATGATGCTATGAAAGTGCTGCATTCAATATGCCAGCAAATTTGGAAAACTCAGCAGTGGCCACAGGACTGGAAAAGGTCAGTTTTCATTCCAATCTCAAAGAAAGGCAATGCCAAAGAATGATCAAACTACTGCACAATTGCACTCATCTCACATGCTAGTAAAGTAACACTCAAAATTCTCCAAGTCAGGCTTCAGCAATACGTGAACCGTGAACTTCCAGATGTTTAAGCTGGTTTTAGAAAAGGCAGAGGAACCAGAGATCAAATTGCCAACATCCGCTGGATCGTGGAAAAAGCAAGAGAGTTCCAGAAAAACATCTATTTCTGCTTTATTGACTATGCCAAAGCCTTTGACTGTGTGGATCACAAGAAACTGTGGAAAATTCTGAAAGAGATGGGAATACCAGACCACCTGACCTGCCTCTTGAGAAACCTATATGCAGGTCAGGAAGCAACAGTTAGAACTGGACATGGAACAACAGAATGGTTCCAAATAGGAAAAGGAGTACGTCCAGGTTGTATATTGCCCCCCTGCTTATTTAACTTCTATGCAGAGGACATCATGAGAAACGCTGGGATGGAAGAAGCACAAGCTAGAATCAAGATTGCCGGAAGAAATATCAATAACGTCAGATATGCAGATGACACCACCCTTATGGCAGAAAGTGAAGAGGAACTAAAAAGCCTCTTGATGAAAGTGAAAGAGGAGAGTGAAAACGTTGGCTTGAAGCTCAACATTCAGAAAATGAAGATCATGGCATCTGGTCCCATCACTTCATGGGAAATAGAGGGGGAAACAGTGGAAACAGTGTCAGACTTTATTTTTTGGGGCTCCTAAATCACTGCAGATGGTTACTGCAGCCATGAAATTAAAAGACGTTTACTCCTTGAAAGGAAAGTTATGACCAACCTAGATAGCATATTCAAAAGCAGAGATGTTACTTTGCCAACAAAGGTCCGTCTAGTCAAGGCTATGGTTTTTCCAGTGGTCATATATGGATGTGAGAGTTGGACTGTGAAGAAGGCTGAGCACCGAAGAGTTGATTTTTTTGAACTGTGGTGTTGGAGAAGACTCTTGAGAGTCCCTTGGACTGCAAGGAGATCCAACCAGTCCATTCTGAAGGAGATCAGCCCTGGGATTTCTTTGGAAGGAATGATGCTGAAGCTGAAACTCCAGTACTTTGGCCACCTCATGTGGAGAACTGACTCA
The DNA here is from genome assembly GCF_014754425.2 of Oryx dammah. Classification (NCBI taxonomy): domain Eukaryota; kingdom Metazoa; phylum Chordata; class Mammalia; order Artiodactyla; family Bovidae; genus Oryx; species Oryx dammah. Next base: position 16,638,054 of record NW_024070188.1, on the reverse strand, counting down.
TTGGAAAGGACTCTGATGCTGGGAGGGATTGGGGGCAGGAGGAGAAGGGGACGACCGAGGATGAGATGGCGGGATGGCATCACTGACTCGATGGACGTGAGCGTGAGTGACCTCTGGGAGTTGGTGATGGACAGGGAGGCCTGGCGTGCTGCGACTCATGGGGTCGCAGAGTCGGACACGAACTGAACTGAACTGTGTATAGGAGAATGATGTAAAGAAAATTGAAAAGTATTTTATCTGGGAGCTCAAAACACGAAATTAGGAAGAATTTTAATGGAGAATGTGGTTAACAGCCATTAGTGTCAGATATAAAGATCGTGGACTGATGGAGAAAAAAATCAGCTGCTTAAAAAAAAAAATCACATCCCTGGATAATCTTTAAAAGTTTAAAGTCATTTTTTCATGAACAATATGAGATTACAAGTGAACATAAGCACAACCAATGACAGGAGTACTTATAATGCCTTATGGATTGATGTACAGAGAATACTTTAAAATTGTTTTTCTTTCAACATAGCAATGTGATAAATGGGATTTTTTTCTTATCCTGGAACTGGTGACCAAGATTCAAGCCTGAGATACAAAAAGATATCCTACATTAATCAATCTGAAGAGAACTGCAAACAATGGAACTCATCTTCCAGACGTTATTAAGTGGTGGCTGAACCCACTTCTCCTTAATAATCTCCACAAGCCCTTCCATCTAGTTGCACAAGCAGAGATGGGGAAAGTAGGGGGGAATAGGAATAAAATTGTTGGAATTGTGGGGAAGGGTTATTTTTTTTCCTGCCTTTCCCAATGCCAACCTGAGGAGATGGGATTCATGGAGAGGTGCCTGCAAAAAAAGAAAAAAGGAAACTGGTATTTTATGTCCAACCCTTTGCAACCCCATGAACTGGACTATCTCCCAGAGTTAGCTCAAACTCATGTCCATTGCATTGGTGATGCCATCCAACTCTCTCATCCTCTGTCACCCACTTCTCCTCTTGGACTCAATCTTTCCCAGCATCAGGTCTTTTCCAATGAGTCGACTCTTCCCATCTTGTGGCCAAAGTATTGCAGCTTCAGCACCAGTCCTTCCAAAGAATATTCAGAGTGGATTTCCTTTAGGATTAATTGATCTTCTTGCTTCCAAAGGACTCTCAAGAGTCTTCTCCAGCACCACAATTTGAAAGCACCAATTCTTCGGTACTCAGGCTTCTTTATGGCCCAATTCTCACATCCGTACATGACTACTGGAAAACTCACAGCTTTGATTATATGGACCTTTGTCAGCAAAGTGATGTCTCTGCTTTCTAATACACTGTCTGGGTTTGTCATAGCTGTTCTTCCAAGGGAGAAAGTGTCTTTTAATTTCATGGCTGCCATCACCATCTACAGGGATTTTGGAGACAAAGAAAATGAAATCTGGCACTGTTTCCACTTTTTTCCCCATCTATTTGCCATGAAGTGATGGGACAGATGCCATGATCTCCGTTTCATGAAGTGAAGGTGAGTTCCAAGCCACATTTTTCTCTCTCCTCTTTCACTTTCATCAAGAAGCTCCTTAGTTCTTGTAAGTTTCTGCCATTAAAGTGATATCATCAGCATATCTAAGGTTGTTGGTATTTCTCCTGGTAATCTTGATTCCAGCTTGTGAGTCATCCAGCCCTAGTTGGGCACTAAATTATTAAGTAGGCTTACTGATTTTTTCATTATTGTCCTGAACAAGAGGAAAGGAGAATGGGTGGAGGGAGAGGGAAATCAGAAGAGGGGGCAGCTATGGAAAACCTGAACTATCACCCTGAGGAACAAAAAGGCGGCAGGTCAGTTGAATCCCATGGAAAATAGCTAGTCTCAAGTCCGGGTGAACACTCCAAGCCCAGGGAGGCAATCTAGGCCTGCTGCAGTAAACATTCAGGAACAGACTCTGAGAAGTGATTAGGAAGAAGTGAAATGGGACTTGGCCTCATGTAAGGGAACCTTGAAATGGGCAGACCCCACTCCCAAACATGAACCACCCCAAGAAATTCAAACATGCACTCTAAAGGAGAACTGGCATCAAACTCTCCCACCAAGAAGAGCATCAAAAGGCCAAAGAACAAACAATTTGAGTTTCATTCTAGACATTCAGCCCTCCCCATCTTCTTTTTAAAAAAAAAAAAAGGAGAGAAAACAAAGAGAGAGAGAGAGAAGAAAGAGAAAAGAGTGAAAAAACAGACATTTCTCCTCCAATTTAAGTCTTTGGGACAAAGTTGCAAGAGACGAGTAATCAAGAGAAAAAGATGAGAATTAAAAACATAATATGTTTTTTTTATGATGGAGAGTGACCATAAGGATGTACAATCTGCCTAAGGTCGGCATATATGAGGGACAGGGTAGTCAACAGGGCATGACTGCAGACCATGACTGGAAATAAATGGAGGCCTCATGAGAGTTTCCCACAGTTCAGGAAACCAATGCATAATAATTTAACTTTTTAGACTATTTTATAAAATATCTGACACTCAGGAAAGCTGTTTTGATTCTTTATACATAATACCAAAGAAAGGCAATGCCAAAGAATGTTCAAACTACGACACAATTGCACTCATCTCACACATCAGCAAATTAATGCTCAACATTCTCCAATCCAGGTTTCAACAGTACGTGAACTGAGAACTTCCAGATGTTCAAGCTGGGTTTAGAAAAGGCAGAGGAACCAGAGATCAAATTTTCAACATCCACTGGATCATCAAAAAAGCAAGAGAATTTCAGAAAAACATCTACTTCTGTTTTATTGACCATGCCAAAGCCTTTGACTATGTGGACCACAACAAGCTGTGGAAAATTCTTAAGAGATTGGAATGCCAGACCACCTGACCTGCCTCTTGAGAAATCTGTATGCAGGTCAAGAAGCAACAGTTAAAACTGTACATGGAACAACAGACTGGTTCCAAATCGGGAAAGGAGTATGTCAAGGCTGTATGTTGTTACCCTGCTTATTTAACTTATATGCAGAGATTATCATGTGAAATGCTGGGCTGGATGAGGCACATGCTGGAATCAAGATTGCTGAGAGAAATATCAATAACCTCAGATACACAGATGACACCAACCTTATGGCAGAAAGCAAAGAACTAAAGAGCCTCTTGATGAAAGTGAAAGAAGAGAGTGAAAAAGTTGGCTTAAAACTTAACATTCAGAAAACTAAGATCATGGCATTCGGTCCCATCACTTCATGGCAAATAGATGAGGAAACAATGGAAACGGTGAGAGACTTTATTTTGGGGGGCTCCAAAATCACTGCAGATGGTGACTGCAGCCATGAAATTAAAAGACACTTGCTCCTTGGAAGAAAAGCTATGACCAACCTAGACAGCCTATTAAATAGCAGAGAGGTTACTTTGCCAAAAAGGTCCATCTACTCAAAGCTATGGTTTTTCCAGTAGTTATGCATGGATGTGAGAGTTGGACTATAAAGAAAGCTGAGCACCAAAGAATTGATGCTTTTAAACTGTGGTGTTGGAGAAGACTCTTGTGAGTCCCTTCGACTGCAAGGAGATCCAACCAGTCCATCCTAAAGGAAATCAGTGCTGAATATTCATTGGAAGGACAGATGCTGAAGCTGAAACTCCAATACTTTGGCCACCTGATGTAAACAGCTGACTCATTTGAAAAGACCTTGATGCTGGGAAAGACTGAAGGCAGGAGGAGAAGGGGACAACAGAGGAGAAGGGTTGGATGGTATAACCGACTCAATGAACATGAGTTTGAGTAAGCTCCAGGAGTTGGTGATGGACAGAGAAGTTTGGCGTGTTGCCGTCCACGGTGTTGCAAAGAGTTGGACACGACTGAGAGACTGAACTGAACTGATAAAAATATATCTGAAATGTTGGAGGCTTTATTTTTTATTTCAATCAGACACAAGCTATGGGATGAACATAATTAAATCTATGTATTAAAAATCATCTAGACTGAACTATTCAATAGAATTGGAATCTAGAATTTTCTTTTGGAAAGCATGCTTTGTTCTCACGTGTTTCGGAAAAAAATGTGTCAAAAGTCCTATAGCTAAAAATGTCAGCTCTAGAAAGAGGAGTAAACTAGCCTTAATAGAGTACACAGCAGATATACATCATTCCTAAGTTATATGAGAAAATAAAATAGAAAACAACAAAAACAAAAAACAAAAGCTTATCTCCAAATGAATTTTATTCCCCCAGGGAATGCCAAAGAATCTTATTCAAGATTCAGTGAAAAACCCTCAATCCCTTAATGGAAATAAGAGAATAATAGCTCTTTATCAGAGTGATATTTAATAATTTATAGAAAAGTATATAAAAACTTCATTTTTGTAGTGTTCCTGGAGTGCCCATAGGATTCTCTTTTAGCACACATGGCTGCAGAATATCATTTGATCAAAGCTGTCTGCTCCAACATAAAACTGTCCCAATACTAATGCACTAAAAAACCCTGGGAAATAGTTGCAGGTTAAAATTTCTGTAATTCAGACATCAGACAACATATTAAATGTTCTAGGTATCTATTTAAATAGGTATCAATTCCCACTTTGAACCTCCACAAGCCACTTAGTTTCTGAGTAATAATGTGGAAATTAAATTCTAATGTCATAGATGGATTTAAACTCTTACTGCCTTTAGCTCAGAAAGTAGTAAGAGGTTTGAACATAAAGTTCACAAGCCAGATCAGAATACATCCTTACCTCCCAGCCATATTTCCTGTTTGTTATTTCTGTAACATGTATTTTTTTACTGTAAGCATTCACTCAACCCAACATCATTCTCTCTGCAGATGGGGGAATGTTTGGCATTTAATTGCTGTAAGATGAGAACTCCGTGCACCAGTTTCTCACAGCAGCAGTTCAGGCCTCCTCCTCCTCTTCCTAATGTGCCCTGAAATTGAAACACTTGCCAGCAAGTTCTGAAGTGTGTCCAGTTGTTTTTCAGCTTGCTGTTAAAAGTCTTCACACCAGCCCCGAGCTTTAATTTCTTTCATTCGCAAAGTGGTCATCCAGTCATCTTGCAGCTCACCAGGCCTGAAGAAATCATCTTTCATTATAGATAACCCCAGGTTCTGGCATGTTCTTCATTAATGAAATCAACCCCTGGGAATATAAAATTGAGATAGCTCAATGTGATCCAGCAGATAATGTCCAGAAACATAAGCCAACTGACATCTGAAGAGCCTTGAGGGATTAAAGCATATTCCTAACATCTGTTCAGATTCCCAGTTCAGGTTTCCCCCCGGTACCTCCCAGGAGTCACTCTGTCTTTCAGTCTGACAGTCTTATCTACAACATCTATGTGTTCAAAGAAAACAGAACTGTATAGAATACAAAGACACAAAACATAATGCACTTAAACTCACAATTCAATGACAGAAAGGTTTTGAAATAAGAATCTAGTGAGTAAAATTTTTCTATATGTTTTCCCTCATCAATAGATCTATTGTGAGTGATAATAACTTACTGATTTAAAATTCTATTAGTGCAGCACTTAAGTTACAGTCTGATTCACCAAAAACATGTTGCAGAATGATAAAGTTTTATGCCTATCAAGTTTCTGTATTACAGCTTGAGAAATGACATTTTACCTCTCCACTGTATTACCACACTGATATTATAAACAAAGTTCTACAAACTCCATTGACAAAGGCCTAACTTTCCCGATTCTCCAAAGTGACATTGGAAAATATTTTCATAATGCTGGAAATGCATTATGAAATGCATTTTCATAATGCAAATAAAATATATTATTGACCACTATTAATGCAAAAAGCTCACCCTTCATATTTATTGCAATATGTAATGATATATTTTAAATTGCTAAAAGATTACAAAAAGACAAACTTCTAATTATGCTCATTATGACTGAAATAAATTATGAAGAGCATGAAGACTCCTGAAAGATAGAACAATTCCAAACAGCTAAAGTACGATTAGCATCATAGAAATTCTCTAGTTCTAGGAAACATAAAAGTTCCTTTGAATTTATTTTAGAGGCAAGATTAGCGTCTGAGTGATGTCAAGAGGCCTCCTCCCCAGCAGTCTTTGTGTGCCTTCAATATGTCAAAGGAGATAAGTTGCTCTTGTGTCACGGACAATTATACAGGAAACAATAACTATGCCCTCTGCGGTATTTCAGGCAGTTTCCCTCCCTAGTCTGCGTCTCCAGGCTTAGCTCCAAGAAGACAAGGATTTTCCTTCTGACTGAAGGGTCTCTCTCACATCCAGAGTTCAAATCTCTACCTACCATGATTTTTCTCTGGTTACAGGGCTTCTTTAATCCCACTTTATGGATCTTACCTTCAGTACTGGTATCTGAAAGTAAGTTCCAGACAACGTTAAGTTATCAACTCCTCCATCAGCCTTGCCAAAATTCCACTAAGGAGTGTTTCCAAACATTCCAGGCAGTCCATGATATTATTAGGTTTTGAAATTGTACCACCCATCTTTTTCATAATGATATTGAATTTAATCACCTCTTTTCTATGCACTGTACTTTGTGATGTTTGTTTTAATCTCCCAAGAAGTTTCTTCCAGGTTTTCAATGTGTTTGTCATTTTCCATAATTTAGAAGTCCAACTTTGCTATTTTAGGCAAGAGTACTTCAAGTTTTCCCTCCAGGGAGCTCATGGAGTTATACAGTTTGATTCAGAAAATAATTTCCTGAAATGAGTCTTTCATGTGGAATCCAGAGTTCTTGACAGTCATTTCCCCTCTAACTTGCCTTGTTTAGATGTTGTAGAAAATTAATCATTAAAGCACCTGATGTCAAATGCTAATGTGCTTCATATGAACCATACACTCTAACTGGGCTTCCATGATTAAATGCTGGATGAAAAGTAGAAAATCTTCTCAATCATTCAGATGAGTATGCACTGTTAGAACCACAGTTTTAAATGTGACTTTAGAAAAACTGAGCTTTTACTTCTCTAACGTTATCAAAGGATGGGTTAGAAAATTAGTCTCCCACATGACAGCAATCTATATGCTGATTTGTAAGAACAGAACACAATAGTAAATGATAATAAATTGGGAGACGTTTGAGAAATCAATTAACATCCCTTTAAAATAAATATGTATTAAAATTACTTGTGTATATTTGATTTGACTTGTTTTGGTCAGCATTACTGATAGTTACATAAAATGAAATTCATCAATTTTACATGTGCTATTAGATAAACTTTTAGAAATATATGCAGTTATGCAACCAGCACCACAATTACAACAAAGAATATTTTCATTATCCTAAAAGATTTTTCTCATTCCACTTTGCAGTTACTCCTCTCCCTCCATAACCTAGCCTCCCAAAACCACTGATTTGCTTTCCATCACTATTGTCTTTTCTAGAATTTTATATAAAAGGAATCACTCAGTATATATATTCTTTATATCTAGCATCTCTCACTTAGCATAATGCATTTGAAATTCATTTCCTATTGCTGCTTAGTGTTCCATTAGTTTTCTTTTCCAGTTCCTTACTGCCTAAATCAGAATTAATTTAATTCCAGAAAAGCTGATGGTGGCAATAGCAGTACATCCATGGGACACCCCACACCCACTCCTACCCACAGTGACTGAGGCCTTATGTCGTGTGATCTCCTAAAGATGAAAACACTGTTGGCTTCAGATTTTTCCTGTGCTCTGAGCTGGCCTCTGCAGGTGGTGTTTCCATGGCTCAATGTCAACTGACTTCTGGTCATTGAGAGGCAAGATACTGGAGGGTAGGGAAAACAGAGCAACTCTAGTAATTCTCTCTTCATCTCTCCATCCTTTGCTTTTGTCAGCTCTTTTGAGAAAGGCTGAATTTCCTCTTTGGCTCAGCTCCCACCATTCAAGCCCACTGTGGTTCCAGTTTCCATCAAGTCAACCTAACCTCTGAGTTCTGACACCACCAGTCTATCTCATTCCTTTGTCTTTCAAGCCTAGTGGGGGATGAACACGTCTGCTGCTGTCAATTTCTGGGTCCTCAGCATTCCTTGTTTGGTTCTCATCTCCAGTATCACCTATGGAAATTTCCTCTTTGTTGCTACTTAAGGCACATTCCATTTTATTTTCCTCATTAGATCTTGCAATTAACTAACTGATTGTGTTCCCCCAAAATTTATGTGTTGAAACCCTAAACCCCATGTGATAGTATTTGGAGGTAAGTTTTGGGGAGATTATTAGATCATCAAGGTAGAGCCCTCATAAATGGGATTGGTCCCATTATAAGTAGAGTCTAGAGAGCCAGTTTGCTCTTCTTTTCCATCATGTGAGAATGAGCATGAGGTCAGGAGTTTACAACCCAGAAGGGGGCTCTCATCAGAAACCAGACATGCCAGCTCTCTGGTTATGGACTTTTAGCCTCCAGAGTTCTGAGAAATGAAATTTGTGTTGTTGACAAGTTTGTGGCATTTTGTTACAGCAGCCCAGGTTAAGACAGACCCTGATTACATTATCACAAAGTCTGAGCCACCAGGTCTTCTCCATGTTCACCTAACTTTTCAACACAAAACTGATCTCATTTATGAGGCATAATTATTATTCCCATTTATTAAGGTAGAAATGAAACCTGAAGAAATTATCTATCATACAGAAAGTCACAGTGTTAAAAAGGAACAGAAGTTAAGGTGCTATAAGGTTGAGACTAGATTAAAGAGGCTGAAATGGATGGGCAGAAGCACTGAGTGGGCTGAGTGTAGTTAGCAGAGAGCAGCAGAGCTTACATTTTGCCAGAGGGCAGGAAAGTTTATATCTTGGGGGAAAGGTAAAAGTATTCTGTAATCTGTTTTATGTAAATGTAAACTTTCTGATCCTCTTTTCTGTTAAGACTGGAAGGAATGCATTCTCCAGATTAATCACCACAAGCAATGTGCCCAACTTTGTATAAATGTACTCTGGCAATAATATCGTGCCTGGCACAGCAGCTAAAACTGGGGCTACTATTTGGTTGAGGTTGTGGTAATCTGATAACATCCTCAAGGATCCACCAGGTTTTAGCAGGTCCAAGACTGGAAAGGTAAGATAAATGGAAATACAATGGGGACCACCATCCTGGGTTTTTATGTCTCTAAGGGTGGCGCAAAGAGCCGGACACGACTGAGCGACTTCACTTTCACTTTTCACTTTCATGCACTGGAGAAGGAAATGGCAACCCACTCCAGTGTTCTTGCCTGGAGAATCCCAGGGACAGGGGAGCCTGGTGGGCTGCCGTCTACGGGGTCACATAGAGTCGGACATGACTGAAGCGACTTAGCAGCAGCAGCAACAGCAAGGGTGATGCTAATCTCAGACGAAATACGATGAACAATTTACCATTTGTTCAGGGGGTGGTAGGCAGAGCTAAACAATTCTATTTGACTCTGTATCTAGTTCCCAAAATGTGTGGGCATTCCCTTTTCCACATTTTATAGTTACCTGATTAAATGTCCATAGATCTCTTTGGAGAAAGAACTGGGCACACATCGCCATATATAATTCCATGATATAGCCAGGTCTTCCTTCAGAGAATCTGACCTTTCATATTTAGCTTTGAATTGCCGAATATTTGCTCCCCACTCTTCACTTTATCTTTGTTGAGAGCATCATCCAACTCTGTCATTACAGTTACTATTCCTCTCATATTTCTAAATTCTTGAAACAATGAGCCAGTTAATGAATACCTCTCACCAGTATACATTCCAGTCTATCCTAGTTCATACTGTGAATGTTTTTCCAAATGCACTGCCACTGCACCAAGGGCAATCTATCTTTCATCTGTCACTAGTAATAAGATCCTCTAGGCAATAACATTTATTTCTACTCCCAAGAAAATGGTAAAATAGAGCCTGGAACGTGGAAGACATAACTAACATCCTGGATTCATTTGTGTGTTGCACGCTAAGCCACTTCAGTCATGTCCAATTCTTTGCAGCCTTATGGACTGTGGCCCACCAGGCCCCTCTGTCCATGGGATTCTCCAGGGAAGAATACTGGAGTGGGTTGCCATTTCCTTCTCCAGGGAATCTGGCCAACCCAGGGATCAAACCAGCGCCTATTACATCTCCTACACTGGCAAGTGAGTTCCTTACCATTACACCACCTGGGAAGCCCATTTATTCAAGTTTAGTTGTAATAATAGCCAGTCTCATTTAGACTTTCACAAGATTAATTACTTCTTTCTCCTTATATCTCTTCTCCCAATGAGTGACCAATTTTCTTTAATTTGACATAAAAGATATTAAAATTCTGTGACAATTCTTATCACTAGTAGTACCTACATGCCAATATCTATGAAACATGAAAGTCAAATATAAGTAATAACTTGCAGGTATAATCCAGATTATAACATTGTCATAGTATCCATCCTGTGTTAGGAAGAATTTCCCATAAATTTATAAAGAAAAGAAATGACTTTGTTTACATTTGGATATTTAAAATTGTGCTAACACTGTGCTTACTTTAAAAATAGGAATAGAAGTTAATATAAACACTGCTTAAATTCTTTCATGATTTTTTTCTTTCACATAATAACTGCTTCTGTTTTCTTTCCTGTCTTGTTACACAAGAGTACTCAAAAACATAAAGATTAGAGAGAACATTCAGGGAATGACTTCACTGTTTAAATATCATTACTAGGTAGTGAAAGGATTAAAAAAAATAAATGGTGGTTTCACTGGAAGGTTTCTAACTATAAATATCTAGGCATGTCCTATCCAGACCTAACAGAGCTGAAAAAAGAAATATTTTTATTTTCTCAACCTTTCAAAGATATCATAAAAGAAAATAAAAAATCAATAATTATATAGACTATGCACCATCATATAGAATGTATGTTAACTAGGTAAATACGGACTTTCAACAATTTTAAACCTGAACTTGAAAGAATTCAACTGCTCTGTAAAAATACTGATGATGGGGAAAAAATCATCAGTAATTGGTTTCAAAGAGGAAATTGGTTCTTAAACATAATGCAAGCAAATACAGGGGTTATTTAGAAATGTGGGCACAGAGTACAGTCATTGCTAGTTGCGAACAGAAAGATGAAAGAAACCCCTGTGAGAGACAAGTGACACAAGAACAGAAGGGGGAGATGGTAATGGCTGCTGCTGCTGCTGCTGCTGCTGCTGAGTCGCTTCAGTCGTGTCCGCCTCTGTGCGACCCCAGAGAGGGCCGCCCACTGGAGTGGGTTGCCACCGCCTTCTCCGAATGGCGAATGAGCGCGTGCCATATGGGAGGCAGAACTGGGCAGGAATGTAGTTGTCCGTGTTGTCAGGTTCCTTCCACACAGGTTCTATGGCAGCAGAAGGAAAGAGGAGGGCTGTGTACACTTTATACAGTATGTAAATCTTGGAAATAAAAACACAGTGCGTAATGCATGCTTTTTGTCTCCTCAAATCTATAATACCCATCAAGGGAGAAATTACACACACACACATTCCTCCCCAATGGTGTAGAAGGACTTTATGGAAGCATGTCATAAATTTCATATTCTCTACAATACAATCAATTGAACCCAAACCTGCAGCTGCCTTTGAAATGTATCAGTGTAGGGGTATCTCTAAACTCTGGAAATTCTCAGTATTTCAGGTAAACAAACAAAAATACAACACATATTTGAGTTATAATTGTTTTCCTCTACAACCTGAATATGTGACCGATCCTCAAAAGTGAAAGCATAGATTCAGCCCAAACCAGAACTCACCAATTAAACAATAACTGTGGAACACTCCTTCTACTCTTAAACAGGGTAGAATTTGTTTTAATCTAAAAATTCTCTCCCAAGATTGCTAGATAAGAGGAACCAAATATCAGCTAAGAAAAGAATATTTTGTCATTGTCTTAAACTGATACTTTGAAAGTTAAAACCAAAGACACTATCCCTATTCTGAAATATCAAAATAGGTAGTAACAGCAGAAATAAGATAATAATCTAAAAATGGCAAATCATATGTCAGTTTTAATTCTGAACTCAATAAAGTGGCTTCTATAGTGACCATAGAAAAGACCTTCTTGTACAACAAGCATATAAATATTTAAGAATGGCCCAATAAAATCCTAGATTATTAATACTGTTTAAAATATTAACCAAATTAATCAAGTAGATGTTCATAGAGAGCCAAAGTGCATACTAATCTATATGTGATATAATTATATCCAGAAGAGAAAACTACTCTTTAAAATCAAAAATAAAGAAGCGACAGACCCCAGAAAATGAAAGCTCTAGTAAGGCAGGTAAGTGGGGTGGGGATAGCCAGTTCTTTGGATGTTTGTAGTCAGCTTTCTTTAAAGGTCTGCTGTCAGCTTTTATATCTAGAAATAGGCAAAAATGGTATTATTTTCATTAGAGTAGTCAGAAATCTAATTGATTATTGAAGTGTAAAAGACAGAGATTCTGAAGTATGAGGGAAAATGAAGTCAGACACTGCAAACCAATCATCTGCCAAAAACTGATGAAATAAAGATGAAGAGCTGACTCATTGGAAAAGACTCTGATGCTGGAAAAGACTGAGGGCAGGAGGAGAAGGGAGTGACAGAGGATGAGATGGTTGGATGGCATCACTGACTCAATGGACATGAGTTCCAACAAACTCCAGGAGATAGTGAAGGACAGGAGAGCCTGGTGTGCTGCAGTCCGTGGGAGTCCCAAAGAGTTGGACATGACTTAGATACTGAACAACAACAATGGGGTTGGGGGAAGCACTGAAATCCAATAGTAGTACTACTGTCTCCTGAGAAACCTGTATGCTGGTCAAAATGCAACAGTTAGCATGCTTATTTAACTTTTATGAGCAGGACATCATGTGAAATACCAGGCTGGATAATGAAAAGCTGGAATCAAGATTGCCAGGAGAAATATCAACAACCTCAGATGAGCAGATGATACCACTTTAATGGCAGAAAGTGAAGAGGAATTAAAGAGCCTCTTGATGAGGGTGAAAGAGGAGCGTGAAAAAGGTAGCTTGAAATTCAACATTCAAAAAACTAAGATCATGGCATCTGGTCCCATCACTTCATAGCAAAAAAGTGGAAACAGTGACAGATTTTCTTTTCTTGGGCTTCAAAATCACTGTGGATGGTAACTGCAGGCATGAAATTAAAAGATGCTTACTCCTTGGAAGGAAAGCTATGACAAACTTAGAAAGCGTATTAGAGAGCAGAGACGTCACTTTGCTGACAAAGGTCCATATAGTCAAAGCTATGTTTTTTCCAGCAGTCATGTACAGATGTGAGAGTTGGACCATAAAGAAGGCTGAGCACCGAAAAATTGATGCTTTTGAACTGTGGAGCTGGAGAAGACTCTTGAGAATCTCTTGGACAGCAAAGAGATCAAACCAGTCAATCCTAAAGGAAATCAACCCTGAATATTTATTGGAAGGACTGATGCTAAAGCTGAAGCTCCAATACTTTGGCCACCTGATGCGAAGAACTGGCTCATTGGGAAATACTCTGATGCTGAGAAAGACTGAAGGCAAAAGGAGAAGGGGGTGACAGAGGATAAGATGGTTAGATGATATCACCAACTTAATGGACATGAGTTTGAGCAAACTCTGGGAGATAGTGAAGGACAGGGAAGCTTGGCATGCTATAGTCCATGGGGTTGCAAAGAGTCAGATGCAACTTAGTGACAGAACAAAAACAGCCACAGAATGAAAGAAACCCTTTATTACATGAACATTAAAAAATGATGGCCAAGCAGAAAAATGGGATTCTAGCTAAAAGAGCAAAGCTCCTAACCAGGGCTCAGAAGCTGTATTGGTAGAAAAATAAAAGTCAACTTCTGACAAATCTCACCAATACCACATAATCAGAGACAAAAGAAACTAGGAAGAAGTTGTGGTAAAATCCTCAAGAATAGTTGCCCAAATTATTAGAGTCTAGGTCTCAGGCTCAGAGCAAATGCAGAAGAAACTTCAGGGCTCACTAGTTTATAGGGCTTCACTCCAAACTGGGAAGATGATCTGAAACCCCAGATCATTAAGAGTACAACTCTACCTAGAGAACAATCAAAGACAAAATCTAAGAACAGAAAACAGAAGTCAGGTCATCTGACACAGACTGGATTCAGGCTTTAATAAGACCTCTTTTCTGGCCCATCCCTACTAGCAGGTGCTGAAAAAGTGGCTAGAACTCGCATGACATGGCTCTAAAACCCAGTTCACTGGGAGTTCAGTTCAATTCAGTTCAGTCGCTCAGTCGTGTCTGACTGTTTGCGACCCCATGAACCGCAGCACGCCAGGCCTCCCTGTCCATCACCAACTCCCGGAGTCCACCCAAACCCATGTCCATTGAGTCGGTGATGCCATCCAACCATCTCATCCTCTGTCATTCCCTTCTCCTCCTGACCTCAATCTTTCCCAGCACTGGGAGTAATAGTTCTCAAATACAGTATAAACAAATTGCAACCACCCTCCCTCTGAATCAGTTCCAATAGGAGGTCTGTTCAGAGATGCTACTATTTAGCATAAGCTAGATAAAATGTACGACACACATACACACACAATACAAAAAACAAAAACAAAAGTCAGGGGAGATCATGGCATGCAAAACCAGATGTAGAATTTATTTTGAGAAAAACAAATAATCAAACAAATCCAATAAAAAGAAGATCATTCTCTACAAGTATTAACACATCATGCTATAAAAGAATTCAATAAGAATAAAAATTCAATAATATGAGAGTTTAAAGCTAAGATAAACAACCAAATGAAATAAAAAAGAGATCCAGAGCCAGAGAAACAGAGGCCAAACACCATTTGCAAAGCAATAGATAAATTATAAGCATCAAGCCACAAACATACACATAGTCATGAGATTATCAAGTGCATGTAAAGGAACTAGATTAAGAATTAAATTAAGTAGAGAGAATATGATACACATGGAAGGAAAAGATGACCCAGGCCAGGGCAATCAGTATACATGGCATGGTGTTCAACTAATGGCACAGAAAATATGTTCAAAGACAAAATATAAAAATTTCCTAAAGTAATGAAAGAACTAAAATGGCCAACTGAAACATTTAAGAAGCCCTGGAACATAACACCTGTGAGCCTTTCCAGAAAAGTGAAAAACTCAAGGGACAAAAAGATAAATCAAAAGAAAGATCTCAGTGGAAACAATGTTTAAAAGGATCACGGTATTTGGTGAGTACTGAATCCCCCCAAATGCAGGAAACATAAAACTCAACATGAGTGATACTTACATTATATAAAAAGAATGATTTAGAAGATTTGATAAAGTAAAAGGGAAAATGTAAATAATAAAAACCCTGAAGATCAAATAAGGAGGCTGGATGCAATTTAAGAACTCTCTTATCTTCACATAAGTGGTCACATAATGCTATATAAAAATTAAACAGAGGTTTTGACATCACTGATGTTTTTATAATCTCTTGATCTTAATATTAATGGGATCTTCATGAACTCTTGTGGTAAACAATATTTATTCAAATTAATCCATTCATTTAATCTTTCTTTGTGTTAAAATCTTTTAATTTTGTACTTCTAAACTATCATTATTATATAATACTATTTTATAAAAAATTATTCCTACCTATATGTATGTGTATTTGTGAGTGTATATCTCTCTATTGTACAGAGAATTGTCTGAAATAAGAACTAAGGTCATGGCATCTGGTCCCATCACTTCATGGGAAACAGATGGGGAAACAGTATCAGACTTTATTTTGGGGGGCTCCAAAATCACTGCAGATGGTGACTGCAGCCATGAAATTAAAAGACGCTTATTCCTTGGAAGGAAAGTTATGACCAACCTAGATAGCATTTTAAAAATTAGAGATATTACTTTGCCAACAAAGGTCCATCTAGTCAAGGCTATGGTTTTTCCAGTGGTCATGTATGGATGTGAGAGTTGGACTGTGAAGAAAACTGAGCACCGAAGTATTGATGCTTTTGAACTGTGGTATTGGAGAAGACTCTTGAGAGTCCCTTGGACCTCAAGGAGATCCAACCAGCCCTGGGGGTTCATTGGAAGGACTGATTCTAAGGCCGAAACTTCAATATTTTGGCCACCTCATGCGAAGAGCTGACTCACTGGAAAAGACCCTGATGCTGGGAGGGATTGGGGGCAGGAGGAGAAGGGGACGACAGAGGATGAGATGGCTGGATGGTATCACCAACTCGATGCACATGAGTTTGGGTAAACTCTGGGAGTTGGTGATGGACAGGGAGGCCTGGTGTGCTGCGACTCATGGTGTCGCAAAGAGTCGGACACGACTGAGCGACTAAACTGAACTGAAAGCTAATGGTGGCTATTGTGAGATTATAAAAACTTGGGGTGATATTTTGCTTTTTTCTTGGTTTTTATTTTTGCTTAATTTTTTCATGTAGTATTATTATATTAACAATGAAATAACTCTACCCCAAAATTTGGAAGAATTAATGACCAAGATAGGGTCAAATCCCCCACTGGGAAATAGCCGGCTGTTTCACGGTTTTCTTAGCTGAGACATTACTGAGCTAAACAATTTTATCTTAAACAATTGAAAGCTAATAGCTAGTTTAAAATAATGATTTTCAGAGAGGGAACTGGACAACAGAAGTGCAATAAATATGTTTTGACTTGGGAAGAGCACTGTTGACAGCCAAAGAGTAATAATAAAATTCTGCATTTACATAGTGCTTTTCACCTTCAAAACTCTTCACAGAACACTGAATTCTCTCTGAAGATACTAAAAATAATCTTTCTTTTAAATTTTGAAATGAGGAAACAGTTATAAAAATCATGTCTGCCTCCCTCTAAGTTTACGTTATTGCTTTCTAATGTTGAAGACACTGAACACAAAACAAGTGAATCAATGACTTAAAAAGCTCACAATTTAAAACTTAAAGAACTCTTCTATACATTTACATTTTAGACCAACACATATGTATTTTAGGCTAAATCTATGTTATTTTCACAGAGTTTATCATCCATCATTTGCAATGTATTTGAAGTGTATTATAAGTTTAAACACCTACTTAAAAAATTTTTTTTAATTAAACTAGAAGGGTCTTTAGCTCAATCCCTTTCATTTTACAGGTGAGAAAACTGAAATTCTACAGCTGAAGGGACATGTAACTCAAGTTCAAACTCACATCTGCCCTTGGGTATTTGCTCTTTCTGTCTATTCTACACAGAAACACTTATCATATGCTCTGCTTGTGAAAGAAACAGAGAGAGAGAAAGGGGGAGGGAGGGAGAGAAAGAGTGGAGGAAGAAGGAAGGGAAGAAAGAAAAAAGAAAGGAAGAAAAGAAAGAAAGATCAAATGGGCTTTGTATCACATAAAAAATAGCTGAACAAAATTTCTTTTTAAATTTTTATAAATCTAATGTCTGTGTTAAAAAACATGGGAGGGAAGAAAGTATCTGAATTATTACACATAAAAATACTAAATGTTTGCTTTTCCTATTTTACAAGGCTTCAAACTCTAGGACACAAATACAAGGCCACATGATAAAAGTCCATGTGGGAAAGTTACTATAGTTATACGTTTCCTGGATTAGGAGATAGACACTTTTTATCAAAAATACTAGTCAACTAATTGTCTATGTAGCTCCAATTTCTAGAACATGACTTATTTTAGAAATTAAGGAATTTTCATTCACAAGTTCAATGTATACCATACAATGTGGTAATACCATAAACAACTTTAGCTGAGAGAATATTCTCACCTAGAAAAGTGTCATCCTTTTAAAGCTATCCTCATTCTTGAAACAGATTTTAAGGCACTGTTTATTTGTTCATTTGTTTGAATATACCACATTTTGGTATATTCTGGACTTCCCTGGTGGCTCAGACGGTAAAGCATCTGCCTACAATGTGGGAGACCTGGGTTCGATCCCTGGGTTGGGAAGATCCCCTGGAGAAGGAAATGGCAACCGACTCCAGTACTCTTGCCTGGAGAATCCCATGGATGGAGGAGCCTGGTGGGCTATAGTCCATGGGGTTGCAAAGAGTCGGACATGACTGAGCGATTTCACTACTACTACTACCAGCACATTTTGAGTTGCTCTGCAATGCTTGACAATTCTGCTGTGCCATTTATTTATGGTTTCCTGCTTATATCTTTCTGAAATGCGTCATTCAAACTTGTGATCTCTGTTCATTTCAATCCAATTTAATAGGAATGTACTAAGTACTTGTTACGTGCAAAGCATGGTTCTTGACACTGTGAGAGACAAAAGGTGAATATAATGCAGCCCTTACCTTTAAAGGTAATACTGAAAACACTACACATAAGAAAAACTAAAATATGAGTTTCAAAGTGAAAAGTGCTGATACAGAAGTATAAACCACATGTGTTGAGGGAGATCAGCAAAGAGACCAGGTTAAAGAACCACTTAGGGGGTCCTGACTCATATTAAGGGCTCAACAGACACTAGTGTTTATTTTCTTTCTAATCTTACTGTAAGATTACTCTATGACCTCATTCACCTACTCACTTCCTAGCCAACATCAGCAATAAAAAATAGTTTGCTGCCATAAATCTCCTCTACTGTCAAGAGAAAGTCATTCTTCAACAAATTACATCTATCTTCTCTTATTTCCTTGGTGCCATTTAAAAATTTTTAAATGTTCAAAATCTTCTCTATACCCTGATTTCTCTCTCTCCCTGCTTAGTAACAGCAAAGTGGCCTCAAAGTTGAAGCCAGGATTATGGTCTAGGTTGTTCTTCATTGAGACAAGAGTAGTATCTTCAACACCTCCAAAAGTGTGTTACAGATCTCAAACACACAGAGGCTTTTATTTACCATTAAAATATTATAGCACCATTCTCAAATCTGCTTCTGCTAAAGAAATCAAGAAAATTGAAAAGAATAAATGTAACCACACTCCTTTTAATACACATCCATTATTCTTCTATATGGTATGATTTCACTAGCAAAAGCAGGGCCTTCAGAACTCAGTATTAATCATAATACTATCCCACATGGCTGTATATATAACCTTGTGCTCTTTAGATGTGGGGGCAGCAGGAGAAAATGGAAAAGAAAAGTGGCTTCTCAGGACAGCCTCCCCAAAATGCCAGTTCATTCAATCCAGTTGTTTGGAATGAGAAAAATTTCTTGTCAAGTAGTTAATCATCCTTTCCAAAGTTCTGTAGAAACTTTGCACTATTCTACTCTTGGCACTTAGGAACATTCCAGTGTGTTAGCTCTGATGGAAAAACAGTATAAAGGATAAAAATCAAGTTGGGAGTATCAGAAACCTTGCCACACAAAAACATTTGACCCAATCAATCCAAACCCTATACACAAAAACATATCTCCAAATGTCTTTAGCCTTTCCCTCAAAATAAAACCCAATATCAAACCCCACTCATTAGATGATAATCAAAATTCAATGAAAATAAAACAAAAATTTATGGAATGCAGCTAACACAGTGCTTAGAGTATTAGTGCTCTTATCAAATAAGAAAAAAGATTTCACAACAATAATAAAAGTTTTCACCAAAAAATACCAGATAAACAAAATAAACAATTGTGGGGAAAAAAATCACTGGAACACAAAACTGAAAAATGGAAAAAATACAATGAAACAAAAAGCTGGTTCTTTGAAAAGACTGGGCTTCCCTGGTGGCTCAAGCATAAAGAATCTGCCTGCAATGCAGGAGACCTGGGTTCAATCCTTGGGTCAGGAAGAGCCCCTGGAGAAGAAAATGGCAACCCACTCCAGTATTCTTGGCTGGAGAACTCCATGAACAGAGGAGCCCAGTGTGCTACAGTCCGGGGTCACAAAGAGTTAGACATGACTGAGCAACTAACTTTTGATATTAACTAACTAACATATGGTAATGTATATGTTACCATATACAACTGAGCAACTAACTTTAAATTAACAAAACTGACAAAACATGTTGCTACAAACTAGGGAGGAAAAAAAAAAGATACTAATTACCAGTATCAGGAATGAAAGAGGGGCATCACTACCAATCTTACAGAAATAAAAAAGATTATAAACTAATACTACACCAAAACTAGATACCTTAGATAAAAAGAACAAATTCTTAGAAAGACATGAATTACTGAAACTAACTGAATAAGTATTTACTTTATAACTGAGGAGGATATAGAAAATATGAATAGGCCTAAAATAAGGAAAGAAATTGAACTAGGAATTAAAAATATTCCCACAAAGAAAAGCCCAGTACTAAGATTTTGTACAAGAAAGGCTCTTCCTGGTCACCCTAGTGACTTTACTCTTTTACCTGTAGACATGTAAGAGGTCTCATAGGCAAGGCTTGACTGCTATCTAACCCAAGTCTTGGTTGAATGTTCTATGGTTTCTTCTGGAGCAAGAGGAGATACATCCATTGAGGAGTTGCCACAAAGTAATTTCTCATTCTTATCTTGTCAAAGGCTGCCATGTCATTTTCATCCATCTCCCTGGTTTCAGCTGAGTGCAGAACTCTCCAGCTTGTCCTCCAAGCCCTTCTACAGAAGTTTATCAAGTTGCTTGCTCATATTTTAGAGACCACTTCTTCATGACAGACTGACCCACTGCATATGTTGTCTGCCATCTGGACTACGTTTCTGTGCCAGCCTGTGGCACAAGGGCTGTGGGAAGTTGAGACTAGACTCTGCTGATCCTACTTTTGTTGTCTGTGTAAGTAACAAACTGTCTGAATTCATTTGGGCTTGTTGTCTTCTTATATGACTAATTTATGAAAATGTGTGTGAAAAGTCAACTTAACAACTGTGGTAGTAATACCTGTGGCCTGATCAACCACTGCACTGTTGCTTGACTGCTTGGCCACTTCACAGTCAAAATTTATCAACTATTTGAAAAATAAATAATATAAACGCCTCCTCAGAAAATATGAGCCAAGGGAAGACCTACCAAAGGTGATTGGTGGTACTCTTGACAATTACTCTGAAACCTAAGCATAAAGAAAAATATATCACAAGGAAAGAAAATTACAAATCAATATGATTCATATAAAAGATCTAAACTCCTTAATAAAATACTGGCAAACAGGAACTGATGAATCAATTTGCAGGGCAGCAATGGAGATGCAGATACAGAAAACAGATTTGTGAATACAGTACAGGAAGGAAAGGGTGGGACAAACCGAGAATAGCATGGAAACATATACATTACCATATGTAAAATACATGTTGCTGTTGTTCAGTCACTAAGTCATGTCTGACTCTTTGCGACCCCATGGACTGCAGCATGCCAGGCTTCCATGTCCTTCACTGTCTCCAGAAGTTTGCTCAAATTCATGTCCATTAAGGTGGTGATGGTATTCAACCCTCTGTATTCAACCCTCTCATCCTCTGTTGCCCCCTTCCCCTTCTTCCCTCAATCTTTCCCAGAATCAAGATCTTTTTCCAATGAGTCGGCTCTTTGCATCAAGTGGCCAAAGTATTGGAGCTTCAGCTTAATCATCAGTCCTTCCAAATGAATATTCAGGCTTGATTTCCTTTAGGATTGACTAGTTGGATCTCCCTGCAGTCCAAGGGATCTCAAGAGTCTTCTCCAGCACCACAATTCAAAAGTATCAATTTTTCAGCACTCTGCTTTCTTTATGGTCCAACTCTCACATCCATAACTGATTACTGGAAAAAACATAGCTTTGACTATATGGACCTTTGCTGGCAAAGTGACGTCTCTGCTTTTTAACATGTTGTCCAATTTGTCATAGCTTTCCATCCAAGGAGCATCTTAATTTCATGGTTGCAGTCACCATCTCCATAAATTTTGGAGCCAAAGAAAATGAAGTCAGTCCCTGTTTCCATTTTTTCCCCATCTATCTGCCGTGAAGTGATGGAACCAGCTGCCATAATCTTAGTTATTTTAATGCTGAGTGATAAACCAGCTTTTTCACTGTCTTCTTTCACATTCATCAGGAGGTTCTTTAGTTCCTCTTCACTTTCTGCCATTCAAGCTGTATCATCTGCATTATCTAAAGTTGTTTCTATTTCTCCTGGCAATCTTGATTCCAGCTTGTGATTCTTCTAGCCTAGCATTTCATATGATGTACTCTGCATATAAGTTAAATAAGAAGGGTTACAACCTTGATGTAATCCTTTTCCAATTTTGAACCAGTATGTTTTTCCATGTCTGGTTCTAACTGCTGTTTCCTGACCTGCACACATGTTTCTTAGAAAGCAGGTAAGGTGGTCTGGAATTCCCATCTCTTTAAGAATTTTCCACAGTTTGTTGTGATCCACAGAGTCAAAGGCTTTCACATAGTCAATGAAGAATAGATAGATGTTTTTCTGCAATTCTCTTGCTTTTTCTATGATACAAGGATGTTGGCAATTTGATCTCTGGTTCCTCTAACTTTTTTAAATACAGCTTGTGCACCTGGAAGTTCTCAGTTCATGTACTGTTGAAGCCTAGCTTTAAGGATTTTGAGCATTACCTTGCTAGTACGTGAAGTGAGTGCAATTGTGTGGTAGTTCAAACATCTTTTGGCATTGTGCTTCTTTATGACTGGAATGAAAACTGACCTTTTGCAGTCCTGTGGCCACTGCTGAGTTTTCCAAATTTGCTGACACATTGAGTGCAGAACTTTAACAGCATCATCTTTTAGGATTTTAAGTAGCTCAGGTGGAATTCCATCACCTCCACAAGTTTCGTTCATAGTAATGTCTCCTAAGGCCCACTTGACATCACACTACAGGATGTCTGTCTCTAGGTGAGTGATCACACCATCATGGTTATCCAGATCATTAAGACCTTTTTTGTACAGTTCTTCTGTATATTACTGCCACCTCTTCTTTATCTCCTTTGCTTCTGTTAGATCCTTGGCATTTCTGTCCTTTATTGTGCCTTGCACATAATATTCCTTGATCCCTCCAATTTTCTTGAAAAAATCTCTAGTCTTTCCCATTCTATTGTTTTCTTCTATTTATTTGCACTGTTCATTTAAGAAGGCTTTCTTACCTCTCCTTGCTATTCTTTGGAACTCTGCATTCAAATGGATATATCTTTCCTTTTCCCTTTTGCCTTTAGCTTCTCTTCCTTTCTCAGCTATTTGTAAGACCTCCTCAACCATTTTGCATTTTTGCATTTCCTTTTCTTGGGGATAGTTTTGATCACCATCTCCTATCAGTTCAGTTCAGTTCAGTCGCTCAGTCGTGTCCAACTCTTTGTGACCCCATGAATTGCACCATCTCCTATACATCACAAACTTCCATCCATAGTTCTTCAGACACTCTATCAGATGTAATCCCTTAAATCTATTTGTCACTTCCACTGTATAATCAAAAGCGGTTTGATTTATGTCATACCTCCACCGTCTAGTGGTTTTCCCTACTTTCTTCAATTTAAGTCTGAATTTTGCAATAAGGAGTTCATGATCTGAGCCACAGTTTGCTCCTGTCATGTTTTTGCTGACTATATAGAGCTTCCCCACCTTCGGCTGCAAAGAATATAATCAATCTGATTTCAATGTTACCATCTGGTGATGTCCATGTGTAGCCTCATCTCTTGTGTTGTTGGAAGAGTGTGTTTGCTATTACCAGTGTATTCTCTTGACAAAATCCTTTTAGCCCTTACCCTGCTTCATTTTGTACTTCAAGGCCAAACTAGATAGATAACCAGTAGGAATATTCTGTGTGACATAGAGGGCTCAAACCACTAGGGCTGTCTAGGAGGGTGGGATGGGGTGGGATGTCGGCAGAGGTTCTAGAGAGAGAGGACATATGTATACCTATGACTGATTTTTGCTGATATATGGAAAAATTCAAGTCCCATCAGTTCAGTTCAGTTCAGTCGCATCCAACTCTTTGCGACACCATGAACCGCAGCACTCCAGGCCTCCCTGTCCATCACCAACTCATGGAGCTACTCAAACCCTAGTCCATCGAGTCGGTGATGCCATCCAACCATCTCATCCTCTGTCATCCCCTTCTCCTCCTGCACTCAATCTTTCCCAGCATCAAGGTCTTTTCAAATGAGTCAGCTCTTCGCATGAGGTGGCCAAAGTATTGAACTTTCAGCTTCAACATCATTCCTTCCAATGAACACCCAGGACTGATCTCCTTTAGGATGGATTGGTTGGGTGGGGTCATCTGCATACTGAAGTTATTGATATTTCTCCCGGCAATCTTGATTCCAGCTTGTGCATCCTCCAGCCCAGCATTTCTCATGATGTCCTCTGCACAGAAGTTAAATAAGCAGGGTGACGATATACAGCCTTGACGTACTCCTTTTTCTATTTGGAACCACTCTGTTGTTCCATGTCCAGTTCTAACTGTTGCTTCCTGATCTGCACGTAGGTTTCTCAAGAAGCAGGTCAGGTGGTCTGCTATTCCAATCTCTTTCAGAATTTTCCACAGTTTCTTGTGATCCACACAGTCAAAGGCTTTGGCATAGTCAATAAAGCAGAAATAGGTGTTTTTCTGGAACTCTCTTGCTTTTTCCATGATTCAGCGGATGTTGGCAATTTGATCTCTGGTTCCTCTGCCTTTTCTAAAAACAGCTTGAACATCTGGAAGTTCACAGTTCGTGTATTGCTAAAGCCTGGCTTGGAGAATTTTGAGCATTACTTTACTAGCGTGTGAGATGAGAGCAATTGTGTGGTAGTTTGAGCATTCTTTGGCATTGCCTTTCTTTGGGATTGGAATGAAAACTGACCTCTTCCAGTCCTGTGGCAGCAAAAACAAGACCAGGAGCTGACTATGGCTGGGGTCATAAACTCCTTATTGCCAAATTCAGACTGAAATTGAAGAAATTGGAGAAAACCACTAGACCATTCAGGTATGACCTAAATCAAATTCCTTATGACTATACAGTGGAAATGAGAAATATATTTAAGGGACTAGATCTGATAGACAGAGTGCCTGATGAACTGTGGATGGAGGTATGTGACACTGTACAGGAGACAGGAATCAAGACCATCTCCAAGAAAAAGAAATGCAAAAAAGCAAAATGGCTGTCTGGGGAGGCCTTACAAATAGCTGTGAAAAGAAGAGAAGCAAAAAGCAAAGGGGAAAAGGAAAGATATACCCATTTGAATGCAGAGTTCCAATGAATAGCAAGAAGAGATAAGAAAGCCTTTCTCAGTGATCAGTGCAAAGAAACAGAGGAACACAATAGAATCGGAAAGACTACAGATCTCTTCAAGAAAATTAGATATACCGAGGGAACATTTCATGTAAAGATGGGCTCAATAAAGGACAGAAATGGTATGGACCTAACAGAAGCAGAAGAATACACAGAAGAACTATACAAAAAAGATCTTCACGACCCAGATAATCATGATGGTGTGATCACTCACGTAGAGCCAGACATCGTGGAATGCGAAGACAAGTGGGCCTTAGGAAGCATCACTACGAACAAAGCTAGTGGAGGTGATGGAATTCCAGTTGAGCTATTTCAAATCCTGAAAGATGATGCTGTGAAAGTGCTGCACTCAATATGCCAGCACATTTGGAAAATGCAGCAGTGGCCACAGGACTGGAAAAGGTCACATCACTTCATGGCAAATAGATGGGGAAACAGTGGAAACAGTGAGAGCCTTTATTTTCTTGGGCTCCAAAATCACTGCAGATGGTGATTGCAGCCATGAAATTAAAAAAGGCTTGCTCCTTGGAAGAAAAGCTATGACCAGCCTAGACAATATATTAAAAAGCAGAGACATTACTTTGCCAACAAAGGTCCATCTAGTAAAGGCTATGGTTTTACCAGTAATCATATATGGATGTGAGAGTTGGACTATAAAGAAAGCTGAGTGCTGAAGAATTGATGCTTTTGAACTGTGGTGTTGGAGAAGACTCTTGAGAGTCCCCTGGCCTGCAAGGAGATCCAACTAGTCCATCCTAAACAAAATCAGTCCTGAATATTCATTGGAAGGACTGATATTGAAGCTGAAACTCCAATACTCTGGCCACCTGATGCAAAGAACTGACTCTTTGGAAAAGACTCTGATGCTGGGAAAGATTGAAGGTAGGAGAAGGCAATGACAGAGGATGAGATGGTTGGACGGCATCACCAACTTGTTGGACATGAATTTGAGCATGCTCTGGAATTTGGTGATTGACAGGGAGGCCTGGAGTGCTGCAGTCCATGGGTTGCAAAGAGTCAGACACGACTGAGCAACTGAACTGAACTGATGACAAAAATCAATACAATATTGTAAAGCAATTATCCTCCAATTAAAAATAAATAATTTTATAAAAAAAAAAGCTGAATACGACAGAAAAACTACAACCTTGGTGGAAAAGCAAGATGGAGACATATGAGAAAGTAAGTAATGCAGAAAATTATTTAATAAAATCACTATCATTTCTGGGAAAAAATAAAATATTGGCAAAACAAATGCAACAATATAGAAAAAGAAACACAATAATAAAAAAGGATTTATCCTAGTGGTGCCAGGATATCTTAACCTCCAAAATTAATTAATGTAATAAACTTTATTAATAAACTAAAAGATTAAAAACATGATCACATGAGATACAGAAACATTATTTGGTAACTGACATCTACTGTAGTAAAAACTTTAAACAAATTACATATGCAAGAAAAATTTCTCAAATTCTTAATGGGGAAATATACACAAAATTTTTCACCTAACATCATTTTTAGTGAAAGCCTGAGTGCTCTCTTACAGTTGGGGCAAAGCAATAATGTCTGATCTTGATGTGTGATGATGATGGTGGTGGTGGTAATTAAAATAATAAATTATCATTTATAATAAGTACAACCAGATTGGAAAAGTATAAAACACTTTTATTCATATATGACATACTCTTATTTGTTGAAAATCTTCTAATATCCACACACACAAAAAATCTACTAAAACCAATAAATAAGTTAAGGAAGGTCATATTGTATTGCTACAAGATCAATAAAATAAAAGTCAGTCGTGTTTCAGTATGCTAGCAATGAAAATACTAAAAATAAATTATGAAAGCATTATTATTAACAGTAGCCTGTAATTTAATTAAATTAAGACTAAATTTAACAAAAGTATGTAAGATGTGCATACTGAAAATCATAATACTTTCCATGACCATGAATTGGATGACTTCATATTGTCAACACAGTAACTGCCAATTGATCTATAAACTCAATGCACCTCTTATCAACTGTAGTAGTTGTTTTTGTGGAAATGACAATCTAATCCTAAAATTTCTATGGGAGTGTAAATGAAAAATATTCAAAAATAGTCGTGAAAGAAAACAACAAAGTTGGAAGATTATTTGATTTCAAATTTTATTATAAAAGCAAGAGTAATCGTATGAATATGGCATTAGCTCAAGGCATTAGCTCATCAGAATTGACAGTCCAGAAATAAACTCTTATATTTATAATCCATTGATTCGTATAATACTTTTATTGAGCCATAATTCACATACCATTAAATTTATTCTTTTAAAGTGTGCAATCCTATGATTTTCAGTATAATCACAGAGTTAAGTGTCCATTAGCATTATCTAATTTTAAAATATGTTTGTTAGGCCAAAAAGAAACACTCATGCACTAAAAATCCCTAACTACGTAGTCTCTAACTCTCTCCAGCCCTAGGCAACCACTAATCTATTTTTGGTCTCTACAGACTTGCCTCTTCTGGACATTTTTTATAAGTAGAATCATACAACATTTAGTCTTTTGTGACTGGTTGCTTCCACTTTGGTTTATTATCAATAACTTTTATCAATATTTGTGTACAAGCTTTTGTGTGAAAAAAAATTTTTTTTCCAAATCCTTACCAATACTTGTTACATTATATTTATCCTAGTGAATCTGAAGGAGTATTACATTGTGATCCTGATTTGCATCTCCCTAATCTAGTCAAGGCTATGGTTTTTCCAGTGGTCATGCATGGATGTTAGAGTTGGACTGTGAAGAAGGCTGAATGCTGAAGAATTGATGCTTTTGAACTGTGGTGTTGGAGAAGACTCTTGAGAGTCCCTTGGACTGCAAGGAGTCCAACCAGTCCATTCTGAAGGAGATCAGTCCTGGGTGTTCATTGGAAGGAATGATGCTAAAGCTGAAACTCTAATATTTTGGCCCCCTCATGCGAAGGGTTGACTCATTGGAAAAGACCCTGATGCTGGGAGGGATTGGGGGCAGAAGGAGAAGGGGATGACAGAGGATGAGATGGCTGGATGGCATCACTGACTCGATGGACGTGAGTTTGAGTAAACTCCGGGAGTTGGTGATGGACAGGGAGGCCTGGCGTGCTGCGATTCATGGGGTCGCAAAGAGTTGGACACGACTGAATGACTGAACTGAACTGAATGATTAATAATATGAGCATCTTTTCATGTTCCTATAGGCCTTTGTATTTTTCCTTTAGAGAAATGTTTATTCAAAATTTTTCCCATTTTCAACTGGGTTTTTTTTTTTTCTTTTCACTGTTGAGTTGTGAGAGTCAGTATCCTTTGAAGCTCAAAAGTTTTTAATTTTGGTGAGGTCCAATTTACCTAAGTATTGGCAAGCATGTGGAGAAACTGGAAACCTCATATATTGCCTGTGAATATAAAATTAGTACAACCATTTTGGAAATTAGTTTGGGCAGTTTCTTAAAACACTAAACATAAACTTATGCAACACAACCATTTCATTCCTAGGAATCTACCCAAGAGAAATGAAAAATTATGTGCACAAAAGTGCATATACAGAAAAGTCCACAGCAATGTTACTTAAATAGTGAAAACTAGAAATAATCCAATTGTCCATCAAAAAAGAATGGATAAATTAAGTGTGCTATTCTCATACAATAAAATGTTATTTTAATTTCAAAAAAAAACCAGATACAAAAGAAATACATATTATATAATTCCATTTATGTGAAACAGTATGAAAAAACAAGTTTATAACAACAAAAAGCAGATCACAGTGTTGTCTGTTTCGAAGGTGGGAGTGGGGATTGACTGAAAATGTGAGCAAGGCAAGTGTTCTAAAACGAGATTATGGAGACATATGCACAACTCTAAAACCTAAAAATCATACTTATTAAAATGTGACTTTTATCATCTGTAAGTTATACCTCAGTGAAGTGTTTTTTTAAAAGAACAAACATAGGTATTTTAATGGCAATCAGTAGCATAACTTTGAATCAAGGACAAAGTATTAAACCTTAGAGTTGAGATATTAGCAAAGTTATTAAGAAAAGATGGAAGAATAAAATAAGATTTAAGAGTAAGAAACGTATTTTTACTATTCAAACGTTATTTGATTCTTTTATTTCCAAAGTATGTGTGTTAGTCGCTCAGTCATGTCCAACTCTTTGCAACCCCATGGACTGTGGCCTTCCAGGCTCCTCTGTTCATGGGATTTTCCAGGCAAGGAAACTGGAGTGAGTTGCCATTTTCTTCTCCAGGGGATCTTCCCAACCCAGGGATTGATCCTGGGTCTCCGGCATTGCAGTTGGATGCTTTACCATCTGAGTTACTAGGGAAGCCCCACTTATCTCCAAAGAAAACCCCCACAAAATATACCAGAAAATTGTTTTAAATTATATAAGTGAAAGCGAAAGTGAAGTCGCTCAGTCGTGTCCGAGTCTTTGCGACCCCATGGACTGTAGCCCACCAGGCTCCCTCATCCATGGGATTCTCCAGGCAAGAATACTGGAGTGGGGTGCCATTTCCTTCTCCAGGAGATCTTCCTGACCCAGGGTTTGAACCCAGGTCCCCCACATTGCGGGGAAGATGCTTTAACCTCTGAGCTACCAGGGAAGCCCATATTATATAAGCACTTAGCAAACAGGCCAGATTTAAAATCAATATATTAGTATTAATTAAATTACTAATATGGGGATATAATTTAAATAATTTATATGTAACACAAAGGTGTATTTACATCTTCAGTTCAGTCCCTCAGTCTATCCGACACTTTACGACCCCCTGGACTGCAGCACATCAGGCTTCAGGCTTCTTACATGGATTTAAATCTATATATATATATAATTATACTACACACTTTTATATCTAACATACATACACAAATATCTGCACATAAAATACCTCAGAATATATCTAAGAAAGTGTACAGTAACTATATAGAGCACTATAAAGCACTAAAGAAAAAATAACCAAAAGGTGCCCCATTTATTGTATTTATTAATCACTTGCTAGAGGAAAGGAAATTTTAATATTCAAAAAAAGGACAAATTTCCAAAAAGACACCTGCAAAATTAATATAATTCCTATAAAAACCCCAACATAGTTTTTCAAAGAATTTTTAAGCTGATTGTAAAATTTATATAACAAGCAAATTCCAATATTAAACAAGACATTTCTGATGCATAAAGTGGTGGGACTTGTTCTTGAAAGCACCGAGTTATTATCATTTATTAGTAGTTAAAACAGGATTGTATTGCAGGAGAAATAGATATATCTGGTCACATAAACATTATCAGTTCAGTTCAGTTGCTCAGTCATGTCCAACTCTTTGTACCCCATGGAGTGTAGCATGCCAGGCCTCCCCGTCAATCACCAACTCCCAGAGTTTATTCAAACTCATGTCCATTGAGTTGATGATGCTCTCCAACCATCTCATCTGTTGTCCCCTTCTCCTCCCACCTTCAATTTTTCACAGCATCAGGATCTTTTCCAATGAGTCAACTCTTTGCATGAAGTGGCCAAAGCATTGGAGTTTCAGCTTCAGCATCAGTCCTTCCAATGAACACCCAGGACTGGTCTCCTTTAGGATGGACTGGTTGGATCTCCCTGCAGTCCAAGGGACTCTCAAGAGTCTTCTCCAACACCACAGTTCAAAAGCATCAATCTTTGGTGCTCAGCTTTCTTTATAATCCAACAATCACATCCACACATGACTAGGGGAAAAACCATAGCCTTGAAGAGATGGACCTTTGTTGACAAAGTAATATCTCTGCTTTTTAATAGGCTGTCTAGGTTTGTCATAATTTTTCTTCCAATTTTAATTCTTCTTTCTTTTAATTTCATGGCTGCTCTCACCATCTACAGTGATTTTGGAGCCCCCCAAAATAAAGTCTCTCATTGTTTCCAGTCTATTTGCCATGAAGTGATGGGACCAGATGCCATGATCTCACTTTTCTGAATGTTGAGCTTTAAGCCAACTTTTTCACTCTCCTCTTTCACTTTCATCAAGAGGCTCTCTACTTCTTCGCTTTCTGCCATAAGGGTGTTGTCATATGAGCGTCTGAGGTTATCGATATCTCCCCCGGCAATCCTGATTCCAGCTTGTGCTTCATCTAACCCAGAGTTTCTCGTGACGTCCTCTGCATATAAGTTAAATAAGCAGGATGACAATATACAGCCTTGATGCACTCCTTTCCCTATCTGGAACCAGTCTGTTGTTCCATGTCCAGTTCTAACTGTTGCTTCCCGACCTGCATACAGATTTCTCAAGAGGCAGGTCATGTGGCCTAGTATTCCCATCTCTTGAAGAATTTTCCACAGTTTGTGGTGATCGACACAGTCAAAGGCTTTGGCATAGTCAATAAAGCAGAAATAGATATTTTTCTGGAACTCTCTCGCTTTTTCAATAATCCAACAGATGTTGGCAATTTGATCTCTAGTTCCTCTGCCTTTTCTAAAGCCAGCTCAAACATCTGAAAGTTCATGGTTCGTATATTGCTGAAGCCTGGCTTGGAGAAATTTGAGCATTACTTTACTAGCATGTGAGATGAGTACAGCTGTGCTGTAGTTTGAACATACTTTGGCTTTGCCTTTCTTTGGGATTGGAATGAAAACTGACCTTTTCCAGTCCTGCGGTCACTGCTGAGTATTTCAAATTTGCTGGCATATTGAGTCCAGTACATCCACCACATCATCTTTTAAGATTTGAAATAGCTCAACTGGAATTCAATCACCTCCACAAGCTTTGTTCGTAGTGACGTTTCCTTAAGGCCCACTTGTCTTTGCATTCCACAATGTCTGGCTCTACGTGACTGATCACACCATCATGATTATCTGGGTCGTGAAGATCTTTTTTGTATAGTTCTTCTGTGTATTCTTCTGCTTCTGTTAGGTCCATACCATTTCTGTCCTTTATTGAGCCCATCTTTGCATGAAATGTTCCCTCGGTATCTCTAATTCTCATGAAGAGATCTCTAGTCTTGCCTATTCTACTCTTTTCCTCTATTTCTTTGCACTGATCACTGAGAAAGGCTTTTTTATCTCTCCTTGCTATTCTTCAGAACTCTGCATTCAAATGGGTATATCTTTCCTTTTCCCCTTTGCTTTTTGTTTCTCTTCTTTTCACAGCTATTTGTAAGGCCTCCCCAGACAGCCATTTTGCTTTTTTGCATTTCTTTTTCTTGGGGATGGTCTTGATCCCTGTCTCCTGTACAGTGTCAAGGACCTCCATCCATAATTCATCAGGCACTCTGTCTATCAGATCTAATCCCCTGAATATATTTCTCACTTCCACTGTATAATTATAAAGGATTTGATTTAGGTCATACCTGAACGGTCTAGTTGTTTTCCACACTTTCTTCAATTTAAGTCTGAATTTGGTAATAAGGATTTCATGATCTGAGCCACAGTCTGCTCACAGTCTTGTTTTTGCTGACTGCAAAGAGCTTCTCCATCTTTGGCTGCAAAGAATATAATCAATCTGATTTCAGTAGTGACCATCTTGTGATGTCCACGTGTAGACTCTTCTCTTGTATCGTTGGAACAAAGTGTTTGCTATGACCAGTGTATTCTCTTGGCAAAACTCTATTAGCCTTTGCCCTGCTTCATTCTGTACTCCAAGGTCAAATTTGCCTGTTACTCCAGGTGGCTCAGACGGTAAAGTGTCTGCCTACAATGCAGGAGACCTGGGTTCAATCCCTGGTTGGGAAGATCTCCTGGAGAAGGAAATGGTAACTCACTCCAGTATTCTTGCCTAGAAAATCCCATGGATGGAGAAGCCTGGTAGGCTACAGTCCATGGGGTCACAGAGTCGGACACGACTGAGTGACTTCACTTTCTTTCACTTTCCAGGTGTTTCTTGACTTCCTACTTTTGCATTCCTGTCCCCTATATAGAAAAGAACATCCTTTTTGGGTGTTAGTTCTAGAAGGTCTTGTAGGACTTCATAGAACTGTTTAACTTCAGCTTCTTCAGCATTACTGGTCGGGGCATAGACTTGGATTACCGTGATATTGAGTGGCTTGCCTTGGAAATGACAGAGATCATTCTACTGTTTTTGAGATTGTATCCAAGTACTGCATTTCTGAATCTTTTGTTGACTATCATGGCTACTCCATTTCTTCTAAGGGATTCTGATCCACAGTAGTAGATATAATGGTCATCTGAGTTAAATTCCCCCTTTCCAGTCCATTTTAGTTCACTGATTCCTAGAATAGTCTATGTTCACTCTTGCCATCTCCTGTTTGACCACTTCCAATTTGCCTTGATTCATGGACCTAACATTCCAGGTTCCTATGCAATAACCTCTTTACTGCATCGGTTTGCTTCTATCAGAGAGCCCCATATAAACCAAAACTGCACAACTTATAATATTGAGCCAAATATGACAATGCAAGAAGGTCATTCTGACCTTCCTTTGTACTCCTGAAAGCAGGAGATAAATCTTCTATAAGAAAGGCACCTTCCATGTGACAGAGAATTAAGACAACCTTATCACCAGAGACAGTAAATTTAGGGCTGTACAGTTTGTTAAACTAACCTTTATTTTCCTAGTTACTTCTTCAAATTCCTTTGTCTTGTCAATTCTTCACAAATGAATCTTCTTTGCCCAAAAAGTATAAAAACTTCTCGCTCTGGTCACTTCTTCAAGCTTTGATTCTCTTGTAAAGGCTCCCATATACAAGTAAAAATTCAATAAAACTTGTACACTTTTACCCTGTTAATTTGTCTTACGTTAGTTCAATTCTTTGGCCTAGCCAGAGGCCCAAAGAGAGTAGAGAGGAATTTTTCCTTCTCTACATATGCAATATGTTATTTTAAACTTTTTCACTACTTTTTAGATCTCAGTCATTTTATGAAAATCTGTTACTCTTAAGAAGTTGACTTGCCACCAAGATCTCTTCTGTATCACTAAGATATAAGCAATCAATGCCATCCCCATTGGTCATTGGATTATCTGAATAAACTTTCCTCCAGACAATTTTCCCTTCACGTAAGTGATTTTTGTTTCTCCAGAGAATCCAAAGCAATAGGAAAATAACACAGAAGAAACAGTATCATTAAGAAAAAGATGATTAGAAAGCAGAAGGCCTAAGATTCAAAATAATTCCTAGGTTCTTGCACAAACTTTTCCTAAGGTCCTAATTAGGAATAGAGTCCTCATTTGACTTCATGCTGAAGAAGAGTGCTGCAAAATAATTATATCCAAAACCTAAGGATTATATCATGATTACACATAAACATATAACTTAGAGGCAATGTTCCATTTAACTTTGATCAAAAAATGGCAAAAAATTAACTAAAGGAATGAAACCTACTGAAGAATATTTACAATCTAACTAAAGGACAAATTACATTGTTTTGTTCAAATTTTTTTTAAAAAGTAGAAATCTTTGCAAGTGCATAGTAAAATAGCAAAGGCTTAGGAGACCTATAATTTAGATTTTGGACAACTAAATTTGGGAGTACATGTGTTCTGTGCTGCTGCCTAAAAACTTGGTACCAAACATGAATATTTTTACAGAGTGCAAGTCAAAAAAGTACATGCAAATACCAAGAGGTAAGCCCAGAATAGGAGGAACATGAGACCCTCTCTCCAGAACCCAGACAAATTTGGATGATCTGTGCAAGGTGTGAGGCTACTAATGGGTACAGGCTCCAGCAAAGGGTACCCATGAAAAATAGGAACTCACAGCAAGAAAGCCCAGCACTTGAAAACATGAGGGTAAGACAGGTACACAGGTACCAAGGTATTAGGTTCAGAGATAACAATGAAAATAAAACTCTTCATTTCTTTCTTTCTCAAAACAGATATTTGAGGTGAGACTGAAGCTATGGAGAAAGATTATTAATCCCAGTGACAGAGGAGACAGGAGCCAATGAGGACGTTGTGCCTCATTCAATACCTGGCACAAAGTCAATGCCCTAGATGAATCTGTTGACTTTAATTGATATAAGGACAACATTTGGCATGGCCGTTTCTTGTAAAATTATATATATATTTAACCTTTAAATAAAGCAAAAATCTAGATGGAAAAAGAAGAGGGTAAAGTAATAAAGAGTTCCCTTTTTCATATCCTATGAACTGACTCTTAAGTTTACATATCTAGTAGCTTGTTAGCTAACCTTAGTAAACCAAGCAATGGAAGGATCTTAAACTTTAAAATGGCACTGAGAGCAAAAGATAAGTAATGCCATAATGCAATCTAACAAGAATCAATCATTTCTTTTAGGTGATCTTTTCCCTATATTTTTGCTAAATGCATCGAAGTGAAATTCAATGACACCCTCAGAAGATTCCTAGGAATAAGGCTCCCTTACTCTGTTAATTAGGTACATCAAAGACAAGTCTAAAAAAGCTAGATATACCTTTCACACTACATTTTCACATTACACTTATATTTTCAAATTCGTGGGTTGGATATTCAAACTGGTTAAACTGGCATCACTGACAAAACCTAACTCTTGTTATCCCATCCGTCCTCAAAAGACACTGTGGTAATGCACCGTCTGAGACCATAAAAGCATTAAGGATAAAAAGGAAAAAAGATATCATATGAAAGCATTACTTTACAAATAAAAGACTATTTTTAAACGATGCTATGATATCTAGGAAAGATATTTTAGTCACTTGAAGGTTATTAAAAATATAATTATACTCATAAAACAAAAATCGTCAGTGCTATTATTCTCTCAAGCCTTCAGCCGGAGGCCAACATAGCAGGTTTATCTAGTTTGAGCATCACACTGACCTTCAGCTATTTCCCTCTGCTCATATTTGGAACACTGCAACATGTGGAAACAAGACAGGCTGGCACATTCAGGTAAATGCTCTGGAGGTTTTTAAAATTCATATGGAGGCAAACACTTAAATCAATAACTAATACAAAGTATTAGGCACTTCAGTCTTTCAACTACTATAGTTCATCATACAACCTATTTAGGTAAACTTAATATAACACAGGAGCTAAAAGCACAAGCTTTGGATCAAAAACTTAAATGGAATCCTCACTTTGTCTCTTATTAAGTAACAAGATATATATATATATATTTTTTTAATTTATTTATTTATTTTTAATTTTTACTTTACAATTCTGTATTGGTTTTGGCATAGATTGACATGAATCCACCACAGGTGTACATGTGTTCCCAACATGGGGCTCATGTTTGGGAACAAGATATATTTTTAAACCTCTCTAAATCTGTTTCTCCAGTAAAAAAAAAAAAAAAAGAAAGAAAGAAAGAAAGAAATACTATTAGTTACCTTATGGAATGTTTAAAGTAAGATTATATTTTTAAAGAACTGAGCATTTTCTGGTACAGAATAGGTGTTCATTGTTCCGGAGTCTTCATTACTCTTATTCTCAAAATGGGATAGTCCTTAGGAAGCCTTCAGACAAGTAAATTATATTGGAGACATAATTCTGGTTTAGCAGACAGCAATACCAGACACTGCTAGGGGTACAAGCAACCACTGATCTTCACCAGAAAGTCCCTGTGGTTGCTAAATCTTGGCTCCCAGCACTAGCCCAAACTTCTGCTGGTGGAAAAGTCTCCCCCTGACAAATGTTACTAATGTTTCTAACGTGCCCACTAAATATTGGAAGAGAAATTCCAAAAGCTCTTCCAAATCTAAATAAAATTATTGGATTCAATTCAAGCAAAAAGTCTGTTCATTCGCAAACTGTTTGAACCAATCCCCAGAACGCAGAGCAAAATGGTTTTGGTTCATTTTAATTAGTAGTCTCTTTTTGATGCCTGTGTCATCTAACAGCAGGAGCCTAAGGAATACTTCCCTAGTTAGTCATTAAAGCTGAAAGCTACAAAGCATTCATAAAACTCAGACTCCAGCCCTCAATCATCAATCTCTAAATCTAATAAACTTTCTAACCAGAGTCTTCATGCCAGTATAACAAGTGACCCACATACCCTAAATGAACCAGGGTTCTTTGTCTGGCAACACATTGATTCTGATAGATGAGAAAGGCCAACACAGAAGAGATTCTTGGGGGAGTTGTTGAGAAGTTAATAGTATTGCCTATTAAATTAAACACCATTCATCTACACATACACTGTAAAAGGTCTGAAAATTCATGCTATTTTTCCCACTTGCCCATTTCAGTGTACACATTTAATGTAGAAGTCTTCAGGGATCTGAATCCCTGGCTTTTTAAACATTCTATGTACCATCTAGACAAAATGGAGTATGAGGAAGAATGACTCGTATGTGTATAAGGATAATGCAAAAAACATGTATTCAAAGCAACCTTTACATTGTACTACATTTGTTCTTTTAAAAATTTTAAATGAGAAAAAGATGAATATTTTTAATCAAAAAAGGTACAATTTCACAAAGAAGACAGACATCATAAACCATTAGATAATAACAAAGAAACAAAGATACCTAAAGCAAAAATCAGAAGAAATATAAGGAAAAAGAAAAAACATATAGTCATAGACATATTAATGTTTTTCTGAGAATATTTTATCAAGGGCAAAAAAAAAAAATAAGGATAGCAGCATCTTGAACGATATCATTAACAATTTAAATATAATAGATTTATATTTAATTACTTTATATTAATCATTTCCTACACAAAGAGATTTACAATTTTGTGTCTCATAGATGTCCATAGGACATTTAGAAAAAACTAGCAAAAAGATAAACATTAGTAAATTTCAAAAATAGAATTCTGTTTTGTATGTGGGATTCAGTTATACATACACACGTTATTTTTGAAATTATTTTCCATTATAGGTTATTACAAGAAAATGACCATAGCTCCCTGTGCTACATACTAAACTTTGATCCCAGTTGCATATCTATTTTTTTAAATTAGAAATCTAGCATTCTATTCATAATAAGTCAAACAAGTGGAATCAAAATGTCATAAATTTTTTAATTAGGCAAAAATTTATAAGTCTTCTAAAATACATATTATATATACATATACAAAAACTTTTCTATTACGCTTGATAAAGGCTTGAGAAAGAACATTTAAAAAAAAGGAGATGGAGAGACTGGAAAACATTAACTAAATGAAATGGGAGCACTGAATATGAAATAGAAAAAGTGAAACAAACCAGATAAAAGTAAAAGATGCTCATATAGTACAGTTGTTTTTTAAACATGGATGCTCATTAGAAACATATCTGGAGCTCTGGGGATAAAAAGCAATACCTGGGCATTTGTATTTTTCAAAAAATTTCAAGATAATTCTGATATCCATATGGATTTAAAAAAGTGATTATAGGTTTTTCTATTAAATGGTAGTTTTGATAAAATAGAATTCTATAATTTTTCTGTTGACCAATCATGATACAATGGTATTAAGTGAGTAACCATTACATAATCACAATAGTAAAAGATGTTTATCAGTTTTCACAATCAATAGTCAGACAAAAAATAAAAGATAATTACAATTCACAACCATAATGGGAATATGATTAACCCAACAATATAAAATAATTACAAGCAATTTGGGGGACCAAGCAGATGTTGGAAGTGGAAGTGCATACATGCACATGTTTTCATCTGCTCAGCCAGTCTATGTCTTTGGTGGTGCATTTAATTCATTTACATTTAAGGTAATTATCAATATGTATGATCCAATTACCTATTACTGTTTTCTTAATTGGTTGGGATTTATTTTCTTTAGGTAGGGCTTTTCCTTATCTTGTTTTTTTCCTAGAAAAGTTCCTCTAGCATTTGTTGTGAAGCTGGTTTGGTGGTGGTGAATTCTCTTAACTTTTGCTTATCTGGAAAGCTTTTGATTTCTCTATCAAATCTGAAGGAGAGTCTTGCTGGGTAGAGTGATCTTGGTTGTAGTTTCCTCCCTTTCATCGCTTTAAATATGTCATGCCATTCCCTTCTGGTTTGTGGAGTTTCTGTTGAGAAATCAGCTGATAGCCTGAACGGAATTCCCTCGTATTTTATTTTCACTTTTCCTTCTTGCTTTTAATGTTTTACCTTTGTAATTTTTGTCACTTTGATTACTGTATGTCTCAGTGTGTTCCTCCTTGGGTTTATCCATCCCAGGACTCTGCGTGCTTCCTGGACTTGGTTGATTATTTCCTTTCCCATGTTAGGGAAGTTTTCAGCTATTATCTCTTCAACTATTTTATCAGGTCCTTTCTCTCTCTCTTCTCCTTCTGGGACCTCTATAATGGGAATGTTGGTGCATTTGGTGTTGTCCCAGAGGGTTTCTTCGGAGAAGGCAATGGCACCCCACTCCAGTACCCTTGCCTGGAAAATCCCATGGACGGAGGAGCCTGGTAGGCTGCAGTCCATGGGGTCGCTGAGGGTCGGACACGACTGAGCGACTTCACTTTCCCTTTTCACTTTCATGCACTGGAGAAGGAAATAGCAACCCACTCCAGTGTTCTTGCCTGGAGAATCCCAGGGACGGGGGAGCCTGGTGGGCTGCCGTCTCTGGGGTCACACAGAGTCGGACACGACTGAAGTGGCTTAGCAGCAGAAGCAGCAAAGGGTTTCTTAGGATGTCTTCATTTCTTTTCATTCTTCTTTCTATATTCTGCTTTGTGGCAGTAATTTCCACCACTCTGTCCTCCAGGTCATTTATCCATGCTTCTGCCTCAGTTATTTTGCTGTTGATCCTTCTAGTGTATCGTTCATCTCTGTATGTTTGCTCTTTAGTTCCTGTAGGCCTTTGGTAAACATTTCTTGCATCTTCTCAATCTTTGCCTCCATTCTTTTCCCAAGATCCTGAATCATATTCACTATCATTATTCCAAATTATTTTTCTGGAATGTTGCCTATCTCCACTTCATTTAGTTGTTTTTCTGGGGCTTTATCTTGTTCTTTCATCTGGGATGTAACTTTTTGCT
Source organism: Oryx dammah (assembly GCF_014754425.2). NCBI lineage: Eukaryota > Metazoa > Chordata > Mammalia > Artiodactyla > Bovidae > Oryx > Oryx dammah. Next base: position 16,598,234 of record NW_024070188.1, on the reverse strand, counting down.
TAATGTTGTAAGTGGAAGTGCATACGTGCACACGTTTTCATCTGCTCAACTCATCTGATTAACTTTCTGTAACCAGTCCATTCTGAAGGAGATCAGCCCTGGGATTTCTTTGGAAGGAATGGTGCTAAAGCTGAAACTCCAGTACTTAGGCCACCTCATACGAAGAGTTGACTCATTGGAAAAGACTCTGATGCTGGGAGGGATTGGGGGCAGGAGGAGAAGGGGACAATCGAGGATGAGATGGCTGGATGGCATCACTGACTCGATGGACGTGAGTCTGAGTGAACTCCGGGAGTTGGTGATGAACAGGGAGGCCTGGCGTGCTGTGATTCATGGGGTCACAAAGAGTGGGACACGACTGAGCAACTGAACTGAACTGAACATGGTTTTGTTTTACTTGCTGTGGGACTGTGGTTCTTCTCGCTTCTGCTGTCTGCCCTCTGATGGAGGAAGCTAAGAGGTTTGTGTAAGCTGCCTGATGGGAAGGACTGGTGGTGGGAAAACCTAGATCTTTCTCTGATGGGCAGGGCCTTGCTCAGTAAAGCTTTAATCCAATTACCTGCTGATCCTGAGGTGACCCAGCCTTGGGGTCTATATTCTGGTTAAGGGCAACTTCCAAGAGCGCTTACTCCAAAGGGGACCTTCCCAGACAGATGCTTCCAGTCCCCTCATCCCTGTGGTGAGCCCCTGCTGACCCACACCTCCACAGGAGACCCTCCAGCACTAGCAGGTGGTTTTGGTTCAATTTCCTATGGAGTCACTGCTCCTTTCCTCTGAGTCTTGGGGCATGCAAGGTTTTATTTGTGTCCTCAAGACTGCAGTCTCTGTTTCCCCTAGTCCTGTGGAAGTCCTATAATCAAATGCCGCTGGGCTTCAAGGTCAGATTCCCTGAGGATCCCCAGTACCTTTGTTGTATCCCCAGGCTGGGAAGCCTGATGTGTGGTTCAGAACCTTCACAATAATGGGAGAACTTCTTTGGTATTATTGTTCTCCAGTTTGTGGGTCATCCACCTGGTGGGTATGGGATTTGATTTTATCATTATAGTGCCCTTCCTACCATCTCGCTGTGGCTTCTTCTTTGTCTTTGGACATGGGGTATCTATTTTTGATGTGTTCCAGCATCCTCCTGTCAATGGTTGTTCGACAGCTAGTTGTGATTTTGGTGTTCTCACAGGAGAATAGTGAGTGCACCTCCTTCTACTCTGCCATTTTGAACCAGAAGCAAGCCGGTACTACATTTGTATTGGAAATTAGAATTCTTTTCTATTGTCTTCTTATTTCTTTAAATATAGTACATAGAATGGAAATAAACGGCAATAGAAGTGAAGCAAGTGATTTGCCAACAGAAATAACTTCACTTGTGTCACACCTTAATTATTAGTATATATATAATTTACCTTTTGCCATTTCACTGCCATTTTTAACCTTACTCTGTAACAGTAGGAAAGAATCATCTTCTAGATATCAGCTGTAGTCAATCAGAGGAAATTATTCCCCCAAAACAATGCAGGATTGCTCAACTCTACACTTTCAAACTAGCACACATAACTTTCCAGTCGCAGTCACTTTAGTAGAATTCTGCCACTATTCCCAGTCCTTTTGAACGCTAACAGGAATGCAGTGTTGCCAGTAAGAGGCCCTCCACGTCCTCCACTCACAGCCTGCTCCAGCCACACAACGATGCACCAGTACTACTACTGAATGTAGACAGCCTTCCTTACGCTGCTGTGGAAGAGGAAAGGGAGGCATCCTGTTCAGTAAGTCCGCTGCTGTTGCAACCCTTGGCGAGGACACTGAGAAAGGCTTTGTTGTGCCCAGAAACAGAGCACAAGTTCGCTTGAACCATGACTACTGATAACAATCATGAGTCATAAACACACAGATAATTCTGTCTGGGACGGGGAATGCTCAAGTGGGGTACTCAATGAGTTGTGGGTTGAAACATGTTTTATTCCAAAAGAGGTAGGATAATAATATGTAGAAGACAGGAGGATAAGAAAATAATACAAATACAGTGTTCTGTATATGCTAATAGTACCTGCTATTTTATGACCTCCACAGGTTGTATAAACTTCCACAGATAAGATATAAAATGAACCAATTTTTTTCAGGAAATATCAACACAGGTGGGTAGGAACTGCTTTTGAAATGAAAGGGAAGGAAAAGCAATAAAATGCTCTGATATTTTCCAAGTTTTCAATAATTGCATTTTATATGACTAAAGACCATTTCTTCAGAAAAGAGTTTATATTTATCAAGCTTTTATTGAGTAAGCACTAAACTAAGTATTCTTGAAACAATATGAGATGTGAGCAAAAACAAACTCACAAAGAAGTGTTAACTTCAGGTTAATTTATAAAAAAATCAAATGTTTTAATGTCCAAACCATTGCTGATTAAGAAAATGATGTATTCTAATATGTAGCCATTAACATATTGTCCACAAAGTTTCTATTCATATGGCAAAATATTCATGAGATAAACAGGAAAAGTAATGTGAAACAGAAAAATCAAGGTATTTGTTGAAATCCAAGTTATTCTGCCAAATAAAGTGGGTATACTTGTTTGCTTTCTCTGCTGAGAGAAATGAGATTGAAAAGAGAAGAAATGTAGTAGGAGAAAGAGTCAAATTATATGAGAAAATCACACAGAATTCTAAAGAATAAGAATTTCTAATATTCAATTTTAGAATTGCTTTGTCAAAGTAACCTCTGTTTGGTCCTCTAAGACCTTCACTTAGAGTCTCACACAAGCAGAGCTATTGTAAGAGAGGGATATTTGGGAGAAACTCAAAGACAGATACTGATTTCCCCTATGGGTCAATGCTTGGATAGTTACATGTGACTATATAACTCTAGCTGCTGCTGCTGCTGCTGCTAAGTCGCTTCAGTCATGTCTGACTCTGTGCAACCCCATAGACTGCCTGCTACCAGGCTCCCCCGTCCCTGGGATTCTCCAGGCAAGAACACTGGAGTGGGTTGCCATTTCCTTCTCCAATGCACAAGAGGGAAAAGTGAAAGTGAAGTTACTCAGTCGTGTCCGACTCTTAGCGACCCCATGGACTGCAGCCTACCAGGCTCCTCCGTCCGTGGGATTTCCCAGGCAAGAGCACTGGAGTGGGGCACCATAGCAGGTAAAAATATATCTACATTTATAAATATAGATAGAAAGAAGAAATTCAAATGAGAATTTGCTAAAGGTGGTAAACTGGAGCCTGAAGTGACCTTGACACTTGAGAAGGGTCCTGATCTTTCAAAAGAGCATGTGGTCCAAAACCCTATAGTGATCAAGTGACAGAGCCAAATTCACACAAGCTCTTAATATAATGGTTGCCTTTTTTTTCTCCTCAACTGCGCATCTGTGAGCTTTCCAAATCATATTTTAATGGAAATGATTATTTTGATTACTAGGAAAAATAACAGTAAAGAATTGAAATACATTTCGATACCTCCATGAAAGGACCATTGAAGCTGTCCAAGGACGCTTGGGCAACATTTCTGTCAGCAGATCGAGTGGCAGATAGTGTACCTGGTTGGAAAGGAAATTCAAAATGAGTAAGCAAAGGAAGACAGTTTAGACCCGGGAAAGAAAAGTCAGCATCAGAGAATTCAAATAGAACAATAGAACATGGATGGGTATTTTAAAGGAACAGAAAAATCTGGGAAATACAGATATTGTAGTTGATCAAATGGTATAGTCATTTGTTAATAATAATCACGGATTGTTTATTGAGAAAGTCCCTGTGATAAATGCTTTATATGTACTGCTTAATTTAAATATTTTAATGAACAATTATCACCATTTTATTTTTTTTTTAAAAAGAGGCACATAAGGATTAAATAACCTAGCCAATGTTACTCAGATACTAAGTAGTAGAGCAGGATCTGAACCCAGATAGCCCAACTCTATATCTGCAGAAGACAACAGTAATAAGGGCTGACTATGTGCTGGGCACCTTGTTAGAGGTCTCATGTGGATTATCTCTAGCATTCACAAAACAGCCTCTTGAGATAAGTGCTATTATTATTTACATTTATGGGCAGTAAAACCAGCTCATCCTGGCTTATGGGGAAAAGCAACATATTGGTTCATAACTTACCATAAGTTATGGTACAAAGATATTCTTATTCTCCCATTTGAATATAAACTTTGAGCCCCATGGAAAGAGGCTCACTATCATCATCATAAATCTGTTAATTATTTATATAATTATGTATTGATTCATTGAGAAGAAATTCTGTGATAACCACATGTTAGTGGTTTCCATGGTAAAAATGTAATGTAACTTTTAAGCAGGAAATATATTTCAGCATATCAAACTTGTTTAGCTATAGCTGCATCATTTTGTGAATTATCTGTGTGTTTATGATTCATGATTGTTATCAGTAGTTATGGTTCAAGCGAACTCAACTGATTTTAATATTAGCTGACATAAAGCATCATTAAGGTGATACATTTTGTGGATTTGTTGGAGGTAACATAAGGATAATGGAAAAGAAGAAAAGAAAAATGAAAATAAGAGAACATTTTAAAAAGTATGTTTCCCAAAGCTAAATCTAAACTCTTGGGCATACCTGAGATTGGTCTGTGCTGCTGTACTTCATTTCAGATAACTATAGCACCCCCTGGTGAATAACTTTCATATTTCATAATTTTCTCTAAATAGCATATGCTGCAAAATCTGCAAGTAGCTCTTAGAAATAGCTGCTTTGGTCCTGCGTTTTTTCCTTTTTGGTAAGTAAGCATGTGCCCAAACTAAATTTATCTCAGAAGCTATTTCAATACCAACATAAGTTTTATGTAACATGCAAGTTCTACTTCCAGAAACAAATAAGAATAAGGGGACTTGAGTATCTTGGATTAATCAAATTGGCTGCACAGTATGCTAACGTAGGGGCTTCCCAGGTGGCGCAGTGGTAAACCATGTGCCTGCAATGTAGCAGATACAAGAGATGTAGGTTTGACCCCTGGGTTGGGAAGGGCCCCTGGAGAAGGAAATGGTAACCTGGTCCATTTGCCTGGAAAATCCCATGGACAGAGGAGCCTGACAGCCCACAACCCATGGGGTTACAAAGAGTTGGGCATGACTAAGTAAACACACACACACTAACTTAGAAGAAGCAAAAGCCTGTAAATCTAGAAAGTACAACCAAATTTTTTCTTCATTTTTATATACAAATTTCAAATTTTCACTGGGCTGAAGCATATAAATACATTTACACTTCCCTACCTCTTAGATCTTTACTCTTCTGTCACTTTCTCATGACATTTTTATCGATCATCTTATTTACAAATACAGACCACAACACTTAGATTCCCTATGCCTTTCTCGGCTTCATTTTTTTTTTTTTTTACCATAGTTAGAATGTTCAAATAAATTTTTGTCCAAATCAAAACACTTTGAGATGGGCAAGGATGCTATTATTATTTACGTGGGGCCAAATAGGCAATGGGAACATTATGACGTATTCACCTCACTCATAGTACTGATCATCTTCTAATATATTTACTTTTTATTTTCTTTCATTTCTGCTAAAAATTCACAGTGAGCAGGGAGTTTTGTCTGTTTGGTTTTCCCCCTGTTTTTTCTTATTGCTATAATCCCAGTAACTAAAATAATGTTCATATTATAATATATGCTCCATAATATTGACTGAGTAAATGAACATGTCTACCTGTGGTTATACAATATAGCTGCAAAGTCTTGGTCACTTATTTCATTGAAGGGCTTTCCTGGTGGTTCAGATGGTAAAAAAAAAAAAAAAAAAAATCTGCCTGCAAAGCAGGAGGCCTGGGTTCAATCCCTGGGTTGGGAAGATCCCCTGGAGGAGGGCACAGCCCCAGGAAGGACACAAAATGAGTTGAAGAAGACTGGTCTTATGCAAAGAGTTGACTCATTGGAAAAGACTCTGATGCTGGGAGGGATTGGGGGCAGGAGGAGAAGGGGACGACAGAGGATGAGATGGCTGGATGGCATCACTGACTCGATGGACGTGAGTCTGAGTGAACTCTGGTGATGGACAGGGAGGCCTGGCGTGCTGCGATTCATGGGGTCACAAAGAGTCGGACACGACTGTGCAACTGAACTGAACTAAAGGAACTTTGGGGCTTCCCTGGTGGCTCAGTGGTAAAGAATCTGCCTGCCAACAGAGGAGACACGAGTTCGATCCTTGGGTGAGGAAGATCCCCTGGAGAAGGAAATGGCAACCCACTCCAGTATTCTTGCTTGGGAAATCCCATGGATAGCAAAGCCTGGATGGCTACGGTCCATGGGGTCACAAAAGAATCAGGACTTAGCAACTAAACAATAGTAGCAACAACAAGGAACATTGAGTTTAAAGGGTCTTAAAAAAATCATTTAAATGAATAATGATTACTTGTAAGTTGATTACCGCCATAAGAAGTTAAAACTAACTTGGAAGTTTGTTCAAGGAGCATTTAGGGATGTAAAGACAATTTCATTAAGTGGGTAAAGAGTGAAGAGTTATCACTAGGTAGAATTTAACAGAGGTGAGGGGAAGTGTTATGGTGGAAGCAGAGCTAACCATATGAGCACAGAGGTTTAAAAAAAAAAAAACATGAATACTTATTGATCTAACAGCAAGAAGTTCAGTTTGGCCAGGGGATGGGATCTATGAAGAGAAAGGAAAGCCAGAGAGGACTAGAAATAGGTCTTGAAGCCTTAGATGTTGTTTTTGTACCAGTAGTTGGATTTCTTTTATGGTCACAAATCAGATGATTTTTTGTTTTAAACATCTATTGTTTTCCACCACTGATAACATAAACATTCTGTGTAATCAGTGTAAGTGGGAACTTTTTTAATATATAGAGAAGAAAATAAAATCACTGCAAATTTCTCTGCCCAGAGTTAATCATTGTTAATCTTTTGTTCTTACATTTCCTCTACAGACCCATTACTACAATTGGGATACAGAAGACAGAAATAGATTGTACCCTCATTCTTTCACTAACATTCATTTTATGATTATCTGACTAATTAAGGACTCTCTGCAAACAGAGTTTTAATATTTACATACATTTATTATATGAAAATATGAAAATTTATTTACTTAATATCCTGCTAGTACATATTTACATTGTTTCCAAATACAGATAGAGCTATTTTTGAAATGGACATCAATAGTGTGTTTACCCTAATGTACCTGGGATACTGCCATTGGCCTGTACTTAAGGATTTTGTAAGAAATTATCCTATGAAATATTACCATAGTTGTTAGGTACTGAAAGTTTGTGTCCCTCCAAAATTCACGTTGAAGCCCTAGCCTTCCCCCATGACTACATCTATAGATAAAGCCTGTTGTTGTTGTGTTGAGTTAGTTGCTTTGAAATTTGAGACTTTCAACCAGTAAAAGTTAAATGCAAAATCTATCTGGATATCATCTGTAATACACAGAAGAAGCAAAGTTTTTAAAGGAGTATAGTTCTTTAAATTTTAAGACGAAAATTATGTATTATACAAATGTATAATGTATGCAAAACGTCATTTTCCAGGAAGCATAACTCTCAATTCAACCAATACTTCCAAGTTAATATAAATACCTCCTGTTCTCTGAAAATATCTGGTGAAAAATTAACTATATACATTGAAGTTTTTTTAATAATTATGTCTGAAATTAGCAAAACAAGAGAAAGAAAAGAGTCAATACATTACATGCTATTTTCTATCAGATCCATGTGGTACAGTGGAAAGAACATGGTTGTAGGAACCAGATGCCCTGGCTTCAATCCTTATCTCTATGATCCACGAAATACACAAAGCTGTATACACATATACATTCCTATATCCATGCATTTTCTAATCCTCAACAATGTTATGAATGAGGAAACTGAAACAGGGCCTAATGAAGTGCATGAAATCACAAAGCAGAGAAGTGACTGAATTTGAATTCTGTTACAATTTAAAGCCTGTATTTTTTCCCACTCCACAGAAAAAGAGGGGAGTAAATGCAAAACCTGTGAAGGGTCTGAAATTTTACCCTTTCTCAGTTTCACACATGCTAGCAGAAGACATAAGACTCCTAGGTCAGAGGCAAAAGGGCTTCATAGCACAGCAAGCAGCATGAGCTTCAGGTTTCAGTTCTCCCCCAACCCCCAAACACCATAGGTCAATGCAGAGAGGCCTAGGTGAATCTGGGCACACAGTTGGGTTTGGTCACAGCTTATGAACCTTGATTCAGGAAAATCCTCAGTCTTACAGAGTGATGACAGATAATAATGTCATTCTTTGTCCAAGAAAGAAAAGCAAGTATTAGTCACTCAGTCGTGTCCAACTCTGTGTAGACCTGTGGACTGTAGCCTGCCAGGCTCCTCTATCCGTGGGATCCTCCAGGCAAGAATACTGGAGTGGGTTGCCATTTCCTTCTGCAGAGGATCTTCCTGACCCAGGGATCAAACCTGGGTCTCCTGCATTGCATGCAGATTCTTTACCATCTCAGCCACCAGGAGGAAGATAATATTTTTACTATCCTGTTTGGTAAACAAATTTGCCCTCTACCTTTACAGAATATATAAAGACTCTATATCTTCTAAGACTGTTTGCTATATAAACATCTTTTAAAAGATACCCTGGAAAAAAGCTGTCACCAGCCCCCAACTGAGGGAAAAATCGAAATTAAATAGATCCTGAGGCTTGCGGGACAGTCTGACAAAAGCCCAAAGAGGTGTGATGAATCTGTGTTTGGTGCATGTTTGCATATATTCATATCTAAATCGGATTCAAATGTAGGTCTTCAGCCTCTAGGGTCCATGTCATCAGCCCATTCTCAAAAGGACAAGACATAAGGAAGAAATGATACAGGGTAAAGAAAAGAATAGCATCTTTGTGAAAGAGATTAGAAAAATTAGGTAAGATGTAAGGGTTCCAGTGAAGGAGACTATGCTTGGGGCAGAAATCCATCCTAGATAGGAAAATCTAAGCAGAAAATCAGTTGTACGAATTAAGTCCATCTGGAAGGACAAGCTCCATTCAATTTACTGAGCACTGAGGAAGTTAGTGTCTCCAGGGCAGGGGTAGATTTGTTTCCTGACCAGAATAATAAAGATAATGTCTCCCTCTGGGGCAAAGATTGTGCCGTTTAGTTTGCAGCCCCAGATAATAGCAGGAATAATTCCAGGTTTGGTGGATTTATAAGTTTTAATGCACTTCTTGCTCAGATTAAAATTAGCTCGCTAGTTGGCAAGGCTATGCTTGTTGATGAAAGCATTTCCAGGGAACAGAGACTGAGGGAGGAAGAAATTGACAGAGAAGAGATAAAGAGCAAAGTTGGGAGGTCACTCTTTCAAAGACAAAGAAAATGACCAAGTGAAATGTCAACAGTGAAAAAACACGTGCCTTTCCGCACAAGCTAAACTGCTGCAATCTTTGCCCAGGAATTAGAAGTGAAATGTCAAGCCAGTTTAATATCAGATCCTAAATGATAACAGAGCCAAAGAATTGGAATTTGCAAAGAACATGTCCCCTCCCAGTTATTTAAGAGAACATGTTATTAAACAACTCAGTTTAATTAGATCCAAACCAGTTTGAAATCCAAGATAGTACCCTTTTCTTATTAAATACCTAGTCACAAAATAGCTAAATACTTGCAGAGTCTCAGGAATGCTGCTTTAAGGAACTGTTTTATTTGGTAGAATATCATTTTTATGCATTTTCACTCTGGCAAGTCATCTTAGAGTCTGTTATATTCAAATCCTGCAATCACTTCTTATAAAAGGTAATATCATCTGCCATATTATATCAGTTATTTCCATAATAAAAGTTATTGCTAATGATAACATCACTAATTAAAATAAATGTGTGTAGAATTACACATATATGTGTATATATGTTATTATACACATTATGTATATATTTATATGATATATATGTGTATATATATATAAAATTCCACTAAGTTTCTAAGAATAACTTTAAGAATAAGCAAAGGAACATCATTTTTATCTACTTATGAGTCACTGTATAATCTCACTTTAATTTAAAGTTTTGATCCTAATAAACTTTTCCAGGTCTGAGGAAGCAAAAGCAATAATGGTTTATCTTCAAACATTGTATGGAATAAAGAATAATTCTCATGTTAACTTCATAAAATTGACATAAGTGAGCAAAGATTTTCCATTCAAGTAACTAACTTTTTTTTTATCTTTAATAATCATGTTTGCATAGAAAAAACATTTATAAGAGTATAAAAATGAAGAGAAATTCTGTCCATTTCTGCAGCTATGATTTGTTGCCTAACAAAATTGCTTTCATTAAATACACTAATATGGCTTGGAAAAGGATTTAAAAATTAAATATATTTCATTTCTAGACTTTTAGTAGAATTAAAGCAATTTCATATACTAGCATGTGTAAAAAATCACAAATTAAACATTTTACTTTAAAACTTATCATATACGGAAAATTATTTCTGTAAGATATTCAAAGACTATTGTCAAACTTTCCTGGTTTTTTTCCACTACGTCTATAAGCACAAAGAAATGACAAGCTTTAATTACTTCTTTAAGATTGTTTCAGTGTGTGTGTGTGTTTAGTTGCTCAGTTGTGTCTGACTCTTTGTGACCCCATGGATTGTAGCCTACCAAGCTCCTCTGTCCATGGAAATTCTCCAGGCAAGAATACTGCAGTGGTTACCAATGCCCTCCTCCAGGGGATCTTTCCAACCCAGGGATCAAACCGAGTCTCTCATATCTCCCACATTACAGGCAGATTCTTTACCGTCTGAGCCACCAGGGAAGCCTCTATATATAGAGAGAGAATCTATCAGTACAGTCATTCAGTAGTCTCCGACTCTTTGTGACCAAATGAATTGCAGCTCACCAAGCTTCCCTGTCCATCACCAACTCCTGGAGCTTACTCAGACTCATGTCCATCGAGTCAGTGATGCCATCCAACCATCTCATCCCCTGTCATTCCCTTCCCTCCCTCCTGCAATCTTTGGGAGCATCAGGTCTTTGCCAGTGAGTAAGTTCTTCGCATCAGGTGGCCGAGGTACTGGAGTTTCAGCTTCAGCATCAGTCCTTCCAATGAATATTCAGGACTGATTTCCTTTAGGATTGACTGGTTTGATCTCCTTGCAGTCCAAGGGACTCTCAACAGTCTTCTCCAACATCACAGTTCAAAAGCATCAATTCTTTGACACTCAGCTTTCTTTATAGCCTGACTCACATCCATACATGGACTACTGGACAAACCATAGCTTTGACTAGATGGACCTTTGTTGGCAAAGTACTGTCTCTGTTTTTTAACATGCTGTCTAGGTTGGTCATAGCTTATCTACCAAGGAGCAAGAGTCTTTTAATTTCATGACTGCAGTCACCATCTGCAGTGATTTTGGAGCCCCCAAAAAAGAGATTATCTCACTGTTTCCATGGTTTCCCCATCTATTTGCCATGAAGTGATGGGACCAGATGCCATGATCTTAGCTTTTTTAGTGTTGAGTTTTAAGCCAACTTCTTTACTCTCCTCTTTTATGTTCCTCAAGAGGCTCTTTAGTTCCTCTTTGCTTTTTGCCATAAGGATAGTGTTATCTGCATATCTGAGGTTATTGATATTTCTCCCAGAAATCTTAATTCCACCTTGTGCTTCATCCAGCCTGACATTTCACATGATGTACTCTGCAAATAAGTTTAATAAGCAGAGTGACAATATACAGCCTTGATTTACTACTTTCCTTATTTGGAACGAGTCTGTTGTTCCATGTCCAATTCTAACGGTTGCTTCTTGACTTACATACAGATTTCTCAGGAGGCAGGTAAAGGGATCTGGTATTCCCATCATTTTAAGAATTTTCCATAGTTTGTGGTGATCCACCCTGTCAAAGACTTTGGTGTAGTCAATAAAGCAGAAGTAGATGTTTTCCAGAACTCTCTTGCTTTTTCAGTGATTCAACGGATGTTGGCAATTTAATTTCTGGTTCCTCTGCCTTTTCGAAATCCAGCTTGAACATTTGGAATTTCATGGTTCATGAACTGTTGATGCGTGGCTTGGAGGATTTTGAGCATTACTTCCCCATTGTGTGAGATTAGTGCAATTGTGAAGTAGTTTGAACATTCTCTGGCATTGCCTTTCTTTGGGATTGTAATGAAAACTGATCTTTTCCAGTCCTGTGGGCACTGCTGATTTTTCCAGATTTGCTGGCATATTGAATATAGCACTTTCATAACATCATCTTTTAGGATTTGAAATAGCTCAACTGGAATTCCATCACCTCCACCAGCTTTGTTCGTAGTGATGCTTCCTAAGGCCCACTTGACTTCGCATTCCAGGATGTCTGGCTCTAGGTGAGTGATCACACCATCATGGTTATCTGGGTCATGAAGATCCTTTTTGTATACTTCTTCTGAGTATCCCTGCCACTTCTTCTTAACACCATCTGCTTCTGTTAGGTCCATGCCATTTCTGTGCTTTATTGTGCCCATCTTTGCATGAAAAGTTCCCTTGGTATCTCTAATTTTTTTTTAAGAGATCTCTAGTCTTTCCCATTCTATTGTTTTTTCTATTTCTTTGCATTGATCGCTGAGGAAGGCTTTCTTATCTCTTCTTGTTATTCTTTGGAACTTTGCATTCCAAATGGGTATAGCTTTCCTTTTCTCCTTTGCCTTTCACTTCTCTACTTTCATAGCTATTTGTTAGGCCTCCTCAAACAACTATTTTGCCTTTTTGCATTTCTTTTTCTTGGGGATGGTCTTGATCACTGCCTCCTGAACAATGTGATGAACCTCCATCCATAAGTTCTTCAGACACTCTGTCTATCAAATCTAATCCCTTGAATCTATTTCTCACTTCCACTGTATAATCGTTAAGGGGTGTGATTTAGGTCATACATGAATGGTCTAGTTGTTTTCCCTACTTTTTTCAATTTAAGTCTGATTTTGGCAATAAGGAGTTCATGATCTGAGCCACAGTCAGTTCACGGTTTTGCTTTTGCTGACTGTATAGAGCTTCTCCATCTTTAGCTGCAAATATAATCAATCTGATTTCAATATTGACCATCTAGTGATGTCCATGTCTAGACTCTTCTCTTGTATTGCTGGAAGAGGGTGTTTGCTATGACCAGTGCATTCTCTAGGCAAAACTCTTGTTAGCCTTTGCCGTCTCATTCTGTACTCCAGGCCAAATTTGCCTGTTACTCCAGGTATTTCTTGACTTCCTACTTTTGCATTCCAGTTCCCTATAATGAAAAGGACATCTTTTTGGGTGTTAGCTCTAGAAGGTCTTGTAGGTCTTCATAGAACCATTCAACTTCAGCTCCGTCAGCATTACTGGTCAGGCCATAGACTTGGATTACCATGATACTGAATGGTTTGCCTTGGAAATGAACAGAAATCATTCTGTCATTATGGAGATCACATCCAAAGTTCTGTATTTCAGACCCTTTTGTTGACTATGATGGCTACTCCATTTCTTCTAAGGGATTCTTGCCCACAATAGTAGATATAATGGTCACCTGAATTAAATTCACCGATTCAAGTCCATTTTAGTTCGCTCATTTCTAAAATGTCTATGTTCACTCTTGCCATCTCCTGTTTGACGACTTCCAATTTGCCTTGATTCATGGACCTAACATTCCAGGTTCATATGCAATATCGCTCTTTACAGCATTGGACTTTACTTGCATCAGCAGTCACATCCACAACTGGGTGTTGTTTTTACTTTGGCTCAGCATCTTCATTCTTTCTGGAGTTATTTCTCCACTGTTGTCCAGTAGCATATTGGGCACCTACCAACCTGGGGAGTTCATCTTTCCGTGTCCTATCTTTTTGCCTTTTCATACTGTTCATGAGGTTCTCAAGGCAAAAATACAGAAGTGGTTTGCCGTTCCCTTCTCCAGAGGACCACATTTTGTCAGAACTCTGTACCATCACCCGTCCATCTTGGGTGGCCCTACACAGCATGGCTCATGGTTTCATTGCTTGAGACAAGGCTCTGGTCCTTGTGATCAGTTCCATTAGTTTTCCTGTTTGTGGTTTTCATTCTGTCTTCCCTCTGATGGATAAGGATAAGAGGCTTATGGAAGCTTCCTCATGGGAGAGACTGCCTGAGGGCGAAACTAGGTCTTGTTCTGATTTGCAGGGCCATGCTCAGTAAATCTTTAATCCATGGGCAGGGCTGTGTTCCCTCCCTGTTGTTTGACCTGAGATCTTTGGTGGAGTTAATGAAGATAATAGAGACCTCCTTCAAAAGGTCCCATGCATGCACTGCCAATTTAGTGCCCCCAAGCCTGCACCACTGCTGACCCAGTCCTCTGCTGGAGACTCCTGGACATTCACGGCAAGTCTGGGTCAGTCTCTTGTGGGTTCACTGCTCCTTTCTCCTGGGTCCAGGTGTGCACAAAGTTTTGTCTGTGCCCTCCAAGAGTCTGCTTCCCCCGTCCTGTGTAATTTCTGGTGGCTCTATGGTAGACGTAATGGCGACCTCCTTCACAGGGCTTATGCCTTACCCAGGTCTGCTGCACCCAGAGCCCCTGCCCCTGCAGCAGACAACTGCTGACCTGTACCTCCACAGGGGACTCTCAAACACTCAAGCGCAGGTCTGGCTCAGTCTCTGTGGAGTCTCTTGGACGCACAAGGTTTTGTTAGAGCCCTCCGAGTGTCTCTGGTGGGTATGGGGTTTGATTCTAAATGTGACTTCGCCCCTCCTACCATCTTGCTGAGGCGTCTCCTTTGCCCTTGGTCGTGAGGTATATTCTTTTGGTGGGATCCAACATTCTCCTGTCACTGGTTCTTCAGCAGCAAGTTGTAATTTTGGAGTTCTTGCAGTAGAAGATGAATGCACGTCCTTCTACTCCACCATCTTAAATGTTGAGAGAGCCTCTATTCATATATAGATACGTGAATAAATGTTGGCAAGAATGTGGAAAAAAAAGGAACCCATACATTTTTGTGGGAATGTAAATTGGCACGAGATAGCAAATTGCCAACATCCGTTGGATCACCAAAAAAGCAAGAGAGTTCCAAAAAACATCTACTTCTGCTTTGTAGACTATGCCAAAGCCTTCATGTGGATCACAACGACCTCTGGAAAATTCTTAAAGAGATGGGAATACCAGACCACCTTACCTGCCTCCTGAGAAATCTGTATGCAAGTCAAGAAGCAACAGTTAGAATTGGACATGGAACAACAGACTGGGTTCAAATCAGGAAAGGAGTGCATCAAGGCTGCATGTTGTCAGTCTGTTTATTAAACTTATATGCAGAGTACATCATGTGAAATGCTGGACTAGATGAAGCACAAGCTGGAATCAAGATTTCTGGGAGAAATATCAATAACCTCAGATATGCAGATGACACCACCCTTGTGGCAGAAAGCGAAGAAGATCTTAAGAGCCTCTTGATGAACATGAAAGAGGAGACTGAAAAAGTTGGCTTAAAACTCAACATTCAGAAAACTAAGATCATGGCATCTGGTCCCATCACTTCATGGCAAATAGATGGGGAAGCAAAGGAAATAGTGAGAGACTTTATTTTGGTGGTGGGGGGTGGCACTCCAAAATCACTGCAGATGGCGACTGCAGCCATGAAATTAAAAGATGCTTGCTCCTTGGAAGAAAAGCTATGACCAACCTAGACAGCATATTAAAAAGCAGAGACATACACTGCTAACAAAGGTCCATCTAAGCAAAGCTATTGTTTTTCCAGTGGTCATGTATGGATGTGAGAGTTGGACCATAAGGAAAGCTGAGCACCAAAGTATTGATGCCTCTGTACTGGGTGTTGGAGAAGACTGTTGAGAGTCCTCTGGACTGCAAAGAGATCCAACCAGTCCATCCTAAAGAAAATCAGTCCTGAATATTCATTAGAAGGACGGATGCGGAAGCTGAAACTTCAGTACTTTGGCCACCTGATGAGAAGAACTGACTCATTTGAAAAGACCCTGATGCTGGGAAAGATTGAAGGTGGGAGGAGAAGGGGATGAAAGAGGATGAGATGGCTGGATGGAATCACTGACTCAATGAACATGAGTTTGAGTAAGCTCTGGGAGTTGGTGATGGACAGGGAAGCCTGGCAAGCTGCAGTCCATTAGGTCACAAGGAGTCAGACACGTGTGAGCAACTCACCTGACCTGATTATGTAAAACAGTAGTATGGCAGCTTCTCAAAAAATTAAAAATAGAATGACCATATATTCCAGCAATCCCACTGCTGAATAGATATCCAAAGGAAATGAAATCAGTACTTCAAAGAGATATCTGCCTTCCATGTTCACTGCATTATTACTCACAAAAGCCAAGACATGGAAACAACCTCAATGTCCTCTGACAGATGAATGGATAAAGAAAATGTGGTGTACATATATATACACACACACATACATTTATGAAAGTGAAGGTGGTATTCACTCAGTGGTGTCTCTTTGAGATCCCATAGACTATAGCCCACCTGATTCCTCTGTCCATGGAGCTCTCCAGGCAAAGTTACTGGAATGGGTTTCCATATCCTTCTCCAAGGGATCTGCCTGACCCAGGGATCGAACCTGTGTCTCCTGCTTTGCAGGCAGATTTTTACCATCTGAGCCACCTGGGAAGTTTTTATATACATACACACACACAGACATACAAACACAATGGAGTATTACTCAGCCATAAAAATGAATGAAATCCTGCCATTTATGACAACATGGATGAAACTGAAATGCTTTATGCTAAATAAATAAGTCACGAAAAAGATAAATACCATATGGTATTACTTGTATGTAGAATCTTAAAAACAAAGAAAATTTCGTAGAAACATGATGATGATTGCCAGGAACTGGAAGCAAGGGGAAATAGGGAAATGTAAGTCAAGGATATAAACTTTCAATTATAAGAATAAGTTCTGAGAATCTAATATACAATTTGCTGGTGAGTACAGTTAATAATATCAAAGTTACTAGATAATATATTACCTATAAGAATATAGATAATAATATTGCATTCTTGAAAGTTGCTGATGATAGATCTTAAGCATTCTCATCACAAAAATTAGTTAACTACATGAAGTGAAGGATATGTTAATTATATTGATTTTAGAATCATCCCATAATGTATGGGCTTTGCTTGTGACTCAAATGGTAAAGAATCTGCCTGCAAATCAGAGAAGAAACAAAAAGAATCCAGATTGGAAAAGGAGAAGTAAACTCTCACTGTTTTCAGATGACATGATCCTTTACATAGAAAACTCTAAAGACACCACCAGAAAATTACTAGAGCTAACCAATGAATATAGTAAAGTTGCAAGATATAAAATTAATACACAGAAATCCCCTACATTCTTACACACTAACAATGAGAAAACAGAAAGAGAAATTAAGGAAACAATCCCATTCACCATTGCAATAAAAAAATAACATACTTGGGAATAAATTTACCTAAAGAAACAAAAGACCTATATATAGAAAACTATAAAAGACTGATGACAGAAATAAAAGAGGACACAAATAGATGGAGAAATATATCATGTTCGTGGATTGGAAGAATCAATATAGTGCAAATGAATATAATACCCAAAGCAATCTATAGATTCAATGTAATCCCCATCAAGCTACCAACAGTATTTTTCACAGAACTAGACCAAATAATTCCACAACTTGTATGGAAACACACACAAAAAAACTCAAATAGCCAAAGCAATCTTGAGAAAGAAGAATGGAACTGGAGGAATCAACCTGCCTGACTTCAGACTATACTACAAAGATACAGTCATCAAGACAGTATGGTACTGGCACAAAGACAGAACTATAGATCACTGCAACAAAACAGAAAGCTGAGAGACAAACCCATACACCTATGGACACTGTATCTTTGACAAAGAGGGCAAGAATATATAATGGAGAAAAGACAATCTCTTTAACAAGTGGTGCTGGGAAAACTGGTCAACCACCTGTTAAACAATGAAACTAGAACACTTTATAATACTATACACAAAAATAAACTCAAAATGGATTAAAGATCTAAATGTAAGACCAGAAACTATAAAACTCATAGAGGAAAATATAGGCAGAACACCCTCTGACATAAATCACAGCAAGATCCTCTATGACCCACCATCCAAAGTAATGGAAATAAAAACAAATATAAACAAATGGGACCTAATTAAACTAAAAAGCTTTTGCACAATGAAGGAAACTACAAGCAAGGTAAAAAGGCAGCCTTCAAAATGGGAGAATATAAAAGCAAATGAAGCAACTGACAAAGAATTAATCTCCAAATACACAAGCAGCTCAATATCAGAAAAATAAAGAACCCAATCAAAAAATGGGCCAAAGAACTAAACAGACATTTCTCCAAAGAAGACATACAGATGGCTAACAAACACATGAAAAGATGCTCAACATCACACATTATTAGAGAAATGAAAATCAAAACCACAATGAGGTACCATCTCATGGCAGTCAGAATGGCTCCCATCAAAAAGTCTACAAACAATAAAACCTGGAGAGGGTGTGCAGAGAAGGAAAACCTCTTACACTGTTGGTGGGAATGCAAACTAGTACAGCCACTATGGATAACAGTGTGGAGATTCATTAAAAAAAAAACAAAAAACTGGAAATAGAACTGCCATTAGTTCAGTTCAGTCTCTCAGCCATGTCCGACTCTTTGCAACACCATGGACTGCAGCATGCCAGGCTTCCCTGTCCATCACCAACTTCTGGAGCTTACACAAATTCATGTCCATCAAGTCGGTGATGCTATCCAACCATCTCATCCCATCGTCCCCTTTTCCTCCTGCCTTCAATCTTTCCCAGCATCAGGGTCATTTCCAACAAGTCAGTTCTTTCCATCAGGTGGCCAAAGTACTGGAGTTTCAGCTTCAGCAACAGTCCTTCCAATGAACATTCAAGGCTGATTTCCTTTAGGATTGACTGGTTTGATCTCCTTGCAGTCCAAGGGACTCTCAATAGTCTTCTCCAACACCACATTTCAAAAGCATCAATCTTCAGCACTCAGCTTTCTTTATAGTCCAGCTCTCATATTCATACAAGACTACTGGAAAAACCATAGCTTTGACTAGACAGACTTTTGCTAGCAAAGTAATGTCTCTGCTTTTTAATATGTTGTCTAGGTTGGTCATAGTTTTTCTTCCAAGGAGCAAGCATCTTTTAATTTCATGGCTGCAGTCACCATCTGCAGTGATTTTGGAGCCCAGAAAAATAAAGCCAGCCACTGTTTCCATTTTTTCCCCATCTATTTGCCATGAAGTGATGGGACCAGATGCCATGATTCAGTTTTTTTCTTGTTGAGTTTTAAGCCAACTTTTTCACTCTCCTCTTTCATCAAGAGGCTCTTTAGTTCCTCTTTGCTTTTTCCATAAGGGTGGTGTCATCTGCATATCTGAGGTTATCGTTACTTCTCCTGGAAATCTTGATTCCAGCTTGTGCTTCATCCATCCTTGAATTTCACATGGTGTACTCTGCATATAATAAATAAGCAGGGTGACAATATACAGCCTTGACATACTCCTTTTCTAATTTTGAACCAGTCCATTGTTCCACATCTGATTCTTTCTGTGATTGTAGTTTTCATTCAGATAGAATGGATCACACTATTCATTCAAGTTAATTACTTTTCTCTTTGTTATAAATCACTGTACTCCTTTCTTGTTATAAATTGTTGTATCCTTGCTATGTAAGAATGTAACTTTATTTAGTGTTTTCTGAGCATGGCACCAGACTTTGGGACGAACAACACAAATAAGTCTTCTGGTTGACAAACCCTTATCAGAAAAGGGCCGTAAAATGTTAATTGGCCTTCTGGCCAGAAGATGATGTAAATCACCTAAGACTTATGTATACAACTAGGTATGCAGAGAGAAAGCCTGGTCTCGATAAGAGTCAGGGCTGCTGACGCTGCATAATTTTATATTATCCATTGATCTCTATGTACAAAAAAAGTTATAAAAAGTCTTTACTACAATAGAGGACAGGCCAGTCACTGGAATGGTTTCCCTCATGTCTTCCTTTCTTACTCTATTTTCTGGCTAAATTCCCATCTGGGGCATGGAGGCTCGCCGTATCTACTTACTTGCCCCAGCTTCTAAGATCCACGCAAGAGGGAGCCCAAGGTGGGGCACCCCCCGCTATTCAAGAGGACGCTGGTGGCCTAACGTAGATGATGCAAGTTCCTTGTCTGGAACTTTATTGGCTTTCCACGTAAACCAAGTTATTCAGCCTCTTTTCTCCACTAAATTTTCCTACTATACTATTTCTTCTTAATTTCTTTTATATTTCTAAATAAATAAGTTTTTCCTCACCTACACCATCTCCCCTTCGAATTCCCTGGATCCACTGCGGCAGGACCCTGGCAGACAGGGAGGCCTGGTGTGCTGCAATTCATGGGGTTGCAAGGAGTCGGACATGACTGAGCAACTGAACTGAACTGAACTGAAGAAGGAAGAGGCTGAACCAAAGCAAAAACAACACCCAGTTGTGGATGTGACTGGTGATGGAAGGAAGAAAAGCCCAATGCTGTAAAGAACAATATTGCATAGGAACCTGGAATGTTAGGTCCATGAATCGAGGTAAACTGGAAGTGGTCCAACAGGAGATGCTAAGAGTGAACATCAATATTTTAGGAATTAGTGGACTAAAATGGACCAAAATGGGCAAATTTAATTCAGATAACCAATACATCTATGACTGTGGGCAAGAATCCCTTAGAAGAAATGGAGTAGCCATCAAAGTCAACCTATAGGTGAAATCTCAAAAATAACAGAATGATCTCTGTTTCCAAGACAAACCATTGAATATCATGGTAAAACAAGTCTATGCCCCAACCACTAATACTGAAGAAGCTGAAGTTGAATGGTTCTATGAAGACCGACAAGACCTTCTAGAACTAACACCAAAAACAGATGTCCTTTTCATCATAGGTAACTGGAATGCAGAAGTAAGAAGTCAAGAGATACTTGGAGTAACAGGCAAATTTGGCCCTGGAGTGAAAAATGAACCAGGTCAAAGGCTAACAGAGTTTTGCCAAGAGAACACACTGGTCATAGAAAACACCCTCTTCCAACAACACATGGACATCACCAGATGGTCAATACCGAAATCGGATTGATTATATTCTTTGCAGCTGAAGATGGAGAAGCTCTATACAGTCAGCAAAAACAAGACCAGGTGCTGACTGAGGCTCAGGTCATGAATTTCTTATTGCAAAATTCAGACTTAAATTGAAGAAAGTAGGGAAAACCACTAGATCATTCAGGTATGACCTAAGTCAATCCCTATGATTATACAGTGGAAGTGAGAAATAGATTCAAGGATCAGCTGTGATAGAGTGCCTGAAGAACTATGGACAGTGGTGGTTCCTAACATTGTACAGAAGTCAAAGGAGACTAAATAATAACGATATAGTCATTAAGCATATTCAAGGTCTTTTACTCTTTCTCAAGGTCTACAGATAATATTCTGAGAAATATCCTGTGAGTTGTCTTGTAGATACCAAAAATCTAGGTGGAGAAGTAACTACATGATGACCAGACTGTACCCGGCACATAAACTGCCACAATTCCAAGAAGTGATCTCAGAGAAATGGGGACAAATGGACCCTGAAACTGAAGATTAACTGTACCTAAAACAACAATATGACGCTGGTCAGACCACCAACGACCAATCTAAAGATGACTGGCAGAGATGAGTGAGCCGTTACTGCATGTAGCTGCCACACCCGGCCCCCGGCTTCTGTCTATAAAAGCTCTTGCCCCATTGGTGCCCTGAGGGGGAGTCAGCTTTTGGACAGACGTGTGTCACCCCTCCCCTTCCAGTTGCTGCCATCTGAAATAAAGCAAATTTTCCTTTCCACCAACCTGACCTGTTTATTGGCTTTTGAGCAGTGAGTAGCTAGACCCACTCATGACTTTCAATAACAATTCCAGTTTCAAAATAGATTAAAAAGCAGTAGATTTTTAAGAAAATATCTGTTCCTGTATCAGATCTTCAACACACACCTGGAGTTGAGGCTGGTCCTTCACCGCCCTGTGATATTTCTCATCTGCTCTGCTGTTACCTCTGAGGACCCTACACCCAAAGAAGTGACTTCAAAGTTGGGATATTTCAGGCCATCAACTCCAACCATGCATCTTTCCTTTTTTACTTTTGGTCACTGACTTTTCCTGAACATAGCCTTTTGAAAAAATGGCTCATCACCTAACTACCTCATACTTTCTTTACAACTTCTGCACAATTAATTGTCTCTCTTCCTACTGTTTTCTTGAAACTCAAATTCATGTCACAGGGTTTTCTGGAAACTTGGTCCATTGTAAACACTCACCACTCCCTTCTGAAAGTGCTTTTTCTACTTCCTTATTATGAACAAATCCTCCTCTCCCACATCACTGTCTCTAGGGAAAGGTGTCTCATCTATCTATCAGCCACCTCAGATCCTGGAAAGAGCATTGCTTCTCTCATAGTCTTTCAATTTTCTTCTGACTCTGTGTACTAGCTCCTTGTTTTCTGAGTCTCTTTCTTCCTCTTGGCTGCTATCATCTGCTGACCTCTGAGTAATTCCTCCAATTCTTTGGAAATTTTCTATTTGACCTATGCTGCTGCTGCTGCTGCTAAGTCACTTCAGTTATGTCTGACTCTGTGCGACCCCATGAACTGCAGCCTACCAGGCTTCTCCATCCATGGGATTTTCCAGGCAAGAGTACTGGAGTGGGGTGCCATCGCCTTCTCTGTATAGCTTGTGTCTACTCCAAGTGCTTTTGTTATCTTGAGTCATCTTAACATCTAGTCATATTATCCAACTACACAACAGCGTTATAATTTTTGAACATCTGAGCTTCAGCTACCTTCAACTCTCTGCTTCAGTCGCTCTCTCCCAATGCACATCCTTGTCACCACAGGGTTCCCTGTTTGGTCTCTTTCAAAGGACTCTTCCTCCATCACTCTTTCTCTTCCTTTCAGTTTCTCATGCCCTTGCTGACAACATCCCTTCTACTACTAAGAAGGGCAAAGACCCCTGAGGCCTCCGTTTGCTTCCAATTTATCAATTCTTTTCTGATTTTCATTCCCTGAAGCCCATGGTTCATCACCAGAACTTCCCTAGCTAGTATCTCTAAGTCCCTAGTTCCCAAATCATTCTGCTGAAACTAACCAGGCCAAACTCTAACCTTGAAGAATACTACAAACTCACCTTGCTTGTTTACATACTTGGATGACCATGCTTTGCTGGAGAAAATTCATATAACTGTATGGCTTGGATTAATCATGGACTCTCATCTCCTACCCCAACTAGGCCCTTAGCACTTCCTGGCAATCCTTTTACAATGTCCTCTTCAGTTATTTATAGTTCATGTATTCTTTTTTTTAATTAATTTTTTTATTGAAGGATAATTGCTTTACAGATTTTTGTTGTTTTCTGCCAAACCTCAACATTAATCAGCCATAGGTACACACATATCCCCTCCCTTTTAAGCCTCCCTCCCATCTCCCACCCCATCCCATCCCTCTAGATTGATACAGAGCCCCTGTTTGAGTTTCCTGAGCCACAAAGGAAATTCCCATTGGCTATCTATTTTACATATGGTAATGTAAGTTTCCATGTTACTCGTTCCATACATCTCACCCTCTCCTCCCCTCTCCCCATGTCCATAAGTCTATTCTCTATGTCTGTTTTTCCATTGCTGCTCTGTAAATAAATTCTTCAGTACCATTTTTCTAGATTCTGTATATATGTGCTGCTGCTGCTACTGTTGCTGCTCAGTCACTTTAATCGTGTCCGACTCTGTGGGACCCCATGGACGGCAGCCCACCAGGCTTCCCCGTCCCTGGGATTCTCCAGGCCAGAACACTGGAGTGGGTTGCCATTTCCTTCTCCAATGCATGAAAGTGAAAAGTGAAAGTGAAGTCGCTCAGTTGTGTCTGACTCTAGCGACCCCATGGATTGCAGCCTACCAGGCTCCTCCATCCATAGGACTTTCATATATGCTAGAATATGATATTTATCTTTCTCTTTCTAACTCACCTCACTCTGTACAATAGGTTCTAGGTTCACCCACCTCATCAGAACTGACTCAAATGTGTTCCTTTTTATGGCTGAGTAATATTCCATTGTGTATATGTACCACAACTTCTTTATTCATTCATCTGTCAATGGACATATAGTCCATGTATTCTTAATATGGCTAATTCATACTTGTTCCAGGTTTAAGTGAAATACGCTAATCAATCAATTTTACCATAACCAATGTTATCAAAAAGTAATGTTACAGTTAACACATTACTTTTATCAGGCTTCCAGGGTAACAGAGAAAAACAGTTAACGAGATATCAACTGCTCATACATAAAGCTAAAAGGTTCTTTTAACACTTTAGTCACAAAACAGTTGCAGATTTTATTGATATAGCTCTGCTTCTATGTCTATTTTCCACATTAATCAGTAACTTCTTTGAAGAAGGAACTGAATCTTATTTCTATGTACAGCTCCACATAAGACAGATACTCAATAACTACTCCAGTCTGAATATATCTGGAAAGCAGTGAAAGTGCTTTCCTAAATACTCTAGAAGCATAAGATTGGCCCATGACTAAAAATACAGTTTATTTTAAAAATCTGAGAACACCCATATCAAAAATATATGAAAATATGGTCTGAATACCCTGTTCTAATTTAGGAAGCATTAAGCATGAGATATGCTTTAGTAATACTTTTTCAAATATGCTTTTATATTTTGAAAGTTACAGCATTTGAATGAGTAATTCAGTTTAAAATACATTAAGTATCTGTGATAGACTGATAATGGCTCACAAAGATTTTTCCGTGTTCTAATGCATAAAACATCTGGACATTACCTTATATGGCAAAAGATGTGATTCAGTTAAGGATCTTGAGAGGAGGAACTTCTGTATTACCGAGGTAAGCCCTAAATGCAAACACATATATTTCCTTATAAGAGAAAGGTTAAAAAAAAAAAAAGTAAAATAAATAAATCAAAAGAGAGAGGTAGACGGAGTGTGAGAGAATAACTTTCATTTTAAGTCCCTCAGGTTTTGGCAATTTGTTACAGCTCCCACAGGAAATGAATACAGTATCACTGGCTTTCAGACACTAAATGAGCCTCTAAAGACATGAAAATTGGAAAAAAATAAATAAATAAAAGTGGAGAGGGGCATGTTCCCTGACCACTATTAGCTCCCTATTTAGTGAGGAAAGCTAACATAGAAATTAAAGAGTCATCATACAGATGGCTTCCGTATTGGAAACATGTATTGTGGTTCTGGAAATAGAAGAGATACAATAAACTGATGAGGTCATGACCACATGGAGCAGCATCTGGAAATCAAAGAAATAAGAGTATGATAGGTCTAAAGAATGGTGAGCAAATTAAAGTGGTAGATGGAGTATCAATGATGAAGGACAGGCAAGCCTGGCATGCCGCAGTCCATGGAGTCGCAAAGAATCAGACATGACTGAGTGACTGACTGTACAACAAATAGGTGGTAGGGAAATTGAAGGGAGATGAAATTGGAATGGTAAATTATAAAGCAACGCATTATTCTTCAGACAACAAGAAGTCACTGAAAGACTTCAATGGGAAATCAATATGCCTTGATTTCTGTTTTAAAAAGATAACTCTGAGGCATTTATGTGGAAAACTCAGTTAAGTGGAATAACTCACTCCCCTGATGATACCCCAAAAAACAAAGTGTTACCTAACTAAATTGGTTCCAATAGCAGGCAGTGAATTTTCATTTGTTTTGGCAATATAGTAACAAGCTAGCATGTTTAAATACAACTGCCAGACAGGTCATTAACATTTCTTTACTCAGCCAAAATAGAATTTTTAATACCTCTCATTCCTAAAAGAGTAGGTAGATTTAAGTAGAGAGCCTCAATTTATCACATAAAGTATAATTTTAAAGTATCCAAATGGATATTTTAAGGCAAGAAACTGAGAAAGGTAGCCGCCTGGAAAAGATTTCTTATAGCCTGATTTCCCCCCTTTCTAAATACTGAGTAATTTCCTTCAAAGGCTATTAAAGGGAGAATAAATTCATTATGTCCTCATGGGTAAGAAATTATTAGCCTAATTAAGTCCCTTGTTCCTTCAGGGGGGAAAAAATCCCTAAGAAAGAAAGCTGTTAAGGAATTCTTAAAGGATAATAAATGTTGGTCTAAAAAAAAATACAGGAAGTAATATAAGCAAGCTGCTTCTGTTAAGCAGTGGCCAAACTGTACCAACAAAAATCTTACAGTTCTCACTGAGGAAGTAAAGAAAAACTACTTCCTAAAGTAGCCACAAGTGAGCGAACAGAAGTTAGAGATAAAAATCTACATTTTGTGGGCTTAACAAATAATGCAGAAATGCCAGACCAAAGACCCATTTTGAAATTCTTCTGCTCATCCAGCTTGGAGATATTTATTACATAATGAGCCCATTTTTTAGGATTTTAGAGCCCAAGCCACTCACTGACTGTTGACCAAGAATCACAAAAGCAATAGTCTTGAATTTTCAGCATTAGCACCAGTCCACAAAACAATGAGACCATGACCCAAGTTATATTTCAAACACAAACATTTTTATTTTCCATGATTAAATCAAGTCATAGATCTTTGCTTCACTTTTTTCTTTGATCACTGTAGCCCAAAGTAAAGTAAGGGGCCATGAACAAAGCCAAACAAACTATTTATTGTTGCCTGAATATTCCAGATTTACCAGTTGGTTGTTAGCTCTGCATTTCCCCACTGTCCCTAATAAGTCTTTCTTCTTCTTCTTTTTTCTTTCCCCCCTCTATTTAATAGACCCTGATTGTACATATGGGA
Organism: Oryx dammah; assembly: GCF_014754425.2. Lineage (NCBI taxonomy): Eukaryota > Metazoa > Chordata > Mammalia > Artiodactyla > Bovidae > Oryx > Oryx dammah. The sequence goes on along the minus strand of NW_024070188.1, from coordinate 16,571,479 downwards.
TATTCAGTGAATGGAGCAGATAAAGTAAGTGTTAATGAATTTATCACTATATTTGTAGTAGTCATAAATCCACTTGTAAAGCTCATGACTCTCAATGAATGTTTGACTGGAAAAAATAATGGTACTTGAAAAACAATGAATATCTATTGTCCTACTCAACCACACACTATAGACTTGGCATGAAGCAGGGAAAAAGTGAACAGTCCTTGCTCTTCCAGTCAGTAAATCTAACTTTACTGCTGAATCAAAATTTTATAACCAAAAACAACATTTGTAATACAATAGTAATTCTTTTTAAAAAGATAATGGTGAAAGTGTTGATAGATATGCACTGGAAACAGGATGTTGGACTTGGAAATCAAAGTGACAGAATCACCGTTTCCCAGCAAAGGCTCACATACCACAAGGGTCTAGTTCATTCTAATCTTGATCATACTTCTCTTAATTTACATAATTGTGCTAATTCTTCTGAACTTCAATTGTTCCATATTGTTTATCATGTACAAAGCATGGTGAGAAATATCAAGTAGGTATGTTGAGGGTAGAAATGGTGTGGTATCAGTAATATCTGGAATACTATACAAGGTTTCAGATCTTACCTGTGTGTGTGTGTATCTGTAAAGTTTTCTCTCTTATCCTAAAATCTAAGGAGTTTATACATTTAGAATTATCTGAAAGGATTATCAATCCACACTTAGATGTGGGTTTGGAAAATCTTCAGGACAATCAGTTCTCAACAACTCTATTTCATGCTTCCAGAGTCACAAAAATGATGCTTCTGAGGTAAGTATCTGAGACAATGCTGAATTTTAAAAAAAAGTATCCAACTGAACATTGATTGGATCAGCAAAAGATTTGCAAAATAAATTCTGAACTGCATTTTTGAAGTTAAAGAGATATTTTCCAGAAAAAGAAGAGTAAATGGCATTCTACTCAGTGAAGAAAAAAACAAAATTCTGTAAAGCAATTATCCTTCAATTAAAAAATAAATTTAAAAATACATGCTCAAAGTTACAGAAGCATGGAATAGCATGGGAAGTACAGAGAACAGAAAGTTATGCACTGTAGTAGAAGTCTGGAGGTATGGAAGAAGAGGGAAGATAAACTGAGGTCCCTGCCCCCCTACAGCAAAAGCTCGATCTTGGATTCTCATCTCTGCTTCCATCCTCTTCCTCAACATGGAGTCCAATCACATTTCCCAAATATTTATCCCAACTGTTGACTTCTCACTCTTGCTTATCCTACACCCCCAGGCAGCATGTTGTTTTAGGAAAAATATAAGTTTGGAACTGGACTTTTGGTTTTGGACTTTTTTTGGATCTGAACTGATTTTTTCTGGATTTGAATCACTGCTTTATAAATTACTAGTTGTATGGCCTTAAGAAAGTTACTTAATCTCTGAGTTTCTTCTCATGAAAAATGGGAAAGATAATGCTTTTCTTATAGAGTTATTCTGAAAATTAAATGAGATCATGCCTCTGGAAAACCTATGGCACATATTTATGACTGAAAAAAAGTCCTCCCTTTCCACTTCTCTGAGAAATCTCTAAGAAGGTATGCCTTTCAAAGGCAGATGATTCTGTTGTGAATTCCAGGTTCTGATACTACTAGCTATATGGCTTTGGGTTTAACTCTCTAATCCTCAGTTTTCTTATTAATAAAATAGAGATAATAATCCAATCTCAGAAAGCTGTATGGATTAGATAAAAGGCACCTCTTCCATTGTCTTGCAGATAGTTCCCCTGAAAGTTCTCTGAGCACCTATGAGAATGTGTTGATGATGACTCTACATAAAGCTCCTCACAGTCCTACTGTTACGGTTATAGACTAGTGGGAGGAAAAGAAGGATTCCATGTACCAAGTGCAATACATAGTACAGAGTTTCTTTTGATCTTTACAGCAACCTTGGAAATTAAGTAGGTGTCAGTATCTCTATTTCTTATACAAGTCTACCTGAGTTTCGCAGTGGTTAACAGCTTGTTCAAGGACACCAAAAAACAGAGATGGAATAATCTTCAATGTTTGTATTTACTTCAGAATATCAGCTGCCTGTTTTATCAGTCTGCAGCTCTTTCCCACTGTACATTAACATATGCTATACTGAGCTGCCTCTAGCTTTAAGAATTCATATATCCTTGAGGAAAATATCCCAGTATCTCCTGAATTTCATGGTTTATCAACATGGCAAGGAAAGTCAGGCTAATCTATAGTGGAAAATAGTATGTCTAGCTCCTGAAGCAAATTTAGGAGTGTAATCAACATATCTGTCTTACAATAGAAGAGGCTATGAAGTGACTTTTAACCCCATAAAATAGAATCAGAGCTCTTTCTAGACTTGGGTTCATCACATCATTAATATTTCTGGATTTTACTGAACACCGAGAATTCCAATATTCTAACAAACCAAAAAACTATTTTGAAAACTTGTAGCAATATTTAAATAAACTACTTTACACAAGAAACAAGCTTTAACCTTACCTGAAGAACAACAACAACAAAATTCTATAATTAAAAACAAAGTCTTAGAATAGCACATTTAATCATCACTGCAAAACACAGTGCTATTCTTGGCCATCAAAGTTTAAATAGATTTTATATGCCATAGTTATATCAGAAAGGTTGATAAGGGGCATTTTATAGTGCTGTTTTTAGAATAAATTCATAAACATGATATCAATTGAGAAATGAATAGTCATAAATCTATTTCTGAGCAGTGGGTGATTAAAAGAAACATATGAAATGAGTAGAATGATCCTTGTACATCTTTTTTTTTGTTTTATGAAAGATCCAAATCCGGTTCCAATCAATGGGAAGATCTTTGAAAAACCTACCTTTGTAAGACTGATTAGACATTTTTTAAGAATCCCACAAAACAACAACAAAAATGAAATCTGTTGAATAATATAATTTTTTCTCCAAATTATTTTTCCAAATTCTCTGCCAAAGCAAACACATGGTATGTGTTAGTCAGCTGGGTCTGCATCAATTCATCAGTTGTATGAACTGCACTGATTTTGTTGCCAAACCTATTACACTAAATCCCACTGTTTTTAAAACCTGACTCTAAACATCCTTTTAAGCTTGCAGAACATTCTAAGTGTAGTTTAAATGTAGACTATTTTTAAATTACTTTTTCTTTTTTTTAGCAAACTTTGGGAATATTCCTCTTGGATAGATCCCACATTATAAATTCTTTTGGTACCTGCTAACAGAAAGGTACGATATAAACCTTTGTCCTTTTAGCACAAAGTATAGAGAAAAGGAAAAGCTTATTTTCTCTATTTTTGTTAAAGGCTTTATTTAAACATTCCCCAAAGTAATAGGAGCTGTTAGAATAGTTTGACAAGAAACGTTATCAGATAGTTGGAATCTAGAATTTTAATATATAAATGTGAATTTTATTCATTCTCCTACAGACTCATGTCACTGAAAAGGTCACTTATTCTATCATAAAATAGAAATTATTAATCACCCTTTGATGATTTTTATAACCTTCACATAAAGAACATTATATTTACTGCTGCCCATGATGTTCAAAAATAAGGCTGATGATGATTACCATCTCCCTGTTTCAGAAGAAAAAAGACCTAGAAGAGAATAATTCTTTCTATGATTAAGTATAAATTTTTATTATAGCTATAAAAAAGTAACTAATGGACACAATGTGAATCTGCTACAATTTTCAAAAGGTTTCATTCTCAGTTTATGCCACATTCTAGTCTTTAATTGTAAATTTTAAGTTGAGCGAGTCTCCAATTCAAGATACCTGAGGTTTATCTGCCTAATCTGAATATTATATGTTAATGTAATATTATATGCCAACATCTCAGTAATTGAAAACTTCAGAAGAAAATATCCATAAAGCATCACCACCTCATCTCTCAGATACTTGAATCTGCTCCTATCTACTCTTTCTTCCCTCTGGTTAAAATGGATGAACTCTTTGTTCATTCTTTGCTCTCAGCAAATGCCAGCCTCTTCACTTGCTTTCTAATCTCATTTATTCTCTTCAACCCAAGAACACTGATTTAGCAATTCTCACTTCTCTCTCCTACATCATCAGCTTTTTACCCTCTTGTGAATTGTTCCATCATTGTATGAAAGTTGAAAAAAAAAAGATCTCTCACCATCATTACTTATTTCCCTCCTCCCATAAAAACTCTTTACACTTCCTTCTCTGTAAAGTAAAACTTCTCCAAATATTCAAGATTTTCTCCCACCACATTACTTAAACCGTTGTTCTTGAGGTCACCAAGGGCCACTTTTCAGTTCTTTTATTACTTTATCCCTCAGCGGCTGTCCATACAACTAGTCACTCCTCTGCCTGTAAACGTATCTTTGCTCCCAGGTCACTACAATCCCTGTTATCCTCTTTTTGGCCACACTTTTTATTCTCCTTTGAAGTTTCCTCTTCAGCTCTCCAACAACCTCCGAATGTTGAAACACCCAAAGGCTCAATTCTTGCATATCTTTTGTGTCCTCACTAAGTCCCTTTCGTCCAGTCTCTGCCATAATTCATATTTCCCAATATAGCCTAAACCTCTCCCTAGACCCCACGCCCAACTACACATCCTATTTCCACATGGATGTCTAAGAAATATTTCAGCTTTCCACATCCAAAACTGAACTTTTCACCTCTAACCTCTATCCACATGTGCTCCTCCCATGCTGATTAAGGGCAACTCCACACTTGTATTAACAGCTATTTAGAGAAAACATTTTACAGAGTTTTATCTCAAAACTCACAACACATCCACCGCAAATATCATTAGCTCTACCTTCCAGATATACCTGGAATCGACTGCCTCCCACTATTTCCCTCATTAGTCACTATTATAAGTCCACTGAATTATTGCCAATAGCCTCTTCAGGGGTTTCTCTGCTTCTACCCTTTCTCCCCTTTACACTTTTCTCAACACTGATAAAATATACGTCAGACTATGCACAATTCTCAAAATTCCCCAGGAGCCCTTTATCTCACTTAGAGAAAATCAGAACAATTCCAACAGCTACAAGGTTCTGTGTAGCTTCGCTTCCTGTGTCTTTGTGATCTTATCTTTTACAATCTCATGCATTTACAGTGTTCTAGTCACACTAGCCTCCTTTATGTGCCTTGAGTTTGTTAGGCATTCCCCCCACTTCAGGGCCTTCACAGCTGCTATTTGCTTTCCTGGAATTCTCATTTGTTATGTAACCCCATGACAAGTTTCCTTTAGCTCCTCCCAGTTTTGACTCATATATTATCTTCTCATGGTGTCCTTCTCTGAACATCTTATTTAAAATTGCAATTGTCCCCCTGAACACCCTCTCTTCCCTTCCCCTTGGTTTATTGCTCTTTGGCATCATTATAATTTAACATACTGCATAACTGATTTATTTAGTTAGCTTATTTCTGTCTCCCACTCTTCACTTGCAAGTTCCAAGAAGGCAAGGTTTTTTTGTGTGTCTTTTATTCATTCTCAGATAAAAAAGAAAGGAAAGTGTTAGTTGCTCAGTTGTGTCCAACTTTTTGCGACCCCACGGACTGTAGCCCGCCAGGCTCCTCTGTCCATGGTATTCTCTAGACGAGAATACTGGAGTGGGTTGCCATTTCCTCCTTCAGGGGACCTTCCTGACTATACATAAAGAAGACTTCATTAATGTGATTAAAGGATAACCCAGGTAAAGCTGACATAGAAAATTGTCTCTTGAGCCTTTAACTCTATACCAATTCTATACCTCTGGTTGGCCAGTTGTTTATTTACTTAGGTTTTAAGGTGAATGACCTGGAGCTATTTGTTTCCATCAACCCGACTATGAATCTAAAGGCAAAGTTGAAATGTCTGTTTTTCTTGCTATCCTCAGAAGAGATTGCTGTAAATCTCCTCTACGATTCTCAATCTGTTCAGCTTACAAATAGCTTATTATTTTCTGTAATCTATGTCATATAATAAAGCACTGCTGAAAAATTAAACAGAAGAAAGTTCATTTGCCATATAAGCTATGAAAATGATTTGCTGGTGGTGATTTTACCCTTCACTTGCAAGTCCTAAGAAGGCAAGGTTTTTTCATGCTTTTATTTATTCCCACAGAGCTGGTGCCCAGACAGTTGTTTCAAATATTACTGGGGCTCAATAAATATTTGTGAAATAAATACATAAGTAAGGAGTAGAGTCCATGCTGATTAAAAGCACAGATTTCAGTGTCAAGGAGACCTGGATATGAATTCTTGTTCTGCCTCTCACTTAAGTAATTTATCTTGGACAAGTAATTTTTCTTAGCCCCAGATTATTCATTATAAAATAGATATAATGATACTTAGCACTAAACATTTTTCCTATAAACCTGAATGGAAATAAAAAAATTTAAGCAAAATAAAACAAAAAAATGTTATTTAAGAGATGGGAATACCATCTTACCTGAGACAAGCAATACCATCTCTTACCTGTATGCAGGTCAAGAACCAACAGTTAGAACCAGACATGGAAAAACAGACTGTTTCAAAATTGGGAAAAGGGTACATCAAGGTTCTGTATTGTTACCCTATTTATTTAATTTGTATGCAGAGTACATCATGCAAAATGCCAGGCTGGATGAATCCCAACCTGGAATCAAGATTGCCAGGAGAAATATCAACAACCTCAGATATGCAGATGATACCACTCTAATGGCAGAAAGCAAAGAGGAACTAAAGAGCCTCTTGATGAGGTGAAAGAAGAGAGTGAAAAAGCTAAATTAAGACTCAATATTCAGAAAACTAAGGGTACATCAAGGTTGTGTATTGTTACCCTGTTTATTTAATTTGTATGCAGAGTACATCATGCAAAATGCCAGCCTGGATGAATGTCATTTAAATATGCCATGGTATCTGGTCCCATCACTTTATGGCAAATGGATGGGAAAAAAGTGGAAACAGTAGTGACAGATTTTATTTTCCTGGGCTCCAAAATCACTACAGATAGTGACTGCAGCCATGAAATTAAAAGACGCTTGCTCCTTGAAAGAAAATCTATGACAAAGTTAGCGTATTAAAAAACAGAGACATCACTTTCCCGACTAAGGTCTGTCTAGCTAAAGCTATGGTTTTTCCAGTAGTGAAAAAACGGTTTTTCTGGTCACTTACAGATGCAAGAGTTGGACCATGAAGAAGGTTGTGATAGTCAAAGTGTTAATCACTCAGTCAGGTCTGACTCTTTGTGACCCCACAGACCATATCCCACAAAGATCCTCTGTCTGAGTATCCTCTTTCCCACAAGTATTCAGGCAAGAATACTACATTGGGTAACCATTCCCTTCTCCAGGGGATCTTCCAAACCCAGGGCTCCAACCTGGGTCTCCTGTATTGTAGGCAGATTCTTTACTGTTTGAGCTACCAGGGAAGCATCCTGGTAGCTCAGACGGTACCAAGTTGAACAACAAAGAATTGATACTTTCGAATTGTGGAGAAGATTCTTGAGAGTCCCTCTGACAGCAAGGAAATCAAACCAGTCAATCCTAAAGGAAATCAACCCTGAATATTCATTGGAAGGACTGATGCTGAAGCTGAAGCTCCAATACTTTGGCCATCAGATGCAAAGAAGTGACTCACTGGAAAAGACCTTGATGCTGGGAAAGATTGAGAGCAAGAGGAGAAGGGGATGACAGAGGATGAGATGGTTGGATGGCATCCCTGACTCAGTGGACATGACTCTGAGCAAACTTCAGGAGACAGTGAAGAACAGGGAAGCCTGGCATGCTGCAGTTCATGATGTCACAAACAGTCAGACATGGCTTAGTGACTGAACAAACAATGGTAACCATCAAAAAAGTAATAAAATAAGACTGTCCAAATATATCTGATAAATTGCAATTACTTTATTTGACCATCAAGTTAATTATTTTCATTATTTCAAATTTACTCAAAACTTATTTTTCATTTGATAGTGCTATTTGATACTCATTAAAAGATGGTTAAGAAAATTACAGTAGATTTCTTACCAGTTTTCAATTATAAAATTACATTTTATAAATAAAATAGTTTTTTTAGATATACTTTCCATAAATAGTTCCATGTTCAATTTCAAAATGTAATTGCTCAATAAATGCATTTTAAAATAATAAAATAAATTTGGATGTTAATTATTTTGGTTAGCTCCAAGCTTACAATGACTTTTATTTTAAAGTTGTCTGATAGCCCTAGGCTGTAGATCTTATGAAATTTCTCTTGCCATTCTATTTATCCACAAGATTTCCCCAACAACCTACCTTCATGTCCAATATAAAAAGATTGCATTTCACAAAACCTAATATTGGCTATGTTCCCAGATACATAGATTTCTACCAGTCATAAATTTTTCTTGCCTTCTAGTGTGACTATCACCATCTCAAGCTTCAGTAAAATTAAATAATACTTTATTCCACAAAAATACTGAGGCTCCCTGATCTAGTCTACTCCTCTTATTAAAGAATAGGAAAAGTGAAGCACAGACACATCAAGTGGTTCAAGTTCACAAAGCTAGTCTATGAAAAAGTTGGATTTTGCCAAATAACCAACTGCCTGTTTTGTTCAGAGATTTTTTTTTTTTAACTTTACTCTGTGGCCTCAATTTGGAGAAGGGAATGGCAACCCACTCCTGTATTCTTGCCTGGAGAAATCCATGGACAGAGGAGCCTGGAGGGCTACAGTCCATGGGATCGCAGAGTCAGACACAACTAAACAACTAATACACACACACAGACAAGTACATAGCCTCAATTATCTTCTCAGCTTTATTTTAGAGCCAAACATCTTATTTATTATCTTAACACATATATGTATGGTTCTAACAAACATTTTACCATTGTGGAATTTTGTGACTGAAACTTTTCATGTGCCACTGAATATTGTTTTCTGGCTACCTATCTTATAATTTAAGTTATTGGTATAGAAAAAGCCTAGGAAATGTACATACATTTCAGTTATTGACTATTTTCATTAAATTTTAATGTTAAAAAACGTCAGATGTCCAACAATTGGTTTGAATTTTTAATAATTATTTATGGAGCATCTCATATTTGCATCTGCTTTTGAAACTGTCAGATATTCTTAGTTTTACATGATTATTTTATTTCACTCAGTAGCTAAGTCCAAAATGAAGGCAATATAGTCACCTTATTTGGCTAAGTCAGCCATCATCAAAAGACTGTAACAGTGTGGACCACAAATGATAACTTTCTACTGCTAGAACTTAGCTGACAACACAGATTGTGCCTTCCGATAAAAAAGTAATTCACAGTTATAAGTATCACATTTCAGATAATCATTTTAACCCCATAATCCAAGTTGTTGCCTCTAAGCAACCTATTTGAGATTACTGTTCTAATACCTATCTCAATTTACCAACAAATTAACATGCAAAATTTATTCCTGTTAACTGCAACTGCCAAGACCTAAACAGTCACTCAATTTAAAATTCTGTCCTGAGCACTCAAGGTCTCTGAAACAATAGAAGGTCTTGATATTACTGCTTGATTGACCTCCTGATCAGTTTATGGAGAACAACCTGTCTTAATTTGACTCAAAAAAACCATAAGTACTGGAGCATAGCAATTCATTGAGGGTTTAAAGTAGAACAAACCACAAGTAGGATTTTCCATTGAATGTATCTTTTTAAATTATTGTCTAAAATGACCTATCTTTTCCAGTGAATGGTGTGTCATAGAAGGAAATATCATTAATGACTATCAGAAATGAACTCCTGCACAATGAGACAGTGACTCTATACCCTAGCTGCACTGTAAGAGGCAAACTTTTATACTGAAAAATATTTTAAGAGCTGTAGTTTTTCCTCATCTCCTTTCCTCCACAAGCATAATATGCAGTAAAACTTGGTGAAGGCTGAAATAGGTATCTCAGGCTTTATGTTCCATATCCCTGAGTATGCCAGATTATCTTCTAACACTCATTTTGTAATGTTCTGCCTTGCCTGGTTTTTAAATATTACAAAGAAATATGTTTCTAATACTCTTCTTGGAAGATTAATTCTCCTCCAATCTTTAATGTTATATTCAATCCTTAAAACACCCATGTAAATTTTTTCTCACAGTGAGAATTTTACTTGTTGAACTTTTTTCTATTACAGTATAATAGGACTTTATATCTTGAAATAAAAATATATATCCTCCACAACAGGGTAGCTACTTAACCTGGTAATATTTTACGTATGTGAGTAATGAGATGACTTCAGCTATTCAAAAAGCAATAGTAATTCATTACCACACCCAGTTGAAATTATTTCCTCCTTTACAATAGCAAAGATGAAGCAAAATAATCTTTAAAAGTAAAATCACAGGTTTTAAAATGGTAACTGTTTCTGGTGCTGTGTGACATGGAAGGAAATGTGACTTACTTAGAAATTTCTTAAAAACAGATTCTCAATTATTTTATTAGCTATCATTTTCTGATACTTTTCAATTTTATTTTTTCCTTTGTTCTTATTTTTCATTCATTTTCCAATATTTGGCAACAGACTCAACGAACACACTTCTGTGCTCTAGAATTGACTCAGTACACTGTATACATGCAAATCTTAAAGTTGAGATATTTTATATCAAGACAAAATCCAGTAATACATGGAGGTGCGTGTGTGTGTGTGTGTGTGTGTGTGTGTGTGTAAATCCCTTATTTTATCTAAAACTTAGAAAATCGTAGTTCTATTTTCAAGGTAAAGTGCTAGTAATAAATTCAATAAGGTACACTATCTTTTAAATTGACCCTGTAATACTGTATGATATCACTTATATGTGGAATCTACATATAGATACAAATACAACAAACAACCGAATATCGCAAAAAAGAAGCAGACTCACAAACAGATTCAAATACAACAAACTAGTGAATATAATTTAAAAAAAAAAAAAGAAGAAGCAGACTCACAGATATAGAGACAAACTAGAGGTTACCAGTGCGGAGAGGGAAGAGGAAAGGGGCAATATAGGGGTAAAGGATTAAGTTATACAAACTATTAGGTATAAAGTAAGCTACAAAGATATATTGTACAACACAGGGAATATAGTCAATATTTTATAATAACTATAAATGGAGTATAACCTTTAAAAATTGTGACTCGCTATAGTGTACACCTATAACTTATATAATATTGTACAGCAACACACTTTTAAATTTTAATTATATTAAAAAATTGATCCTGTAAGACAAAATCTAATTCATATCTGGGAGCATTAATTGGTGAATAAGCATGAGCATTATTACACTATAATATTGCTTTTATGATTTGTATAAAGTAAATGGAACTATGTTTATTGTGAAATTATTTTGACAATATCAACTCCTGGGAAAATAGACGTGAATTTTTTTCACTAAAGTGCTTTATTTGCTATAAAAACCTGCTGTGTTATAACTCAACAAAGCAAGATGTTGGTCAAAAAGAAAGGCTTTTCAAATGAGATATTTTGACCTTGAGATCAACGAGAAACAATTCAGAAGTAAGAGGCACAATAGAAGCGTCTATGAATCAAGAGTAAGACTTACCACTGATTATTGCTTCATTCAACAAGCATATGTTTTTCACTCATATCACAGTCCAAATGGGTTTTGCCAACCACAACTGACCTTTCCTGGTGATTTGGTATCTGGCTTCTCCATCTTGTTGTTGAGATCTTCCAGCACCTCCGCAGTGCCCTCTACATTCAGGCAGCCAGTGAGTGAAGAGCAAAGCTGAAGAAAAACATCCAAGACGGTCTACAGTTAGGCTCAGTACACATCACTCCCACCACATTTATAGGGCCAGAACCAAGAAAGTGGCCTGACCTAACTGCAACAGGGATCCGGAAATCTTGCCTTTGGGTGTCCATGAAAAGGAAATGGAGTTGGTGAGCATTAAGATTTGAATCCTGTCCCCAAAAAAGCTTATGTTAGTGCCCTAACATATATAATCTCTAGTACCTTAGAATATTGTATTTGGAAATAAGGTATTTACAGAGGTAATCAAGTCCAAATGAGGTCATTAGCACGAACCCTAATCCAATCTGACTGGGGTCCTTACAGATAGGGCCAAATTTGAACACAGAGACAGACATGGATACAGGAGCACATCACAGGAAGAGAGAGAGGGAAAAAACAGCTAGCCACAAGCCAAGAAATGCCAGAGGCAACTAGAAGCCAGGAGAGATCTGGAAGAGATCGTTCCCTAGTACCTTAAAAGGGAGAATAGCCCTGCTGAAACTTGATTTTAGGCTTTCTGCCTCCAAAACTATGAAACAATACATTTCTATTGCTCTGAATCACCCAGTTTGTGGTTGTTACTGTAGCCCTAACAAACTAACACAGAGCATTTTGCTGGTCTCTGTCACCCTTCTATCTCTGGTAAATAGAGGCAAGGTTATTCAGAAAAATTCTTCCAAAGAAATCAACCAGCAAAAATTCTGGGTAAAATATTTGTGCGTGTTGCTAAGTTGCTTCAGACAAGTCCGACTCTGTGCGATCCCACAGACTCCAGCCTGCCAGGGTCCTCTGCCCATGGGATTCTCCAGGCAAGAACACTGGAGTGGGTTGCTATGCGCTCCTCCAGGGAATTTTCCCAACCCAGGGATCGAACTCACGTAAACCTACTTAAAAGCATCAAAGAAGTGACAAGGTAAAAGAATACTAGTCCAAGACAGGTTGGTAGCCAAGATGGTAGAAAAGGATGACCATGAAAAAGGATAGCAAAATTATAGCTACTTACATTGATAAGCCTCATGAGAAGAATTGACTCACTCATTGGACAAGACCCTGATGCTGGGAGGGCCTGGGGGGCAGGAGGAGAAGGGGACGACAGAGGATGAGATGGCTGGATGGCATCACCGACTCGATGTACATGAGTTTGAGTGAACTCCGGGAGTTGGTGATGGACAGGGAGGCCTGGCGTGCTGTGATTCATGGAGTCTCAAAGAGTCAGACACGACTGGGCAACTGAACAGAACTGAACTGACATTGATAAGGAAAGCCTGAACACTAGCAGGAAAATATCTTCTACAAGTGAAAACAGAAGAAACCACAAGTAGGCAGGTAGGAGGAGCAGAGATGTGGTATAGTCAAGAACCATACCAAGGGATGGTGACCCATAACTGGAAGATAATTACAATTAAAGAGGTTCTCCTAGAGAAGTGAGGGGTCAACGCCCCACACTGAGCTCCCCACCCCCAGCCCACACCAGGAAGGCCAGCCCCCAGAACACTTGATTTTGAAGGTGCTTACTTTTGGGAGAGCCACAAGGTTGTAGGAAATAGACTCCAGTCACAAGGTGCATGCAAAATCGTGAGACCCAGGTCGGAAAATCCTCTGGACCCAGGTCGGAAGCAGTAACATGAAAGTTGTCTGGGTCAGACCCACCTGACGGTCTAAGAGGGTCTCCTTGACACAGTGCAGGCAATAACCGTTTTTGGAGATCTCCTGACACCACAAACCTGAGGTGAGGGCCAGCGGCCATTTTGGAGCCTCCCTCCCTTGAAGCGTATTAGGCCGGGAACCTGGCCCCGCCTACCCGCCTGCCAGCACCGGAACTGGGATCCTCTGGCGGTATCACTGACCCGACAGGCCACCTGCATGAGGAACCCCTGAGCAACCAGCCTCCTGGGAACACGGCCTGCACAGGAGAGAGCCTGGGACCCGGCTCCTCCCGCCAGTGCAGCGGCACGAAACGCAGGACGCCAGGAGCCATCAGGTAGTCGTCAGGACCTTTCCCCGCCCCGCCCCACCCCGCAGGATGACCCCAATTCCAGAAACCTGAAGAACTGCTGTGGGAGAACGTGGGACCTTGCTCTGCCCACCAAAGGGCCAGCACCACCTCAGTGACCCCTGGGCCTGGCTCTTCCCACCTGATACTCTCTTCAGGCGTCCGCCTCACTCACCAGTGTATGTCATCAGCCCGAGGATCACCCAGTCCTGACCCCACTCACCAGTAGGTAGCCCCCAGCCCCAGGACCATGGCAGCTCTGCAGCCCGCAAGCACTGGGTCCTGGGGTCTCTGGCTGCAGAGTCCTTGGGGTCCTGGGTCCCGTGCCTGTGCACTGAGTGGGATATGAGGTCGGGGGTCCTGAGCCCTCTGCTAGACAGGTTCCTAATGGGGAGCATCTATGAGTTCAGGAGTCAAAGCAGCCCACCGGCTGGCTGATGGGGGCGGTGTCCCCACCCAGTAGAAGCCTGACAGGCGTCCCAGTCCTGGAGCCTCCAGGCTGTGAACTGGGATGAGGCTGTGTCTTTGTGCTCAGAGGTAAGAGATCCTCCTGATCTGCAGTCTCCTTTCAAACTACTGTTTCTGGCCTAGGTCTCATATCACGTAAGGTTTTGTTGTATGCCCTTTCAGAATGGACTCTATTTCCTCCAGCCTTCTGGGACTCCAGAAAGTAAGTGCTGCTGGCCTTCATGGTCATGTTCTGGGGTCTGAACATCTTGGTGCAGGAACCCCGGGCTGGGGCACCCAATGTGAGAGTCAGAGCCCTCATGCCTTTGGGAGAATCTCTGTAATTGTAATTATCTCCCATTTGTGGATCACCCACCTGGCGTTATGGACTTAACTGTTCTGTCCCTCCTACCCATCTCCCTGTGGTTCCTTCTTTATATCTTAATTTTTCATCCATGATTGTTCTGTAAATAGTTGTAAATTTGACGTGACCATGAGAAGAGATGAGCTCTTGGTCTTTCATACAGGTCAAAATAGGGTTTTAAGCTCTGCTGTGTACACACAACATCACAGGCAAAATTTTGCCTTTAGTACAGAAAAACAAACTCCAGAAGATAGTGAAGGACAGGGAAGCCTGGTGTGCTACAGTCTATGGGGTCAAAAAGAGTCAGACACGACTTAGCTACTGAACAGCAAAGAAAAACAACTATAGAAAGTCATTCATTCTCAATTTTATTTTCTCATTAAATTAGTCAAGTTTTGAATGTTAACTTTTATCTAGTTTCTCCAAAATGCTTTAGGAAATACAAAGATCCATACAGAAGGTTTCCTGCCTTCAGAGATCTAACCAAACAGTTAAGGAGACTAAAAGTTCTAAAACAGAGAATAATAAAATATGAGTAAATTAAGTTCAGTTAGTAAGATTTAAGTGGAGAAGGCAATGGCACCCCACTCCAGTACTCTTGCCTGGAAAATTCCATGGACGGAGGAGCCTGGTAGACTGCAGTCCATGCTAAGGGTTCAGACACAACTGAGCGACTTCACTTTCACTTTTCACTTTCATGCATTGGAGAAGGAAATGGCAACCCACTCCAGTGTTCTTGCCTGGAGAACTCCAGAGACGGGGGAGCCTGGTGGGCTGCCATCTATGGGGTCACACAGAGTTGGACACGACTAGACTGACTTAGCAGCAGCAGCAGTAAGATTTAAGTAGGGATGCCATATTCATACTTAAGTAAATCTATTTTATGAAACATATTTTTCTCCTAAGAGATGAATATATCTGAACCCTCAGTCTATATGATGATGGGAAGTGTCTTTCAATCCTTGTTTGTCCTAGATTCTGTAATTAGTGTTATATTTCTCCACAAGTATATAAATATCACTGAATTACTTCAGGCCTGTTGAATTTTTATTGCCCCCTTCCAGATCAGATTAAAAAGAGAAAAAAATATCAAATAAATATTTTATTCCTGCAAGAACTCTATTTAGTGTAATAATTTATATTCTGCATCTAGTTTTCTGAATTCTATTTCCTAAACTCTTGGATCCTCAAGCCATATTAGAAAAGATGCAGGATTTAAACAAACATGAATAAAAATAAGCTCATTTCAAGTAGAGAATCTATAGAGTAATGAATTTTAATTTTTTTTTATTTGCAAGTGAGGGAGGAAAGAATTAAACTCTCTGGTTTTCAATGGAATGTAAGACCACAGAATAAGAATAAGGTGGACCTCCAATATTTGGGCAGGTGTTGAAAAATACGACCCTGGATAGGAAAACTGTTTGAAATCTAATAGGTGTCTGTGAGAGTGCTTTCACACACACACTTATTTTCTGTGCATTATTGAAACTGATTCATTACAAACAACCTCAATAGCTAACTACTCTTAAAAAGTTTAAAACTACTGAATAAGAGAAAGAAAATTAGCTCTCTGATACCAAAAGCATTCATCTTCTGCTCCACTGCAAACAGCATACTTTGACAAGTCTGTATACTCTGTGAGCTAAAGCACATGAAAGATTTTGAAAATGTAAATAATTAAAGAAACCCAAAATATGTTCTTATTAAATTATTTGAGGGTAAACATTCCAAGAGATCCAATTTCTCTCACAGTACGTGTCTTTATAGAAACAGAAATACATGCAAGCCATATTTGGGCTTTAAGGGAACCTCAAATTCTTTAAAAACCACTTGGAAACTTCCAATACAATCAGCCAAGCTAGAATCCAGGCACGTCTCTAAAAGAGCCACCATTGTCAGATTCTCGCAGATGGTTATCAGAAATCAAGTCAAATGAGTCGAAAAGAAAAGTTCAAAAGATGAATAAAATTAAGATCCAGCTGTTGAGCTGATCTCTATCAAGTAGCAAAAATATTAAAATGTAAAATCAAACCTGAATATGAACAATGTAATCATTAGGATATTCTAACTTACTGTGAATAAAAATCTTGCCCATCACTGATGTAGCAGGAGTCTAAGCGTATGATTTAAGGATACCAGAAACTGGTGAGAGAGAGAGGTGGGGACAGAAGGGGAGGGGGAAGGATGGAAAGCTGATGATTTTATAATGAATTGGTTACATAAGCCAGAGGATATGAATTTCTTTAATGTAAAACTGAAGTAGAGGGATTAGCAGGCCAAACCAAAATCCACTAAAAAGACATTTACAATTGTGTTTTAAAATTTGTTACAAGCTAAAAAAAGAAAAAGAAAAACCCATTTCTATTTCCTAGGCACTAAAACATAAAAAGATCCATCTGAAATAACTGGAAAAAGACAGAATCCTGAAAATAGTTCCTATCTTAAATATCCTTACATATTCTTTGTTATTATAGGAAAAATTGAAATAATTAGTGCTTAATGAACATATATAAACATCCAGTAATATCAAAAATTATCCCACTAATTGACCTAACTCCCAGTCTAGGTAAGGAAAATTATACTGCTTTTTCATTTTACAAAGAAAAGTTCAAGAATCGAGGTTCAAACTTCAATAATTTAAGCAAATTATATAAGGAACTGAAATATTTGTGTAAAATAAGGTAGAGTCTAAAGAACAGTGAACAATTTGCATCATTTCATTTGCTTAGAAATATTAAAATGTATTTTGGCACGCTGTTTTGTTTCTTATTTAGTTTTAAAGTTCCTATAGATAACTTTGAAACTATCCCATCAATTGAAATTTAAGAGTTTACTATTGGTATTTAAATCATTTTACTACAAAATGTGGTGTGGGGAAGACGTGAGAGTCCCTTGGACTGCAAGGAGATCAAACCAGTCAATCCTAAAGGGAATCAACCCTGACTATTCATTGGAAGGACTGATGCTGAAGCTGAAACTCCAATACTCTAGCCACCTGACGCAAAGAGCCGATTAGAAAAGACCCTGAGCTGGGAAAGATCGAAGGCAAGAGGAGAAGGGGACAACAGAGAATGAGATGGTTGGATGGCATCACCGACTTGATGGACATGAGTTTGAGCAAGCTCCAGGAATTGGTGATGGACAGGGAAGATTGGCGAGCTGCAGTCCATGGGGTTGCAAAGAGTCGGACATGACTGAGTGACTGAACTGAATTGAACTGAACTGAACTGACTACAATATGTAAAACAGGACATAGTTCCAATAGTTTAAAATTTAAGACTGGAAAAGCTTACCAGAGATCTTGATAACTAAAATGTTATACTTTATTAACTAAGGGAATATTGCTAATTATAAAATGTTTATTTGGTAGCTGAGTAAGAAAAGTCTAGAAAACCATACCTTTTAACTTCCCAAACTTTAACATTCTAGTAAGGAAGACAGAACTGTACATGAAGCATGAATCAACAGCCTTAACTGGCCCTCTGTCTTGGTCTGCCAAGTTATTTTTCTAGTCAGCTAATTATTCACAACCATGTCTAATTTCTTCTATTCTAATTAAATCTCCAAGTGCCCCTATAATCTATCCTAAGTCTCCATTTGATTTTCAGCAAGTTATCAACCCTCCT
The DNA here is from genome assembly GCF_014754425.2 of Oryx dammah. Classification (NCBI taxonomy): domain Eukaryota; kingdom Metazoa; phylum Chordata; class Mammalia; order Artiodactyla; family Bovidae; genus Oryx; species Oryx dammah. Next base: position 16,553,369 of record NW_024070188.1, on the reverse strand, counting down.
ACATAGCAAAGGAGATACAAACCACGAAATAGGGTCTGCAGCTCCCCACAGGGAATCTATAAACCTGCATCTATCTGGGCCTACTGATAAAAATAAGGAAGATGCCTCTCCTCTTATCAAGACCAATACCTAACCTGTGTGCTAGAGTCAGTTCTCCGATGCTTTACTTTTTGTATTCTCCACTTGCCCCATTTTTCCGTCAGTATACACAGTCTCAAATCTCTCTCATCTTTACAACCTTCCCACAGTTCCCATTTGGCTACTATCCTGTTTCCCTGCAGAACAAAATTACCCAGGAATGTGGGTTTATGTTCACAACTCCCCTTTCCTCACTTCTTTCCTACTTTTCGGTAGTCTGAGCTCTATTCCCCAGTACTTCTTCATATCAGATGTTCACTACAGCAATCAGTGTATGCCATATTGCCAAACACAAAAGCGACTTTTCCGTTTTCATTGTATTTGAGTCTTCAGCAGTAAAGGCCAAAACAGTTCACCATTCTCTTTGAAAAACTTTTCCTTTAACTTTTTCAATACTGCATGCTCCTGGTTTTCCTCCCACCTCCCTTTACTCTGCCTTTAAGACTCTCCATAAACGAGTCATTCTTTTTTGCCCAGGCTTTCAATGCTGTAGTTAAGACAAGGTCTTAGTCCTCTTCTTCTTTAAGTCCACAAAAGGGATTGTCTTTTATGGACTTCCCTAGTAGTTCAGCTGGTAAAAAATCTGCCTTCAATGCAGGTAGACCCTGGTTCGATTCCTGGGTGGGAAAGATCACTGGAGAAGGGATAGGTTACCCACTCCAGAATTCTTGGGCTTCCCTGGTGGCTCAGTTGGTAGAGAATCGTCCTGCAACACTGGAGACATGGGTTCGATCCCTGGGTTGGGAAGATCTCCTGGAGAAGGGAACAGCTACCCACTCCAGTATTCTAGCCTGGAGAATTCCATGGACAGAGGAGCCTGGCAGGCTACAGTTCATGGGGTCTTAAAAAGTTGGACATGACTGAGCGACTTTCACTTTGTCTTTTATAATAGTACATTTCAAATAATAAATAACAGAATTAATTTTTTTACAGATGAAAATATTAAGGCTCAGAGAAGTACAGTTATTTATCCAAGCATTCAGGAAAACACTTCTTACCTAATCCAGATGCTTTCTTGTAGGGAGACCTCTTAGAGAGTAACACTTTTGTCCTCTCTTACTACAGCCTTACATGCTCCTCTCCATAGCAAGAAGGGAGTTGATATCATGGCAAATTTGGTAGAAGGAACTGCACATTCTCAAATCCCATTTAATTCTTCTCCCTCTTTGGTATCTGCCTGCTAACTACAATCAAACATTCACCTACTCTTCTATACCATAAATTTAAAGAGACAGGCCCTCATGAAGAATGCCTCTCATTGCCCAACTAACCAATGACTAGGTAACTGTTATAAGGGATGAAATATGAGAAAGCCCTCTGAACTAACAAATTTATTAAGTTCCCCAACAGTTTTAAAGGAGAAAACTATTGTTTCATTCTCTCTAAATATGATGTTTCTGTTTCAATTGGTTTAGAACATGGATGGAGAAAAGAATTTTTATGTACTAATTTTCAGAAAATACTTAATATCATATAAATGTATAGATAGGAATATTCTTTTTGAGGCCTCCAGACTGATGGAACAAAAAAATAATGGAAATCTGTACAGCTGATGAAAAAGAATCTTAATCTCTTAAATTATTAAAATATCAGATAGGTAGATATCTGAGCATCAACAAATAAAGACAGTAATGAATTTAACTCATTGAATAAAATAAAAATCATGAATCCATGTTGACAATAAATTTATAGGTAGATAAATAGATAAAGGAGAAGTAAAAGCTTTTTCTTCCATAAAATGTTAACTATTAAATATAGAAGGAATAATTATATTTAAAAATCACCATTTTGAAACCATCAGAGTAAATATTTTTCAGGCAAAAATCAGCAATGAATGCTAAACTCAATGGAGGAGAGAAATGAATTCTATGAAGAAGATATTTACATATTCTCAGAACATCTCTCCATAAATCACTTAATTACAAAATGAAAAATCGTAACTATACAATGGATAAAATGGAAACACTTTGGCCATGTGGTTCAAACTAGCATCTCTTGTAAGGAGCAAACATTCATTCATGTGCTTTAGGATACAGTATCCTGAGCAGGACATGTCATCACTTCTGTGACATTCCAGCCAAAAATCTGTAACCTAAATTTAATAATGAGAACACACAAGACAAATCCAAACAGAAAAATGCCACAACATAATTGGCCTATATTCTTATGAAAGACCTCCCCCCAAAAGGCTGAGAACCTATTTATTTATTAGCTAAATAAAGCTAAAGAGACATGACAGCTAAAGACAAAAGGTGGATTCTAGACTGGGAAATACTGCTGTCAGAGATGTTTTGGGGATAATTTATGAAATTGGAATATGGACTATCAGTTCAGTTCAGTCACTCAGTCGTGTCCAACTCTTTGCAACCCCATGAATCGCAGCATGCCAGGCCTCCCTGTCCATCACCAACTCCCGGAGGTCACTCAGATTCATGCCCATCGAGTCAATGAAGCCATCCAGCCATCTCATCCTCTGTCGTCCCCTTCTCCTTCTGCCCCCAATCGTTCCCAGTGCCAAAGTCTTTTCCAATGAGTCAACTCTTCGCATGAGGTGGCCAAAGTACTGGAGTTTCAACTTAAGCATCATTCCTTCCAAAGAAATCCCAGGGTTGACCTCCTTCAGAATGGACTGGTTGGATCTCCTTGCAGTCCGAGGGACTCTCAAGAGTCTTCTCCAACACCACAGTTCAAAAGCATCAATTCTTCGGTGCTCAGCCTTCTTCACAGTCCAAGTCTCACATCCATACATGACTACTGGAAAAACCATAGCCTTGACTAGACGGACCTTAGTCGGCAAAGTAATCTCTGCTTTTGAATATACTATCTAGGTTGGTCATAACTTTTCTTCCAAGGAGTAAGCATCTTTTAATTTTATGGCTGCAGTCACCATCTGCAGTGATTTTGGAGCCCAAAAAAATAAAGTCTGACACTGTTTCCACTATTTCCCCATCTATTTCCCATGAAGTGATGGGACCAGATGCCATGATCTTTGTTTTCTGAATGTTGAGCTTTAAGCCAACTCTTTCACTCCCCTCTTTTACTTTCATCAAGAGCCTTTTTAGTTCCTCTTCACTTTCTGCCATAAAGGTGGTGTCATCTGCATATCTGAGGTTATTGATATTTCTCCTGGCAATCTTGATTCCAGCTTGTGTTTCTGTGCATAGAAGTTAAATAAGCAGGGTGACAATATACAGCCTTGACGTACTCCTTTTCTTATATGGAACCATAGATTAAATTAATGTATTAATGTTAAATTTTCTGATTTTGTTGTCTATATTATGGTCATATAAGAAAATATTCCTAGTCTGAAGAAATGAACTTTAAAGTTTTAAAAGACAAAGTAGCATAATAAAATGTAATTTCAGCTTATTTAGAATATTTTTTCAGAAAACTATATACATGGATATATACATGAGAGATAACAAAGCAGATATGGCAAAATATTAGATTGGCAGGTTTGAATTGGAAGCTTCTAAAAGTTCTTTGTACTATGTTTGCAACATTTATATAGACCTGAGATTAATTCAAAAAAAGTTTTAAAATACTGAATAGCTAAATTAGAGTCAAAAAATTTTTCATTAAATAATACTTTTATATTTCCTTGATAAAGTTAATTTCAATTTTCAAAATACATTCACAAACATTACACAACTTACTCTTACAATCATCTCATAAATGAACTATGCAAGACAGTTGCTTCTGTAGTGTAGATAAAGCAGTGATAATCAGAGAGCTTAGTGCACTTGCCTTGGTCCTCACAGCTGTAAGTGACAAAGTCAAGGGTAAAACACATATACCTTCATTGTCTCATTGGCCAGTGTTCTCTCTACCATATTATTCCTTAACATCTGACAAAATAAATTTTCAAAATCACCTCAAATGTGTAAGTACATTAAAATTGGGGGTTAAAAAAATACAAAAAATGTATTGAGTCAATCCAAACATGCGTTTACCTCAGAAAGTTTCAAAGACCAATATATGCACAAACCTAGGTCAAGCATGTGTTTAACAAAGTGAAATATGACCCAGAAAGGGGGCCTATGCCCACCATACAATACTCACAATTTTATTAATTTCCAGTTGTTATCAGAATTGTGATTTTATTCACGTTGTACTCAGATAGGCAAATAAATGGATTGCCTTAATTTCTAGAGCTAACATAATCTTTCTGACCCCTCTCAGTAACAAGGAACCTTGTCACTGTTGATTAACAAAACCTCAGCCTCCTTTAGTTCAAATACTTTGACTATTTGAAGTTTAGCGCTGTATTTGGCCTCATTTAAATGGATCTTTGAATGGCTTAGTGTTTTAGGGAAATGATCAAGTCTTTGAGAGTTTGGGCACCTCATCCTTCTCTGTCCAGAAGACATCTGGCTGGGGGAGGGTATGTCTACCTTCCTCACGAAAGTCTGGGATAGGTGTCAGTGCAGCAGAAAGAGACCTGGGGCTCCTGCCTGGTCTCCTCTGGGCTGAGGCTCCTCTGGTCTGCTCCCTGCGTGGGTGACTGTGATTTGGTTTTGGGGAGTTCCCTTTTGGAACTGCTGCTTTCCTGAGTCTTTTTAGAGAAAGAAATTCACTCTGCCTGGTCTTCTTAGGACCTTGTATATCTGTCTTGATGTTCCTACAAGCTCCTATTCCACCCTGAGAATGGATCTTGAGGGTGAGAAGCTTGGGATTGGGAGAGGAACGTGGCAAAGAACTCTGCCACCTGATCTTGCTAAGCCTATACCCCTCCTCCCCATCAGTCCACTGAATCAGTGGACTCTTATTTCCCTACCCTTTTTGCCAGAATTTCCCTCTCACATCCCTTCTCAGATTACAGGTTCATGATTCAACCCCAGGACTCAACGCAGAGGGAAAAATCCAATAATGTAATGAAACAGAGGCATAAAAAACTCTAGTGCACCCACTGTGTTAGTCACTCAGTCATATCCATCTGTTTGCGACTCCATGGATTACAGCCTAACAGGCTCCTCTGTCCATGGAATTCTCCAGGCAAGACTACTGGAGTGGGTTGTCATTCCCTTCTCCAGGGGATCTTCCCAAGCCAGGGACTGAACCCAGGTCTCCTGCATTGCGGGCAGATTCTTTACCATCTGAGCCATCAGGGAAATGCTAGTGTACCCATTACAGATATATAAGCATTTAAGTATGTCTCCCAGCTAGGTAGGCGTCCAGGACTCCAGAACACAGGAGATAGACTGTGTTCTGCCAGTGCTGTTCTCAAAAGACAACTCCTCTATCCTGTTGGTATTTGAAGGAAAAGGTATTTGTATTTGTAGTTTTCTTAAGAGTATTTTGGAGAAGGAAATGGCAATCCACTCCAGTACTCTTGCCTGGAAAATCCCATGGACAGAGGAGCCTGGTAGGCTGCAGTCCATGCGGTTGCTAAGAGTCGGACATGACTGAGCAACTTCACTTTCATTTTTCACCTTCATGCATTGGAGAAGGAAATGGCAACCCACTCCAGTGTTCTTGCCTGGAGAATCCCAGGGTCGGGGGAGCCTGGTGGGCTGCCGTCTATGGGGTCGCACAGAGTCGGACATGACTGAAGCAACTTAGCAGCAGCAGCAGTAAGAGTATTTGGTATTTTTGCCACCAGGCTCCTCTTGGTAGTCAAAGCATTTAAGTTCAGTCAAAGTTCAATGAAATTAAACTGAGCAAACAAACAAAAGGAGAGGCGGATCACTCCACTCCCACCATCGCACCACTCTGGCACATAGAACATGATCATGAGTGATAAACGTGCATGGGAGACATCCTTCCTGTCACCATCCAGGATATAAAGTAATTAAACAGTATCAAGTTTCTTTTCTCCCAAGTTGACTGTGCTATAATCTGAAACTTCCATATGTTCATTTACACAAAGAAGTTTCATTTGGTAGTTTCTATCATATATTTTAGACATGAACTATATACCATCTTCACAAATTCCATAATTCATAATTAGAAACTAAAAGTTGTTTGACCATTTGCAGATATCTTTACAAACTTGGATTGAGTTAGAGGAAGGTTTGATATGACTAAAGCAACAGCATGCTGTTTTCTTTTCATGCCCTTAAATTCCATCTCTTCTAACATTCTCTTCCCTGCACATAAACAAATTTGAGGCTAAAGAGTAACTATTATTTCACAGGTAATTTGGTAAGGCTTTTCAGAGTCAAAAAAGAAAGCAAAATATTAGTTGAACTTATTATCAGAAAGTCAAATCATACAAATATAACAAAGATCACATAAACTATTGGAAACTTTGTTTGAAGCAAAGAAAGGTATTGCATGAATGAAAGGCAGTGAGAAAGAGGCAAGAAAATTTCAGATAGTTAAGAGCTTATATCCTAACATACAGAGGAGACTGCTCACCTATAGCCCATAGGGTTGTTAAAGATTCAGAAGCATCTTGGCAACTAAAAAGCAACAACAAACAAATCTTTGACTTACTGGACATAATATTGAGTCTTTATTAAACTAAGTATCTGCAGTGCACAAGTTGAAAGAGAGCCTTCACCTTTGTATAGTAAAATATGTTTCTAAGAAGTTCTGGTCTCTTGGAAGGAGGAAAGCCATTCTATGCTCATTCTTAACTATACAAGGCAGTTGCATTTTGCGCTATGAATAGTTTCTGAAAGGTGATTTAGCTACAAAATCAATTCATCAACATCCCTCAGCTATTATTTTGTTTGCTGGTATTTTTTTGCTTTCGGGGCAGGCTTTTAAAGTATTTCAAGTATTTATTTTCATATATCCTGGAAAAAATTAAGAAAGCCACTGAATGCAAATTAATTATCTTAGTTAACTTAGGCTGCCATAACAAAATACCATAGACTAAGTGGCTTAAGCAACTGAAATTTGCTTTCTCACAGCTCATGAGCCTGGAAAGTCCAAGATCAAGGTCCAGCAGGATTCAGTTTCTGGTAAGAGCTCTCTTCCTAGTTTTCAGATGGCTGCCTTATTGTGTTCTCACATGCAGGAGACACACACAGAGATCTTCCTCTTCTTACAAGGCCACAGTCTGATCAAACTGGGTCCCCATCCTTTTTATTAGCTCATTTAGCTTTAGTTATCTGCAAAATACTCTAGATGAGTCACATGAGGGGTCAGGACTTCAATGTATAAATTTCAGAAAGACACAATTTAAACGCGTCAACCAATTGTTTCTTAGAAATGATCTTTAGAATTATACAATACTATTTGCTACTAATACTTCTTTATCCGAGTGAAAAATAAATGAATAAAACTCTCAACTGAAACTGATGAAGGCTGAAAATGTGCAGTTTTACTGCTGAGCCCAAGGCTAAGAAGAAAATGTTAGTAATTTTCTAAGCCTGAAGGATTTAGAAAATTTTGAGACCAAATATTTGAGACCATGGCCATTAGCTAACAGCTTGATGTTAAAATAATTTTGAGGTCTTCACATCTGAAAGTTGAATGTCGAAATATGTGATTATTTTTCCTCTCCTGTGTTTTTAATCCAAGGTTAAAATCTCTGTCTTAACAAAAAAACCTACCAAGTTTATCTTGACATTTTATTTTAACAACAAGAGTCGGTTTTACTCACCATGAAGTCAGTTAAGGCTTATGGGAGTGCCAGGAATCACCAAAGCCACAGAGTCAGCAATGAACTGGCAAAAAGCATGTTATGAAATTCTTTCGTTAAATCCACTAATAAGACCAATAAAACTGAATTCATGTTCCCTTTGTCCTTAATCTTACTTTGAATTTTACATTATCCTTTGATCTTTACATTGGAGATTGAAAATTATCAGATTTGACTTTCAGGACTGATAGCTGCTTTATAAAATACCTGAAACAACGAACAGATATTTTCCTGTTGTGCTTTGGTATCTGTTTGCTGAAAGCAACAGAGGTCAGAAAGTAATGTTCCTGGTCTTTCCACTCTCTGCATGCCAAGCACTGAACAAATTCATATAACAAACTGAAGTTCCCCATGAAGAAGTTATTTCTATGGTGTATTTGAAGATGCAGGTGAAACAATTAAAAGCACACTGTAAGGTATATTTTATCAGTTAAGAACAAATTTCTATTGAAGATCTGACTACATAAAAGTGAAATTTTAAGCAATATTTATGAAAGCATAATTTATATTTAATTACTGTTATTAGGTGTTCATTAAGATAGAGACAAGTAGAAATGCTTTAATCAAATCCCATAGTTATCATCCAAATGACAGTCTCTTTGTTTGTTTTAACTAATTTTTAAAAATCAGTACCTGAAGAAAAATCAGAATATCAGATTTAGTTTTTCTCCTGTAACTACACATCTCCTGAGGGTGTGTAAAGAGGCATTACCACCATCAAACAGAGAGAAGAAAAAAGGCTTAGATAATTGGCCCCATCTAATTGATGTGGTTGTCTCAGCCATCTGATAGAACATGGCAAATAAGAATAGAAAAAACAAGGAAAACAAGGAAGAAATCAAAAAGTCAAAATTATCTTCATGGGAAAAATCCAGTGTTAATGTATTGCTTCACCAATTTGTTGTACATTACAGTCATCTCATGGTCCTGTCTTTTCCTTACAGGTCCTGTCAAGCCCCTTCAGTATATCATGGATTAACAGCAATTTGAAAAATGAAATTATGGTTGTATCTGGCTCACCAACAAACAAAGGAAATGGCAATGTAAAAACTATATGGAAATATATGATATGTTAAATTATAAATTCACATTTAAAGAATTAGAACCACAAAAAATGTGTATTGTGCAAAAATATGAGTTCAAATTATAATTATAAGCAGTTTAATTCTATAAATCAATTGAAAGCAAATTAGAGAGGAATTTGACAATATGGCAAATATATTTAGCACAGATTTTAAAAATTTGAAGGGGATTTCTATTTCTCTGTAATAGAATAGCAAAAAAATAAGAAAACTACAGATCAGGGATTGGAAAACTTCTTTTGTGAAAGTTCAGATAGCAAATACTTTAGTCTTTGCAAGTCACATATAGTCTCAGTCACCTCCTCCTTTTCAGCCTCTTTTATCTCTTCCTATCCTTCTTTCCCTGCAACTTGTTGGTTTTTTTTTTTTTTTTTTGGCAACCTTTTAACAATTTAAAAATCATTCTTACCTCACTGGTCATACAAAAACAAGTTGCAGGTTGGATGTGGCTCATGGTTGTGTTTGCCACTTTTGATGCAAATAAGCAAAACAAGTCTAGTATCTTTATGGTTTTTTAATATACCATAATCTCACTTCTCATTTTCTATTCTCATGCCTTTGAACTTGCCATTGTTCTCGCCTGGATTGCCCATCTCTCTTTCTTGCTAATTCAAGTCACATACACTTCAAGTTAAAACTTACATTCTATTTCCTCCAAGAAACTTAGGTAAGTACTGGTCAATATAAAGTAAAACTAATATTTGTGTTATGAATATAACCATAAAAATATACGAAATGCAACATAATTCATTATCAGTTCAGTTCAGTCGCTCAGTCGTGTCTGACTCTTTGCGACCCCATGAACCGCAGCATGCCAGGCCTCCCTGTCCATCACCAACTCCCAGAGTCCACCCAAACCCGTTCAGTGATGCCATCCAACCATCTCATCCTCTGTCGTCCCCTTCTCCTCCTGCCCTCAATCTTTCCCAGTATCAGGGTCTTTTCAAATGAACCAGCTCTTCACATCAGGTGGCCAAAGTATTGGAGTTTCAGCTTCAACATCAGTCCTTCCAATGAACACCCAGGACTGATCTCCTTTAGGATGGACTGCTTGGATCTCCTTGCAGTCCAAGGGACTCTCGAGAGTCTTCTCCAACACCATAGTTCAAAAGCATCAATTCTTCGACACTCAGCTTTCTTTATAGTCCAACTCTCACATCCATACATGACCACTGGAAAAACCATAGCCTTGACTAGATGGACCATTGTTGGCAAAGTAATGTCTCTGCTTTTTAATATGCTGTCTAGGTTGGTCATAACTTTCCTTCCAAGGAGTAAGGGTCTTTTAATTTCATAGCTGCAGTCACCATCTGCAGTGATTTTGGAGCCCCCAAAAATAAAGTCAGCCACTGTTTCCACTGTTTCCCCATCTATTTCCCATGAAGTGATGGGACCAGCTGCCAGTTAACAATTTCAGGTACCAATATCTGGCTTTCTTATGTACAACTCTATAATTTTATTGACCATATTTCAATATTGCAGTTATTTTAAAGATATGCTTTGTATTCTTTAAGTCTCAAACTTACTGTACTATCAATATATTTTATCGTTTTTCTTTTAAGATTAGTTAAGTTAATGCATCTCTTCCACTAACTGGCTGCTTTGAAACAACTATAGATATTCGGGGAGGTTCTGAATCTCCTTAGGATTCAGAAAACCACAAAAGAATTCTGCTATCATCCTAACAACAAGAAACAAATCAAATTATCCACAAAATCATTTCTGTAGCAGAGCTGAGTTTGCAAGGCAGGCAAATACTCTGAATTCCAAAGAGTGACAAGCCCTCTGAGGAGAAACAGTACACACTAATTTTCACCTTAGAGGATGAGATATCACCTTAGAAGTGAGTTGGAATAAATCACACTAAACTTTAACAAACTCTTAAAGGCTGAGAATGGACTAGCATATAAATTTGGAAAAACTGAAATCCCTAGAAACAAGGATATTTTACACTCACGTGCAAACATTTTCCAATGAGCCAATTTTGTGAAAATTGAAGATCAAGAAAGAAAACCAGAGAGAGCTTCCCTCAGTAACTTCAGTATGCAGGGCTACCCTTGGGGAACAGATACAAAACTGTATTTTCTCAGGTCCTTCTCTTATAAAATGTAAATGCATTAAGTTGCTGGAATACAGGCAGCAAGTGCTACTGCCCTTAGAATCCAGGCAAAAATCCTGTTTGGGGGGAGCAGGGAAAGGCATAACCCATTTGCTTCTTGGGGGTGGTTAAGAAGTCCTCCTATCTATAGAACATTGACATGTCCACTGTTTCTGGGGAGTGAGCAAAGAGAAGGAGGAAGATCTTCCCGCTCGTGAAAGGGGAGCAGGTAAATGTCTTGGTCTCAACATCCTACACTCATACCAAGTAGAGGTCTGCTACCAATGGGGAATAAGCAGAAAACACTCTCCTATCCAAGCAGTTTGAAATATATAAGGCAGGGTTTGGGTGGCAGGAGTTAGAAAACCTGGTCTATGAAAACTGCACCTCCAAGGCCCACAAGCAGAGATCCTACCTAAAACTGAGGCTCACAAACATGTTTAGTTGCTCAGAAATGTCCTCCTCTTTGCGACTCCATGGACTGTAGCCTGCCAGGTTCCTCTATCCGTTAAATTCTACCGGCAAGAATACTGGAGTGGGTAGCCATTCCCTTCTCCAAGGGATCTTCTCAACCCAGGGATCGAACCCAGGTCTCCTGTATTGCAGGCAGATTCGTTACCATCCAAGCCACCAGGAAAGCAGACCAGAATAATAGAGCACCTGCTTCCCCTAACATGAGCAGCAATCAATAACAATCTGGGGAAGGGTGAAAAAATGGACAGAGAGTGCTCTGTAGTATCGGCATAGAGGACTGCTGAAAAGTGAATGTGGAAAAGAATCCTGAGAAAAACCCTGCAGCACTGCAGGCAACATTGCTAGCACTGTTCAGTTCAGTTGCTCAGTTGTGTCTGACTCTTTGCAACCCCATGGACTGCAGTGTGCCAGGCTTCCCTGTCCTTCACCAACTCCTGGAGCTTGCTCAAACTTTTTTCCATCAAGTCGGTGATGCCATCCAGCCACTTTATCCTCTGTCATCCTCTTCTCCTCCTGCATTCAATCTTTCCCAGTACCACAGTCTTTTCCAGTGAATCAGTTCTTCGCATCAGGTGGCCAAAGTATTGGAGTTTCAACTCCAGCGTCAGTCATTCCAACGAATATTCAGAACTGATTCCTTTGAGATTGACCGGTTTGATCTCCATGCAGTCCAAGGGACTCTCAAGAGTCTTCTCTAACACCAGAATTCAAAAACATCAATTCTTCAGGGCTCAGTTTTCTTTATAGTCCAAATCTCACATCCATACAAGACTACTGGGAAAACCATAGCTTTGACTAGACAGACCTTTGTCAGCAAAATAATGTCTCTCCTTTTTAATATGCTGTCTAGGTTGGTCATAGCTTTTCTTCCCAAGGAGCTAGTGTCTTTTAATTCCATGGCTGAAGTCACTATCTGCAGTGATTTTGGAGCCCAAGAAAATAAAGTCGCTCACTGTTTCCATTGTTTACCTATCTTTTTGCCATGAAGTGATGGGATCAGATGCCATGATCTTAGTTTTTTGAATGTTGAGTTTTAAGCCAACTTTTTCACTCTCCTCTTTCCCTTTAATCAAGAGGCTCTTTAGTTCCTATTTACCTTCTGCCACCTTTAGTGGTGTCATCTGCATAATTCAGGTTATTGATATTTCCCCAAAAAATCTTGATTCCAGCTTGTAATTCATCCAGCCTGGCATTTTGCGTGATGTATTCTGCTCATAAGTTAAATAAGCAGCGTGACAATATACAGCCTTAACATATCTCCTTTCCCAACCTGGAACTAGTCTGTTGTTCCATGTTCAGTTTCGTTGCTTCTTGACCTGCAGGCAGATTTCTCAGTAGGCAGGTAAGGTGGTCCAGTATTCCCATCTCTTTAAAATTTTTCCACAGTTTGTTGTGATCCACACAGTCCAAGGCTTTAGTATAGTTAATAAAGCAGAAGTCGATTTTGTCTGGAACTCTCTTGCTTTTTCTATGATCCAACAAATATTGGCAGTTTAATCTCTGGTTCCTCTGCCTTTTCTAAATCCAGCTTGAACATCGGGAAGTTCATGGTTCACATACTGTTGAAGGCTGACTTGGAGAATTTTGAGCATTACTTTGCTAGCATATGAAATGTGTGAATTGTGCTGTAGTTTGAACATTCTTTGGCATTGCTTTTCTTTGGGATTGGAAGGAAAACGCCTTTTCCAGTCCTGTGGCCACTGCTGACTTTTCCATGTTTGCTGGCATATTGAGTACAGCACTTTCACAGCAGCATCTTTTAGGATCTGAAATGGCTCAACTTAAATTCCATCACCTCCACTAGCTGCCAGGAGCCAGCACGGGAGATCCCACCCATGACAAGGTCATGCAGGACTTGAGGGACTCCCTGGGCCATCCCACCCGTGACAAGGTCATGTGGAAGAGTCCTGATAAGCAAGGTCTCAGGACTTGACAGACCCCCTGGACTTGCTCGAGCATCTACCCCCAAACCAGAATCTGTCTGTCTTACTATTTTATGTCTTTCACCAGCTCTTCTGACATTAGCAGGGGGCTGTCCCTGACCAAAGAGTTAACTTAGGGCTCTAGTTGATAAATCTCCTGGGCATGAAAGGAGTGTTTCAAACCCTCTGTTAGCATTCTAGCTTACTTGGTAGGTTTATCCAGACTCTTGCAACAGTGTTGAGCCTATGCTTGCTGCCAAGTTCTAACATCCCTTATCCATTGTGTTCCTGGGAGTGCATATAGTTAAGATATAGAAATAACAAGCAGTAGCTTTAACATTAGCAACATTCGACTTTGAGTTAATAAGTTCTTTCTTTGCTGTAACCTGCTGAATCTTTGCTCCATAAAAATGTAACTCTGTACTTTAAGGGTGACACAGGCTAAGAATTTAAGAAGAAACACTTTAAGGGAAGATTATTGTTCTGGCTGACCAACATTTATCAAAAAGAGGTCATGGAATATCAACAGGCCTCTGGGACAGAAGATGATGTACAAAAAATAAGACTCTTGCAGAAAAGAACCTGATACTGATAAAAGTTATTACTGATGGAATGTTGAGTTGACTCTGCCTTTTTCACCTTGCTGTATGTATAACTCAGGGTATAAAAGCCCCGAGGAAAATAAAGTAAACGGGCCTTGCTCACTGAAGCTTGGTCACCCCATGTCGTTCTTTCCTTATCTCTTTCTCTATCTTTCTTCATTCGCTGATGTCCATCCTGAGGATATCCCTGGACTCTGCTGAGGCTGGACCTCAGCAACTAGCTTTGCTTGTAGTGATGCTTCCTAAGGCCCACTTGACTTCACATTCCAGGATGTCTGGCTCTATGTGAGTGATCACACCATCATGGTTATCCAGGTCATGAAGATCCTTTTTGTATAGTTCTTCTGTATATTTTTGCCACCTCTTCTTAATATCTTCTGCTTCTGTTAGGTCCATACCCACTGCTATAGAAATTTAAAGCCTATAATATATTAATATACAGTATTTGTCTTTCTCTTTCTGACTTACTTCACTCTGTTTAATAGGCTCCAGGTTCATACACCCCACTAGAACTAACTCAAATGTGTTCCTTTTTATGGCTAAGTAATATTCCATTGTGTATATGTATTATATTTCCCTTATCCGTCATCTGCTGATGGACATCCAGGTTGCTTCCATGTCCGAGCTGTTGTAAATAGTGCTGCAGTGAACATCAGAGTACATGTGTCTCTTTCAGTTCTGGTTTCCTCAGGGTGTATGCCCAGCAGTGGGATTGCTGGATCATATGGCAGTTCTATTCCCAGTTTTCTAAGGAATCTCCACACTGTTCTCATTAGTGACTGTACCAGTTTGTTTTCCCACCAAAAGTGTAAGAAGATTCCCTTTTCTCCACACCTTCTCCATATGAAATTTAGAAAGACAGTCCTGATGATCCTACATGCAGGGCGGAAAAGGAGACAAAGATGTAAAGAACAGACTTTTGGACTCAGTGGGAGAAGGAGGGATGACTTGAGAGAATAGCATTGAAACATATATATTACCATATATAAAATAGATGACCAGTGCAAGTTCGATGCATGAAGCAGGGCACACAAAGCTGGTGCTCTGGGACAATCCAAAGGGATAGGGTGGGGAGGGAGGTAAGAGGGATTTCAGAATGAGAGGGGGAAACATGTATACCTGTGGCCAATTCATATGGCAAAAGCCATCACAATATTGTAAATAGCTATCCTCCAGTTAATATAAATAAGTTAATTTTTAAAATAAATAAAATAACTAAAAAAATATAAAGCCTTCAATTCAATAAAGGTTAAAGGTTTCCCAGGTGGTGCTCGTGGTAAAGAACCTGCCTGCCAATGCAGGTGACATAAGAGAGATGGTTCAGTCCCTGGGTCAGGAAGATCCCTGGAGGAGGGCATGGCAACTCACGCCACTATTCTTGCCTAGAGAACCTCATGGACAGAGGAGCCTGGCAGGCTACTGCCCATAGGGTTGCACAGAGTTGCACACAACTGAAGTAACTTACCTCATGCACAACAACAATTAAATCCAAACCCAGCGCAAGTACTGAGAAGATTTGGAGAAGTCTCCATATTAACAACCTGCCAGAAGAGATGGGCTGATTTCTGAGAGGAAATAATTTTCACTTCAGTCTCAACTGTTCTTCTATACATCATATTCCAGCACTTAGAAAAAATGAACTATATACAATAAAAGATAAGAATTTTAAAGCAGTGTTATTGAAGTGTAAAACAAAAGTCAGAAATATTATAAATTTTAAAAACACAATATAAGAAGTGAAAAATTACTTTGACATGTTTATCAACATACAGAACATAACTATGGGGAAAAATATCAATGAACTTAAAGATAGGTCAGAAGTTATCCAAGCTAAAATTGAAAGAAAAGAGAAAGCAGATAGAATAGCCAAGAGGTGGAGGACAATATTAAGTGCATTAATAAACATAAAATTTGTATCCCCAAAGAAATTTAAAACTGTATAGAACTAAAGAGACTTTTGATGAAGGTGAAAAAGGAGAGTGAAAACGTTGGCTTAAAATTCAACATTCCAAAAAAAATCATGGCATTGGGTCCCATCACTTCATGGCAAATAGATGGGGAAAAAATGGAAACAGTGACAGATTTTACTTTCCTGGGCTCCAGAATCACCTTGGAGTGTGATTGCAGCCATGAAATTAAGACACTTGCTCCTTGGAAGAAAAGCTATGACAGACCTAGACAGTATATTAAAAAGCAGAAACATTACTTTGCTGACAAAGGTCCAACTAGTAAAAGCTGTGGTTTTGCCAGTAGTCATGTACAGATGTGAGAGTTGAACCATAAAGAAGGCTGAGCACCAAGGAACTGATGCTTTCAAACTGTGGTACTATGGAAGTCTCTTGAGTGTCCCTTGGACAGCAAAGAGATCAAACCAGTCAGTCCTAAAGGAAATCAACTCTGAATATTCATTGGAAGGACTGATGCTGAAGCTGAAGCTCCAGTACTTTGGCCACCTGATACAAAGGGCCGACTCATTGGAAAAGACCTTGATGCTGAGAAAGACTGAGGGCAGGAGGAGAGAGGGGCAACAGAAGATGAGGCGATTGGATGGCATCATCTACTCTGTGTGTTTGAGTTTGAGTAATCTCTGGGAGATGGTGAAGGACATCAGGCATATTGCAGTCCATGGGGGTTGCAAAGAGTTGGACATGACTTAGCAACTGAACAACAACAATAGAGGTAATATTTGAAGACAACCAACATTACAAAGAGGAATAAAGATAAAAAAATTATAGCAGACTTCTCATCAAAGACTAAACAAACCAAAAGATAATGGAATGACATTTTAAAAATATCAAAAGAGAAAATGGCTCCTAGAATTGTATATTCAGCAAAAAGAAACAAAATCTTTTAAAAATTTAGATAAAATTTAAAATATTTCTCTGGCCAACAAAATAAGATAAATTCATTGCCAACAGCCCTACCCTACAAGAACTGTTAATGGAATGTCTTAATTCATCAGGAGCATGAAACCAGACAGAAATTTAAATTCATACAAAGAAAGGCAAAGTGCTAGAAATAATAAAGATGAAAGTAAATACAAAGACTTTTCTCCTCATGCTTAATCACTTTAAAAATATAAAAGACTGTCAAAAATGCAAACATAGTTACAATATATTTTGGGATTTTTATAATATGGAGAAGTAAAATGTATGACCATGGTGGCATAAAAGATGAAATGAAGGAAATGGAATAAACTATATTTGAAGGTAAATTATTGTTAATTAAGAAGTAATGGCAAACTCTAGACCAACCACTGGATTCTTTACCAACTGAGCTATGAGGGAAGCCCACTTAAAAAAAGAGCTAGGGCAAATAAGTCAATAAAGTATATAAAATAAAATCATAAGAAAATGATCAAATCAGTCCAAAAAAGAGCAGTGAGGGAAGAACAAAAGAGACAAACTGATGGGACAAAGGAAAATAAAAAACAAGATGGTAATTATATACCAGCTCTATCACTAAAGTAGTAATTACATAAATACAAGTAGTCTAAACACTTCAATTAAAAGGCAGATATTGTCAAGTTAGATGAAAAAGAAATAGCCGACAGTGTGTTGCCTACAAGAAACCCTTTAGACTTATTTGGGTAAACTTAGTAGAGTGGATCTCACAGTTTGATGTTTATCAGAAGGTCTGAGGAACGTGCTGTATTAAACAATGCCTGTGACTGGTTTACTTTTCTGATTAAAGTCCTCCAGTTCCAGCCATGTTGTCACAAATGGCAGAGTTTCCTTCTTTTGGGGGGCGCTGAATAGTATTCCATTTTCTTTGCCATTTATCTGTTAGTGGATGCTTGGGCTATTTTTGCGTATTGACTATTGTGAATAATGTTGTGGTGAAGATGAGAGTGCAATACCTCCTTAATATTCTATTGAATATATACTCATTGGTTCCACTTACTTGGGAATCTAAAATAGTCCAGCTCATAGAAGTACAGAATACAATACTGCTTACCAGAGGTAAAGTGTTGAAGGAAATAGGGAGTTGATTTTCATGGGTATAAAGTTTCAGTTATACTAGAGTAATTTCTTAGATATCTGCTATATAATATCATGCCTATAGTTACAATACATTGTGCAATTCAAAATTTGTTATGAAGATAACTCTTATATTGTGTTCTTACCCAAAAACAAACAAGAAGGAAAAAACAAAGGACGTAGGAAACTCTAGAGGGTGCTAGATATGTCTATTTCCTTGATTGTGTGATTGTATCATGGGCATTTGTATAGTTTTAAATTCATCAAATAGTACAGAATAAATATGTACGTTTCCTTTTATAAGTTAAGTAAACCACAATAAAGCTGTTCCATATTTTTTAAAAGAAATCCCTTTGACTAAAACACAAATAAATTAGAAATAAAAGGAAGGGGCTTCCCTGGTGGTCCAGTGGTTAAGAATCCACCTCGCCTTGCAATGCAGAAGACAGGGGTTCAATCCCTGGTCCAGGAAGATGCCATATGCTGTGGGGCCACTAAGCCCATAAGCCATAACTATTGAGCTTGCACTCTGGAGCCAGCCAGCCACAACTACTAACCCCGCGTGCAGCAACTACTAAAGCCCATGCACGCCAGAGCCCATGCGTGCTCCACAACAAGAGCAGCCCCCACAATGAAACACCCACGCACTGCAACTAGAGAGGAGCCCGCACCCACCACAGCTAAAGAAAACCCTCACGCATCAGCAAAGACCCAGCACAGCCAGAACTAAATAACATAAACCATTTTTAATTGATAAAAAGAGAGAGATAAAATTATCACTGGGGAGTTCAACAAATTCTCTTTGAATCATTGTTAGTACCAGTAGAGAGAATACCAGTAAAGATAAAATCAGAATGATCTTGAGATACCTTGGTCTGCAGTGACTTGGAGCCGGGCTTGGGTTCCCAGCCAGAGACTGAGGCCAGGTAGTGGCGGTGAGAGCACCAGATTCTAGCCACTAGACCAGTGGTCAGGGGCAAGGGCCCTGGCCCTTGAGCTGCTGAAAAGAATTTCCACAAAGATAGAAAGCAGTGAAGTATTTATTTATTTATAAGTATATATTAAGAGGAAAAAGAGAATAGTAAATGTGGATAAACACATGAGCAGATTCAGAGGGAGAATCCTTGAGTTGCACTCTCGGGGTAATTTAAATCACTTATATGGGGCATTTCTTCCAGTTCTTCTTTGGTCAGTCATTTTGATTTGCCTGGTTCACAGTCCATATTTAGTATATCACAGGATCTTTCCTTGTGTACGCACACATCTCTTAGCCAGGATGAATTTTATGGGTAAAGCATCCCTTGACATTACTCCTCCTTTGACCTCCAAGGAGCCTTTCTGCGCACTTGTGGTTAAGGAGATCTCCTGACTTTGGGAATGAGAAATATGTGGTCTGGGCAGGGCCCAGCCTCCTCCCTTATTTGTCCTGCTATTCTTGTCTTGGAGTTTCAGTCCATAGGGAATGAATTTCCAATTGCTTTACCCTGGGGGGCTGGGCATGCGGGCATGTACCTCCTACCTCAGTAACAGCACTATAAACCAACTTGACTTCACTCACATTGACACATTTCATATAAAAGCAGAAGCATATATAGACTTTTCAGGCCCATGGAGCATCTGAAAATACCGAGGCACAAACAAACATTAACAATGTTAAAAGCTAAGTCATACAAAGTTTGTTTTATGATCACAATGGAACTAAGCTAGAAATCAGTATTACAAAGTTGCCTGGAAACTCACTAAATGTTCATAATTTAAGCAACACTTTTAAGAAGCTATGGGCCAATAGAGAAAGCATAAAGGAAGTTATAAAATATTTTGCACTGAGTAAAAAAAGAAAATACAACATGTCAAAATTCATGAAATGAAACGAAAGCAATATCTAAAAGGTAATTTCTAGCGTTAAATGTTTAAATTAAAATGAACAAAGGTCTCAAATCAATATTTAAACTTCCACCTATAGAAGCTAAAATAGAAGACCAAGCTAGGAGCCAAAATAAGCCAAAGGAAACAGTAAAATTATATATGATATATTTCTAGAGTATCTTTGGTAATAGAATGTGGGTTTTGTTTCAGATTACTTACTTTACTCTCAAATATAGATTTTCTTTAAGTTTATCAGCATGCAAAACATTGAAACAAATAGAATTGACAGAATTCCTGTTCAAAAAGCTAATTGTCAAAAAAGTTGGACTTTTTAATGTGATACATCTTTATGAGGTTGGAGATTTATCTGAAATATTGCCCAGCCAACTAGATATACAAGGTTAAATTTGCTTACTTCCTCTTGGAAAATTAGACCTTGTAAAGCTTTCATAATGTTTCCAATAGTCCATTTTTTCTCACACATAGATTACTTTGAGATCTGGATTATTCCAAAGAGAATCAAAAAGCTGTCCAACTTTAAACCAGTATTTCATAAATTCTAAAACCTATGAAGTATGAGTTTATTTGGCTTTAAGAAATAAGATCCAAATGAAATTCCAAATCACAATTTATAGAGTTATATTTAGCTTTTAAAATTACTTGCCAATTCTACACAGATTTTATTTGGGTTTATTAAAAAATGAAAGCTATACTAATAAACATGAGTTACAATTTGACACATTTTATGACTGGAAAATAATCTAATCTTGGCTGAAAATCTTTTAATCTTGGCTCAAATATTTTGGCATTTAAAAACAAAAGCTTTTCATTAGACACTAATTAAGATATCTTTTTCTGGCAATGTAAGTCTCTTTTGTCATTTTAATTAATCTTTAGAACCTCTGTTTAACTAAAAAACTAATATAGTTAGTTAAAAATTACTATAGCCTCAATTAATGACAGATGTTTTAGGCCATACAAAATTGGTTGCTTCAACTTGTATTTCTTATGGAATTAAGTAACATATTTTTGATTCTGGGATGCTTATTACTTGACACAACAATAACTATAGCTATAAGAACCTCAGGACTGTATCATTCTCAATTCAGTGAGCATTCATGATATTGGTATATAAATTCTCGACTTTTTATCATTAATAACTAATGGGTTATTACTACCAGCCAACATTTGTTAAACCTTACTCATAAACAAGGTGATTAATCATTAGATTATCTAGCTGCAAAAGCTTTTAAAATAGTAAGCTTCAAGAAATGGAAAAGGAGAAAATATAACACATACTAATCCAATCTTTCAAAAGAACATGGTGTGCACTGAAAATCAGAACTAGATCATTCATAAAAGTCCCCTGCAAGAAGCAACAAAGAAAGAAGCATAATAATTAAATTAACTAAGAAAAAAACAAAAAACAATACAGAAATCAAAGAATTAAATCTAAAATTGTAGTTGCAAATAAAACTAAATTTGAAATAAGATTTTGCTGTCATTACTGATTTGATCTGAGTCTACAGTTAGTTCTGTTTCCAAGAATGACGGTTTATGTTTTTCATACTCAGTGCTCAACTCTAGTTAAAGATATGTGCTGACCAACTTAGCCATCTTTGACCTTTTTCATCCAGTGTCCCAATATAAGAAAAATTCAACAAGTGTATACTGAAGTTGAACATATTTCAGCACCAAACAGTTTTAGAATGGCATAACATCATTTTAAGCAGTGGAACCAGAACACTCTAAGTGGTCAGTTTTATCTTTCCTCAGTTCAGATAAGCTTTACAATCATTTTTTTTCCCCAAAGTATAGTTGATATACAATATTATATGTTACAGGTGTACAATATAGTAATTCACAATTTTTAAAGGTTATGCTCTTTTATAGTTATTATAAAATATTGGCATTGTGCCCAATATTGTATAATATATCTTTGTAGCTTATTTTATACATAATAGTTTGTACCTCTTAATCCTTTACTTCTATATTGGCCCCCCTTCCCCTCTCCCCACTGGTAACCACTAGTTTGTTCTTTATGAGTCTGCTGCTTTTTTGCTTTATTCACTAGTTTGCTGTATTTTTTAGATTCCACATATAAGTGATATTACACAGTATTTGTCTTTCTCTGTCTGACTTATTTCACTTAGCATAAATCGCTCCAAGTCCATCCATATTACTGAGTAGTATTCCATTGTGTTTTATATACCACATCTTCTTTATCTCTTCATCTGTTAATGGATGCTTAGGTTGTTTCCAAGTCCTGACAATTGTAAATAATGCTGCTGTGAACTTTGGGGTGCATGCATCTTTTCAAATTAGTGTTTTGGGTTTCTTTGGATATATACAAAGGAGTGGAATTGCTGGTAATTCTATTTTTAGTTTTTTGAGAAACTTCCATACTGTTTTCCACTGTGGATGTATCAATTTACATTCCCACCAAGAGTGGAACAAGGGAACAAGAGTTGTCCTTTCTCTCCATCCTCACCAGCATTTGTTACTTGTGTTCTTTTTGTTGATTATCATTTTGACGGGTGTGAGAAGATAATATTTCAATATGTATACGTTCAACATTGAGCATTATAGATAGAAGTGCAAAGAGCAGATTTTCAGACATTTATGGCTAGAGAGATATGCTTTTCAGCATAAAGAGAGTAGCCTTGTCAAGATAAGCACTTTAAATGAGTTTATCCCAAATAACCTGTAATCTCCTACATTATTATTGAGGTACTTTGAAAGAGCAGGTCCCATAGTGAGCCATAGAAATGTTTTTAAATACTGCTACAAAGAAAGTTGGTTTGGCTACTGTGTAAATACAGATGAACCAAGAAAACTAATGAAAATTCCTTTGGTTGGCCTTAATTCTTCTATAGCTTCTATGAGCACACTGCTTTTAAAATGAATCCTGCATGACTGGCCTTCTGTTATATGCTGGCAAACATATATCTTCTTGTACTTAAATAAATTTAAATTGTCTTACTACTAGGAAAAGCTTGTTGTTTTTCAGTTGCTAAGTCTAGTTTGCAAAACAAATGAAATATAATTAACTAACTTTTCATCAGGATTAATTATAAAATATTATTGTTGACCTCACAAAGAGGCAGAATTCACAATGTTTAAATATAATTACAAGCACTAAATAGTAACATTAACCTCTAAAATATGTTTTATAAAAATCAAAAAATAGAGGTTAAATTAAAAAAAAAAAAAAGTCCCCAGCATTTATTGCTTGTAGACTTTTGGATAGCAGCCATTCTGACTGGCATGAGATGGTACCTCATTGTGGTTTTGATTTGCATTTCTCTGATAATGAGTGATGTTGAGCATCTTTTCATGTGTTTGTTAGCCATCTGTATTTCTGCTGTAGAGGGTGTGGAGAAAAGGGAACCCTTTTACACTGTTGGTGGGAATGCAAACTAGTACAGCCACTATGGAGAACAGTCTGGAGATTCCTTAAAAAACTGGAAATAGAACTGCCCTATGACCCAGCAATCCCACTGCTGGGCATACACACTGAGGAAACCAGAATTGAAAGAGACACATGTACCCCAATGTTCATTGCAGCACTGTTTATAATAGCCAGGACATGGAAACAACCTAGGTGTCCATCAGCAGATGAATGGATAAGAAAGCAGTGGTACCTATACACAATGGAGTATTACTCAGCCATTAAAAAGAATACATTTGAATCAGTTCTAATGAGGTGGATGAAAGTGGAGCCGATTATACAGAGTGAAGTAAGCCAGAAAGAAATACACCAATACAGTATACTAACACATATATATGGAATTTAGAAAGACGGTAACAATAACCCTGTATGTGAGAGAGCAAAAGAGACACAGATGTATAGAACAGTCTTTGGACTCTGTGGGAGAGGGCGAGGGTGGGATGATTTGAGAGAATGGCATTGAAACATGTATAATATCATATAAGAAATGAATCGCCAGTCCAGGTTCAATGCAGGATACAGGATGCTTGGGGCTGGTGCACTGGGATGACCCAGAGGGATGGTATGGGGAGGGAGAATAGAGGGGGCTTCAGGATGGGGAACACATGTATACCCATGGCAGATTCATGTTGATGTATGGCAAAACCAATACAATATTGAAAAGTAAAATAATAATAATAATAATAAATAAATGATAAATGGTTAAAAAAATCCCCATAGAAAAATCAGGTTAATGAATTTTAAATTATTTTAGGAAACTGAATAATCCCAGAACACTCTAATATGCTCCATCATTAAGTCATACTTTAAATGTTTTTTATGTATATAAGTTTTTAACAGTATTAGTTTCCTTTAAAATAAAGTATATTATAGATTTTAAAATATTTTAAAAATTTAAAAATATTTTGAGGAAAATCTCAATGTCAATTAGAGTAAAATGTAACCTTTAAATCTTTCTGAAAACTCTGTAGTCTCAGGGTTATGACTATCTTGATAAAGTAGAAGCCTCTTTCAAGTTCTTGACTTTTTATTTCCTGTAGATAGCCTTTAGCGTGCATCTTTCTTAACAGAGTCTACACAAATTATGTAATAATTTACATTATTGTGGTTCTTAATAGTAACTACAAATTATGTAAAAACAATGACCTCGTAACATATACCCAAGTGTTTTCTTCATGAAACTTTTTTATAAAATCAGTGTTCAGAAAAAGAGATCAGAGGTAAATTTTTTTACAGTCTTCATTTTTAGATTATATTTAAAATCTTTTGCTACCAACTCAATTGAAAATATTTATATAGTTGACTAGCTGGAATTACATGTTTTCTGAGTTTCTTTCACCCTAATATTGTGAATAAGATAGATTTAAACTGCTTTAATTGTTATATTTAACTTTCCTATATATCTGTATCTAAGTGTTAATAAACTTCTCTAGTTACCTATGAAAAGACTCTCAAACTAAAATTGCTCCTATGACATTATTTCCAGTTTTGAAAAAGCAACTTAGTAAAATATAAAGCAAATGTATTTATAGAAAATCCCTTTTAAAAAGAAATAATATATCTTTCCATTTTTCAATTAATGGTAATATATAACACTTCTAATTTATTCCTTCTCCTCATAAATGGTTGATACTCATTCACAGATGAGTTATAGAGAAGGAAATGTCAACATTGTTCTCCTTCAAGGACTGAAATCTTAATTCTTTAAGTAATAACATGGTAGTACCAGAGATGTTGAAAACATAATACCAATAAATTCCAGCTCCCAGATTGTTATAACAATAAATCAGAAACTATTTTAAGGGTACTATTAAAGAAACTATTTTAAGCTTGGGTACCTCACAAATTATTCAAATACTGTAGTCAGACCTGATAATGTATGTCATAAACATTAAGTGCAAAAATTCTTGGACCAATTAACTATTATAATTTATTTTGTAAGCTACAGAGCACTGAAGGATTAAACAAGAGGAGTTCAAAAACTGGTCACAAAATGAAAAAAAGAATCCAAAACATATCCTTGAAGTTTCCAAATAACTAAGGGAAGAAATGAATGTCCCATTAATAACTAATTGTTGTTGTTCAGTTGCCAAGTCATGTCTGATCCTGTGCAACCCCATGAACTGCAGTATGCCAGGATACCCTGTTCTTCATTATCTCCCTGAGTTTGCTCAAACTCATGCCCATTGAGTTAGTGATGCCATCCAACCATCTTATTCTCTGTCAGCCCCTTCTCCTCTTGCCCTCAATCCTTCCCAGAACCAAGGTCTTTTCCAGTAAATTAATTCTTCACATCAGATGGCCAAAGTATTGGAGCCTCAGCTTCAGCATCAGTCCTTCCAATGAATATTCAGGATTGATATGCTTTAAGATTGACAGGTTTAATCTCCTTGCCATCCAAAGGACTCTCGAAAGTCTTCTAATTAAATCATTACAATATATCTGCAATAAACATGAGAATCTGGAAAACACACATGGCTGTTTAGTAGTAACAATTTTGTCTAGGATATTTGAAAGTGTGTGATCCTGAACTGGCTTACACAAGAATGGAATGGCTTTTGTTTTCATTCTCTTTTTAGGTAAAATCTAAAAATGGTCTGAGAGCAATCAAAAGCGGTGGTGAGAAACATGGATGCTGAAATGAGGGAAGCATGAGTTTGACAGACTGTTCTGCTCCTCACTAGCTCTTTAACTGAGTGAGTTAATCAACCTTACTAGATTTGGTTCAGTTGAAGTAACATGAAATCATTATTGAACATCCATTTGTACTTGGCATCATACTGGGTGCTAGAAATTCAGCAATGAACAAGACAGACAAGATCTATGATATCATGGGGCTTAAATTACAGTTGTCAAGTGAGGGAAATAATAACAAGTAAGCAACTAAGATGATTTTATATATTTATATGATAGGTAGTAAGACATAAAAGTAAATGACATGTTAAAGAGAGCCTGTGACACATTTTAGATGAGATATTATGGAAAGCTTCTCTGAGAAGATATCTGAGGTGAAACCAGAGGAAAAAACCCCCTATGTGACTATCAGGGGGCAGAGTGTTTCAAATAGAGGAAATATGTGTTTCATTAGAAACCTATGAGGATTTTTAAAAATGATTGAAGAAAGGGCTTAACATAATAGCTGATATAGAAAATATTCTACAATCAATCAATCTAATCAAAGGAAAAATATTTGTTTTCAATGATCTCTATAATACACATAATTTCTATATGGGATATATTTGAACATAAAAATTTACAAACTATGTAACTTATATCCATTATGCTAATCTCTTTGAGATGGATTATTAAGAACTGCACAGTATATAGTATTGATTGTATTCTTGAAATTCTGGCTATTAATCTTGGAAAACAATATATGATAAAAATCCATATGACTAGGAAAGCAAAGATAGAACAGGCAAAGAGAAAAATAATTATCAAGGAAATAAAGAGGAAAAAAGAAAATGGTTTTAGATCAAGAGAGAGTTAAGGAAGAGGATTTTAGGAATTGTGGTCAAAAGAGGATTCATGAGGCAGAAGCCAGTCCATATTTATCTACTAACTCATTCTATGTGAAAGGAAGGAAGTAAAAAGTGTCTGTGTGTGTACTGTGCATAGCTTAATATGGCCAGATATTCTTAATATATTATCTGATTTGTCCCTTACAATAGTCTTATTTGAACTACTTGTACTCCATTCAACAACTGATCTTAAAGTAGCTTCTGTGTGCTTAGTCGCTTAGTCGTGTCTGACACTTGGCAACCCCATGGACCAGGCTTCTCTATCCATGGAATTCTCCAGGCCAGAATACTGGAGTGGGTAGCCTTTTCCTTCTCCAGGGGATCTTCTGGACCCAGGGATCAAACCCAGGTCTTCCACATTGCAGGCAGATTCTTTACCATCTGAGCCACCAAGTAGCTCAGAGAACTCATTTTCCCAACATGTATAACTGAATTGACTAGCTGGTCTTCACAGGTGGCACTGGTGGTAAAGAACCCCCAGTGCAACCTAAGAGACACGAATTCAGTCCCTGGGTCAAGAATATCCCCTGGAGGAGGGCATGACAACCCTCTCCAGTATCCTATCCTGGAGAATCCCATGGACAGAGGAACTTGGAAGCCTACAGTCCATGGGGTCGCAAAGAACTGGACTTGACTGAAGTGACTTAAAGTGAAATGAAGTGAAGTCGCTCAGTCGTGTCCAACTCTTTGCAACCCCATGGACTGTAGCCTATCAGGATTCTCTGTCCATGGGATTTCCCAGGCAAGAGTACTGGAGTGGATTGCCATTTCCTTCTTCAGGAGATCCCAACCCAGGGATTGAACCAAGGTCTCCCACATTGTAGGCAGATGCTTTACCATCTGAGCCACCAGGGAGGTCCTGAAGTGACTTAACACAGAACATATAGCTGAACTGACTAGATGATCTCAAAGCTTCCCATGGAGTTCTAAAAGTCCACGATCCTGATAACAGGAAAAGAAAATTATCTGCTTATGAAGACAATGAATATAAAGGTTCTAAAAAATAGTGGATCAAATGACTTGCCAATCTTTATAAGGACAGTCTTCAAGAATATTTATCTAGGAACTGCAGTTCTAAAACCATGAAGCTCAACTTTCTTGGGAGACAGGTGAAGAATGAATAGGGAAGACCTGGAAAGAAGCCCTAAGAGATTTGCGGGGAGATCTGAATAGCCATCTCAAACTAATCAAGCTTTATCCAAACCAAATATCCAAGCCTTTTGAAGTCCGCCAGTTAATAATCAAAACCCCTCTAAGCACTTAGTATCTCAAACAGTTTTCAATAACATCAAACCAACCATCATATAATACAATGAGTAAAGCCAAATCTGGATTTTCTGTAAGAGCTGCACAGACAAACAAACATTTGTCTGAAGTCAGGTATGGATGTGAGAGTTGGACTATAAAGAAAGCTGAGTGCTGAAGAATTGATGCTTTTGAACTGTGTCATTGGAGAAGACTCTTGAGAGTCCCTTGGACTGCAAGGAGATCCAATCAGTCCATCCTAAAGGAGATCAGTCCTGGGTGTTCACTGGAAGGACTGATGTTGAAGCTGAAACTCCAATACTTTGGCCACCTGATACTAAGAACTGACTCGTTTGAAAAGACCCTGGTGCTGGGAAAGATTGAGGGCAGGAGGAGAAGGGGACGACAGAGGATGAGATGGTTGGATGGCATCACCAACTCAATGGACATGAGTTTGGGTAAACTCCGGGAGTTGGTGATGGACAGGGAGGCCTGGTGTGCTGCGGTTCATGGGGTTGCAAAGAGTTGGACATGACTGAGCAACTGAACTGAACTGAACTGAGTGCTAAGTAAGAATTTAAGATAATTTTAATTGCTTTTATATTATTTTACTCTAAAAATTATCCCAGTGATTTTTTAAAGGGTTAAAAAAAAACATTGTTTCATAAAACTGAATCATTAATGACAACTGTCTAGAAAATTAATAGTTAAAACTTTGCAAATATTGTTTAACACTATTACAAACACTATAAAAAATTAAGGTTTACTAATGGAGAAGACTCTTGAGAGTCCCTTGGACTGCAAGGAGATCCAACCAGTCCATTCTGAAGGAGATCAACCCTGGGATTTCTTTGGGAAGAATGATGCTAAAGCTGAAGCTCCAGTACTTTGGACACCTCATGCGAAGAGTTGACTCATTGGAAAAGACTCTGATGCTGGGAGGGACTGGGGGCAGGAGGAGAAGGGGATGACTCAGGATGAGATGGCTGGATGGCATCACCGACTCGATGGACGTGAGTCTGAGTGAACTCTGGGAGATGGTGATGGACAGGGATGCCTGGCGTGCCGCGATTCATGGGGTCGCAAGGGGTCAGACACGACTGAGAGACTGAACTGAACTGAACTGAACTGAACTGAATGGTGAAATGAAAGCTTCAACTGTTCAAGACTTTTATGTCTTATAGTGCTAAGTAGAGAAATTTTAAATCTCCATTAACTATACTGCTCTGATCTTAATGTATTTCATTCTCTCCAAATTATAACAATATTTTGTCACAACAGAAGCTGTGGTATCAATCAGCACTTTGCAACTATGGTGTAAATCAGCTTGCTGGCCATCTTTCTTTAAAAAAATCTTCAAGATCTCAACAAATGATGAAAGTATTACAGGATAATCTTAACATCTTTTATTGATTTAATTTGACATGAAATAAAAATATATTACCACAATATGCTACTACTGTCATTTTTTCCACTTTTAATCAACTCATTTCTTTTCCTTGAAGCAAAATTAATGAAATGTCAGAATGGAAAAACATTCAGTTCTGCTGAAGGAAAAAAAACAAATTAGTCTTACCGAAAGACACATGTTCTCTTTACCCCAATGCAAGTTCCATATGTACATTATGTTAAAATGAGAGAACAAAAAGAGAGAGATTCTGTGCATTTGCTAGTCTAGAGAGGCAAAGGAAAAGTTTTGGGGGACTTCCATGATTCAGTGATTAAGACTCCGAGCTTCTACTGCAGGAATCACAGTTTTAAACCCTGGTCACAGAGAGGATACCACGTGCCAACCAGAATGGCCTAAAAAATTAATTAAATGAGTAAAAACACTTTTAATAAAAAGAATTCTGAGAAGTTGGTGACCATGCCACTGCCTTTTTTTATCAAGGTGTCCTTGACAGAGCATGGAAGGTGGCAGAACTCAGAAGGTACTTCTAAGCCTCCCAGTCACCTATTATATTTTTCTATTTGACTTCTCTACAGTATTTCTCTAATAGTTTCTTGTTTATTAAATTATTACCTATTTTTTGGTTGGTTGATAATCAATCTGCCTTCATCAGAATATAAAGTTCATGACAGCAAACACCTTAACTCTCTTGTTCACCATGTGTCCTCAATGATGAGAATATAATTGACCGTTACGTTGGCAATCAGTGAATACATCACACCAACAAATTTGACAGCCATTAAACTTCAAATATGTAAGAAAAGAAAGGAATAAACTAAAACTTGACCAAGCCAGAAAATTTTTTAAGCAAAAATAAAATGAGATAGAAGAAATATAAGCTTCCCAGATGGTATTAATGGTAAAGAACATATCTCTCAATGCAGGAAACAGGACCAAGGTTCAAACCCTGGGCCAGGAAGATCCCCAGAGCAGGGCATGGCAACCCACTTCAGTATTATTGCCTGGAGAACCCCACAGACAGAGGAGCCTGGCAGGCTATGGTCCACAGTGTTCCAAAGAGTCGGACATGACTGAAATGACTTAGCAACACTTCAACCATTTTTATAAATATTATTAGAAGGTTGTTTTCTCCTAAAGAAAGGCAGACAATCAAACTATGTTTTATTTTTAAAATACATCCTTGTTGTTTTTGAAAACTACAACAAATCCGTGACAGTGAGACATCAAAAATAAAAAATGGGTGAATGCAAACAGAATGAAAAGATTAGATGTTTAGTATCTGATTCCCAGGTGGCACAGTGGTAAAGAATTCACCTCCAAATGCAGGAGACACAGGAGATCCTGGTTTGATGCCTGGATCAGGAAGATCCCCTAGAGAAGGAAATGGCAACCCACTCCAGTATTCCTGCCTGCCTGGGATATTCCATGGGCAGAGGAGCCTTGTGGACTACAGTCCTCGGGGTTGCAAAGAGTTGGACACGACTGACTGAGCACACACACACAGGCACAGTCATAATTAAATAATTAACATTAGATACAGTACAATTTATAGCTAATGACATTGAAATAGGAAAGGGAGATATTGTAACATATTGTAACATAATGATGTAATTCATCAAGATGATAAAACAGAGATACATTTTTAAGCAACAAGCAACATGAAAATTTTTTTTAATTAACTTCTGAGGTAAAAATATTAACTTGATTAAAATATAAATATAGAAAATATATATTTTTCACAATTTTACAGAGTAAGCAGTTAAAATATTGAGAATATTAATTATTTAATTAATTAAATTAATTGATAAACTATATATATATAACTACATTCAAAACAGGGAAAATACATTCTTATGTTCATTGAAAATTATACACCAATTTTACTTCACATTTTAAAAATTCTAAAAGTTTTTTAAAAGATATATTGATAGGTCTCATTCCTTAAATATAATTCAATGAAAGTTTATAACAAAGGATAAACATTTTATAAATTAAAAAGCTTTCATGAATCCGAGAAAAACAAATTATAAATTATTTTAGAATTAGAAACATTATACTAATTCATATGGCACAAGTAAAATAAGGCTCATATGACAGCTGAAAAGCATTTATTATCAAACAAAACTTAATATAAAATAAATATTCACTTTGACCCCCAGTTTGCCTAGTTTGTAAAAAATCCACCTGCCAATGAAGGAGACACAAGAGATGAGGGTTCAATCCCTTTGTCAAGAAGATCCCATGGAGGAGGGCATGGCTACCCTACTGGCAGGCTACAATCCATGGGGTTGCAAAGAGTCAGACATGACTAAGCACGCATGCAGACATTAAAGAAAAGCAAAAAAAAACAATAAACCAAAACAAGCCAAATAATGGCATCAATTAAAAGGTAGTTGAAATTATTTAAAAAGTAAAGAAAGAAATAGAAGGGTGAACAGAGTAAACTGACTTAATAAAAATGAGAAAATCTGGCCAAACTGAAAATCATAGACAATATTAGAAATATACAGGCTTATTATAAAATCTTTTGGCAATTCAAATCATTTTCATGGCTGTATTTTTACCAGCTTAAAAGAATAAATACTTCATATTTATTAAATTACTATTAATTGTAAGTTAAATAAGCAGGGTGACAATATACAGCCTTGATTTACTCCTTTCCCAATTTTGAACCACTGTGTTGTTCTGTGTCTAACTGTTGCTTCTTGACCTGCATACAGGTTTCTCAGGAGGCAGGTAAGGTAGTCTAGTATTCCCACCTCTTTAAGAATTTCCCACAGTTTGTTGTGAACCAACAGTCAAAGGCTTTAGCATAGTCAATGCAGCAGAAGTAGTTGTTTCAGAGTATTACAAGGCAGTATATTGTACCCTGCTTATTTAACTTAAATGCACAGTACATCATGTGAAATGCTGGACTGGATGAAGCACAAGCTGGAATCAAGATTGCTGGGAGAAATATCAATAACCTCAGATATGCAGATGACACCATTCTTATGGCAGAAAGTGAAGAAGAACTAAAGAGCTTCTTGATGAAAGTGAAAGAGGAGAGTGAAAAAGTTGGCTTAAAGTTCAACATTCAGAAAACTAAGATCATGGCATCCAGTCCCATCACTTCATGGCAAGTAGATGGGGAAACAATGGAAAAAGTGACAGACTTTATTTGGGGGGGGGGGGCCTCCAAAATCACTGCAGATGGAGACTGCAGCCATGAAATGAAAAGATGCTTGCTCCTTGAAAGAAAAGTTATGACCTACCTAGACAGCATATTAAAAAGCAGGGACATTACTTTGCCAACAAAGGTTCATCTAGTCAAAGCTATGGTTTTTCCAGTATTCATGTATGGATTTGAGAGTTGGACTATAAAGAAAGCTGAGCACCAAAGAATTGATGCTTTTGAACTGTGGTGTTGGAGAAGATTCTTGAGAGTCCTTTAGATTGCAAGGAGATCCAACCAGTCCATCCTAAAGGACATCAGTCCTGAATATTCATTCGAAGGACTGATGTTAAAGCTGAAGCTCCAATACTTTGGCCACCTGATGCAAAGAACTGACTCACTTGAAAAGACCCTGATGCTGGGAAAGATTGACAGCAGGAGGAGAAGGGGACAACAGAGGATGAGACGGTTGGATGGCATCACTGACTTGATGGAGAGTGAAAAGGGTGGCTTAAAAATCAACATGCAAAAAACTAAGATCATGGGATCCAGTTCCATGAGATTTGGGCAAGTAGTTGGGGAAAACATGGAAACAGTGGCAGATTTTAGACAATGTTAAGTGTTCTGACAGATAGAATAATGTGATAAAAGTGGGTGGATAGATCTATTATTTTGTATATATAGTTTTTCTCACAAACCTCTCAACTTTATTGCATTTTATACTGGCTCATATCCCTTGGGGAAATAGTATAGTATGTAAAGAGTTAAACATGTGACATGTTCCAAGAAGTATTTGTATTCATCTTCTCAGAAAAAGATAATTTTCAAAATGTCCAACTATTTTTCAAAATAGCTGAAAAAACACTAACAAGATATACTAAATGTAATCAAAATTGAAGTAGCCAAGACTGCTTAATTTCAAAGTATTTGTTAACTCTCACTACTGAAAACTGGATCTTTCTCTAAACTGCAATGTTATTACGTGCAAGTTAAGGTGGCAGTTTGAGAACACTAGTAGAATTACTTCTAAGAATATTCTAACAGCCACATAGGTTGTTGTCTTTATATTTAACTGAATAAAAATCCACCAGACATTTTTTATTCATCACTCCTGCTGGATTTCTGAACTTTCCTCTTAACTATCCTACTTAGAAAAATTTTTTTTTCCTAATCTGCTTAACTTCTTTTGAGGTTTCGTATTTTTAATGGACTTTGTCTTTCTTTTTAATTATCAATAGCACTCACTTTTTGGCCATGATATACCTATCATTTTGTAAGTATTCACTTGGTTTTCATTCACTCCAAATAACCTCTTTTATATACCAAGAAATTT
The DNA here is from genome assembly GCF_014754425.2 of Oryx dammah. Classification (NCBI taxonomy): domain Eukaryota; kingdom Metazoa; phylum Chordata; class Mammalia; order Artiodactyla; family Bovidae; genus Oryx; species Oryx dammah. The sequence continues at coordinate 16,519,498 of NW_024070188.1, read as the reverse complement.
GAACAAATTAGAATATCAGTTTCAAAATTTATGAAACTTGGAATTTTTTCTTGCTTAGTCTTGTCTTTCTAGCAACTGGCTATTCTCCTAGGTTTCAGTAATCTATAAATCAAGAGGAAAATGTATACTTTCATTTCTCTCACTGAGTCCAACTTGGCTCCCAGAACCAGGACTCTTTTCCCATAGAAGTCAAACCCAGACTTTTAATTTCCTTTACCTCAATCCTTGACCCGACTCAGAATAATACTATAGTAGTCATTTAAGTCCTACAAACTTATTATACCTAATATTTGACCTGAAGAAAATATAAAGAACTTTTTGTCCAAAGCCAAAAAGGACACAGTGCCCATGTCTTTCCATAGAAGTATTTTTCTGAAAAAAAAAAAAAAAATTTACACCTTTTACAATTCTTATGTCTAACCCTAAACTCTTTCATCACTGTTCACCTAGACTTCCTTAGTCTCTCTCTCTCTCTTCTCTCTAGACAGATAGGTTACAAATAGAAGAAAGCCAAATAATCCTGATATTTTTTAAAGTAAGGAACATTTGTTTTTTATTCATAAATTATAGATTGTTTAATGTTCTTATTATATGTCTCAAAGAAAAAAACAGAGATAAATCTGTTTATAAATAATTATTTGCTTCAGTTAAGCCCAAATAAGAATCATAGAGTTAAAGGCAGGCAAATTGGTAAAGCATTATTCAAAATTCTCTCTCATATTTGCAAGGTATACCCAAATATTCAAGGGTTTTCTCTTAATATCTTCCAAATAACTAAAAATTGTTTTCTTATGCTATACTCAGACTTTCATAATTATATTGAATGTCAGCAATCATAAATTATGAGAAATTTAAATAGAACTTTCAAACAAAAAGAGACCTTAAAAATCTAATCCAGCTCTTTTAAATAAATAAATGGAGTTGCAAAAGGCCAAAGACTTGTCAAAACCATGTATAATTTGTGGAAGAGATACGATTCAAATGCAAGTCACTAAAATCCTAGCACATAAGAACCACGAAGACACGGAGGAAGATAACTCCAATGGAAACCCCTAGCTATTAAGTCACAGGTTTGTGCATTTTGCTAAGATAAAAATACTCCACAAAAGTAAACAGTATAATACTCTTAAAATCACAGATATTTCTAACTCCAAGTAAAATGCGTTTTAAAGAATCTTAAATCTTGTTTAATATTTAACAGACTCCTTTCAAAACTGACTAAACTTAACTAGGTCAGCATTCTGCTTCTTTGCATGCTTCTCTTCTTTTGAAGTACAATTATAAAAAGCTTTCCCATGACCTGATATACAACAATTCAAATGCTGTCCAATGTTAACTATAACTCCTTAATTATGTACTACCTATAATGCTCATGTGTTGCACAGTATGTTTGAATTTTTGAGTTGACAATTCTCCATTGAAAGAAAAATATTTTTATTCTCGGGCATGTACTGAGGAAAAAGCATTTTAGAAAAATTATTTTCCCCCACAATAGTTCCACAGTTTTGCCTTGCTACTATTTTGGCTTAAACTTGGAACCACAAGATTAAAGTCTAACGTTTATAGTCCTTTCATTTTAATTTTATTTCTCTGGACTGCCCATAATCCCTTCTAATCATTTCAGTTATGCATATTTTACCATCAGTGATAATGCCTACTCCAACATTCAGGCTTTATGTTATTCCAATGATTTGGCACTTTTGTGTCATATTTTCAAGCCTGAATTTTCTCAGTGGGTCTTCTTGGAGCTTTGAAATCATTAACTTAAAGCACTACTTTTTGCTGAAATGTTGATTCTGTCCAGACAGTCCACTGTTACCCTGTTCTATGCATTATTATTTTTCTTTATACAGGCAAAATTTTTAAATATAAATTAAACAAGCCTCCATTTCCCCTTGCCTTTCAACTTTTTATCTAAGAGAGAGTACAAACATCACTCCATATTCAAGATTCAACTTAGGAAATAGAAGTGAAAATTAAACTATGAGCAGAAAAACTGTGGAAGCATTTAAGTTTCATGTTTCAATAAAGATCTAGGGACATTTAAAATAGTAATAGCAACTGCTGTTCAAGATTGGCTTGTAAATTTGAAAAAAAACAATGCATTTCACAATCTACCAGAGCCTACTACTTCATTTTGCAAAATTCATACATGAACTGCCATACTTGTAACTGCAGAGAAATTGTAGAATGATTTTGAGGAAAGAGACCGGAGGGTCAGAAAATGGATGAGTGAGGATTTTCCAGTTTGCTACCCTTTCACTCTTCTCCTGGGATTCAAAGCTGCAGCTGTTCTGACTAATATTAATGTGTCATTTTCAAGTTTCAGTGTGACCCACTACGTCTGATATCTTTCCGGGTAATGGAATTCTGGAGACCTAATTGACTGAGCACTAGGAAGACACAGAATTAAAATAAAACACTGCCTCAGGGACACACACTTGGCAGGAAGCTCAAAATCCAGGAACTTTAAAGAAAGACTATTCTGGAGTATTACACAGGTTCAAAAGGTTTTCAAAGCTCCTGGCAGGAAGGTCCTGGTCAAATCACATGAAGTTACACATTGTCAAGATGACAATCATGATCATTTAAATCTGTCTGCAAGTATTAATAGGATGATAATCAAATAAATGTTTCCAGTATTTTGTATAAATAAACCATCACCAAATGAAGAAATAGATTCACATAGTGCTAAATGACCAATAATAATGATGCCATAGTTTCTCTTCATTTGCCTCAGTTCAGTTCAGTCCAGTCACTCAGTCGTGTCCAACTCTTTGTGACCCCATGGACTGCAGCACGCCAGGCTTCCCTGTCCATCACCAACTCCCGGAGCTTGCTCAAACTCATGTCCATTGAGTCGGTGATGCCATCCAACCATCTCATCCTCTGTTGTCCACTTCTCCTCTTGCCTTCAATCTTTCCCAGCATCAGGGTCTTCTCTAATGAGTCAGCTCTTCACATCAGGTGGCCAGAGTATTGGAGCTTCAGCTTCAGCATCAGTCCTTCCAATGAATAGTCAGTGTTGACTTCCTTTAGGATGGACTGGTTGCATCTCCTTGCAGTCCAAGAGACTCTCAAGACTCTTCTCCAGTTCAAAAGCATCAGTTCTTCGGTGCTCAGCTTTCTTTAGAGTCCAACTCACACATCCATACATGACTACCGGAAAAACCATAGCTTTGACTAAACGGACATTTGTTGGCAGAATATGTCTCTGCTTTTTAATATGCCATCTAGTTTTGTCATAGCTTTTCTTCCAAGGATTAAGTGTCTCAATTTCATGGCTGCAGTCACCAGCTGCAATGTTTTGGAGCCCAAGAAAATAAAGTCTGTCACTTTTTCCATTGTTTCCTCATCTATTTGCAGTGAAGTAAGTGATGGGACCAGATGCCATGATCTTAGTTTTTTTAATGTTGAGTTTTAAGCCATCTTCAACCTCCTCTTTCACCTGTATCAAGAGTCTTTAGTTCCTCTTTGCTAACATAAGAGTGTCATCTGCATATCTGAGATTATTGATATTTCTCCCGGTAACCTTGATTCCAGCTTGTGCTTCATCCACCTTGGCATTTCACATGATGTACTCTGCACATAAGTTAAAAAACCAGGGTGACAATATACAGCCTTGATGTACTCCTTTCCCAATTTGAAACCAGTCTGTTGTTTCATGTCTGGTTCTAACTGTTGCTTTCAGGAGGCAGGTAAGGTGGTCTGGTATTTCCATCACTTGAAGAATTTTCCATAGTTTGTTGTGATCCACACAGTCAAAGGCTTTGGCATAGTCAATAAAGCAGAAGTAGATTTTTTCTGGAACACTCTTGCTTTTTTGATGATCCACCAGATGTTAACAATTTGATCTCTGCTATCTCTGCCTTTTCTAAATCCAGATATTTCTGGAAGTTCTCAGTTCATGTACTGTTGAAACCTGACTTGGAGAATTTTGATACTTTGCTAGCATGTGAAATGTGTGAATTGTGCTATAGTTTGAACATTCTTTGGCATTGCCTTTCTTTGGGATTGGAATGAAAACTGACTTTTTTCCAGTCCAGTGGCCACTGCTGAGTTTTCAGATTTGTTGGCATATTGAACACAGCATTTTAACACCATCATCTTGTAGGATTTGTAATAGCTCAGCTGGAATTTCATCACCTCCACTAGCTTTGTTTGTGGAGGCCCACTTGACTTCACACTCCAAGATGTCTGGCAATAGGTGAGTGATCGCACCATCTTGGTTATCTGGGTCATTAAAGTCTTTTCTGTATACTTCTTATGTGTATTCTTGCCACTTCTTAATATCTTCTGCTTCTGTTAGGTCTATAACGTTTCAGTCCTTTATTGTACCCATCCTTGTATAAAATATTCCGTTAGTATCTCTAATTTTCTTGAAAAGATCTCTAGTCTTTCCCATTCTATTGTTTTCCTCTATTTCTTTGCATTGTTCACTGAGGAAGGCTTTCTTATCTCTCATTTCTGTTCTTTGGAACTCTTCATTCAGATGGGTATATCTTTCCTTTTCTCCTCTGCCTTTCACTTCTCCTCTTTTCTCAGCTATTTGTAAGGCCTCCTCAGACAGCCATTTTGCCTTCTTGCATTTCTTTTTCTTGGGGATGATTTTGATCACCATCTCCTATACGATGTCACAAACCTCCATCCATAGTTCTTCCGACACTCTATCAGATCTAATCCCTTGAATCTATTTATCACTTCCACTGTATAATCATAAGGGATTTGATTTATGTCATACCTGAGTAGCCTAGTGATTTTCCCTACTTTCTTCAATTTAAGTCTTAATTTGGCAATAAGGAGCTCATGATGTGAGCCACAGCCAGCTGCCAGTCTTGTATTTTTGTTGACTGTATAGAGTTTCTCCATCTTCAACTGCAATGAATAAAATCAGTCTGATTTCCATATTGACCATCTGGTTATGTCGATGTGTAGAGCTGTCTCTTGTATCGTTGGAAGAGGGTGTTTGCTGTGATCAGTGCATTCTCTTGGCAAAACTCAGTTAGCTTTTTGCCCTGCTTCATTTTGTACTCCAAGGCCAAACTTGCCTGTTACTCCAGGTATCTCTTGACTTCCTACTTTTGCATTCCAGTCCCCTATGATGAAAAGGACATCTTTTTTTTTTTGGTGCTGGTTCTGGAAGGTTATAGAACTGTTCAACTGCAGCTTCTGCATTAGTGGTTGGTGCATAGACTTGGATTACTGTGATTCTGAATGGTTTGTCTAGGAAATGAACAGAGATCCTTCTGTTGTTTTTGAGATTGCACTCAAGTACTGCATTTCAGACTCTTTTGTTGATTATGAGGGCTACTACATTTCTTCTAAGGGATTCTTGCCCACAGTAGTAGGTATAATGATCATCTGAATTAAATTCACCCTTTCCAGTCCATTTTAGTTTGCTGATTCCTAAAATGTTGATGTTCATTTTTGCCATCTTCTGTTTGACCACTTCCAATTTACCTTGATTCATGGCCCTAACATTCCAGGTTCCTGTGCAATATTGTTCTCTATAGCACTAGACTTTACTTTCACCACCAGACACATTCACAACTGGTTGTTTTTGTTTGTTTGTTTGTTTTGTTTTGTTTTTTTCTGCTTTGGCTCATCCTCTTCATTCCTTCTGGAGCTATTTCTTCATTCTTCTCCAGTACCATATTGGGAACCTACCAACCTGGGGAGTTCATCTTTCAGTGTCATATCCTTTTTCTTTTTCATACCATTTATGGGATTCTCAAGGCAAGAATGCTAAAGTGGTTTGCCATTCCCTTCTCCAGTGGACCATGTTTTGTTAGAACTCTCCACCATGATCCATCTGTCTTGGGTGGCCCTACACAGCATGACTCATAGTTTCATTGAGCTAGACAGGCTTGTAGTCCATGTGATCAGTTTTCTTAGTTTTCTGTGATTGTGGTTTTCATTCTGCCTGCCTCTGATGGATGAGGATCAGAGGCTTGTGAAACTTCCTGGTGGGAGGGATTGGCTGTGGGTAAAACTGGGTCTTGCTGTGCTCTGGTGGGCAGGGTCATGCTCAGTAAATCTTTAATCCAACTTTCTGCTGATAGGTTGAGCCATGTTCCCTCCCTGTAGTTTGGCATGATGCCAAACTATGATAGGGGTAATGGTGGTAATGGTGACCTCTTTCAAAAAAGACTTAGTGTCCCCAGGCTGCATCTCCCAGGACTGTTGTTTTCAGTGCCCCTGATCTCTCTGCAGGCCACTGTCAACCCACACGTTCACCAGAGACTCCTGGATACTCACAGGCAAGTCTGGCTCAGTCTCTTGTGGGGTCACTGCTCTTTCTCCTGGGTCCTGGTACACACAAGGTTTTGTTGTCCCCTCTAAGAGTCTGTTTTCCTGGAGGTTCTCAGTCTTTTTGCGGATCCCCAGGTTTGGGAAATCTGTTGTGGGCTCTAGAACTTTTGTAACAATATGAGAACTTCTTTTGTATAATTGTTCTTTAGTTGGTGGGCTGTCTGCTCGGCGGCTCTATCGTGTGGCTAACGGTGACCTCCTCCAATGGACCTATGCCACACGTTGCACCTCTCAGGCCTGCTGCAGCCAGGGCCCCTGTCCCTGCTGCAGTCCCTGCTGACATGTGTCTCCACAGGAGACACTCAAACACTCAAAGGCTGGCCTGGCTCAGCCTCTTGTAGGGGTCACTTTTCCTTTCTGTTGGTCCTGGTACACACAAGGTTTTGTTTGCACCCTCTGAGCATTTCTGGTGGTCTTTACCATAATCAGATGAACTAAAGACTCTCATTATCAGCATTATAGGGAAAATATCTATTATAAATAAAGGCATGATTTGTAGATTTAATCTACATATCAGGATCACATTTTGGAGGTCACTTGAAAGCCATTCAATTGCAGGAAAATTATTGGTCATTGGGATTTTTGTGATTATTCTTTTGTGGCTTCCCTGGTGTCTCAGACAGTAAAGAATATGCCTGCAGTGTGGGAGACTCTGGTTCAATCCTTGGGTTGGGCAGATCCCTTATAGAAAGAAATGGCAACTCCCTCCAGCATTCTTGCCCACAGAATTCTATGGACAGAGGAGTCTGGCAGGCTGCAGTCCTTGGGATCGCAAAGATTATTCTTTTATTTAATTATCAGAAACTTTTCTACAAATACACAATATGTTTATATGTTTAATTATTACTACTCTTTCTTTCACTCACAGAACTTTGATTTGAAGAAATTCCGTATGCAACATGGCATCTCAACATAACTTCATGTAAGTAACAAACAGCAGGATATTAACCCTTAGAAATAGAGATTTGTTTTCATTTAGGAAAGCAATTTTCCTTTTAATAAAAAGCCAAAAAAATGATCCTTAAACACAAAGAATTTCTTTTAAAAATTATTATGTATCAGCAGAATTATTTCTCCTACACATCTATCATTTGATGGAAGTATACTTTTTCAGCAGTTACTACCCCTTTCTGTTAGAACTCTTATTTTTGGATGAGTGATCAATTGTTTCATGTTGATTTTCCCCAGCAAGCTATAGGTTCACCCCAGCTGCAAAAATTTACTAAACTCTGAGCAAAGTCTTCATAGGAGAAGTCAGGATATGATCTTTCAAACACAAACAGAATAACTCTGTAGGAGTCTGTGCAGGAATTTGAGAAAGAAACTCTGGGAGAGAGTAAGATTGTAGCATTTATGCTCTTTGCAAATCTGACCTTAAAAAGTGATTAAAATTCACTTATAAAAGACTCTACTTAACTCTTGTATAGGACTTCTAATACACAAAGTTTGTTTAATTTACCAAAATTTATCCTATACTAAATATATAGTATGGGCTTCCCTGTGGCTCAGATGGTAAAGTATCTGCCTGCAATGCAGGAGACCCAGGTTCGATCCCTGGGTCGGGAAGATCCCCTGGAGAAGGAAATGGCAACCCATTCCAGTACTCTTGCCTGAAAAACTACATAATACAAGCTATACTATAAAAGAAATTGTCAGAAGCCTGGAACAAATTGTTCAAGGGGCACCCTATATGAGTGCCAACCCTATATACCATTTTTAGTCTGCTAACCCTGAAGTCAATAATACTGAGGGTATCCCTGTAGTCAAATATTGATAATACACAGATTTCCTCCAAATGGATTGGATTTATTCTGTGTCTTCTTTTCAAAAGGAATTAAAGTTGAATACTTAAGAATTTGAATAGTTAATTTAACACATGTTTGCGTAATTATCATTCCCTCAGAGAAGTCTGATGAAGATAAAACCAAATTTATTTCCTTTTGGCCTTGTCAGATTCTGCAAGAACTTAACCAGTTGCACCCTAAAATACAAATTGAAGTGGATCTTGAGTCCCACACATGACTCAAAGGGACTCTACACCAAGATGATATAAATATCACAACTCCACTGCTCTCCGTTTGTAACAATCATGCTACAAAGTAAGTAAAAGTCCTACTTCTCTCTTACAAATGTCTTTCATTTTCCTTCAGCCAAAGGGCCTCATTTATGCCATTGATCTACAGAAGCATTTCCTCTATTACAAAATGAAACTTCATTACACACTGGGTTTACACTCAGTTGCGGAAACTATCCTCTAATTTCTTTTCTCTTATCCTTCCTTTTCAGCCAGTCAGTTCAGTCACTCAGTCGTGTCTGACTCTTTGCGACCCCATGAATCCCAGCACACCAGGATTCCTGGCCTCCCTGTCCATCACCAACTCCCAGAGTTCACCCAGACTCATGTGCATTGAGTTGCTGATGCCATCCAGCCATCTCATCCTCTGTCGTCCCCTTCTCCTCCTGCCCCCAATCCCTCCCAGCATCAGAGTCTTTTCCAATGAGTCAACTCTTCGCATGAGGTGGCCAAAGTATTGGAGTTTCAGCTTTAGCATCAGTCCTTCCAATGAACACCCAGGACTGGTCTCCTTTAGGATGGACTGGTTGGATGTCCTTGCAGTCCAAGGGACTCACAAGAGTCCTCTCCAGCACCACAGTTCAAAAGCATCAATTCTTCAGCGCTCAGCTTTCTTCACAGTCCAACTCTCACAACCATACATGACCACTGGAAAAACCATAGCCTGGACTAGATGGACCTTTGTTGACAAAGCAATGTCTCTGCTTTTTAATATGCTGTCTAGGTTGGTCATAACTTTCCTTCCAAGGAGTAAGCATCTTTTAATTTCATGGCTGCAATCACCATCTGCAGTGATTTTGGAGCCCACCCCCACAAAAAGTCTGACACTATTTCTACGGTTTCTCCATCTATTTCCCATGAAGTGATGGGACCAGATGCCATGATCTTCGTTTTCTGAATGTTGAGCTTTAAGCCAACTTTTTCACTCTCCTCTTTCACATTCATCAAGAGGCTTTTTAGTCCCTCTTCACTTTCTGCCATAAGGGTGGTGTCCTTCCTTTTAGGAACACTCTTTTCCTCAAGATATGATTACCTGACTAGTTTTCCAGAATTCCTCGCAGCTACATGTGACCATGTGATTTGTCTCTTGCTAGTAGCAATTAAGGGCTTCCTTTGTAAGTCAGTCGGTAAAGAATTTGCTTGCAATGCAGAAGACCTGGGTTCAATTCCTGGGTCAGGAATTTCCCCTGGAGAAGGAAATGGCAACCCACTTCAGTATTCATGCCTGAAGAATCCCAGGGACAGAGGAGCCCGGCAGGTAACAGTCTACGGGGTCCCAAAGAGTCAGACATGACTTAGTGACTTAACCATCACAATAGTCATTAAGCAAGAGTAACGTGAGCCATTTCAGGCTTCTGTCTTTAAAAGAGAAAATCACTTGCTTTCTAATTCTCTTTCCATATCTCATAGTCTATAAAGCAAACAGTGTCTAGTTCCACCAAGCAGCTGAGGACAACTTTAAGGAATAGCAGAACAACAATATAAACAGAACCTGGGTTCCTAAATGACTCAATAGCCTCCCTGGTTAGTTACGTTAAATATCTACTTTGAGTCACTGTCTTTTAGGATTTCCTTGTCACAGCCTCTTGTCTGTATCTCCAAATACAGTTATTCAAATCTGAATTTCTTTCATTTCATTTCTACTACATTCATCTGTGTTAAAACGCTGTTGCTAGTGACAGTTTTGCCCAAGTATGTAGCAAAAGACTATTATGGGGTCAGTGTTGTTTCTTGGACAAACAAGCTAATTTTATGGTATGTATCTGAGCCATTGGGTTTATACAATCTTGGGGCATCTAGGCTGCTACCCTTTAGTTCTATGATTTTTTTAAATCATTTTATCACACCATTAACTTATTTGAAATTTTTCTTCACTGTGTTCTTGTACTGAATCTCATTTCTCACTCTTGATTATCATCATAGAACATTTATTTGTGTGTCTGTTTATCACCCATTATCAACATGTGTCTGACCAAGGACAAGCAGGCAACAGTATTGATTTCACTGATATTCAGCAAATTTCCTGACAGATCTTCCCAAGCTTTCCTATTGGACTAATGCTGGATATACAAGACCGATAACAGCAGGTATTAGCCCAAGTTACTGTGGCCCCAGTATACACATATTCCTGATGCAAGCTTTGTTGATACCATTCTACAACCCAAATTTACTACAAACAAAAAAGTAGTTATTCTATTGTCCTTTTATCCTTTTTTTTAAAGTCAGAGTTTAAAGTCTCAATGAAACAATCCACAACTGCATTGAAAAAGCCTTGCATAATATCTGTGATTTCTCATCTTTCTTAAAGCTAGGGGGGGAAAAATGCCTTATTCTTTTCCTTTCATTTCTTGGTCTCACAAATTAGAGTATTTTAAAAGAGAAAATAACCTTAAGGACCTCTTCTCTAGAAGTTCTAGAACTGTTTTCCTGGCACCCTAGGACAACAGAAAGATATCTCAAAGTAGCCTGAAGAGGGGTTGGTGGAGGAGGCTAAGTGGTAGAGACCAGAGACTCCTCTCTGCCTCAACTGAAGCTGTTTTCTTTTCTTTAATCATTAAGATGTTAGGGTTATGACTGAGATTTGATTTTTAAAATGTTTCCTAATATTTGGAAAGTGCTGATCTAGTCCAAACCAAACGAGGGAACTAGGAGCTCAAGAGAGTAAGATTTACTCATGAAATGAGAGCTGACTAGTGATGAAGCTAAGATGGGATCCTAGTCTTTTGACATCTTGTCCAGAATTTTTATACCAAAGCTACAGAGATGATTTAATAAAGTGTGGGCACTCAATCACACACAGTTCAAGTGGCATAGCTACTCTGGTATTCATGTGACTTATAAGAGTTTCAATACCAACTTCAAACGTCCCTATATTTTTCATCTGGTTTATAGTTAGGAATAGTGATAAATGTTTTGATTTCTGTATATAGTAATTAAGATTAGCATTACTATTTTTCTATATATTAAAGAAAAAGTAACTTTTTAACTTAAAAAATTATGACTGTTCTAAAAAATTTTGAAGAAGGAAATTATGACATAGTAGAATGCATTAGACTCTAATAAGAAACATGAGCCTAAATACTGCTCTGCCATCAAAGAAATAGCTTGGTGCCCTTTCTTTGCCAATCACATCTTCTTAACAGACATCAAGTTTCTTAGTTTTTAATGTGGTTAGTCTATACAATTTATGAATTTCTTCCAGATCTAAAAATCTAGGACTCTCTTATAATTTAATTCTGTCCATCTCCAGATTAAGCAGTAAAGTATATAATTATAAAAAGTGCATAATTTATATGTGCATTATCAGCATATGTCTACACATCAAAGGACTCTTCAAACTCTTAATTTTATGGCTCTACTTTATGGGTTTTTTCTATTTTTAAAAATACACCATCATTTGTATTCAGTAAATTTACTCTTTTAAATGTACAGTTCTGTGAGCTTTGATGAACATTTACAGTTACATAATCACCACCAAAAACAAGACCTATAATAATTCCATCATGCCCCAAAATCCCCACCTCCCTTTAGAGTCAGCTCCCACCACCCCTTTTCCCGAGCTACTGCTCTGTTTTCTGTCACTGAGTTTCACCTTTGCTTCATTACATACTTTTTATTCCTGAGCCTTCTTACTCTCTTACTTTCATCGGTTAGTCCTAAAAGTTAAATAACATACACTGTGCCTATTCTGATGGTCACTTTATATCTTGTTTAATCTTAACAACAATTTTGACAGCAATTCTATGATGCATGCATCACGACACTTACTTTATACAGGAGAAAACTAAGACTTGTAACAAGGAGTAGTTTTCAAAGGTATCACAGCTAATAAACAAAGAACCCCAGCTCCCTAATGAACACAGTCCCACCATGCTGCTGCTGCTGCTAAGTCGCTTCAGTCGTGTCCGACTCTGTGCGACCCCATAGACGGCAGCCCACCAGGCTCCTCCATCCATGGGATTTTCCAGGCAAGAACACTGGAGTGGGTTTTCATTGCCTTCTCCGCAGTCCCACCATACACACCCTAATAAAGCCTCTCTCCATACTTCTTGTTCATAAGGTCAAAATAAACCTTTATTTGTTTGAGCTTCTGTTATTTTGAGTTTTCTGCTATATGAAACCAAATCTAACAGCATTTGCTTTGGATCTTCCTATTTGGAGCACCGTTTTCTCAGGACACATAGCTATAGCTACTTATCTCTTCAGCAAACTTAACAGACCCAGGGAGACATCATAGTTTATTTACATTTTTGGAGCCTTAACTCTGGCCATAGGTCAGAGTGCTGTCTCTAATTCTTAGCTCTCCAAAATCTTCATCTACTGGAGTCTAAGTCTACATTTCCACTAGTTGCAAACCCAGAGGAGGACAGGGATGATATTTATTGAAGTTCTTAAACACCAACATTTATTTTCAGCTTTACTTAGCCAGATGATTGTCCATTCTCCAATTCAGTTTGTGTTATGCATGATTTTAAAAACTGCTTAGTCTTGATTTTAGATGCATATTAAGAGTACACTTTGTGTCATACTCATTCACAGAGGTGAGTTTTCTTTAGCAGAGGAAATCCTGTTGCTCAAACAGGACAAATTTACTTCATATTCACAGATGCAAGCTCCACAGGCCAAGATTCTCTCCCTTTAATCCCCTTGGAATATCATATACTGTGGAACACAGCTCTCTTAACCAGCTTTTTCAATCTTAAGGCTACTGAAAAAGCAAAATAGTGTTTTCTATATGGAATAAGGCTAGAGTGGCCTATAAATTACAAAAGATACTTATATGAGGAATTGAAGCCCACATTTTAAAACGTTATGCCTTCATATGAGCACTTATGTTAAACAATCTGATGGGAGATGATAAATATTTACTTCACATTGTAATCTGTATACATATTTTCATATAAGAAGAGTACAATTAAAGCATCAAAATGTTATATGCACAGTGCACAAGCAAGTTGCCTGAATCAGTGAGTTAAAATGTAACAGAGATTTTTGGTTTTTTTAGTTTTGGAATCACTAACTTAAGGAAGAGAAAATAATGTTGTCTGGTATTATTTAGTTCAGTTCAGTTCAGTCATGTCTGACTTTTTGCGACCCCATAGACTGCAGCACGCCAGGCTTCCCTGTCCATCACCAACTCCCGGAGCTTGCTCAAACTCATGTGCATCGAGTTGGTGATGCCATCCAACCATGTCATCCTCTGTCATCCCCTTCTCCTCCTGCTTTCAATCTTTCTCAGCATCAGGGTCTTTTCTAATGAGTTAGCTCTTCACACCAGGTGGCCAAAATTTTGGAGTTTCAGCTTCAGCATCAGTCCTTCCAATGAACAGTCAGGGTTGATTTCTTATAGGATGGACTGGTTTGATCTCCTTGCAGTCCAAGGGACTCTCAAAAGTCTTCTCCAACACCACAGTTCAAAAGCTTCAATTTTTCAGCACTCAGCTTTCTTTATAGTCAACTCTCACATCCACACATGACTACTGGAAAAACCATAGCTTTGACTATGTGTACCTTTGTCAGCAAAGTAATGTCTCTGTTTTTTAATATGCTGTCTAGGTTGGTCATAGCTTTTCTTCCAAAGAGCAACCATCTTTTAATTTCATGCAGCAGTCACCATCTACAATGATTTTGGAGCCCAGGAAAATAAAGTCTGTCAGTGTTTCCATTGTTTCCCCATCTATCTGCCATGAAATGATGGGACCGGATACCCTGGTATTATTAGATGATAACATAACTAATCTTGTGGAAATGGGAAGGAAGTCATAGTATATACATTTCTCATGGGAGAAACAGTTCCCTATGTTCAGTATGAGTACGTACTCTGGGGGACCAGTGGTTTTATTTTTTGCTTATTGTCTTTCTCACTGTTGGATCTCACAATGTTTTGCTCTTTTTTTTTTTTTTTTTGACTGCTAAAGCTTAGGGACATATTTATGTACCCCTTCTAGAAAGCAGATATATATTCATGGCCTGTTTTTATGTTCTAACATCATTCCAGAGGTCATCTTTTCTTTCTAATCTTATTTTCCTTTTGTTATTTTCAATCAATCATCTTTCAAAAATATAGACATTCCTGTACTATTTCTTAAAACCATTTCTGAAACAACCCAAATTCATAGTTAATTAGTAAATTATGCTAATATTTGTATTTAGTTACCTGCTTAAGACACTTAAAATAATACTGGTATTAGAATAGAATATGAATGATACTTATACTAGCATCTTACCTCTATGAGATCATTAATCAATAATAAAAGAATGTTTACGGAGTCCTTAGCTGTCAATTGTATAAATTCTGTTTAACTCAAAAGGAAATACAGACATGAGAAAGTAAATAAGTCTAATGGTTCAAAAATTAGAAACCTGATATTAATGCACTGCTATTGCCTCCAAGTTCAGACTAACATGTCACTTATTCATCAACAGAATGAAAATTAAAGTCAATCAGCTTTATTATTTCAAAAGTGTAGCTATATTTAATTGTAACCATACCAGTGTGTTTTGATTGGTTCAGTTTCTTGTTACAAATGAACTTGAACTAAGAGAAAAGTATATCTGCTAAAATATTTGTATAGATATATGAATCACTAAAACAATATTTTACATAGAGTAGGATAAATCAAAAATGCATTATGCTGATACAGTTTTTATTAACAGTTCAGGAATAAAGAGAAGGGAAGTTATCTATTCTTTTCAGAATCTATTGCCTTTATTAGGTCACTAGGCAGTTTTTCTCTAAACCTTTCTGTCTTACGTGTAAGCATTTGATATCATTAGATTGAAATGGTTTACCTGAGGGAGTTCCAATTTATACCTGTTCTAGTTCAGTTATTATATATTAGTTGTTTTAAGTGCCTCCTCTCACTTTCAAAGATATCCTTATTTGAGAGACATTAAGTAGTCACTCTAAATGTGATGTATTTCAGTAGTTCTAAAGAATTATAGATAACAATAAGGTCCTTACTTCTAAAAAGCCATGATTCTGTCTCTGGGAGACAAAGTAATGGTCCAAAAAGGGAGGAAGATCACTCTCTGAATACTATGGCTAAATATTTTTATGAACTGTCGCTGAATTATCCAGTCTTAAAGCATATTTAGGGATTTCTGTACAAAATGCATAAAATAGTTATAGATCAAAACCTTGAGAGGTTAAGTGACTTTCCCAAGGCCACACATTTACTAAGTGACAGAACTGAGACGCTATCCCAGGTTTATTGGATTCCAAAGACTAGCTTTAGCTAGCTATGCTACAATAACACCCTGCCTTAGTCCATCATTTCTGCCCAACTCACAGTTTGTTAGAACTACATAGTACAAGTGCTGGTAAGCTGCCCCATCATGGCCCAATTCGGCACCCCCTATAACCCTCATCATGAGATCATGCCAACTCTAGTTTCAAATATTTCTATTCTCTGCCAAACCAAAATCAACTTTTTTTTTCTTATGACCTAACCTGAGATCTGTAACAACAGATGATAATAGGTAATTAAATAAATTAATCATTATCAATGAGTTCATATTAAATGTGCAGTGTCTTCTCAGGGAAAGTAGTATTCTAACCATTTAAAATAGTTATTACAATATGGTAATTAGGAGCAGGATAAATGTTACAAACTAAACATATGTCAGTAGAGTTGGAGGCATGAGAGTCTACAGAAGGGCAGTATTTTGGGTCAAGGCATTCTGACACTTGTCAAAACTATTGCATAAGCTTCTCCGTCCACTGCTATGTAAGCCAGATCTAGCCACTGTCAGTCCATCATTAACTCTATGTACAAGATTGGTCAAGTAGAATAATAGGGACAAAAAAACCTTCAGTGTATCTCCCCCAAAAGTATAAGAATGGCAATATGGCATTGACCTAAACAAAGAGCTCTCCTCTCTGCCCTCACTTCACTGAGCCACGTACCTGCCAAAGATAAACAATTCTGCAGTGCTTTACAGGTTTGCTGACTTTGTGAAAAAGTAACCAGGACTAAGTAAAGAAAGTCTAAAAGAGCAAACATTTGGAATGAATGATCAGTAAAGTCTCAAATTGTATGTTATAGAAAAGTGTTGTAAATTATTTTTATATTTCATCTGCTCAAAAAAATTTATTCAGACCATAATATTTTTAATGTCCTGTCCTCATATCTCAAATACATTTTTACCCTTCAGAGGCAATCTCTTCACTTTTATCTCTGCTTCTCAAAAAACCAAACTGAGATCATACCTTACAGCTTTAAGAATATAGATACCCAGGCAAAAGGAAGAAACACAAAAAAATTCCATTTATTTTCCTGACATGTTCAAGTAATTTTTGGTCTATAGCCTGATTGATAATGGCCTTTTAACAATTATTTTTAAATTAACTTATTGGAATATAGTTGATTTACAATGTTGCATTAGATTCTGCTGTACAGCAAAATGAATTGGTTATATACATATACTTCTATTCACTCTTTTTTTTTTAGATTCTTTTCCCATATAGGCCATTACACAGAATTGAGTTGAGTTTCCTGTGCTATACAGTAAGTCCTTATTAGCTATCTATTTTATAGATAGTAGTGTGTATATGTTAATCTCAGTCTCCCAGTTTATTCCTTGCTGTCATAACCATAAGTTTGTCTTTTACTTCTGTGACTCTATTTCTGCTTTGTAAATAGGTTCATTTGTACCACTGTTTTGTTTTTTTTTTTTTACTTTACAATACTGTATTGGTTTTGCCATACATCAACATGAATCTACCACAGGTGTACATAAGTTCCCACTCCTGAACCCCCCTCCTACCTCCCTCCCCATACCATCCCTCTGGGTTATCCCAGTGCACCAGCCCCAAGCATCCTGTATCCTGCATCAAACCTAGACTGGCAATTCATTTCTTATATGATATTATACATGTTTCAATGCCATTCCCCCAAATCATCCCACCCTCTCCCTCTCCCACAGAGTCAAAAAATCTGTTCTTTACATCTGTGTCTCTTTTGCTGTCTTGCATACAGGGTCATCATTACCATCTTTCTAAATTCCATATATATGTGTTAGTATACTGTATTGGTGTTTTTCTTTCTGACTTACTTCACTCTGTATAATCGGTTCCAGTTTCATCCACCTCATTAGAACTGATTCAAATGTATTCTTTTTAATGACTGAGTAATACTCCATTGTGTATATGTACCACTGCTTTCTTGTCCATTCATCTGCTGATGGACATCTAGGTTGCTTCCATGTCCTGGCTATTATAAACAGTGCTGCAGTGAACATTGGGGTACATGTGTCTCTTTCAATTCTGGTTTCCTCGGTGTGTATGCCCAGCAATGGGATTGCTGGGTCATAAGGCAGTTCTATTTCCAATTTTTTAAGGAATCTCCACACTGTTCTCCATAGTGGCTGTACTAGTTTGCATTCCCACCAACAGTGTAAGAAGGTTCCCTTTTCTCCACACCCTCTCCAGCATTTATTGCTTGTAGACTTTTGGATCACAGCCATTCTGACTGGTGTGAAATGGTACCTCATTGTGGTCTTGATCTGCATTTCTCTGATAATGAGTGACGTTGAGCAACTTTTCATGTGTTTGTAAGCCATCTGTATGTCTTCTTTGGAGAACAATTCCATTTGCCATTGCAACGAAAAGAATAAAATACTTAGGAATATATCTACCTAGAGAAACTAAAGACCTATGTATAGAAAACTATAAAACCCTGGTGAAAGAAATCAAAGAGGACACTAATAGATGGAGAAATGTACCATGTTCATGGGTTGGAAGAATCAATATAGTGAAAATGAGTATACTACCCAAAGCAATCTACAGATTCAATGCAATCCCTATCAAGCTACCAGCGGTATTTTTCACAGAGCTAGAACAAATAATTTCACAATTTGTCTGGAAATACAAAAAACCTTGAATAGCCAAAGCAATCTTGAGAAAGAAGAATGGAACTGGAGGAATCAACCTGCCTGACTTCAGGCTCTACTACAAAGCCACAGTCATCAAGACAGTATGGTACTGGCACAAAGACAGAAATATAGATCAATGGAACAAAATAGAAAGCCCAGAGATTAATCCACACACCTATGGACACCTTATCTTCGACAAACGAGGCAAGAATATACAATGGATTAAAGACAGTCTCTTTAACAAGTGGTGCTGGGAAAATTGGTCAACCACTTGTAAAAGAATGAAACTAAAACACTTCCTAACACCATACACAAAAATAAACTCAAAATGGATTAAAGATCTAAACCTAAGACCAGAAACTATAAAACTCCTAGAGGAGAACATAGGCAAAACACTCTCTGACATAAATCACAGCAGGATCCTCTATGACCCACCTCCCAGAATATTGGAAATAAAAGCAAAAATAAACAAATGGGACCTAATTAAAATTAAAAGCTTCTGCACAACAAAGCAAGGTGAAAAGACAGCCTTCGGAATGGGAGAAAATAATAGCAAATGAAGAAACTGACAACTAATCTCAAAAATATACAAACAACTCATGTACCATTGTTTTTAGATGGCACATAAACTGATATCACATGATACTTACCTTTCTCTGTCTGACTTACTTCACTCAGTATGACAGTCTCTAGGCCCACCCATGTCACAGCAGATGGCATTATTTCACTCTTTTCTATGGCTGAGTAATATGTCATTGCTTATATGTACCACATCTTCTTAACCAATCCTCCTTTGACAGACATTTAGGCTGCTTCTATATCTTTTTAATGAGCTTTGTATCTCTTCCCATTTGTGCTAGAGTTTATTTTCATGAGAATGCTATTCCCATATTCACTTGTCTGCAAATCATCCCTGCCAAGATTGACACAGCACTGCCCAGAAAAGAAGCTGTCAAATGTCTTCAGTAGACAGGTGTCATCAATTGAAAAGCTGATGTCCAAATCAAATTTTTGGCAAAAGGCGGCAAAAGAGCATCAGAAATTTTTATTTCACACATTATAAGAGGCATGATACTGCTGTTAAGAAACTCTTCAATTTGTTCTTAACTTTTTCTAAGTCAAGTCATCTTCCAAAAACCAACATCCAACTGCATTCCTGCTCACACATCCTCGTGAATTGGGGCTGAGGATGCGATTAAGGTCTCAGCAAGGCTATAAAACTTACTTAATTGATATCAGAGGGACCAAGATTAGCATCTCTTCTCAAAAGTCAGGGAAAAGTAAAGAAGATATATAGTCGTTTTAAAAGCAACAAATAATACTATTGCCAGTTTACTTTACTCAAAATGCTTCTCTGGTGTTTATTTGATTATGCCTATAAAATTGTTTGAGCTCATATGGAGCCACTCAAAACACATACAGAATTTGTGACAATAGCTATTAAATTCTTTGCCTACCTGCCCTAAAGTGTTCAGACACATGTTTGCTAAGAAACATCTTCCTTCTTTAATACCCAGGAATGCTTTTGATTCTTAAGTTATCTCCTAGACCCTGGCCAAAATGAGACGTTTTGAGCATAACAAATGTTAACGATCACCAAACTCCTGCTTTTCTTATTCCTTTATTTCTTATCCCTCTATTTCCATTACTCCCACCATCGTTAACCAACTTAACAGGATTTCTCACCTGTATTTCTGTAATATCCTAATAACTGATTCCTAATCTCCCAATCATGGCCAATTACAGCCACTTTTTACTCTGCAAATTAATTTTTTAAATTGCGTCATGTTCCTTCCCAATTAATGCATTTGCTTAACTTCCCACTGCCTCGGATAAAGTTAAACAAAATCTTAACATGGATTATAAAGTGTAAGAGAATCAGGGCTACATTACCATCATTGGTTTTTCCTGCTTTCCCAATCTTTCTGCTCCTCATACTCACCATAACCTCTCTTGCCTGCCATACTTTGAAGTACTGATCTCTACCTGCTCTCAATTTGCCCACATGCTCCATCTTCTAGAAACTCTCCAACACTTTACAGGCTCATTTCTACTCCTTCTGCAGTCTCAGCATAAACTACCTCTCCAAGAAGTTTTTAAATGACCACTGGTTTCCATGTCATATATTGTGATGTATTCTCATTGCACCCTTTATGTCATCTTTCTTGATTCTTTTAACACTTGAAATGATTTATTATCTCTATTTCTTACCAGGTTATAAGTTCTGTATCACAATGAACTTAGGAGCTCTGTCTGCACCATGCGTCACAATGTGTATAACCAGGGCTTAGCACATAAATGGAGCCCAATAAATATTTGCTGATTAAATTAATGAACGTGTAGGACTCTTTAATTTCTACTCTAATAGCAAAAGTTTCCAAGAAAAACTTACCAAATCCTAGGAGAAGTGCCCACACATTTGTCACTGTTCCAGAAAGAGACTAATTTCTACTGAATTTGCAGAGCTCCATGTGCCATTTTGAGCATAAGTGGAATGCAGAATTAAAAGAGAATTTTGAAGTCAGCTATATGTTCTGCCTGGAAAAATAATCTAAATGGAATTCTTCAGGCAAGAATACTGGAGTATGTAGCCATTCCCTTCTTCAGGGGATCTTCCTGACCCAGCAATTGAACCTGGGTCCCCTGCATTGCAGGCAGTTTCTCTACCATCTGAGCCACCAGGGAAGACCACATGTTCTGCCTGGAAAAAAATAATCTAAATACCCATGAACCATCAATATCTCCTCACTCTTATAATGTATGATCCAAACTTATTGCTTAGGGAAAAAAAGATTACAATCCCATCACTTTATTCATGCACAATTTGCTTTCCTGTTTTTAAATCTTTCCATTTTACACACAAATGTTTACTTGTGTGTGTGTATTTTATTGTACTTTCTTAGGTGGCTCAGTAAAGAATCCACCTGCCAATGCAAGAGACATTGGTTTGATGCCTGGGTTGGGAAGGTCCCTGGAGAAGGAAATGGCAACCCACTCCAGTATTCTTGCATGGGAAATCCCATGGACAGAGAAACCTGGCAGGCTACAGTCCACGGATCACAAAAGTGTCGGATACGTCTTAGCCACTAAACAATAAATATGTTTTATTATTGCAGCCTCCCTAGAATATAAGCTTCATGAGAGAAGGGACCTCTGTCTGATGTTGATCACTGTAAGTTGATGCCTAACTGTTATATAGTAAGTGTTTTATATATATTATTGAATAAATAAATTGTCTTGTTTCTGGTAGATAAAGTAGATAACTTTTAAAATATCAATGCCAGGCAGAAATTGATAATTTTTGAATGATTTAACAGGCTATTTGCTGAGAAGTTTTTCTTATCCAGATGCCACTATATATGAAAACATATCATTAATCTAGATTCTTATTAAGGGGTTGACTTTAAAAATACAGACTCTAAGAAACATATACCAACTTTTTAAACTATCTTTTTACTTGCAAGAGTGGCCTAGATAGATAATAATAGAAGGTGATTTGGGTGAAGGAAAACTGTAATAAGGAGAGATGGAAAAAACTTTTGCCTGGTGTTTTCTCTTTTGGAATCCCAGATGGAGTGATTTAAGAAAAGACCCGGAAAATCAGGACTGTAATAAACCAATGAGAAGGTACTTTACAAGATTTCTGCAGATTGTCACTTCCAAGCCTACTCGATTACTTTGATTTGTTTTACTTTTGTCATATGCTATGCCATGCTAGCTTTGGTCACCTGATGCAAAAACCCAACTCATTAGAAAAGACCCTGATGCTGGGAAAGACTGAAGCAGGAGGAGAAGGGGATGACAGAGGACGAGATGGTTAGATGGCATCACTGACTCAATGGACATGAGTTTGAGCCAGCTCCAGGAGATGGTGAAGGACAAGAAATCCTGGTGTACTACAATCCCTGGGGTCACAAAGAGTAGGACATAACTGAGCAACTGAACAACATGCCATGATAAGTCGCTTCAGTCCTGTCCAACTCTATACAACCCTATGAACTGTAACCTGCCAGGCTCCTCTGTCCATGGGGATTCTCCAGGCAAGAATACTGGAGTGGGTTGCCATGTCCCCCTCCAGGACTTTTGTCATAACTTCCCATGAAATGTATGAAACATTCACCTTTCCCTTGTACCTCAAATCACTTGTCTTCTGAGTTGGAAACTTTATTGTAAGCTTATAGTGAATTTGAATAATGACAGGCCAAGTAAAAGTATTCCAGAAGAAACACAGAAATAGAGAAGTAACCAGTTTTTCTGGTTCATGTTCAACCAGTTAGGGTTATCCAAGTTGGTACAGGGAATGGACTTTTCACCTGCATATTTTGGGAATAACTCAGCTCTTTGTTCAGCTACCAGGAAATTTATTTTACAAGGGTTTACAGGAATTTATGGATTTTTCCATACTCAATGACTTTTAATAATATTTTAAATATCTTTGAGAATTAGGAACTGGAGACCTGAAAATTAATTTCTCTCAAACAGTATTCACAAGACTCTGATTTGATTTTTCTCTGTACCTATCAAACATTTTTTTGATGTTACTTTCACTGCAAAAATAAAATTAGCAGCAAATGTAAACTCTGAGGAAAATGACATAAGATTGTTTCCAGCAGTTCCTTCAGCTAAATGTTTCTAATATAACAAATTTTTATCAACCTGGAGAATTATGGAAATATAATAATATTCAGAATATACTTGGATGCAGGGATATTGTGACCAAAAATGACTTTTGTATCCATGTGAAATAGCTATTAATCTTAAATTATTATAGAAAAATTTTAATGAGATTATTAAAATAACTACTAAACCCCTCACTCCCAGACTTTTAGCTATTATGACAAAACTTTTAAGTATATTATATATATATATAATTCATATAGAGTGGAAAAACCATACACTTTGGGATGGGGAAAACTTATTTTAAGTTCCAGATCAAGCTTGCATTTGTACAGTCAAGTTACTTGACCTCTTTAAGTCTCAGTTTCCTTATAAAAAAGGAGATGTTAACACTTACTTTATAAAACTGATTTAACCAGCAAAGTAAAGTATTAAAAATACTGAAAAACTCCAGGCACATAATAAATGCTCAATAATTAATAGTGGGGGAAAGAGGAGATGTTGGGTCCAAGTCAAAGGTTGTTTACATTATAAAAATCATTGCTATCTCTTCCAAGATTAGTGTAAACTGATCACTAAATGGTGTTACACATCTGGATATGGCGAGCATGATGGTGGGATATATTGACCCACTGTCTTAAGATCTAGTTCAATGCCTTCACAATTACTTGGATGAAGTTACTATATCACATCAGTGTGAAATTGGTCTCCAACAGCTTTGCTTCCATTCACCCCAACTGATGGACAAGAAAATAATTATTTCTGCTCTGAATGTCATACTTTACCATTGAACTCAATGAAAGTTGAGAGGTCCACAGTTTTATTTAACTTATTTATATATTTTTTCTAAGAAAATCACTCTTCTTGTGTTTTGGGTATAGTCATCCGCTAAATGAATCTTAAAGCAGAATAATCTTAAAACAGAAATATATCCCCTGTCACTTGAAGGTAGGCTGTACTCTCTGATTTCCTTCTAAAGAACAGAATATGAAAAGGGGGAAAGTAACTTTACCATGGAGAAAGATGGAAAACAGTACTCTGCCAGGTGATCGATGCCAACACATACAGTGATAAGTTGTGTTGACAGCATGTAGTTTTTGATGTGATAAGAATGGCATTTCCACTCTAGTATCTTCCTCAAGACCATAACCTCCTTTTAGTTATGAGAATATAACAAATAAACACAAATTGAGGAACATTCTACAAAATCTCCAACCAATATATCTCAAAACAGTAAAGATCGTGAGAAATAAGGAAAGAATTCGCAAACTAGCAGAGACGACAGAGACATGATAATTACAAACAATTTCTATCCCAAAACTGAATCCTGGAATAGAAAAAAAATTCAGGGAAGACAAGTTAAAGCTAAATCAAATCTAGAGTTTAGTTAATACAAAGTATCAGTATTGGTTTCCTCATTTATTTAGATGAAATAGTAATAGAAAAAAACAGATAATGAAGATATGGAGACTCTCTGTATCTTTTGCAACTTTTCTGTTAATTGAATTTATTTCAAAGGAAAAAGTTTGCAACTTTTCTGTTAATTGAATTTATTTCAAAGGAAAAAGTTTAGTACAAAATTGTTTTTTGAAATAACCATAAAACATAGCTATAGATGCAGCTAAAGTCACTGTCTTCATTTTATCATCATTTTAACCAAAATAAAAGGTTTTAAATATATAAAGTATTGGAGAAGGAAATGGCAACCCACTCCAGTATTCTTGTCTGGGAAATCCCACAGACAGAGGAGCCTGGTGGGCTATAGTTATGGGATCGCAAGGGCTGGGCTCGACTGAGGCGACTAAACAACATATAAAGTATAAAATTTTCTACCATATCATCTACATTATGAATCAATCATTTGAATAATTTTTCTTCAGTTATCTAAAATATGTAGTCACACATTCATTTGCTGGAGTCAGAGCTCTCAGCTTCTAAGAGTTCTAGGACTCAAAGAACCGTTGGGAGAAGGAGAAAGAGCAGGAGTAAGATGAGGAAGAGAAATAGTATTCATGGAGTGAAAACTTGTGGGATGGAACTGTGTTAATGATCTTATCTGAATTATCTCATTGAATCCTCGCAATTTCCTAAGTATCTTTATTATTCTCATTTCCCAGTCAAGCGAAAAGAGAGTGATATTTTGCTGAAATTCACACTGCTGATAGCCAGGAGTATTAAACTGTAGAGCCCAAACAAATGTGCACTATATTATACTGCCCTCTTGTAAGCCAGAATTTAAAGTCCACTTGTCCATGTGGATGAGAATTAGCGTTCCATCAACAATTCTAAAAAGAAGAAAAAAAGAAAGGAAAAATTTAAATAAAGGCAAAAGAGCAATGACAAAATCTAGTAAATTATTTACTCAATTAAAGGTGCTTAATTTACATTCTATGAATTATGTAAGAAATATCTGGCCTTATAGATAGCTCTGGACAGTTTCTGATTGTTGCTCTTCTGAAAAAAAAATTTTTTTTCAGTTTTTTTTTTTTTTAATAACCTAAAAGCCACAAAGAAAATCTGTTTCAATTTTGAGAACTGTATCAGTTTATCTTGGTAACTCAAATGGTAAGCCTTGATTAGAAATCAGAGTTCTGGACTTGTTCATTACTCTTGGGAACTAATTTTCATGAAACTTAGTCTAGAACTCATGGAAATAGCAACAGTAGTGCAAGCATAGCCAAAGAAAACGAGTGCATTTCAGAAGCCTTGTCAAAAAAAGGAAAATGTTCTCTCTTCTCATCAGCTCAGAGGATTCAAGCAAACTGTCTGCCAACTTACATATTTCCATCATAATTATTTCTTTCAGTTGGACTTACTACATCTCCCATCAATGAAATAACTGGGCATGCATACAAGGTTGTGTAATCCATCCCTGTTGCTAAACTTCACAATCAAAAGAATACAAAGGAAAAATACAAAAATAAGCTTCATCACACAGGACTGACAAACTTAGGAAAGATCTAAGACTTATCCATTGTGAAAACCTAATGAGAAGGGTTTACTTCAGAAGAGAAAGTAATGGCAGTGAGATGGATTTTGGTATTTGGGCTTCAAATGTCTAGAGCCCAGTAAAAACATGGGTTTCTTTTCTACATTATGACATTGACAGCCATTTGGTTTCATTTTTTTCGAGTGCAGTCTGCCATTTGGAAGGAAAAACAATGATCTCCAGTTCACTGAATTATTCACAGCACACTCTGAACCTAGGAGCATCCATTATCCTATTATCATCAGAGGCAACATTGGAAATAACAAGTTCCCTGATAAACCTCCATGAGATTAATAGGCTCTCTATGCCATACTAACATATCCAAAGTGACCTAACTAAGTCATCTCCCATGTTACATTTCTGTCCCTCTCAAAATAAGTGAATCACTACAGTTGTAGAAGGAGGACTCTTCAGTCCTTATAGTAAGTTTAAGAGATAGACAAATCTACTGCAGCAATGAGTTCTTTGGTGTGTGGTAGCTACTACCAACTTAAGACCTAATCTCAACACTATCTGAGTACATCATGAACAATGCTGGACTGGATGAAGCACAAGCTGGAATCAAGATTGCTGGGAGAAATATCAATAACCTCAGATATGCAGATGATACCACACTTATGGCAGAAAGTAAAGAAGAACTAAAGGGCCTCTTGATAAAAGTGAAAGAGGAGAATGAAAAAGTTGGCTTAAAACTCAACATTCAGAAAACTAAGATCATGACATCTGGCCCCCTCACTTCATGGCAGATAGATGGGGAAACAATGGAAACAGTGAGAGACTTTATTTTGGGGGGGTTCAAAAATCACTGCAAATGGTGACTGCAGCCATGAAATTAAAAGATGCTTGCTCCTTGGAAGGAAAGTTATGACCAACCTAGATTGCCGGGGTCCAGCCCCGGTGGATCCAGGGTGATTCGAAGGCTGGGGGACGGCGTCGGCGTCTTTGGAAAAATACATATTTAATTACAGATATAGAGAGAGATTAGAAACGGATAGTGTAGTAAGAGAATTAGTGGAGAAAAGAGGCTGAATTCAGCCAGAGAAACGGGAGCAAGAAAGAAACAACATGGTGGAATCAGTCTTTCCGGAAACTGATCCAATTTCTTTATTTTGGGGTTTGCTTATATACCTTTTGTTACACATAGGGATGAATACAGAGTCACGTGGGGGTCTTAGGGATATTACATCATCTTCTGGCCATGAGTAAGACCTGCTGACATTCTATGATCCTTTCTTTCTGATAACCAAAAACCTTATTTCCTCCAAGGGTGTTTTTTCTTAAACCAGGCACCACCCTCCAGATAAAGTTGCATTCCTATAGGGTGAGGGTGTAGTGAGTTACAATCAAGAAAGGAATTTATTTAACCCAAGGTTAACAGGATTAATCTTAAAGGTTAATACTTATTTCTCCTATATGTTTAAAGGTTAATACTTATTTCTCCTATATGTTAGTTATATTCATTATACGGGCAGGGAATATGGAGATTTAGCATCAAACATCAGCCCAACAAATGAAAATCCTTTCATCAATGCTCCCCTTAAAATCTATTTAGTCTTAAGATATTGATAAAGTTACATTTTTACATAACAAAGATACAGTGATTTATAACAAAGCACAGTGATCTATTACAAAAGAGAAAATCCATTAACTCAAAAAGTCTAGTATTGCTAACATCAAAAACTACTATATTTCCTTTTCTATATTCCAAATACATTGAATATATTCCCAGGTGCCTAAGGATATGGAGGCCTGGTGGCAATCATTGACTCAATGATAAGAAAAGCCCTATGCTAATTAAGACTCTCAAAATACTCCAAAACTCTCTGTGCTGTTTATGGTTGCAGCAGAAAGGTTTGACCTGAGACATCCTTGTCCCACCCAGAGCAGGGAATTAGCAGCAATTATTGACACAACAAATGAAAAACCCTTCACCAATATAATTCCTAACCAACCCACTATACTAATAATTTCTAACTCCCCAAAAGAATTTGCCTTTAGTAAGTCTAAAACATCTTGTGCCTCTCAGGTTGGGAGGCTGTAAACAATCACATGTGGCCGGAGGAACCTATACCGGTGGGTTAGATAACCTTCAGAGGAGTACACTCTTGTCATGCCCAGGAATTTTTATTGCCTTGGAGCTGCACATTTACTCCTTCTCCAAGAAAAATGGTTATGGGGGAGAGCCCCCCGTAAAGTCAGAGGTGTAGGCGAGAGCATAAAACAGACTCTGGTTTTGGGGTAAATGCTCGGGAACAGAGGGTTTCCTGAGGCTTGATCACGCCTTTGCGTATGCCAAGCCTCTTTCCTCATGACCTTTGCCATGGGCGGAGTTCCTCACGCTGGCCCCCAACACTAGATAGCATATTCAAAAGCAGAGACATTATTTTGCCAACAAAGGTCCACATAGTCAAAGCTATGATTTTTCCAGTAGTCATGTATGGATGTGAGAGTTGGACTGTGAAGAAGGCTGAGCACCAAAGAATTGATGCTTTTGAACTGTGGTGTTGGAGAAGACTCTTGAGAGTCTCTTGGACTGCAAGGAGATCCAACCAGTCCATTCTAAAGGAAATCAGTCCTGAATATTCATTGAAAGGACTAATGTTGAAACTGAAACTCCAAAACTTTGGCCACCTGGTGTGAAGAGCTGACTCATTAGAAAAGAGCGTAAGGCTGGGAAAGATTGAAGGCAGGAGGAGAAGGGGATGACAGAGAATGAGATGGTTGGACGGCATCACCAACTCAATGAACATGAGTTTGAGTAAGCTCCAAGAGTTGGTAATGGACAGGGAAGCCTGGTGTACTGCAGTCCATGGGGTCACAAAGAATAGTACACAACTGAGTGACTGAACTGAATTGAACTGTCTGATTTGTTACTGTAGTCAAATGGCAAAAAGCATGCAAAGTGCTTTGCACAGAGCTTACTACACAGTAAAAAACCAAAAAATCTCTACTATTGTTCAATCATTGTTACTTTTACACCGTCTTCCCTCTGATGTTAAGCTTGAAACATGTTTGTGAAATCACAGGTAAAAACAACTAAATCTGGAGAAGTCTATCACTTATAGACCAAAATAGCATAATAATAAGGGGGAAAAAAGAATCTAAGAGGATTTCACAACTTCTTTCCTTGGTTCATTTTAGTGTTATCAACCCTGTCAGGAAATTTCTCAATGATTCTAACCTAACTACCTCATGGTGCAATTTAAGTTTATTTCCTTATGTTTTGGATTCAGTGGTGGTAGAGAACAGATGGTCACTATCTTTTGCATAATAATAGTAAAAAAAATGTTCTGTGGGTTCAAAGACTTAAATCTTTCCTTGATTACTTTCTTCACTCAACAAATAAGTCTAGTTAATTAAACACCAACAGTAGCACCTGTTTGAATATAGGAGACAAGTGTTAAATATCAAGAAAAGATATCCATTACTATTTATGTGCACAAAACATCCTCACATTTGGCTATTTTGAGCAAGCATCTGTGTACATCATACAGAAACAAGATAGAAAGTGATTTCTTTGAAGATTTCTTTGAAAAAAAGATTTCTAGGAACTAAATACAAAATAAAAGTAAGAAAATTCTTAAGAAGCCAATGCTAGAATAACTTCTGCACAAAAAAATTGAAGATGATTGGGATCAATTCTACCAAATTTTTAAACTCATGTTCAGTTGAAGAGGGATTTGAATAGCTTTAGATTAATTTACCTAGGCTAATATAAACTTCAGAACAAATTATAGAGTTTATATTTTATAGGGGCTTCCCTGGTAGCTCAGATGGTAAAGAATCCAGCTGCAATGCAGGAGACTCAGGTTCAATCCCTAGGTTGGGAAGATCCCCTGGAGAAAGGAATGGATATCCATTCCAGTTTTCTTGCCTGGAGAGTTCCTTGGACAGAGAAGCCTGGCAGCCAAATCAACAACATTCTGGATAAGACAGCATACATCATTAAAGAATCTTTGATAAGACTAATGGGAAAAGCAGAAATCTGCTTACTTGGCTAACAAGACTTGAGAACACATCAAGGACTGAGTAGATGAAGATAGAAATGTGTACTAAAAGTAGCATATCTAAAACATAGACAGGACATTTTTACATATATGTAAAGATTTCTGGCATCAAAAGGACAATTCATTCATCTGTATCTTCAGGAATTGAATTTTGTTGTTTTACTTTGTCATTTTGTGTTTCTCCTTTTAATGTTTTTTATTTTTCTCCACTAAATTTGTTGTTGATAGCCTCTTTCTTTCCCTCTCTCTCACTTTCAAACATTTCCAGCAACTTTTGAGCTTTAAAAAACTATTCCATTATTAAAATCAAATTCTATTACTGGTAACCAATCCCTTATATTTGAAAAGTTACTAGAATTCAATCTAAAAAGTGTGAATAGCTTTCTATATCCCTTGGGTGATAAAGTGTTCATGCTTTATGAATCTGACCTCATTTTCACAAGAGTTGGACAAACTTATGCAGAGGGCTGAGTATCACATTTTTTCCAGATTTGTTTTTGTTTCTCTACAAATGTATAGTCACTCAAATTCAGCATGTTTTTTTAAGGAAATATTCACTTAATTTTCAACCTGTTCATTTTCAGAAAAGCTTCATCCACTTATAAAAATCATCTTACAAAAAATCAAATTTGATTTAACAAAAGTTAAATTCATTTCTAAAAAACAAATGTATTTTCTCTTGTTTAAATAAATATATATGCATCTCACCTGCACAAGATTTTTTATTAAGGATCATAGCACCAACATATCCATGTTTTTGCTAACAGAATATGCCAACTTCTTTTTCCTACTTTCTTATATATTTTTCTCTTTGAGTTGCTATATAAGCATTTTATGTAAATGCAAAGATTTCATTCACCAGTGGAAACAGATAAACTATGTAAGTGTTCACATCTTATTTTATTTTAGATAAAGAATTAAAAATAAACTAAGGGACTCTTTTTAAGAAATCCTGGATTACGTTATATCTTTCTTTTATATATTTTAATGATAAATTGTACTTCTCCTTCAACATAAAAAGCACAGTTATAATTTTAAAGTACTTTGTAAAATTAGTTTTTTCATCTCACTCTTACTTGGAAAAACCCAGATTTCATAGGGGTGAGTCCTATGTTTCTCTTATTCTAATACATTGCTGCATAAAGTAGGCACTCAGATACTTTTTGAATGAAAGAATTAGTTCACGAATTTCAAGTTTCTGATATTTAATTAAAACTAGAAATAATCTCTTGTGGCTCCAAGAAATGGCCTTTAGGGAAGGCAAGATCAAGATGGCAGTGTAGGAAGACCCTGAGCTCAGCTCCTCCCACAAACACATCAAAACTACAACTACACATAGAACAACTCTTTCTGAGAACGGCCTGAGGACTGACAGAAAGGCTTTTCTACATTCAAGAATGCTCAACATCATTCATTATTAGAGAAATGCAAATCAAGACCACAATGAGGTACCACTTCACACCAGTCAGAATGGCTGAGATCCAAAAGTCTGTAAGCAATAAATGCTGGAGAGGGTGTGGAGAAAAGGGAACCCTCTTGCACTGTTGGTGGGAATGCAAACTAGTACAGCCACTATGGAGAACAGTCTGGAGATTCCTTAAAAAATTGGAAATAGAAATGCCTTATGACCCAGCAATCCCACTGCTGGGCATACACTCTGAGGAAACAGAATTGAAAGAGACACATGTACCCCAGTGTTCATCGCAGCACTGTTTATAATAGCCAGGACATGGAAGCAACCTAGATGTCCATCAGCAGATGAATGGATAAGAAAGCTGTGGCACATATACACAATGGAGTATTACTCAGCCATTAAAAAGAATACATGTGAATCAGTTCTAATGAGATGGATGAAACTGGAGCTGATTATACAGAGTGAAGTAAGCCAGAAAGAAAAACACCAATATAGCATACTAACACATATATATGGAATTTAGAAAGATGGTAATGATGACCCTGTATGCAAGACAGCAAAAGAGACACAGATGTGTAGAACGGACTTTTGGCCTCTGAGGGAGAGGGAGAGGGTGGGATAATTTGGGAGAATAGCATTGAAACATGTATACTATCATGTAAGAAACGAATCGCCAGTCTATGTTTGATGCAGGATACAGGATGCTTTGGGCTGGTGCACTGGGATGATCCAGAGAGATGATATAGGGTGGGAGGTGGGAGGGGGGTTCATGTTTGGTAACACATGTACACCCGTGGTGGATTCATGTCAATGTATGGCAAAACCAATACAGTATTGTAAAGTAAAATAAAGTAAAAATAAAAATAAAAAAAAAATGCAACTGAGACTAATAGAAGAAGAGAAGCAATCCAGTTGGGATCCACAGGAACCATCACCACCCTGCAGGTAACCCAGAGGAGGAGAGACATATCACAGACTTGGCAATCACCCTAAGGAACAAGGGGTTCTAGCCCCACACTGGGCACTTTGGCCTAGGGTCTGGACTCAGGAACATGAGAGCACTGGCCTGGTTTTGAAAACCAGTGGGACTTAGCAGAGGACTAAAGGAAACAGAAGCTCTGCTGTTATAGGCATGAATGTAAAGTTGCTCATTCTTGGTCCCAGCACAGAGGCAGAAGACTAAATGAAAAGTGTCTGGTGCTCTGGCTGACCAGCTCTGTCTTCCCCAGCCCACCGCCTAGACCACACAGGGCTGAAGCTCCAGTCCCTCCAACTCCAACCCCACCACGAGCCAAAGCAGTGACCACTATTGCACTATGGTAAAAGCTGCAGCTTGTATTGGGCTGTAGCTCCAGCTTCATCCCCCACCAAAGCCATGACCATCAGTGCACTCAAGGAGAAGCTCTGGCCCAGCTCACTTAAGACCCAGCTCCCCACTCAAAGTCAATGCTCACGTTCTGACTGAATAGGAATTCTCCCACACGGAGATACACCTTCAAGACTGGGATAGGTAACTATTTCACCTAATTTTCTATTAACAAACAGAGAATATAAAACAAAATGAGAAGACAGAGGAATATATTTCAAACTAAAGAACAAGATAAAACCCAGGATAAAATCCTAATGAAATGAAAATAAGTAAGTTACCTAAAAAAGAGCTCAAAACAATTGTCATAAAAATGCTCCCTGAACTTGGGAAAAGAATAAAGGATCATTGGTAAGAGCTTCAGTGAAGAGTTAGAAAATATAAAAAGAACCAGTCAGAGCTGGATAATATAACAACTGAAATAAAATATGCACTAGAAGAAATTAACAGCAGACTAGGTGGTACAAACGAATGCATAAGCAAACTGGAGGGCAGAAGAGTGGAATCCTTCCAATAAGAACAGCAAAAAAGAAAGAAAAAAAAGGAACTCAAGCACTGTTGGTGTGATTGTGAGTTGCTACAGTCACTAAGGAAACCTACATGGAGGTTCCTTAAAAAATTAGCACTAGAACTATCATATGAATCAGCAGTTCCACTCCTGAGCATTTATTCAAAGAAAGCAAAAACACTAATTAGAAAAAATATATGTATCCCTATGTTCATAGCAGCATTTTTTACAGTAGTCAAGATATGGAAGCAACCTAACTGCTCATCAATCAATGAATGGATGAAGAAGAAGTGGTGTATATATATATATATGCAGTGGAATATTATTCAGCCATTAAAAAGGATGATATTTTGCCAGTTGTGACAACGTGGATGGACTTTGAGGTTATTATGCCTAGTGAAATATTATACAAAGAAAGATAAATACTGTATGTTTTCACTTTTATGTGGAATCTAAAAAACAAAGCAAACGAACAGAACAGAACAGAAATAGACTAACAGGTATAGAGAACAAACTAGTGATTACCTCAAGAGAGTGGAAGTGAGGGAAGGGTGAAATAGGTGAAGGGGATTAAAAGGTAAAAGCTGTCAATTACAAAATAAATAAGTCATAAAGATCTAGAATACAGCACAGAGAAAATAGTTAATATTTTATAATAACTTTATATATTAACCTAAAAAGTATTGAATTAGTATATTATACACCTGAAATTAATATAGTACTGAAATTATAGTACTGTAAATCAACTATACATCAGTAAATTTTTCAAAAGAAACAAAAAGAAATGGCTTTCAGAAAATGTGATTCATGGCTTTAAAAAAAATTCATTTGAAACCCATAATCCTATTTCAGCTGTGTTATTGAACATAATGCTGGCAAAGATAGAGAAATAGATACTTTTTCTGCTTCATTAAACATTTCTATAAATGATACAAACTAACTACCATGAGAGTCTCTTTGATTTTAAACAATGTAAAAAATGGTTTGGTGACAATTCTGTCACAGAATAAAGTTGTTCCATTAAGCATCTCACTATAAAATGATTCTGTGGTACTAATCATATCCCAAGAGATGGTTATATAAAGAAACTTCTTCACTAAATCAGCAGAAAGCCGATGCTTCTCTTGCCCTTACAGGTCAGAATTGCAAAGGCATTCATTTATATAAATTTTGCATCACTTTATGTTCATTGTATCCATAACAGTGTAAAACTAATTAAGGGGCAAGTCCCTGGAGCTTATTAGCTTTCATCTTCCCTTTAGGATCAATTACATAAAGAAAATAAGTGCCTGTAAGTAAGTGCTTTTGGCTCATCTCATCTCTCTTTTTGTCTTGGTAAACATGAATATTTACTTGGACTTGTCAACTTTTGAACAAGGTGTCCTGCTTCCAAAAATATTTATTTGGATTCTGGCCCACTGACAAAAAAAGAAAAGATGTCAGAAACCAACCTAGATAATACAGCTATGCCAAAACTTATCTGACAGTCAGAAGGCAGCCCATGGAGGCTCAGATCCACAAAACATTTCTCTGTTTCTTTAAGCTCAAATGGTGCTGGAATAATTCCAAATATTTTGAGGTCTGAAGAGCTTAATGTTCTAATTTTATTAAAATGTATTAACAGGACTATCCTTTCTCATCAATACCAGTTAATCAAGACAAAGAGAGGTATTGATCACAAGCAGTTACCTCAGTTACAGCAATCTTAATATTCCTACATAATTTAAAACAAAAATAAGGGTCATCCAAGATATTTAAGTTGGAGAAGGAAATGGCACCCCAATTCAGTATTCTTGCCTGGAAAATCCCATGGACAGAGGAGACTGGAGGGCTGCAATCCATGGGAAGTCGGACACAACTGAGTGACTGAGCAGAAGATATTTAAGTAGATTGCTTGAAGGGCAATGGGAGCACGGACGATTTTTTTTCCTTGACAACTCTATTCTTTTTGTTTAATATACAGTTAAAGCCTTCACTAGCCTCTCCTGTGAATGATTTGACAAAATACGACTCGGTTTGAACCATATTACATGGCATATTGGGCAGAAAATGCCAAGAGCAGACGGCAATCATCAGATGCGGGATCCGTGAAGCAAATTTACTGAAACTGTTAGTAAATTTCCTGGATCATTGCTTTTGGAATTCCACATAAATCATGCAGGTCACTGTATTTAGAAAAAGTACATACTGCCTAAATGCAATGTCCAAAAATGACAACAGAATGTTCCCTGATACTACTTTAGTTGAGAATGACCTGCCTTTGGTTTGGCACTTCCTACAGATCCAGACAAATATGCTTCAAATCTTTATTCAAATAAAGAGTATGAGATAGCTTTTCAAAACCAATAACAGAAAATTGCTTTTGGAAAGCTAAATAGAGAACACACCTTCACTTGAGTACTTCAGCACATAGCCACCACAGATGGTAGTCCTACGTCTAATTTTAGCCAGCTCTCCAGCCAAACGGCAAATACTCAATAACAAGAGGATTGCTGCCATCTACAGGCTTCATGAAACTTTATCCTAAATATTTAAAATTTTTTCTGAAATTATGGACAAAAAGCCCCTATTTTAAACAGATTCAATGTATCAGCCTGCATTCCCAAAAAAGAATACATAAGAAAGCACCCTGTTCATTAAAATCTTTCAAATGATCTCTGAGATTTCTTCCTATTAGTTGGACTTGATCTTTCATACCCAGATAAATGTATCTGGGTATGAAATAGATTTAAATGTATCTGGGTATGAAATAGATTTAAAAACAAATATTTTAAAACCTAGAATAATTTTAGTAAATTAGCTTTCTTGTAACAAGTAATACATAAATAGTAATAATTATCTTATGACCTTATCTATATTTTCACAGTGGTCTTCATCATCGTGTAATTAATGTTTCCCTCTTATAACCTCTTAGTTAGTAACATATAAATTACTATTAAATGCCATGAGGTAAAATGATTGACTGCTGAGAATCTGAATTGAGAAGACTCATCTTCAAACTCTAGCTCTACAGCTTATCAGTGGTATGACACTGATAAGTAACTTAGCAACTCTGTGTCTCAGTGTCTTAATTATGAAAGTGGAAAAAAATATCTGTTCCATAAGGCATTGTGAGATTTAAATTTAAAAATTTGTTAAGGACACTAACAACAGTCACTGACATTTAGCTCTTTAAATGTTAACCTTATCATAATAAATGCGTCTGTTATCAGAATTAAAGTCACATCTTAAAAGGTAAGGAGTGGGATTTTGTTATCTTATTATCTCTATGTGTGTATGTAAATTTATGTATTCACACACAAACATACACACACACAAAAACACACACATACATATGAAGGTGTTACCTACATTCCCGTATGTCAACATAGTAGGTAAAGCCAAAGAATTTATTCCAGGTGTTCTCAAACCTGGTTGAGCATTGTAATATCTTTGGGAAATCTTAAAAACTGTGGATGCCCAGCTTCACTCCAAGATTCTGATTGTTCATAGGCTTTTTTTTTTTCAAAGCATCCCAAGTGATTCTAACATATGGTCAAAGTTGAAAACCAGCATTATATATGCATTCAGTTTTATAATTTTATTATATTAAAAAATTAAATTATAGATTTTTTCAAATATGCACGTGTCAAAAACTTATGATATTCATCACTGTGTAGCTAATTTTATGATGTCATATATATTGTTTTTCAATTATGTCTCTATTGAAAGCATTTATAAAATAAACCATATTCCTAGTTGCTAGCATATTTTGACAATGGATAGGAAAAAATCATATTTGTTTTTACCTATCAGCAACACCACTAGTGAGGATTCTATCATTAAAGCATACCTGCTTATTTGGTTGAAGCATTTTAGCTTGTTAATTAGTAGTTTAAAATTTGGGGGGATTCCTATAAGCCTGATTCTTTAGCAAGTTACCCTAGCCAAATTGGAGTAAAGGTTAAAAGCTAATTCCATATTTGTAATCTGAAAACAAATGAGACAAGAAAAGTAAAAAGGAAGAAGTCATTATAGTCTATAGAGGCTAGCACTTTACATTCTGCAAGTACATTCTGAATTTTTAAACCACAACTTAATATTTACAGAGCCTGGGTCATATCTGGATTCAGATGTACATTCAAATGGAAAGTTTTTATGATTCTAACTGCATATCTGAGTTAGTCCTAACAATTTCAGCATAGTTAAAATGATACTCTTGATTATAGTATGAATATGAACACACCAAATTACAATCTTTCAGCAGCAACCTTCATCTTAAAATGGAAATTTTTCACAAATGATATACTGTTTTCCTAGCAATGCTTACCTAACAAGTACTGAGTTACTTTTTTAGAGTGTAAACAGATGAGTTTCCACTTCTTCCTGGAGTATACATCTTCACATGGTCGGTGTAGCTGACATATAATTCAGGCATTAAAATTATAAAAATGAAAATATTTCACTCAAAGTAGCAAATTAAACAGCTGAGGGAGGGAAGTAGACTTCTCAGATATAAGCAACCTTGAGATTGTTTAGGGTAAAGCATGGCATAATTATATTTTGTGTGAATTTATTACTGAATATGCTATAATAGCCTACATGGGAAAAGAACCTAAAAAAGAGTAGGTCTATGTCTCTGTATAATAGATTCACTTTGCTGCACACAGGAAACTGACACAACATTGTAAATCAACTATACTTCTATTTAAAAATGTTTTTTGAAGTTAGTAAAAAAAACAAACAACTAGTTGCCACACTCTTCTCATAAACACTTAGGCTCTGGAGTTAAGAAACCTGAAATCAGATCTCAAGTTACTTAACTTTTCCATGCTTCAGTTTTCATGTCTATAAAGTGAGGATAATGATAGTGCCAACCTCACAGAATTGTTGAGAATATTAAATGAAATTATACATGTGGGTTAGTGTTGAGTATATGCAAGCATTCAATAAAGTTTGTTATTATTATGACAGAGAATGAGATGATTGGATGGCATCCCTGACTCAATGGACATGAGTTTGAGCTAACTCCAGGAGACAGTAAAGGACAGGGAAGCCTGGCCTGCTACAGTCCATGGGGTCGCAGAGAGTCAGACACGACTTAGTGGCTGAATGGTAACAAATGCATGTGACATATGTAGATTAGTATCCAGTACATAGCAAGCACTCAGTGAAGTTTGTTGTTATTATGCCACATGATGAAGGGTGAAGGAGTACCCTAACAGTGAAGAAGAAAGGCAGTGAGACCTAGGGAAAGCTGAGGCTGGTAGAAGCTCAGTGATCTAAAGGTCACAAGACTATTTGAGCTGATCCAAGTCATATTCAAAGTTATGTTGGCCTCCAGTCCAACAGTATAACACATTATAATACAGTATAATACTTTTACAGTATAATTCATTATTTCTGGCAGAGACTGCTAACCGTCCTCTTTGCTTTAGTAATAGAATTTCTGCACTTCCTCCTGGCACAGGATCACACAACAGACTATTTTTTACATTTTTCCTTTTAAATAGGTGTCTCCATATATCTCTATCCTCAGCAGTGGGATATGGAGAGAATTAAAATATGCTACTTCTGGGCCAGTCTTCTAAAAGGAAGAGGTTTGATCCCTATTTTCTCCTTCCCTTATCCTAAAGGCTAGAACATGGGAAAGGTGCTAGTGAAACAGCTCCAGCCTTTCAGGGGAAGACATCATCTGGGTGGACAAGAAAAGGAAAGGAAATCAGATTCCTAGACGACATCATTGAACAGGGCTGACCATCGCCTTGGACCACCCATCCACCTCTGGATTATCGCATGTCAAGAGAATCAGCTTCTATTTTGTGTAAGACACTTGATCCATCTTCTGTATACTTACACTATTTCATAAATAACTTAACTGGAAGGGGAAAAGGGAATATAAAGCAAAAATAGAGGAACCTTGAGGCTTCACATTGATAAATCTAATCACTACTCTAAGAAAACATTGAAAATCTCTTTCTTGAAGAGTATTCAAAATAATGATAATAACTTTAATTGCAAACACACTATGTTCCAGGCACTACCTTTTTTGCATACATTGTCCCACTAAGCTCTACTGTATTTCTATGAGGATGGTCCTAATACATCTTCATTTTCAGGTAAGAAAGGTGAGTCAGTGATATTAACTAAATTGCCCAAGGTCACGTGAGTAGAAAGTGAGAGTTGAGATTTTTAACCAAGGTTGGCTTAATTCTACAACCCCAGATTTTCCTTACTCTAAATCCTGCCTCCCATGGAGAAATAGTAAACAATTTAGTAATTTTGAAGGTAGCTAAGGTACTAAGACTCTCTAGCACAGGTGCTTTTATATTACATTATTGCCAAGCAGCTGTGATTTTTTTTTTCCTACTGGGAAGCATACTTTACATAATTACCTTTTCTTTTACCTAAATTTTATGGGTGTTTGGACATTGTTTTAATTGGAAGTGTAAATTTGAGCTGTGCACACACAGACACAAACACATCAAACTTTTCAAGTTAACAATGAAGTCAGCTAGCTCAGAGTGAGTGAACAGCTGTATAGGATTTGGAACCTAAGTTGATAATTGGCTTCTTGTTCAAAGGAGCCAATATTAAGCAAATTATAATTTCAAATTATTATATTTTCTTCAAACAGACATTCTTTAATGAAACAGCTACTAAAGATTATTTCTGGAAACTGAAGACTGTCTCCTGATTACATGTTTTCTGACCTCTGGATGAAAGTTCTCAAAAAAAAAACAGGTTGTAGTTTTGTTTAAAAACTACCCAGAAATTTCAGTCCTTTTTCTAAAGTATATCATTTTCGTCAGTATAATATATATAGTTGGCCATGAGTAAATACCACTAATTTGAGATTTGATTTTTAGACCAGCAGTCAGTTCAGGAAAGAACAGCAAAACCTATCTGTGTATATGCTATTGACATTTGGGCCACTCTTTAGGAACATAAAAATACTTTCACTAAAACTGTAACATCAAAACCATGTAATATGTTCCAAGCAAGCTGTAAATTTAGTGTTCAGTACTAAATTTAATGGAACTCAAATCAAGACCCATTGAAATAGGTATTTAAATACAGATAATTTCAGATTTACAATCAGATCTTGTGAGTAAGTTAGTTGCTCGGTCATGTCCGACTCTTTGTGACCCCATGGACTATAGCCCTCCAGGCTCCACTGTCCATGGGATTTCCCAGGCAAGAATACTAGGGTGGGTTGCCCTTTCAGATCTTAGTTCTTGCCATAGACTGCATGTTTGTGGTCCCTGAAATTCTTATGAAGAAATCTAATCCTTAAGAGGTGAGGTCTTTGGGAGGTGATGAGGTCATGAGAGCAGAGCCCTCTGAAATTGGATTAACATCCTTATAAAAAGACCACAGTGAGCTCCACTGAGTTTTCTATGATGTGAGGACACAAGAAGAAGATGACCATCTATGAACCAGGAGGTCAAAACACAGATCCTGTCATCATGGAGCTCTCAATCCATGGGTGGGACAGGGTGGAGGGGGCAGGGGTAGTTTATTTCTAATCAGAGCACCATGAATAAATGTTAAATCACAGCTATGGTAGGTTTTATGGACTACCAGGCCCCTCTGTCCATGGGATTTTCCAGGCAATAGTACTGGAGTGGATTGCCGTTTCCTTCTCCAGGGGATCTTCCCAACCCAGGGCTCGAACCTGGGTCTTCCACATTGTAGACAGACACTTTACTGTCTGAGCCACCAGGGAAGTCCGATGAAAAGATTAGATTGTTACAATAGAACAAACAGGAGGAAGAAATGTTTAAGTTCTGTGTACTAAAACATTAGGTCTCAGTTAGTAAAGAATCTGCCTGCAATACAGGAGACCTCAGTTCAATTCCTGGGTTGGGAAGATCCTCTGGAGAAGGGATAGGCTACCCACTACAGTATTCTTGGGGTTCCCTTGTGGCTCAGCTGGTAAAGAATCCGCCTGCAATGCAGGAGGCCCCGGTTCGATCCCTGGTTGGGAAGATCCCCTGGAGAAAGGAAAGGCTACCCACTCCAGTATTCTGGCTTGGAGAATTCCATGGACTGTATAGTCCATTGGGTTGTAAAGAGTCGGTCACAACTGAGCGACTTTCACTTCACTTCACCTCACTAAAAGAATAAAGAAGCTACCAGAGGAGAAGATGCAGGTAGTTGTAACTATATGGGAAAAGGAAAGAGCATTCAAGAAATTAAAAGGAAGACAGTGTGGAGTTTGGAGCAAGATGAGATTGGGGTAGAATTGGCAGGGCTTTATACACTATGTTAACGATTGGCAGGGCTTTATACACTATGTTAACGATTGGCAGGGCTTTATACACTATGTTAATGATTTGGGTCACTGTCTTAGGAACAACAGGAAGACAGTTGAATGAAAAGGGGACAGAAATCCCATGCCCTCCACATCCCAAGGAAAGAGAAGTCATGTCAAATGCAAAGAAAAACAGACAAAAAATTATCTTAATGACTTTTTGACTATTTAGGGATTTTTTTAAAAGGTAATTGTGACTATATATTATTTCACCTTGAGGGTTAACTTTAGAACTAATATCGTCATCTCTCATCACCACCACTACCTCTTCCCATTAATATGTCTGCCATTAGGTGTGTAATCTAGAGGTACATGAAGGCAAGACATCTGATCAAGTTATAAGGGAAGTTTAGGGGTGTTAAATTGTGATATTAAATTGTACTTTGTCATCAGCTGTTGTTGTGTTTCTTTTTACACAGCTGTCTTAGAGTAAACTTCTTTTAAAAATTCTCACTAATTTACCATGGATCCTCAAAATCTGAATTAAGTACTTGTGAAAATACAGCTGCAATGGCTATTAGGGAATAACCTGAAGAGCAAGTTTTCCAGTTGTTCTAAATATCTTTATATATCATAATAAAGTTTTATTATATATAAAGTGTGGGAAGATGAAATTTACTGCTATAAGAGAACATAAGAAAATTGACAGAAAGTTCTAAAGAAGTAAATAAATTCCTTTGTGCATAAAACAAAAATCATAGAAATAATAGTGTGACAGGCTGGAAGAGATCTGAAATATACTTCTAATGTTTTAATTTTGTGAAAGGATTTTGAAAGAGATGGCAATAATTAAACTAATTTACAAAGATAATTCCAAATACTTTAAAAGTATTTTATAGAACTTTCAAGTGATCATAAAAATAGAGAATAAACTAGTCTAAGATCAGAGGAATATAAAAAAGGAAGGAA
This sequence comes from Oryx dammah, assembly GCF_014754425.2. Taxonomy (NCBI): domain Eukaryota; kingdom Metazoa; phylum Chordata; class Mammalia; order Artiodactyla; family Bovidae; genus Oryx; species Oryx dammah. Next base: position 16,477,130 of record NW_024070188.1, on the reverse strand, counting down.
GGAAGAAAGGGGGAGAAAAGGATGGAAGTAAGTAGGGAATCAAAGAATCTAAATTCTTACACAGAGAAAAACATTAACTTTCTAAACTGAATTACTGTCACTTATTAACTGATTAAAGAAACTACTAAGTCTTTCTATATTCCCAAACATTTAGATCTACTAAATTTAACAGTTTTCAGGTTGGGGCAATAATAACAATAATAATAACAAAATATGTCGCTTTCATGTAAGGCTTCTCTATAATTGATGTTGAACTTCAGTGAGATAATAGAGAACATTTAAACCAATTTTTAAAGACCAAAAAAACCTGCTTTTCTCTGAATGGCCTCAAAATCCTGAGAAAATCTCATTTTATGGAATAGACATGCTACCAAAATGTTGTTCATAATCCTTTTATTTTTTCTAATGAGATAATATTTCGCCACTAAATGATCATTTCTAACTTGCTTTATCTTTGTCCCAAGTCATTCTTCAATCATCAGAAAACTTGGTTTTTAGTTTCTCTGTAAAGCACTTGTTTTATGGTAAATGAATTCTAATTTTTAAAACAAAAGAACCAATAGATATTACTTTTAAGAAAAAAAGGCTTTGTAATGAATATCTCAAAAGACTACTCATTTTACCTTCCAAACTGTATTAGTTAGACTTGGGTAGTCTACGGTACAATAAAACCTCAAGAATCAGTTAGACTTGGGTAGTCTACGGTAAATAAAACCTCAAGAATCAGTGGGTTAGCATACCAAAGTTAGTTTATCTAACTATATTAGCTAGGGAGCACTTAAAAGCATCTCTCTTTCATGTGGTGAGTTAGCAATTCAGGTTCTCTCCACTCAAGTCATGACCTGCAGGACTGCTATGGCGATAGAAAGTAGTATTAAAAGGTCCTAAAGTATAAGTCACAGTCAGAACTATTCTTTTGCATGTTATCACTTCTACCTATCATCCACTAGACAGAATTAGATACATGGTCTCCACTTAACTGCAAAGGGGACACATAGATTTTTGGTGAGGTCTCTCTCAGCCACCATTTATCAGGTCTTATTATTTGCAGATACACTTCAAAGACTATCTATAGCACTTTGGAATTTACATTCTAATAGGTTTCTATTGAGTACATATGCGTGTATGTTTATGCAGGAAATCACTGAATCACATGCATTTGACTGAACACTAAAACTCTTCTGCAAATTCTTGTCTTCCCTTGCTGTTCCATTAATTGGAAGCTTCTTGTCCTCTTCCATCTCTTTCTCTTTCTCTCTTCCATCACTGGTTGCCTAGGAACAGCACCCCACCTCCACCCTGCCCACTTCTTATTTAACTAGAGGGCTGATTCAAGGTGTATCCACCATAGCAGAACTACTCAACATGCAGACGACTTAGAAACGGAGAAAGATGCAAATCATTCATTACCACTCAACACCCAGTCGCCCACTAGTGTTACTGTCTTCCATCCCAATGCTCAGCTTCCCTCTCATATTCTTACCCACCAGTCAACAAAGGGAAGGAAAGGCGAGAAATAGAAGTTCAGTTCAGTTCAGTTCAGTTCAGTTCAGTCGCTCAGTCGTGTCCGACTCTTTGCGACCCCATGAATCGCATCACGCCAGGCCTCCCTATCCATGACCAATTCCCAGAGTTCACTCAGACTTACATCCATCGAGTCGGAGATGCCATCCAGCCATCTCATCCTCTGTCGTCCCCTTCTCCTCCTGCCCCCAATCCCTCCCAGCATCAGAGTCTTTTCCAGTGAGTCAACTTTTCACATGAGGAGGCCAAAGTACTGGAGTTTCAGCTTTAGCATCAGTCCTTCCAAAGAAATCCCAGGGCTGATCTCCTTCAGAATGGACTGGTTGGATCTCCTTGCAGTCCAAGGGCCTCTCAAGAGTCTTCTCCAACACCACAGTTCAAAAGCATCAATTCTTCGGCGCTCAGCCTTCTTCACAGTCCAACTCTCACATCCATACATGACCACTGGAAAAACCATAGCCTTGACTAGACAGACCTTAGTCGGCAAAGTAATGTCTCTGCTTTTGAATATACTATCTAGGTTGATCATAACTTTTCTTCCAAGGAGTAAGTGTCTTTTAATTTCGTGGCTGCAATCACCATCTGCAGTGATTTTGGAGCCCATAAAAATAAAGTCTGACACTGTTTCCCCATCTATTTCCCATGAAGTGATGGGACCAGATACCATGATGTTCGTTTTCTGAATGTTGAGCTTTAAGCCAACTTCTTCACTCTCCTCTTTCACTTTCATCAAGAGGCTTTTTAGTTCCTCTTCACTTTCTGCCATAAGGGTGGTGTCATCTGCATATCTGAGGTTGTTGATATTTCTCCTGGCAATCTTGATTCCAGCTTGTGTTTCTTCCAGTCCAGCGTTTCTCATGATGTACTCTGCATAGAAGTTAAATAAGCAGGGTGACAATATACAGCCTTGACATACTCCTTTTCCTATTTGGAACCAGTCTGTTGTTCCATGTCCTGTTCTAACTGTTGCTTCCTGACCTGCATACAGATTTCTCAAGAGGCAGGTCAGGTGGTCTGGTATTCTCATTTCTTGAGGAGTTTTCCACAGTTTGTTGTGACCCACACAGTCAAAGGCTTTGGCATAGTCAATAAAGCAGAAATAGATGTTTTTCTGGAACTCTCTTGCTTATTCCATGATCAAGCAGATGTTGGCAATTTGATCTCTGGTTCCTCTGCCTTTTCTAAAACCAGGTTGAACATCTGGAAGTTCACAGTTCACGTATTGCTGAAGCCTGGCTTGGAGAATTTTGAGCATTACTTTACTAGCATGTGAGATGAGTGCAACTGTGCGGTAGTTTGAGCATTCTTTGGCATTGCCTTTCTTTGGGATTGGAATGAAAACTGATCTTTTCCAATCCTGTGACCACTACTGAGTTTTCCAAATTTGCTGGCATATTGAGTGCAGCACTTTCACAGCATCATCTTTCTGGATGTGAAATAGCTCAACTGGAATTCCATCACCTCCACTAGCTTTGTTCGTAGTGATGCTTTGTAAGGCCCACTTGACTTCACATTCCAGGATGTCTGGCTCTAGATGAGTGATCACACCATCATGATTATCCAGGTTGTGAAGATCTTTTTTGTACAGTTCTGTGTATTCTTGCCACCTTTTCTTAATATCTTCTGCTTCTGTTAGGTCCAGACCATTTCTGTCCTTTATCGAGCCCATCTTTGCATGAAATGTTCCCTTGGTATCTCTAATTTTCTTGAAGAGCTCTCTAGTCTTTCCCATTCTGTTCTTTTCCTCTATTTCTTTGCATTGATCGCTGAAGAAGGCTTTCTTATCTCTTCTTGCTATTCTTTGGAACTCTGCGTTCAGATGCTTATATCTTTCCTTTTCACCTTTGCTTTTCGCTTCTCTTCTTTTCACAGCTATTTGTAAGGCCTCCTGAGACAGAAATAGAAGTTAGCGGATCTTAAAAGAAGAGAGAGAATGTTTCCTGCTTTCTATCAGTTCCAAGATGAAATAAGACCTAAGGAACAAATAGCTTCATGGTACATCCAGATAGATACATAGTCCTTCAAATGATCTCCATGCTCCCAGTGTAGCAATGAAGCATCAGGAAGCTTCCAGAACTGAAAGAGTCATACTTCTGGGAACACATGTCATTGCTAGCACAATGATAAAATAGTCACTAATGCCATATACACATGCACACCAGGAGAAGACCCTGAAACTCTGGCATAAACCACAGAAAGCTGGAGGAAACACTAGAAGGGATGGAAATTACTTAACTTCCAGCCCCAACCCAGTGCAATAGCAGAAATGAATGGAAATTCAAAATGCAAGTGGAGTTGTTTCACAGAAAATTAACAAACTAAGTTTGTAAACAGATCCATATTTGTTAGAGTCATATACAATGATTTTGAAATATGTGTATACATGTAAATTATAACAAGAAAGAAAAAGCAAAACTAAAACATGCTAACTTCTAGGGATTAAGAATGAATCTTATTGTCGAATGTCCCTTTAATGTAGTTTTAATAAGCCAACAGTGCATACTTGCTTAAATCACAAATGACAATATGGTTGTAAAGCTCCCAAGATAGGAAGACAATTTTAAGAAATCTATTAAAATATTTAAGAAAGTGTTAGCCAATATTTAATAGCCAAAATTAAATTATAGATTGAATACTTGAAAATAAATAAAAAATGTTTGCAAGGATCTGATTGTGTCTATTCTGTTTAGTAAAACTTCCAATGGAATGATCTAAGCAGGCCCTTTTGAAAGTTGCCACCGTTATTAAGTTTTAAAAGCTGACTTCCTAATCCTATTTAAATTCATATGACTTTCTTTTATCTTTATAGCTACCTACCTAATGTTACAATTGATTCATGGCTGAACTAGGAACTCAAAAATTTTAAACATTTTGTTAACTGTATACAATTATTGATCTTATTCTCAGACATGTTATATTTTTATCAATTTTAAAGCATTTTGATTATTCCTACTGGTAGGCTTCCCTGGTGGCTGTCAGTAAAAGAATCTGCCTGCAGTGTGTGAGACCCAAGTTCAAACCCTGGGTAGGGAAGATCCCCTAGAGGATGGCATGGCAATCCACTCCAGTATTCTTGCCTGGGGAATCCCATGGACAGAGGAGCCTGATAGGGTGCAGTCCCTGGGGTCAACAAAGAATTGGACACGACTGAGCAACTAAGCATGGCATTGGTGGAATGAAGCAACAGGCATTCTAGTGAGCAAACATCATAAGTATTTGAGGCATAAACAAAATTAGTGCTGAACTAAGAATGGATCCTTGGTAAAGAGATGGGAGTACAGATCACCTTACCTGTATCCTGAGAAGCCTGTATGCAGGTCAAGAAGCAACAGTTAAAATGAACGTGGAACAATAGACTGGTTAAAAATTGGAAAAGGAATATGCAAAGCTATATATCATCACCCTGCTTATTTAACACAGAGTACATCATGAGAAATGCTGGGCTAAATGAACCACAAGCTGGAGTCAAGTTTGCCAAGAGAAATATCAATAACCTCAGATATGCAGATGACACCACTCTAATGGCAGAAAGTGAAGAGGAACTAAAAAAATCTCTTGATGAGGATGAAAGAGAATGAAAAGCTGGCTTAAAACTGAACATTAAAAAAACTAAGACCATGGCATCTGATCCCATCACTTTATGGAAAATAGATGGTGGGAAGTGGAAACAGTGACAGATTTTGTTTTCCTGGGCTCCAAAATCACTATGGACAGTGACTGCAGCCATGAAATTAAGACACTTGCTCCTTGGAAGGAAAACTATGCAAACCTAGACAGCATATTAAAAAGCAGAGACATCATTTTGCCAACAAAGGTCCATATAGTCAAAGCTGTGGTCGTTCCAGCAGTCAGGTACAGATATGAGAGTTGGGCCATAAAGAAGGCTGAGCACTGAAAAACTCATGCTTCCAAATTGTGGTGCTGGAGAAGACACTTGTGGCTCTTAGGCTACAAGGAGATCAAACCAGTCAATCCTAAAGGAGATAGCCCTGAATATTCATTAGAAGGACTGATGCTGAAGCTCAATACTTTGGCCACCTGAAGTAAAGAGCTGACTCATTGGAAAAGACCCTTATGGTGGGAAAGGTAGAGGGCAGGAGGAGAAGGGATGACAGAGGGTGAGATGGTTGGATGGCATCACCAACTCAATGGATATGAGTTTGAACAAGCTTCAGGAGATGGTGAAGAACAGGGAAGCCCAGCACACTGCCGTCTATGGGGTCACAGAGAGTTGAATACTCCTTAGCATCTAAACAACAGCACAAAGAATAGGTCCTTGGTAAATATTAACAGTAAAATTTGTATAATTAAGGAGAATTATTTTATTCCTTGATAAATAGTGAAGAAAAAGTGAAGGGGAAAAAAATGTAACTAGTTGAAGCAGTAATTTAGGTTCTCAACACAGAAACATTGAGAAACCAATGAGAAGCATGACTACTTCAAGACTATCTTCTCCTACAAGGGTCCTTTGGACTTCTCATTAAATATTGCTTCTGGAAAGTGAAGTGAAAGTGAAAGTTGCCCAGTCATGCCCAACTCTTTGAGACCACATGGACTATACAGTCCATGGAATTCTCTAGGCTAGAATATCGGATAGCCTTTCCCTTCTCCTGGGGATCTTCCCAACCGAGGGATGAAACGCAGGTCTCCCGCATTGCAGGCAGATTCTTTACCACCTGAGCCACAAGGGAAGCCCAAGAATACTGGAGTGGGTAGCCTATCCCTTCTCCAGCAGATCTTCCTGACCCAGGAATCAAACCGGGGTCTCCTGTATTGCAGGCAGATTCGTTACCAACTGAGCTATCAGGGAAGCCATGGCTTCTGGAAATTACATGAAAACTTTAAAGTACTTTCTCTACTGAGAATAGAGGATTTTGCTGCTTGATGTAAATAATTTTGTTGCAACATATCATTTAGTAAGGCAAGTAAAATGTGGCTCTTCCTCTCATTTAGTGAAGTAAAGGTAGCTATTAAAAGAAAAAGACACCTTGTAATCTGAATTGCTTCCTGCTGAGCAGTCATCCTCTGGGCAGATACTATGCAAATGATACTCCATTTCCTGCATTACTCTGCACTTAATAGTTGTAACTTTTAAATCTTGACACTGAAAAAAAAATTGTAATAAAAATTGTACAATGAAACTACAAGTAAAGTGAGATATTTCTGCCTAATCCAATAAAATAAAGTATTTTATTATAGTTAACATTATTTTTCTGTAATTTTGCAAATTCCAAGGTAAAAGCAATCTTCCAAAGTTTGAAAAAATCTTCATTCTACAAGAAATTGTGTAATAAAATCATAAGCAAAACATTCAATTTATCAAACATCCTGAATGGTCACTGGTAAGTGCTTTGGAGTCCTTTGGAATCATATGGACCTGGATTTGCATCCTAGTTCTAATACATTTTTATGACCCTGGACAATGTATTGCACTCATTAAACCTTAGCTCCTCATATGTACAATAGAAATAATAATCCCTGATTCACAAGGTAGTTAAGAAATTTAAAGGAAGTTATAGACTTTTAAGTACACATCAAGGTGCTTGGAACAGTACATGCCCAAAAAGTGATTATTAGTATTCTTATAATGTACACTATACAGAAGATTCCCTGGAAGAAGTCATGGCAATCCACTCCAAGACTCTTACCCGGAGAATCCCACGAACAGAGGGGCTTGGCAGGCTACAGTTCACATGGTTGCAAAGAGTTGCATACAACTGAAGCAACTTAGCACACACGCACATGCATAGTGTCAAAAATCAAGTGAAAGAGGATCATTTTAAGCTTTGAAAAGTCAGGCTTAGTAAAATTCCTTATCCATAGCAGCTTTGAGGTTAAAAAGTACAAAAAAAATGGTTTCATTAAAAAAAAATTGATTTCATAGCATGCTATGTATGGGAGAAAACCTTTTAGTTCAATGTTGTGTCCTTACTTTACATATTTGGAAAGAAATCATGTTTTGCAATTATATAAAAACTGCTGTCTTTGTTCAAAATCTTGCTTAAAAGATGTCAATCCTACAAAGCAAGCAGAAATTGGAGAGAGGATGAAGACTCTTTTTAGAAGAGAAGCAAAAAAAGAGAAATCCATATCTCCCTGGAATTTCTCTGAAACACACTCCCCAGTTTGTACTGTGCATAAATGATAGAGCTCAAGCAGAAAGTGACAGCCTTATTTTGCTGCAAAGTGGGACTGATAGGTCAAAGTGCAAGGTTGATCAAGCAGATGAAAATTGAAAAGAGAAATTGCAGACATGAGGGAGTTCCAGAGGGATCAGCCCTAAACTGTATACAAATATCTGCTAAATCTCAGAATGAGTTCTAAATTTTAGAATATAAGTAGAGATTTCAAGGATTTTACTGAAAGACTAAAAATTGCTTATCAAAGGTATCACTAGTTGACTGTTTCTGGAAAGACAAGATTTGAGTTCAAGTTCAACCAAATTAAATAGGATTCACTTTCAAAACTCAAGTGTCAGCCTTACAAATTATGACCATATCCCAAAACTAAGCACTACGCTCTTGGATTAAAGGTAAAATGAAAACAAACCATTCTAAGGGAGTTAAAACAAATCCTCTACAGGACCAATGTGATTTGCCAGTGATTTAAGTGCTTGAAATTCAACACTCCTAAGAGCAAGAGAACAGAATCAACTGTCCACAATGTGTTACCAATAATGTTTAATGTTAGACATGCAAAGAGGCAGACCCATAATCTAAAAAAGGCATCAATAGAACTATAGCCACAAACAACCATGATGTTAGCATTAGTATATTAGAAATATATAATATAAATATGATTAAGGAAACTGTAGAAGATGGATGCGATGACTAAAGTGATGAGGAATATCAAGAGAGATTTTTAAATTCTGACCACTAGATAGAACTAGTAACTAGGTGGAAATTCTAGAAGTGGAAAATATATTAAATTATAAAATTTATAGGATTAATGGCAGATTGGACTCTGCAAAAGAAATGAACAGTGACTGTGAAGACAGATTTATAATACAGAGGAAAACGGTAAACACAAATGCTGAATTGAAACTACAAGATAATCAGTTCAGTTCAGTTCAGTCGCTCAGTCATTTCTGACTCTGCAACCTCATGGGACTGCAGCACGCCAGGCTTCCCTGTCCATCACCAACTTCCGAAGCCTACTCAAACTCGTGTCCATCACGTCAGTGATGACATCCAACCATCTCATCCTCTGTCGTTCCCTTCACCTCCCACCTTCAATCTTGCCCAGCATCAGGGTCTTTTCAAATGAGTCAGTTTTTTGTATTAGGTGGCCAAAGTATTGGGGATTCAGCTTCCGCATCAGTCCTTCCAATGAATATTCAGGACTGATGTCCTTTAGGATGGCCTGGTTGGATCTCCTTGCAGTCCAAGGGACTTTCAAGGGTCTTCTCCAAAAAAAAGCATCAGTTCTTCAGTGCTCAACTTTCTTTACAGTCCAACTCTCACACCCATACATGACTACTGGAAAAACCATAGCTTTGCCTAGAAGAACCTTTGTTGGCAAAGTAACGTCTCTGCTTTTTAATATGCTGTCTAGGTTGATCATAACTTTTCTTCTAAGGAGCAAGTGTCTTTTAATTTCACGGCTACAGTCACCATCTGCAGTGGTTTTGGAGCCCCCAGAAATAAAGTCTGTCACTGTTTCCATTGTTTCCCCATCTATTTGCCATGAAGTGATGGGACTGGATGCCATGATCTTAGTTTTCTGAACACTGAGCTTTAAGCAAACGTTTTTACTCTCCTCTTTCACTTTCATCAAGAGGCTCTTTAGTTCTTTGCTTTCCTGCCATAAGGGTGGTGTCATCTGCATATCTGAGGTTACTGATATTTCTCCCGGCAATCTACCTGCCAGCTTGTGCTTCATCAGCCTGGCATTTTGCATGATGTACTCTGCATGTCTTTAATCCAATTTTCTGTTGATGGGCAGGGCTGTGTTCCCCCTCTGTTGCTTGACCTGAGGTCAAACTATGGTGAGGTAATGAAGATAATGGCGACCTCCTTCAAAAGGTCCTGCACACACACTGCCGCACTCAGTGCCCCAACCCTGCAGCAGGCCACCGCCAACCCACACCTCTGCTGGAGACTCCTGGACACTCACGGACACTCACAGGTCAGTCTTTTGTTGAGACACTGCTCCTTTCTCCTGGGTTCTGGTGCACATAAGGTTTTGTTTGTGCCCTCCAAGAGTCTGTTTTCTTAGTCCTGTGTAAGTTCTGGTGGTTCTATGGGCGGGGGGGGGGGGGGTTGATGGCAACCTCCTCCAGAGGGCTTATGCCATACCCAGATCTGCAGCACGCAGAGCCCCTGCCCCTGCAGCAGGCCACTGCTGACCCAGACCTCCACAAGGGACACTCAAACACAGTTCTTTCTCAGTCTCTGTGGGTTGGGTGTGCATTTTGTGCCCTTCCCAGGTCTGAGCAGCTCAGGCGACCAGGTTCTTGGTGAGCGCACTGTCCCAAGTGGGCCAAGCATCTTTTTTTTTTAATATTTTATTTTTACTTTATTTTACTTTACAATACTGTATTGGTTTTGCCATACATTGACATGAATCCACCACGGGTGTATATGAGCTCCCAATCCTGAATCCCCCTCCCACCTCCCACCCCATATCATCTCTCTGGATCATCCCCATGCACCAGCCCCAAGCATCCTGTATCCTGTATCGAACATAGACTGGCACTTTGTTTCTTACATGATAGTATACATGTTTCAAAGCCATTCTCCCAAATCATCCCACCCTCTCCCTCTCCCTCAGAGTCCAAAAGTCCGTTCTATACATTTGTGTCTCTTTTGGTGTCTTGCATAAAGGGTCATCATTACCATCTTTCTAAATTCCGTATATATGTGTTAGTATACTGTATTGGTGTTTTTCTTTCTGGCTTACTTCACTGTACAATCGGCTCCAGTTTCATCCATCTCATCAGAACTGATTCAAATGTATTCTTTTTAATGGCTGAGTAATACCCCATTGTGTATATGTACCACTGCTTTCTTATCCTTCATCTGCTGATGGACATCTAGGTTGTTTCCATGTCCTGGCTATTATAAACACTGCTGCGATGAACATTGGAGTACATGTGTCTCTTTCAATTCTGGTTTCCTTGGTGTGTATGCCCAGCAGTGGGATTGCTGGGTCATAAGGCAGCTCTATTTGCAATTTTTTAAGGAATCTCCACACTGGGCCAAAGAACTAAATAGGCATTTCTCCAAAGAAGACATACGGATGGCTAACAAACACATGAAAAGATGCTCAACATCACTCATTATCAGAGAAATGCAAATCAAGACCACAATGAGGTACCATTTCACACCAGTCAGAATGGCTGCGATCCAAAAGTCTACAAGCAATAAATGCTGGAGAGGATGTGGAGAAAAGGGAACCCTCTTACACTGTTGGTGGGAATGCAAACTAGTACAGCCACTATGGGCCAAGCATCTTAATCACCTCCCTGGTCCTAGCTGCTCATTTTCCCGGGTGTGCCGTGAGAGCACCGTCTCAGGTGTGCCATACGTCTCCTCTGGACCGCTGATCTCAGGCTGCGACCCTCCTGGTGGATGTCAACCACCCGAGATCTCAGGAAGACTTGGTCAGCAGCTGGGAGACTGCTCACAGTTGCTGGAAGATGCCGTCTCTGGGGCTGAGATTGCAGCAGCCCCTTGCCTTCTGGCTCTGGCTGTCGTACCTCTGCCTCTCTGCCAGGGAGGGGCCAGTACGCAGCCTGCTGCTCTCCTTTGGTATTCTCTCAATCCTTTGTTCTGTGAGCAGACCAGGCTTCATGTTATGTTGTTAGGTTAGAGCCTTTCACAGGAAATTTCTCCTTTCCACAGTTGCTGTTAGGAGTGTATTCTGTGGGGTTTTTTTTTTCTCCCAGGTATGTTCCCCTCTGAGATTCCAAAACTCCCCACAGACCCACCTGTGAGAGGGTTTCCTACTGTATGGGAACTTCTCTTCCTTCACGACTCCCTCCCCAGGACAGGTCTCCTTCCCTAAGTCTTTTGTCTCACATTTTGTCTTTCAGACTTTGTCCCATCTCCTTTCAAAAGAATGAGCTGCCTTTCTGGGTGCCTGGTGTCCTCCACTTTCAAAAGAATGAGCTGCCTTTCTGGGTGCCTGGTGTCCTCCACCAGTGTTCAGAAGTTGTTTTGTGGAAGTTGATCAGCATTCAAAACAAGACAGGGAGCAGACTGTGGCTAGGATCATGAACTACTTATTGTCAAATTGAGACTTAAATTGAAGAAAGTAGGGAAAACCATTAGACCATTCAGGTATGACCTAAATCAAATTCCTTATGACTATACAGTGGAAGTGAGAAATAGATTTAAGGGATTAGATCTGATAGATAGAGTGCCTGAGGAACAATGTACAGAGGTTCATGACATTGTACAGGAGACAGAGATCAAGACCATCCCCACGAAAAAGAAAGGCAAAAAGGCAAAATGGTTGTCTGAGGAGGCCTTACAAATAGCTGTGGAAAGAAGAGAAGTGAAAGGCAAAGAAGAAAAGGAAATATACACCCATTTGAAGGCAGAGTTCGAAAGAAGAGCAAGGAGAGATAAGAAATCCATCCTCAATGATCAATGCAAAGAAATAGAGGAAAACAACAGAATGGGAAAGACTAGAGATCTCTTCAAGAAAATTAGAGATACCAAGGGAACATTTCATGCAAAGATGAGCACAATAAAGGAAAGTAATAGTATGGACCTAACAGAAGCAGAAGATATTAAGAAGAGGTGGCAAGAATACACAGAAGAACTGTACAAAAAAGATCTTCATGACTCAGATAATCACAATGGTGTGATCACTCACCTAGAGCCAGACATCCTGGAATGCAAAGTCAAGTGGGCCTTAGGAAGCATCACTACGAACAAAGCTAGTGGAGGTGATGGAATTCCAGTTGAGCTATTTCACATCCTAAAAGCTGATGCTGTGAAAGTGCTACACTCAATATGCCAACAAATCTGGAAAACTCAGCAGTGGCCACAGGACTGGAAAAGGTCAGTTTTCATTCCAATCCCAAAGAAATACAAAGCCAAAAAATGTTCAAACTACCACACAATTCCACTCCTCTCACAGGCTAGCAAAGTAATGCTCAAAATTCTCCAAGCCAGTCTTCAATAGTAGATGAACCATGAACTCCCAGAGGTTCAAGCTGGATTTAGAAGAGGCAGAGGAAGCAGAGATCAAATTGCCAACATCCACTGGATCATCAAAAAAGCAAAAGAGTTTCAGAAAAAATCTACTTCTGCTTTATTGACTACACAAAAGCCTTTGACTGTGTGGATCACAACACACAGTATGAGAAAAATTCTTTAAAAGATGGGACTACCAGACCACCTGATTTGTTTCTGGAGAAATCTGTATGCAGGTCAAGAAGCAACAGTTAGAACAGGACATGGAACAACAGACTGGTTCCAAATCAGGAAAAGAGTACATCAAGGCTGTATTTTGTCACCCTGTTTATTTAACTTATATGCAGAGTACATCATGAGGAATGCTGGGCTGGAGGAAGCACAAGCTGGAATCAAGATTGCCAGGAGAAATATAATAACCTCAGATATGCAAATGGCACCACCCTTATTGTAGAAAGCAAAAAAGAACTAAAGAGCCTCTTGATGAATGTGAAAGAGAAGAGTGAAAAAGTTGGCTTAAAACTCAACATTCAGAAAACTGATATCTGGCATCTTAGTTTTGGCATCCAGTGATGGCATAAGTAATGGCATCCAGTCCCATCACTTCATGGGAAATAGATGGGGAAACAGTGGAAACATTGACAGATTTTATTTTTGGGGGCTCCAAAATCACAGCAGATGGTGACTGCAGGCATGAAATTAAAAGATGCTTGCTCCTTGGAAGAAAAGCTATGACCAACTTAGACAGCATATTAAAAAGCAGAGACATTACTTTGCCAACAAAGGTCCACATAGTCAAAGCTATGGTTTTTCCAGTGGTCATGTATGGATGTGAGAGTTGGACTATAAAGAAAGCTGAGCACTGAAGAATTGATGCTTTTGAACTGTGGTTTTGGAGAATACTCTTGAGAGTCCCTTGGACTACAAGGAGATCCAACCAGTCCATCCTAAAGGAGATCAGTCCTGAGTGTTCATTGGAAGGACTGATGTTGAAGCTGAAACTCCAATACTTTGGCCATCTGATGCAAAGAACTGACTCATTGGAAAGGACCCAGATGCCAGGCAAGACTGAAGGCTGGAGGAGAAGGGGATGAGAGAGGATAAGATGGTTGGATGGCATCAGGGACGCAATGGACACAAGTTTGAGTAGGCTTCAGGAGTTGGTGGTAGACAGGGAGGCCTGGTGTGCTGCCGTCCATGGAGTTGCAAAGTGTCAGTCACAACTGAGTGGCTGAACTGAACTGAACTCTGCACATAAGTTAAATAAGCAGAGTGACAATATACAGCCTTGACATATTCCTTTTCCTATTAGGAACCAGTCTGTTGTTTCATGTCCAGTTCTAACTGTTGCTTCCTGACCTGCATACATATTTCTCAAGAGGCAGGTCAGGTGGTCTGATAGTCCATCTCTTAAAGCATTTTCCACAGTTTGTCGTGATCCACACAATCAAAGGCTTTGGCATAGTCAATAAAGCAGAAGTAGATTTTTTTCTAGAACTCTCTTGCTTTTTCAATCATCTAACAGATGTTGGCAATTTGATCTCTTGTTCCTCTGCCTTTTCTATATCCAGCTTGAACATCTGGAAGTTAATGTTTCACATACTGTTGAAGCTTGGCTTGGAGAATTTCAGCATTACTTTGATAGTGTGTGAGATGAGTGCAATTGTGCAATAGTTTGAACATTCTTTGGCATTGCCTTTCTTTGGGATTGGAATGAAAACTGACCTTTTCCAGTCCTGTGGCCACTGCTGAGTTTTCCAAATTTGCTGGCATATTGAGTGCAGCACTTTCACAGAATCATCCTTCATCATCTACAAGATAATATGAAGCTGTGTAAGTACCACTGAAGTCCCAGAGAGAGATGAAAGGGAAGGAGAAAAAGGAAAAATAATATTTGAAGAAATAATGGCCAAGTTTTTCAAGTTAAGAATAAAGGAACCCACAGACTTGATCAGCCAAGTAAATAAAGAGAAAACCATTCTACCTGGTAAGAAGAGAAAAGGAACATATCTTTACATGATAATTCAAAGTGCTGCAAGCTGAAGATAAAAAGAACAACCTTAAAAGAAAGCAAAGGGGAAAAAACACATTCTGTACAGAGAAACATTGATGAGAATAACAGATGACTTCAAGTAAAAAGAAAAAAAAAAAAAGAATTGAAACCAGAAGACAATGGTACATTGCTTTAATGGTTTAAAATTTAAAAAAATTTGTCAGTATATAACTCTGTATCTGGTGAAATATCTTTCACGAAATAAAGTCATCTTCATATACATGAAATCTTTATAAGATTTGCTGCTGGAAGATCTAAGAAATGCTCAAAGTTCCTCAGGCTGAACAGAAATGATGATAGGTAGAAACTCAAACAGAAAGAAAGGACAAGAACTGAAAATGGTAAATATGCTAGTAAACACAAAAAACCAAATGTTTCTTTTTTAAAATTTCTTTAAAAGACAACATGCTGTTAAAAGAAAATATTCTTAGAGTGTAGAAACCTGCAAGAGAATATCATTCCCACCCTGACAATAAGAAAAATATAGATGATCTAAAAAAAAAAAACAACTCTTCTTGAACCCATGAAGACATCTGAGAACAGGGCAACCAACTGAACTGAACATCAAAGTATGACAAGTTCCACTGAAAAGACTGGACACAGGAACTCTATGGCAGAGCACAGGAGGAAGAAGTGGCTGCCCAAAAAATAAAATAGGCAAGAACACTAAGAAATCCCTAAGTGTGGGCTTGCAATAGTTGAGAATAACCTAAATTATCAAAAAGAAAGGTTGTGCACACTCACTCACAAACTCTTTTCCATGGATCTCTGCTAAGTACACTTAAGAAAGATTCTATATAGGAGAGGATACCAGAGAGAACCATTTCCCTCAAAGGGAACCTCATGTGGTTGGCGGTCAGACACCAAGGAGGCACAGGCGCAAAGCAATGTTGCTTCTGTTCTCTGCCTGAAGCAAAATACGTGGGCCAGAGGCGATCTATATTCTTGCCACCACAGCCTCAGCCTAGATGACTGCTTCTGAGGAACAGAAGGAATTCTTATCTTCCACCTCAAAGAATCAGAGAAAAATTGATTACCTTTTAAAGAAGTGAAGAAGCAAAAGCTATCTGTCCCTGTGGAAAAGCACAGAAATCTTCTAGCCCGCAATCCTCAGTTCAGTTCAGTTCAGTCGCTCAGTCGTGTCCAACTCTTTGCAACCCCATGAATCGCAGCACGCCAGGCCTCCCTGTCCATCACCAGCTCCCGGAGTTCACTCAGACTCATCTCCATCGAGTCCGTGATGCCATCCAGCCATCTCATCCTCGGTCGTCCCTTTCTCCTCCTGACCCCAATCCCTCCCAGCATCAGAGTCTTTTCCAGTGAGTCAACTCTTCGCATGAGGTGGCCAAAATACTGGAGTTTCAGCTTCAGCATCCTTCCTTCCAAAGAAATCCCAGGGCTGATCTCCTTCAGAATGGACTGGTTGGATCTCCTTGCTGTCCAAGGGACTCTCAAGAGTCTTCTCCAACACCACAGTTCAAAAGCATCAATTCTTTGGCGCTCAGCCTTCTTCACGGTCCAACTCTCACATCCATACATGACCACAGGAAAAACCAGAGCCTTGACTAGACGGACCTTAGTCGTTAAAGTAATGTCTCTGCTTTTGAATATGCTATCTAGGTTGGTCATAACTTTTCTTCCAAAGAGTAAGTGTCTTTTAATTTCATGGCTGCAGTCACCATCTGCAGTGATTTTGGAGCCCAAAAAAATACAGTCCGACACTGTTTCCACTGATACAAAGCAGAGGTCTGCTTCCAATGGGAAAGTGTTAGCTGCTCAGTCATGTCCAGCTCTTTGCAACCCCATAGACTGTAGCCCTCCAGGCTCCTCTATGCATAGAATTCTCCAGGCAAGAATACTGGAGTGGGTTGCCATTTCCTTCTTCAGGGTTCTTTTGGGAAAGAGGAAGAAAATTCTATCCTGCCTCTCCAAAGACATAATACATAAGTTTTTCTATCATGGGAGGGAGACCAGGAATACTGAGAAGGCCTTAATCCTAAGGTCCAGCATATAGCTCTACCTAAGACTGAGGCTGGACAAAAATATCAAGTGCTGTTTAAATATCTGGATTGAGGAAAGAGCATAAAGATGAACTATCTGCTACCCCAGCCTCTGTAGTAAGCATACAGAGTTCATGCATTCAATTTCTATTCAGAGGGACTTGCCATACTTTGAAATACAGTTCAGTTGTTTGCCTTGGTAGGCCGCCACTGGAGAAATTTGTAGCCCAATGTCATGATAGGAGAAGGCAATGGCACCCCACTCCAGTACTCTTGCCTGGAAAATCCCATGGGCGGAGGAGCCTGGTAGGCTGCAGGCCATGGGGTCGCTAAGAGTCGGACATGACCGAGCGACTTCACTTTCACTTTTCACCTTCATGCATTGAAGGAAATAACAACCCACTCCAGTGTTCTTTCCTGGAGAATCCCAGGGACGGGGGAGCCTGGTGGGGTCGGCACAGAGTCGGACACGACTGAAGCGACTTAGCAGCAGCAGCAGCAATGTCATGAGAACAATAACAACAAAAAACACTAAGTGCAGCTCAACTACTAATTATATTTGACTAAATTCCACAGTAATGAACTGACAGAAAAAAAGGCTTGCCATTCCAAAGCATGAATATTATTTATTTTTCTAATTAATTTCTTTTTCACTGGGGTATAATTGCTTTACAATGTTGTGTTTGCTGCTGTAAAACAACATGACTCAGAAACATGTATACATATATCCCCTCCCTCTTAAGCCTCCCATCTACCCCTATCCGACCCCTCTAGGTCGTCACAGATCATCGAGCTGAGTTCCCTGTGCCACACAGCAGCCTGAAGCACAAATATTATTTCTATCAGTCTCTACAGTTCTTCTACATACAGTGGCTGAGGTTTGATTCAGAATTAAAAGACATGTCAGTTACTCCAGAGAAACAGATCCAGCAGGACGTGTGCCTATGTTTGCAGACAGAGATTTAAGTAACTGGCTTACGTGATTATGGAGACTGGCACGTCCAAAATCTGGAGGGTGAGCCAGCAGGCTGGAGAAAAGGAAGAGCTGATGGTGAAGTTTAAGTCTGAAGGCCATCAGGCTGAAGATTCAGAAATAAGCTGACACGACAGTGTAAGTCTAAAGGGGGTCCACTAGCAGGATTCCTTCTTGCTCAACAGTCGGTTCCATTGAGACTTACAACTGATTGAATGAGGTCCATCCACATTATGAAGGGCAATCTGCTCTATTCAAAGGCCACCGATTTAAATGTCAATCTCATCCCAAAACACTCTAACAGAAACATCCAGAATAGTGTTTGACCATATATCTGAGTACCAGGATATTACTAAGCATCACAATTTGCTTTTTAGTAGAAGCAAGGGAAAAAAAAAAAACATTGAAACAAGAACATTGTCAAGAGATAAAAGAATTAACAGAATCAGAGGTCAAAATGCAAATAACCCATATAAGTGAAATCAATGACATTACCACAGATCCTAAAGACATTAAAATGATAAGGAAATATTATAACAACTATATCTATAATTTTGATAACACCATAGGGAGGTACTAAGTCACACAGCAGTCTTAATACTGTGTAATTCCCTTCTGGTGATGGGAAAGGGGATGTTGAATAAATGCTAACAATAATAGAATCTGCCATATCCAGTAATAACACTTCTGTTAAAATAAAAAAGCCATAATATATTATCATGTGTGCATGGAGGTTGCAACATAATTTTCAATTGTAAAAACATGAGAAGCCACCTGGAATAGAGGAATAGTTGAATATATTTTAGTATAACCTGACAATGGAATATTTTGGTTTTTCTCCTGAGCATTGTGATTTTGCCTAGTCAGTTATGTAAACATCTTTCTAATGTATGCGCATCTCAAGAGTGTACAAGAAACTTCTGACACATTTCCATCCTCCAAATCATGAATAGGTCACACACTCAAACCTAGTACTGGAGAAGTTTCCTTTAAATATGGAAAAATAATAACAACAACAACAGTAATAATAATTAGTGCAGGGCAATATCATATCATGATTCATATTCATATGAACTATTAATGCCAATTTAAAAAATATATTTTTTCACGTGAATCTTAGCAATAGCTTGAGCTGGAAAGTACGGATCTCCTAAAATCTCTAACAGGCTTAAAACTTTAAGTTGCCAATCCATCAGCTATTACTTATAATTCTGATGGTCCAGCAGAAAGTTGATTTTAAAAGTAGTATTTTCTTCCATAATATTATTTACATCATATGGTTGTATATGCTTTGGAGTTCTCAGACTATGCATTTCCCATAAAAATTCAAATCAATAAAAAAAATAACTGGATACTTACTATGCATCTAGTTATGTGCTAGAAACTGTAGAGTATATTTAAAAGATATTTGCCCTTGAAGAGCTAATATAACATTTCACAAGAATGTTACAGAAAAACACAAATATAATACAATACTATATTAGCTATTTCACTATATCCGACAAGTCAAGGCAAACGAGCTTTGAAATGGTATTTTATTTTCTCTCACTTTGCACTCATTTTGTAGCACTAAGGTCTCCCCTTCTGAATATATATTACAGTTTACATTATATTAAAATAATCCAAATAAAACTTTTCCTAACAAACTGTAAGCACTTCTACACCAATTTATTTCTGTCTTGTTTACATATTGAGTATGCAATAGAACTGAATAAATACTTATTGAAGTGCAATAAAATTGGTGCTGACTCTACTGACTTGAATTACAAAAGGACACCAGAAAGGATGATACACAGTAGTGTTTCTTCATGCCCCAGCATGTTCTGAATAACCTTCCTCGGTATAAGGAAGTCCCCACTTTTTAACTCCTGCCTTACCAAGGTATTGATAGAAAATACGCGTGCAGTTGGAAGCAGTCCCAAAACTCAATCAGACATTCCAGTAGGAAACCTTAGTGAGCAATGTGAGGGACTACAGAGCATGGCTTTCTAGTGAGGGTGGAAGCGGCAGCGTGTCCAGCTCTCAGCCACAAAGCAACTTCAGTGTGTTCCTGGTGCAAAATGGCAGCAGGGAAAATTGTAATCTAGCAGCAGCAGCAGCAGTTTCCCTTCAGACAGTTCTACAGTGTGGTTTGGGCATTGTTCCTGGTCATTTAGCCTTGAGTCTTGTGCTTCAAATCTCCAACAGCCCTGAGAGCTTCTCATTATCCTTTTAAATGAACTCCTTTGCAGTTTAGTTCACCCAGACTCCTTTTCAGTTGTTTTCAGTTAAGAGCATTAGCTGATGCAATTATAAATTAAGATTGATATTTTCCTGTATATGTGGGAAATAGGGGTAATTCTAGTTATTGGAAGACTACATTGGGGAGAAATTTCCATGGTAGGAAGTGGACTAGGAAAAGTTACAACCAACACTCAAAGATCCATTCCCTGAAATCCTGCCATTCCTGAGATCAGGCAAGTTGATGTGAATAAATCAGCCTTCCAAACTCTCCAGTCTCATGCAGGGAGAAACTAAACGGTTTATTTTTCTTATTTCAACCACTATTCCCAAGACGTGCTTATATGCAGGAACTCAATAGCAAAAATTGTGCAAGGACAGAAACAATAACATTTCTGAGGGTCTATGTGGCCAAACATATCCTATGTGTGCTGGGTTTTTATTTAAATAGTGCGGTGCACATTTTGTTTTCTCAGCTGCAGTCTGTTGTACTGGAGTAATTTGACTTTCAGTTTATGAGTGATTCTAAAGTACCACTGGAGTGAATCCACTAGCTCTTGCCAATGATGAGGGACAATAATCTTCTGACCAGTGGTTTCTCAAGCCTGGCTGTACATTGGTATATCCATCAGGAGATTTTTTAAAAATACTGAAACCTGGGTCTCATTACTAAAGATTCTAACTTGATGGTTCAGAAGTGTGGCCTGAGCACTAGGATTTCTCTCTTTTGCCAGATGTTTCTCATGTGAGCCCATGCTCAGAACCACAGATCTAGACCCTGGCTAATCCACAGATTTAGACATGTGGTCTGGTCTAAAAATATGTTTTAAATACATCATCTCAGGTATCACCTCTGTACTACTAAATCAGTATCTACATCTTTAAAAAGTCCCAAATGAACTGTACAAACACCAAATTTTGAGAAGCATTGGCCTAGACTATTTGCACATCATTTGGGCCATTCAATAAAACTTCCATAATCAGTACTGATCAATAAACATTGTTCTTTCACCTGTCTTTTCATTCCTTTCCCTTCTTCCTTCCTCCTCCATCCTCTCCCACCCCTTCCAGAGTTGTTTGAAGCATCCTGAGCAAATGTTTCTCTTCAGGTTAATAATGTGTATGCCTGGGATTTGTTTTAAAAGTCCACCTTTCTCTGGAAATTAACCATTTCACAACTAAACTGACTGTGGCTCAAGATATTGAGTGCACAATGAAGCATAAGTTAATGCTAACCACAGGAGTGGCATGTGAGGAAAACATTATTGATGAAGTACATTTTGCATATAATGGATTTTTAATTTTGAAGTGGAAAAAACTCATATGCAACATTCTGACTTTATTAAATTAACAATATGGTCATTTGAGATTTTTACAAAATGAAATAACAAGCCCTTCTAAAATTTGAAAGTAGTTATATTTACAGTGTTCCACAGCAAGGGAAAAAGACCCTGATGCTGGGAAAGATTGAAGGCAGGAAGAGAAGAGGATGACAGAGAATGAGATGGTTGGATGGCATCACTAACTCAATGGACATGAGTTTGAGCAAGCTCTGGAGTTGGTGATGGACAGGGAAGCCTGGCATGCTGCAGTCCATGGGGTCACAAAGAGTCAGACAAGACTCAGTGAATGAACTTAGAACTGAACTAAACAGCAAGGGAAAACATCATAATAAATTATTTTACATGAAATTGGGTTGGTTTTGTCTGGCTTTTTTTGTTTGGTTGTTTTTTCTTTATTTTTATAAAAGGGATAGCTTAGAAAAGAAAGAGAAATTAAGGAAACACAAAAATATATTCTTTATAATTACCATTCATCTGGCTTAAAACATGGTATTTAATCCTGATAATTTCATGAGTCCACAAATACTATATGAAAGTATCTTAAATCTTTTAAAATTTTTAGTGTTTTAGCTTACACCATGGAATATAAAAATTTGCCAAGTGTGGAAATTTTAGAATCTTGATAACAGTTTTTAAAACCAACCAACTGACACTTTTTGAATGCACAGATATTATTCCACTAGATATAATCAAACATTCCTTGGTGCTTTTTCTATCTTCCCACCATGTTACAATATCAGGGCTCAGATAAGTTCTTCCCTGCTCAATCACCTCCATACTTTTCCATCCTAAGAGACTCACACCACATAATAATTATCCCTTTGGTAACTGTCTTCCCCAGGAGATGTTAATTTCAGGGAATGGAAAAATAGATCTTGCTGTTTATTGCTATATTCTCAGATAAGATCTCAATAAACTTATTGTAAGAACAAAATAATCAACTAACAATGAGTGATATCCAAATGTGTATTTTAGTCACTAAAGTTATAATAAAATTTCTCTCAATCTGGAGACAATAATTTATAGGAACTCTTTTACAAAAAAGAGTTCAGTTCGCTCAGTCGTGTCAGACTCTTTGCAACCCTGACCCCATGAATCGCAGCACACCAGGCCTCCCTGTCCATCATCAACTCCCGGAGTCCACCCAAACCCACGTCCGTCGAGTCGATGATGCCATCCAACAATCTCATCCTCTGTCATCCCCTTCTCCTCCTGCCCTCAATCTTTCCCGCATCGGGGTCTTTTCTAGTTAGTCAGCTCTTTGCATCAGGTGGCCAAAGTATTGGAATTTCAGCTTCAAAATCAGTCCTTCCAATGAACACCCAGGACTGATCTCCTTTAGGATGGACTGGTTGGATTTCCTTGCAGTCCAAGGGACTCTCAAGAGTCCTCTCCAACATCACAGTTCAAAAGCATCAATTCTTCAGTGCTCAGCTTTCTTTATAGTCCAACTCTCGCATTAGGAACTCATTTATAAATCTACCCATTTTTAATTATAGGTCTCTCTGATAAATGTTAGAAGTAGAAAAAAAGCAACCAGAAAGGAAAAATCTTGCTGTATTTTTTAAATTTGAAGACTGTGCTTCTCAGCACAAAATAAAACTAATTTTCTCTTCTTATAGTCATCTGTGAAAATCACACAACACAAGTCAAGTGGGTATAACCCAGAATATAACTTAAAAGGACTCCTTATTTTGAGTGTCATGAATATTTTATTCAAGATTTTTGACATATTTCATACAAGTCCATTCCAATCTTTTATGTTTTCCTTGGTTATGGTTTCTCTTACCTGATTACACTCTTTGGTGATGATAACGAGAATGATGACTGTTAGTTTTCTGGAATACTTTCTGCAAATTCACATTAGAATTTGTTAAAAGATTTCCCTATTTTTCCATATCAGAGATTATTTTTTATCCCCTATTCTCTTCCAATAATAAAAATATTCTTTACATATCAAGCTGCAAGAGTCTAAATTGGAGGCATCATTACCCTTATTGATGTCATTCAATAAATTTTTATGGGTGAACTTAACTAACTTAACATACGGTACAGACAAAGAGTAAATATCCTTTTATGAGTTTTTAGGCAAGGACAAGAGATTAGATTTTCAGTTATACAACAGCTGCATGCAAATGTCATGAGAGAAATAAATCAAATACCTTGACAAATCAAAGGATACTTGTACCTTCCTCCTCCACTGCTATGAATGTCTTCTCTAGTCACTACTCTGAACTACTATGTCAGTCAAAAATTGCTGCCAAGGAATACAAATCCCGGGCTTCCCAGGTGGTTCAGGGGTAAACAATCCTCCTGCCAATGCAGGAGACGTGGGTTTAGTCTTTGGGTCCGGAAGATTCCCTGGAGAAGGAAATGGCAACCCACACCAGTATTCTTGCCTGGGAAATCCCATGGACAGAGGAGCCTGGTAGACTACAGTCCATGAGGTCAAAAAGAGTCAGACATGATTTAGTGACTAAACAACAGTAATACAAACCCCAGCCCAAAAGCTGATGTAAGCAAATCTTGTGTTGTGTTTCACTCGCATCCTGAGATGTTCAGAGATAAGTTGGTAGTGATGTTAGTTCAACAGTTCAAGAATGTCAGCTCTCAGGTCCCTGCATTTTTCTGGGTCCTTCCCTCATGATAGCTGTGTGGTCATAAGATACACGCTCCACGTTTAGAATTCATCCACAGTACATTTAGAAAGAAGAAGGGCAAAAAGACACATACCCAGTAAATCTGGCTCCTTTGTAAAGAACTTTCCCAGGAGTCTCACTTCCACTTTCAAATCAGTAGCTACAATTGAGTTATGTGACTATTGTTATCATCAAAGGCTATGAGGATTGTGTTTTGAATTGAATATACTGCTGCCCTCCCCAAACTATCTGAATTCTCTGAGTATGAAAAAGAAAATGACTCTTGGGTAGGACATATTATATCTATATTTTTCACTCTTTCCCTAAAATGAGTCTTCCTTACATGCTGCTTCTACTGAGCCTTCTCCTTGGCTTCATGATTCTCTACTAACATCAATATGTTTGAGAAATATGTGTGTGTGGTGTGTGTGTGGATGTGTGAGAGTGAGGAGAGTATGGCATGTGGGTGTGTAAGTACAGCTATGGGTGCATGTGAATGAATTCCTTTCTGGTCCACAGTAACACAAAGTTCATAACACAGTGAAAAATAAATAAATCTGGGAGAAGTCTTTTTCTTTACAAGAAAGTACACCAATCCCTTAAATTTGTATGCAATGTAAGAAGTAAATGATCAATCCATTCTCTTCCTTTGCCTGTGAAAGAAAGATTATCCAAACTAATCTTGAAAGCTGCAAATGATAGACTCTGACACACAGATTAAGGGTGCCTGAAATTATTAGTAAAGCTTAATATCAGGTAAGATATTTAACTTGTTGGTCTGATTTAAAAATCTGATTGTCTGTGTTGTCTTAAACACATAGACATTAGAGGACCACAGAAATCTACAATTAGGTCAAAACTTTGAAATCACTGAAGACATTATGAGTCAAATTCAGGGAAACTTATTAATAAGGCAGCAATTTTTCTTTAATTAGAAGTATTAATACATGTCCAAAGACTAGTATGGACAAGCTTATCATTATTAAAGAAGTTGTAGAAGTATAAAATAGTGTTGAATACAGATAACACACAAAAAAAGAGTCACGTATCTTGATTTTAAATTGATTTATTTAAATCAATTCTCTAATAATGGTTATATCTGGAAGAAGTCTAAAAATGCCCACCCAAAGTTCTCAGCTCCTCTGTATTCAATAAAATACCAAACTAGGTACTGTTCTGAAGGAATTTTGAATATGTAATTAAAGTCTCAAGTCAGTTGATCTGAATATGCAAAATTATTTGGTTAAGAAAGATGATGTAATTGCATGAGCCCTTTATAAGCAGAAGAGAAAGGCAGAAAAAGTAGTCAGATAGACTCAAAGCCTAAGAAATATTCGATACACCATTGTTAGTTTGAAGATGGATGTGGACATATGAAAAGGAGTGCAAATGGCATTTAGGAGCAGAGAGCTATCCACAGCTAGCAACCAGCAAGGAAACATAAACCTCAGTCCTACACCTTCAAGGAACTGATTCTGCTGACAAGAGGAATAAGTTGGAAGCAGATTTTTCTGCAGATCCCTAAATACAGCCCATCAAGACAACATCTTGACTTCAGCCTTTGGAGACCCTAAGAAGAAAATTCAGCATGTTGGCTTTCTTATAGACAGAACTATAAGCTAATAAATTTGTGTTGCTCTAAGGCCTGATGCTAAAGCTGAAACTCCAATACTTTGGCCACCTCATGTGAAGAGCTGACTCATTGGAAAAGACTCTGATGCTGGGAGGGATTGGGGGCAGGAGGAGAAGGGGACGACAGAGGATGAGATGGCTGGTTGGCATCACCAACTCGGTGGACATGAGTTTGAGTAGACTCCGGGAGTTGCTTGATGGACAGGGAGGCCTGGCATGCTGCGATTCATGGGGTCACAGAGTCGGACACGACTGAGCGACTGAACTGAACTAAAACTGTTTTATATATGGCAATTTGTTACAAAGTAATAGAAAGCTAATATAGACTTCGGTATGGGGTGCTCCCAGAACAAATACACAGAAAATGGCAGTAGCTCTGGGATTAAGCGCTGAGTGGAAGCTGAGAGAAGTTTGAAGAGAACCTTAAAGAGCACTACAGAGGAAGCCTGAGTTGCATGAACAAACTGTTAGTTGAACCATAGATATACATGACTGGGGAGGGTTCAGAATGAAGCATGAAACATTATTAAAACTACAGAAAGAGGATCATTATCATATTGTGGCAGAAATGTCAACAGAATTTTCTCCTGAATTTATGTGGAAGGCAAACTTTCTTTTTTTTTTTTTTTTTAATTTATTTGGCTGCACTGGGTCTTAGTTGCAGCATGTGGGATCTAGTTCTCTGACCAGGGAGTGAACCTGGGTCTCCTGAATTGGGAGCACACAGTTCTAGCCACTGGACCACCAGGAAAGTCCCTGGAAAGCAAAATTTCTAAATAATAAAACTTAGCTATTTATATGCATAGATTTCCAAGCAAAGTGTTAGAGATGCTGCCTGGACTTTTACTTCCTGTTTATAGTACAAAGTGAGAAGAAGAGACAAATTGAAGAAAGAACAGTAAACAAAAAGGAACTAGGACTTGATCTGAGAAATCCTCAGCCTATCCTATGACAAAAAACTGCTAAAATTAATAAAATTGCTTCTGAAAGTGTAACAGAAATAAAGCTTGTGTGGCTGGGTACCCCTTTGCTCAAATCTTGGAAATATCAAAAAGGTCAGAATATTAAGTAACAAGAGAGTAAGGATTTGCTTCATAGATCTTCTTAAAATGGGGGGTTTTCAGAAAGCTTAAGGGTACTATCCATCAACCATTTCAACAGAAGCCAAAGATGGAGAAGAGATTATCTCAAAATGTGTTGTGAACTTGAGATTTGTCCACAGGATGAATCCCTGTGCCAAGGAAGACCCACAAGATTCTTGAGAAATCTATGTCAACAGAAATACTGCTAGTATAGACCAAAAAATATATATATTACAAAATGAAAGGAGGTTATTGGACCCCCTGAAATTCTACTGACAAGAATGGGCCAAGAGCCCAGAGAGAGAACTGAGAGCTCAGTGGGGAGAGCTGAGAGCCACAAAGATTTCTTTACAGGCTTTAAAACCTAAATAAGTCTGCCTAGATGGATTTCAAAACTTCTTTGAACTAAAACTCCCTTTTATTTTCCTTCCCTACCCCCAATTTTGAGCCATAATGTCTGTAGCTATTGTCTTCTATATGCCCCATCATTTTATGTTTAAAGCAGATTAGATGTTTATTTGGGCTTCCTTGGTAGTTCAAATGTAAAGAATCTGCCTGCAATGTGGAAGACTCATGTTCAATCCCTGGGTTGTGAAGATCCCCTGGAGAAGGAGATATTTATTTAGTATCACAGATAAACATATGATAAGAACTGTGCCCAGGAGCCTCATCTGCACTGATTCAGATGCTTTAAATAATGAGATTTTTAATTTTGAGATGATGTTGTGTTGGAATGAGACTTTCAGAAATCTTGAAATGAGATGAATATATATTACATGCAAAATGGACGTGAATCTTTGTGGGGACCAGTAGACTGAAGCAGATAAAACTATGGTCATTCAAGGTATCCTGTCCTAATCACCAGGACCAATGAATATGCTATTATAGCACTCCCATGATTATATCATGTTGTATAGCATGGTTGATCTTAAAATAGGGAGATGAGAATAAATGCTAAATGGACCCAAGATCTAAATGTATCAATAAAAAATAAAACCAGAGCATTACCAAAAAGAAATTCCTTTATAATCTGCAGTGAAGAAAGCCTAACTATGACTCAAAGGCCGAAAGTAATAAAGAGAAAAAAATTAATTTAAATGCATTTTTTAAAAATAGAGAGATTATACAAAGCCCTAATGTAATTTAATCTAATCATAAAAGAAAAATAGTCTAGCTGGTGGCCAAGTAGAGGGCTCCCCAGGTGGCGCTAGTGGTAAAGAACTTGCCTGCCAGCGCAGGAGACATGAGACACAGGTTTGATCCCTGGGTTGGGAAGATCCCCTGGAGTAGAGCATGGCAACCCACTCCAGTATCCTTGCCTGGAGAATCCCAGGGACAGAGGAGCATGACGGGCTACAATCCAGAGGGTAGCAAAGAGTCGGACAAGACTGAAATGATTTAGCATTCACACCAAGGGGAAAGTCAGGAGAATGATTCAATATGCCTTTGATCACTTTGAAGATGAAATGGGCATGATCCAAGGCAGGCAGATAACCTCTAGAAGCTGAGAACCACCTCCAGCCAGCATCCCCCACTGTTAACAATCTGAATAAGCCTGGAAACAGATCATCTCCCCAACAAAACCACCATATAAAAACCTATGGTAGTTGCCCCTTTAATTTCAACCTTGTGAGACTAATCAGCTGAGCCCTCCTGGTTTTTTGACTCATATAACAATAAGTTGTGTAATCAAATAATATATGAATGTTGTTTTAAGCCACTAAGTTTGTGGTAAATTGTTGAACAGCAATAGAAAACTATATCATTTTGGAAAAAAAAAAAAAGCCTTTGTAAAGACTTTTTGGCATCAGAAATCATCTTGCTATGGGAATGCTATTCATTTTAACCAAAAAGCAGATATATCTTCTCTGATTCAGACTGTGAAAATCATTCATATATAAATCTAGAAGCAAAATATGAATCTTCAAAATTTCCTTTTCAATTTGAAATTTTAAGTATAAAAATGAGAATTCAAGTAAATAAACGGGTCAGTGAAGTAAAGCAGAAGTTTTTATTCCTAAACATTTTCTAGTTAATTAATTTAACAAACATTTTTGAGTACCTACCATGCAGCAGACTCTTTAGGTATTATTAGTAATGGAAAAATAAACCATGTATCATTGCTATCTTCAAGAAGCTCAGAAGACAGATGAACAATAACCCCTATAATAATGACCAACATTTATTGGCTACAATTTATATGCCAAATGTTATGCTAGGATTTTACCTATTCTTTTCAACAAAGAGATGAGTCCATGACACAATAGATGAATATATTAGGCAACAGTTACAGTACAAAAGAAACTAGCAAACATTGCTCATAAAGGAACTTTGAGCTGTTAAACTGACGATTAAGGACTCAAAAGACAGGATAAAGAGGAGCATTCAAAGTAGAGAAAATAGTGTGTAATAAGTCTTGAGAGCATGAAACAGTGAGGTTTATTTGTGAAAGTTGTAGGTACACTAGCTTGGCATGAGAAAAGATGGTAACATTGAAGAGACAGGCAGCAATGGAAGAACTTCTATGCTTAGCTAAGAAACTACAACCTTTTGCTAGCTGTCCCAAAAATAGACCTTTTACTCTTTGCCACCTACTTCCTTATTCTTGTGTTGAAAGAGGTTGACCTACCTTGAAGAGAATACAGACAACAAGAAAACCCCAGTGAAAAATTGCTCAGTGAACCTCAAAATGCTTGCATCTCAAAGACGGAGATCAGTTTTTCACTCTCTTCTTTCTCATCTGTTTTACTTTTTCCTTCTTTTAAGTAAGTAATCCAGGACCAAATCATTGTATGTATTAGATTTCTAAAACTGTACACTCATCTTGAGCACTTATCTTAAACGTTTTACACAGAGAGGTTACACTATTTTCCTAAGCCCTGTAACTAGAAAGATGCTTATCCAGAATCTGGGTTCAAGCATTCGACTATGTCTTAAGTTACTTTTGTAGTTTTCACATAATGATGTTTGACAATTAAAGTTTTTATATTTTATATGTAAAATATTTTAAGTATTTCTAAAACCAGTAAAACTTTTAAGGTAAGTGCTCAAAATTAGTACACAGTTTTAGAAATCTAATACATACAACTAAATGATTTGGTCCTGGATTACTTGCTTAAAAGAAGGAAAAAGTAAAACAGATGAGAAAGAAAAAAGTGAAAAACTGATCTCAGTCTTTGAGATGCAAGCATTCTGAGGTTCTCTAGTCAGTTAGAGTACCTTAGAGTTCTGGGTTGTACAAAGACAACAGACGTGTACCTTCTTCACAAAATCTTAGGGAATTTAAGAACATCATGCCCAGGAATACCATGAAAGCAGATTGAACTCTTCTTAAATCTGACCCAGCAGAAAACTTGCATCCAGATTTTTATATAAGATTTCCTGGCAGCTATTACAATTTCTTCTCAACTTTCTTTTCTACACACACACACACACACCTTCCCATCACTACAGTAATTCATGTTTAATAGTGATGATCTATGATATTTGACAAATGAGTCTTGCAATATTTCCCTTTTGATTTTCCTATCTTTTAAAAAATATGTTATTTCTTATTTAGGTTTTCTGCCCATTTTTGAGTGAGTTGTTTGTTTCTGGGTATTAATTTTGTAACCTGCAACTTTACCAGATTCACTGGTGAGTTCTAGTAGCTTTCTGATAGCATCTTTAGGATCTTCTATGCATAATGTCATGTCACTTGCAAAAAGTGACAGTTTAACTTCTTCAATTTGAATGTTCAAAATTGCTAGTTATTAGAGAAATCAAAACTAAAATGAGATATCATCTCACACCAGTCAGAATGGCTATCATCAAAAAATCTACAAATAACAAATGCTGGAGAGGGTGTAGAGAGCAGGGAAACCTCCTGCACTGTCGGTGGGAATGTACATCGGCATAGCCACTATGGAGAACAGTATGGCGGTTCCTTAAAAAACTAAAAATAGAGGTACCATATGACCCTGCAATCCCACTCCTGGGCACATATCCAGAGAAAAACATGATCCAAAAAGAAACAAGCAACCTAATGTTCATCAACAGAGAAATGGATAAAGAAAATGTAGTGTATATATAAATGCAATGGAATATTATTCAGGCAAAAAAAAAGAATGAAATAATGCCATTTGTGGCAACATGGATGGACCTAGAGAGTGTAGTATTGAGCAAAGTAAGTCAGGCAGAGAAGGAGAAATATCATCTGACATGCCTTATATGTGGAATCTGAAAAGAAACAATACAAATGATCTTACTTATAAAACAGAAACAGACTCACAGACTTCAAGAATGAGTTTATGGTTGCAGGGGGAAGGATGGTGGGAAGGGATAGTTAAGGAATTTGTGACGGGCATGTACACACTGATATATTTAAAATGGGTAGTCAATAAGGGCCTACTATATAGCACATGGAACTCCACTCAATATTACGTGGCAGCCTGGATGGGAGGGCAGTTTAGGAAGAAATAGATTAATGTATATGTATGGCTGAGTCCCTTTGCTGTTCACCTGAAACTATCACAAAATTGTTTGTTAATTAGCTATACATCGATACAAAATAAGTTTAAATATATATATATTATTTCCTAAAATACAATCAATCATAATCTCAAACCATTTTGGATTTCCAAATGCCCTCCCCTATGACAATGTCAATCATGGAAGACAGTATTTTCAGGGGCATAGGTTTTACATCCAGAAAAAAAAACTATCTATTTTTTTGTTTAGCTCTCCTGTATCTATCGCAACAGTTATAACCAGAACAAAGACAAAGAAGAATGCCAACAAGTTATCTTCAAAGGATAAAGATTCTCACCCCAAAAGCTTTTAACTAAGTGAAGAAAGATGTTGATTATTTAAACAAGATTTTTTAGACTTGGGAAAGTTTGCTTGTTTATTCATAAATTTTTTCTTGGGTTTAGAAAAAGAGAAAGGGGAGAATAAAATAACTCCATGAATTTTAAATTGTGGATAGGAGTCTTTATAAAACTTAAATAGGCATAGGTATTAAGTGGTCGACTCTACCCACTGTGGGCAATTACACTAGTGTTCAAAATATTTGCAGCCTCTCTCTTTATACCCTCCCACTAAAGGAGGCTGTATATTCCCAGCCTGTTTAAATCAAGCATGGCCATTAGACATACTTTGGTCAAAGAACCATAAGCATAAGAGTTGTGTCCTGCCCCTTCCAGGCAGAAACTTCAGGAGCCAAAATACTGTTCATCATGTAACTGGTAATGTTACAAACAGAAACAGCTCCATATCATTTAATCTGGCACCAACTGATGGGAGCAGACCCACAGCTGACCTATAATGGAGAAAAACTGTGAGGCAGATGTAAGCTTTTCTTTGAAAGCCACTGAAATGTTAATGTTATTTGTTATTACAGCCTAACCTAGCCTATCCAAAAATAGGAGGAAATTTCCTATTTGCCTAAAAGAAAGAGGGCCCTAAAGAGTGAAACATTGGAAGTATGCTCCCTTATCAACAATGCTGTATAATATTTTATTGGAAGACCTAGCTAGCTCTGTAAGACAAGAATGGATAACAGATGGATAATAGATAATAGAGGTACACATGTGTATATATATAAATACATAGATAATGTAGATGTTGATTTATATATGATATCTATATATATGCTATAAATATGTGATTTTTGTTATTATGTACCCATGTAGGAGGGGCTTCCTTCCCTGGTGGCTCAGCTGGGAAAAAATCTGCCTGCAATGCGGGAGACCTTGGTTTGATCCCTGGGTTTGGAAGATCCCCTGGTGAAGGGAAAGGCTACCCATTCCAGTATTTTAGCCTAGAGATTTCCATGGACTATACAGTCCTTTGGGTCGCAAAGAGTCAGACACAGCTGAGCAACTTTCACTTTCACAGATGTATGAAAGGCAAAGCAAAAGTGTTATTTCTACAAAAGAACTGACAGTCGAATAACTACAATCAATCAGAGACGCTAGTAGTGTTACTAGATGCATGGTCAATGTAACAGACAATCAATCATAGTCCCATACACCAATAACAGCTAGAAAATGAGATTTTTTTTTTTAGTCTTTATTTATAACAGCAATAAGAGATCACAGATCCCACAAAAGATGTCATGAATAAATGATAAAGTACTGTTGGAAAACACTTCAGTTCAGTTCAGTTCAGTTCAGTTGCTCAGTCGTGTCCGACTCTTTGCGACCCCATGAATCACAGCACGCCAGGCCTCCCTGTCCATCACCAACTCCCAGAGTTCACTCAGACTCATCTCCATCGAGTCAGTGATGCCATCCAGCCATCTCATCCTCTGTCGTCCCCTTCTCCTCCTGCCCCCAATCCCTCCTAGCATCAGAGTCTTTTCAAATGAGTCAACTCTTCGCATGAGGTGGCCAAAGTACTAGAGTTTCAGCTTTAGCATCATTCCTTCCAAAGAAATCTCAGGGCTGATCTCCTTTAGGATGGACTGGTTGGATCTCCTTGCAGTCCAAGGGACTCTTAAGAGTCTTCTCCAACACCACAGTTCAAAAGCATCAATTCTTCAGTAGTCAGCCTTCTTCACAGTCCAACTCTCACATCGATACATGACTACTGGAAAAACCATAGCCTTGACTAGACGAACCTTAGTCAGCAAAGTAATGTCTCTGCTTTTGAATATGCTGGAAAACACTTAAGAAGATCTAAATAAATGGAAATCTCAGTTCAGTTCAGTTCAGTCACTCATTTGTGTCCAACTCTTTGCGACCCCATGAATCGTAGCACACAGGCCTCCCTGTCCATCACCAACTCCTGGAGTTCACCCAAACTCATGTCCATCAAGTCGGTGATGCCATCCAGCCATCTCATCCTCTGTCAACCCCTTCTCCTCCTGCCCCAGTCCCCCCCAGCATCAGGGTCTTTTCCAATGAGCCAACTCTTCGCATGAGGTGGCCAAAGTATTGGAGTTTCAGCTTCAGCATCAGTCCTTCCAATGAAGACCCAGGACTGGTCTCCTTTAGAATGGACTGGTTGGATCTCCTTGCAGTCCAAGGGACTCTCAAGAGTCTTCTCCAACACCACAGTTACACCCCCAAATTAATCTATTAAATTGTTTAGTTACAGCCAAACTCACAAAAGGTCAGTTTATTGAAGTTACAAAACTTTTTATCAAACGTATAAGAGTGAGCAAAGACCCAAGAATACTAAATATAATATTGAAGAGAAATAGTAAGATTCAAGATAAAGAAATACAATACTGAAGAAGAAGAATAAGGTATGGAGAATCACCCTACTGATCTCTTGGCTTACTATAAAGTAACTGAGTGTGATATTGGCTCAGGGATTTAAGGAAAATAGATAAGAAAGAAGGCCCAGAAGCAGAGAATATCAGAATTTAAGACATGCTGAAGATGAGGAAAATATTGTTAGGCCTTCAGGATGAGGCAAATAAGCCATTAAGAAAAGATTGATAAACTGACTATATTAAAATGTAAAACTAATGGATAATACGTCAAAAACACTATGAGAAAAAGAGTAAGAGGAAAGGAAAAATGAAGGAAGTGAGAGAGGAAGTCTTGGAAAGAATATGTGCACTACATATAATCAGCAGAAAATCAGTAGCCAAAGCGTATCAATATAAAAGTATAATGATAAAAATTAGAAAAGAATGAAAAGAGCAAATTCCTAGGAAAGGAAACCAGAATGGCCAATAAACATTTGAAATTATGATAAAGTATTAGCAATCAGGGAAATTCAAAGCTAAATAAGATACAATCTCACTGTCCTCAAAATGTCAGAAGTTGGAAAGCTTGACTATATGAAGAAGTTGGAAGATTTCATGTGTAACAAGGAGGGTAAAGGGGTGCCATATCTTTGAAGAACAATTTGGTATTATCCAGTGAGGAGAAGATGGGCATTCTCCAGGCACTCTAGACAGACTCTCACATGAATCACCATGAGACACACACAAGAAGGGTCATCGCCCTACAGTTAATATTGATGAGGTTCTCATCAGTAACATGGGGATAAAATAAATACTAACTTCATAGTTTTGTTGAAAGGAATAGATGAGTTAGAATATTTAAATCCTAACAGTACCTGAAATCAGGCAAGTGTGTGATAAGCTTTGAAAAGAACTGAAAGTGTTCGTCTCCCAGTCCTGTCTGACTCTTTGCAACCCCATGGACTGTAGCCTGCAAGCTCCTCTGTTCATGGAATTCTCCAAGCCAGAACTGAGGTGGGTTGCCATTTCCTTCTCTAGGGGATCTTCCCAACCCAAGGCTCAAACCCGTGTCTCCTGCATTGCAGGCAGATTCTTTACTGCCTGAGCTCCAAGAGAAGCCCCATGATAAGCATCAGCTGTTGTTAATAAATCCCCTGACATTATTTGGATTCCCAGCATCTACTGCCCTATGCTCAATACTTGAGGTGTTTTCCTTTGAAAGATTTTCCTCTTCACAATTGCTGACCTGATTTAATGGGTAGTTCCCTAGGTCCCAGACAAGTCGGCTGGTCATGTAATAAGACTGCAGCCAGGCTTGCTGTGATCTGGGTGGGACTCACTCATCCTCTCACATCATGTTTATGCTAAACCTTTTCTCCAGAGGTGAGCTGGGCAACTATCCCATTTTACATTCTCCCCAGTGAGGTCTGCCAAAGTTCTTCAAACTATTTTGATCTATGAGATTAATGAATGTTAAATAATGCCAATAGGTATTTCAATTTTACCCCTTAATGTAGTCTTCAAATGTAAGATTCTACTTTAAATAAATGTAAACCAAAAGAGAGAAGAAAGGAAGGAGGAAGGAAAGGGAGAGGAGAGAAGGGAAAGGAAATTGAAAGAACTTCCAACAGCATGTAATTAATAACATAGAGAAATAGTCTTGGCAATTCTATCCAAAATTTCAACATGAGTAAATTTTGCATTCCACTCTTACCTATAGCTTTTTTATGACTCTTGTCCCTGTTTGAATAATTACTGTCATTCCCTCAGAATCATGTTCTTTGAAACTCTCAACCCTGTAATCAAGTCATTGTTTAAGATTAATGGGTACTAACATAACAATGTGTTGTACTTTCCAGATAACATATTGAGATTTCTAAATGGCCCCCAAATAGATATAATCCATTCACCAGGATTCTGTAAAAGTCAATACCTTCAGTGTTAAAAGTTTTATTCACCATAGCCATTGATTAAGGGAGAAATTCTGGAGGAACAGACTTTTAAGAATCTACCAAACCACATTAGCTATCTGACTTATTTAGAGGTAAGATTGGCTCTGCAGGTATCCTCCATCCCACCCCCTACCTGTTTCATGTTATAATAATGCTGCAAAAGGCATTAATTTGGTGATTGCTAAGCTACTGCTAAGTCACTTCAGTCGTATCCAACTCTGTGTGACCCCATAGACGGCAGCCCACGGCTCCCCCGTCTCTGGGATTCTCCAGGCAAGAACACTGGAGTGGGTTGCCATTTCCTTCTCCAATGCGTGAATGTGAAGTTGCTCAGTCGTGTCCGACTCTTAGCGACCCCCTGGACTGCAGCCTACCAGGCTCCTTCATTCATAGGATTTTCCAGGCAAGAATACTGGAGTGGGGTGCCATTGCCTTCTCCGAATTTGGTGATTAAGAATGTATATTCTTCTTATTGAAGACCAATCGATTTATTTTCAAAAATTTACAAAGCATTACAATGTATCAGGCAAGTATTAATCTGCTTAGTTACAAGTCATGATTTGATTTTCATTTCACTCTATTTTTAACTTTAACCTTTTTGTATTCTCACAGCTGACACTTGCTCCTATGCCATCTCCTGGTCTTTCCTCCCTTCCTCAAAACTGACAGACAGTAAGATATGAGGATGGATGGTGTCCATCGCCTGGGGGGAGAGATCAGCAATGGGTAGTCCAATAGCAGTGTACTGGGAAACAACCAAGGACTGAGTGAAGTTATGATATATTTATCCAAAATGAACCAAATGCCCCAGCATAAAGGGACTTTCTCTGAAGTTTTGCTAAATCACTGAAGTGTTTCTTTATTCTTCTTCCATGGGGGAAGCTACTTGCTGAAAGACTCTGTGTATGTGTTTAGTGATGTGTGTCTACATGCAGAGGACAGTGGTGTGAGAAGGTTCTGGGATCTCGAGTGATACACTATCACAGTATATGGCCATGATTAAATGAAACTAAAAATTGATCCTTATTAAACCTGTCAAAAGGATGAAAACCACATACAGAATTAAACAAATGCTGTTTACTTGGAGCTTACTCTAGTGAAAAAGCCAGCTACTATCTGTTTAGTGCTGGTAGGCTGGAAGGTATGTGAAAGGAGAGTAGCTTTTATAGAGCGAAGGGAGGCTACCTTAAGAAATCTTTGGTTGGTCAGTGTTCTATTAAGGTGGGATTTTCTACTCGGTGGGATTCGGGGAAGTAAGATGAGAAGACTTTCTGATTCACTTTTGGCAGCCTTAGATTGGTTCCCCACACTGGCTCATAACTTAAAGCTTTCCGGGTTGGTTAAGGCCGTATGAGTTTTCCTGTTTCAATAAAAGACTATCTGATCTTTAGAGGTCAAGGAATTCACAAAGGCAAATTGTTTTTCTAGTACACTCACTTTTAATGATTTTTTAAGGAAAATATGTTTGTTTCCAATGTGATTTTCACAGATTTTCAGATCAAATATTCTGTATTGGTTTTTGGTGGTGCTGTAACAAATTACCACAGTCCTACTGGCTTAACACAAATTTATGGTCTATGGCTCTGTGGGTGAGAAGTCCTGTACATGCTTTTCTGGACTAAAATCAAGGTGCCAGAAGCCTTACTTTCAGAGGTTATAGAGGAGAATATGTTTTCTTGCCTTTTGCAAATTTTAGAAGTAGCCTGCATTCCTTGGCTCTGGCCCCTTCTATCTTTAAAGCAACAGCCAATTGAATCTATCTGATATTGCCTCTATTGTCCACAAGTCTTAAATTTCTTTTTCTTTAAATTAATTTTTATGGAAGTATAGTTGTTTTACCATGTTGTGTTAGTTTCTTGTTTCTTACTGTACAGCAAAGTGAATCAGTCATGCACAAACATATATCCATTCTTTTTTAGATTTCTTTCCCATTTAGGTCACCACAGAGCACTGAATTCCCTGTGCTATACATTACATTCTCATTAGTTATCTGTTTGATACATAGCAGTGTATATATGTCAGTCCCAATCTCCCAGTTCACTGTTAATGATTTTTATTAACTTTATTGCCACATACACGTCATATCTAAAGCTATTACAAAAATAATGGTTATTTTCATTGTTCAGAACTCCTTACTCAAGCAGTATATATAAAGTTTCTGAACAAAATGCCATTAAAAATAGTGGAATAAAATGCTTCTGTTAGGTCCGTACCATTTCTGTCCTTTATTGAGCCCATCTTTGCACAATGTTCCCGTGGTATCTCTAATTTTCTTGAAGAGATCTCTAGTCTTTCTCATTCTGTTGTTTTCCTCTATTTCTTTGCACTGATCACTGAGCAAGGCTTTCTTATCTCTCCTTGCTATCCTCTGCATTCAAATGGATATATCTTTCCTTTTTTCTTTTGCTTTTCACTGCTCTTCTTTTCTCAGCTATTTGTAAGGGCTCCTCAGATAGCCATCTTGCTTTTTTGCATTTCTTTTTCTTGGGGATGGTCTTGATCCCTGTCTCCTGTATAGTGTCACGAACCTCCATCCATAGTTCTTCAGGCACTCTACCAGATCTAGTCCCTTGAATCTATTTGTCACTTCCACTGTATAATCATAAGGGATTTGATTTAGGTCATACCTGAATGAATGGTCTAGCGGTTTTCCACATTTTCTTCTATTTAAGTCTGAATTTGGCAGTAAGGAGCTCATAATTTGAGCCATAGAGATCAAATTGCCAACAACTGCTGGATCATCGAAAAAACAAGAGAGTACCAGAAAAACATCTACTTCTGCTTTATTAACTATGCCAAAGCCTTTGACTGTGTGGATCACTACAAACTGTGGAAAATTCTTAAAGAGATGGGAATACCAGACCACCTAAACCACCTCTTGAGAAGTCTGTATGCAGGTCAAGAAGCAACAGTTAGAACTGGACATGGAACGAAAGACTTGTTCCAAATCAGGAAAGGAGTACATCAAGGCTGTATATTGTCATTCTGCTTATTTAACTTATATGCAGAGTACATCATGAGAAACACTGGGCTAGAAGAAGCACAAGCTGGAATCAAGATTGCCAAGAGAAATATCAATAACTTCAGATATGCAGATGATACCATCCTTATGGCAGAAAGTGAAGAGGAACTTAAAAGCCTCTTGATGAAAGTGAAAAAGGAGAGTGAAAAAGTTGGCTTAAAGCTCAACATTCAGAAAACGAAGATCATGGCTTCTGGTCCCATCACTTCATGGGAAATAGATGGGGAAACAGTGGAAACAGTGGCTGACTTTATTTTCATGGGCTCCAAAATCACTGCAGATGGTGACCGCAGCCATGAAATTAAAAGACACTTACTTCTTGGAAGAAAAGTTATGATCAACCTAGACAGCATATTAAAAAGCAGAGACATTACTTTGCCAACAAAGGTCCATCTAGTCAAGGCTATGCTTTTTCCATTACTCATGTATGGGTGTGAGAGTTGGACTATAAAGAAAACTGAGCACTGAAGAATTGATGCTTTTGAACTGTGGTGTTGGAGAAGACTCTTGAGAGTCCTTTGGACTGCAAGGAGATCCAACCAGTCCATCCTAAAGGAGATCAGTCCTGAGTGTTCACTGGAAGGACTGATGTTGAAGCTGAAGCTCCAATACTTTGGCCACCTGATGCAAAGAGCTGACTCATTTGAAAAGACCCTGATGCTGGGAAAGACTGAGGGCAGGAGGAAAAGGGGATGACAGAGGATGAGATGGTTGGATGGCATCACTGACTCAATGGACATGAGTTTGGGTAAACTCCAGGAGTTGTTGATGGACAGAGAGGCCTGGCGTGCTGCAGTTCATGGGGTTGCAAAGGGTCGGACACAACTGAGCAACTGAACTGAATTGAACTGAACTGAAAATGCTAATTTTTGGAAAAATGAAATAAAACAATAGTTTTGGTTTAATCATATTATGGATTAATAAGACCACTAAAATATTAGGAAAAACAGATAGAGTTCATTGTTTTCACTCCATGCATGGCATTTGAATAATAATAATAATCTCAGAACATGGATCTCTGATGAACTCCATTTCTTACCAAGTCCTCAATTCATTGTTTCTTTGGTATTTACAGCCAAAGTTCCTGGGTGGTTGTTTTCTTCTTTTTGTTTTTCTTAATTTATCAACAAAGAACAGCATTTTTTTGTTTTTGCTTTTGTTGAAAATGTATTTTAGCAATTTTTAAAAATTAGTGTTCCTTTTCACATGTCAGAATAACCATAATCCTTCCTACCATTTGTTAGGAAGACTGTTGCAATTTCCATTTTCTTTCTTTAGTTGCATCAAATACTCTGATCATCTTATTCTGCATTTTGGTCAGTAATGTCTTCTTTATGCCCTTCAGCTATGTCTTTCCCCACAACCACTCTAAACCTTTTAACTTTTTACAGTTGTAAACGTTGAATTATTCTTGCCTTTCATCCTAAGTCAATTCCTCCTAGACTCTTCAATTATCCCCAGACTCCTACTTTGAATGTTTTCCAATTGGATTGCACACAAATAGTACAATTGGTCCAGATTTGCTTTTTAATACTAACAAAGGCACTCACTTAATGAGTTTCTACCCCAGATGAGGCCCTCTGCTGAGTACTTTCTATGTATCTTCTCATCCAGTCTTCCCAATAATTCTATAAAGTAGGAATTTACAAATAATTCAACTTAGACTCTGTGATTTCTGGAACTAGAAACTTTGATTTCATGCACAGATAGTATCTGGGGTGTGTGTTAGTCACTCAGTCATGTCTGACTCTTTGCGACCCCATGAACTGTAGCCTGCCAGGTTTCTCCGTCAATGGGATTTTCCAGGCAAGAATACTGGAGTGGGTTGCCATTTCCTTCTCCGAGTAACTGGGGAACCAGTGTATAAGCAGTCTGACCCCACAGTCTGTGTCCTGCCTTAAAGCTTCATCAGATTATTCCTGACAAAATTCAGGCTCCTGTGCCCAGCCCAGATCTTTTGAATTAGTATCTCTGAAGGAAAGAATGAACAATATACATTTTTAACAACCCTCCAGAATGATTCTTAGGCACATACATTTGAGAGTCACTGAACTGCAAGCCCACATTTTATGTGCTCCTCTCTGTATCTCCATCAGCAAGCTCAGTATCTGGCTAACAGAGAGTGAGTGATGAGGAACTGCAATCAACTAGGCCTACCATAAGGAAAGTATATTGGCATTGATTCAGCATCTTTGGCTCTTTAGGGAAAGGTTCTATAAAAGTACTAGGAGAGATTAGCACTTGTACATTACAGGTGGGTACTCCTAACACTGGCATTGTGCCGGTTTAGTGAGTGCCATTCATTTGACTCACACCACAGTAAGGCCTTGCAAAGGTTTCTGTTACTGGGAGATCATCGGAAAGCTGAGAGAATATCACAAGACTGTTCATGATTTAAAATTATGTAAGCCTAGATTTTTAAAAGGGTTTCCCAGGTGGCTCAGTGGTAAAGAATCTAAATGCCAATGCAGAAAACACAGAAAAGGTGGGTTCAGTCCTTGGGTCGGGAAGATCCCCTGGAGAAGGAAATGGCAACCCACCCCAGTATTCTTGCTCGGAAAATTGCATAGACAAAGGAGTCTGGCTGGCTCGTCCTCTCTCCTCTGTCCATGGGGCCACAAAGAGTCAGACACCACTTAGCAACTGAGCACATACACACAGATTTTTAAAAATTTCTTGTTCAAGATGTCCTATTCTAGCTAATGGTTGCATACTACTAACTAACAGTATCCTGTGGTCTTCCATAGTCTGATAATAGATAGTTAAGAACATTTGCTTTGACCCATTAACTGAAGTAACCATCTACTAAAGACATAATTAATTATGTACATAAATAAAATTACATCTAGCCAGCACACAACTGAGCGACTTCACTTTCACTTTTCACTTTCATGCATTGGAGAAGGAAATGGCAACCCTCTCGTGTTCTTGCCTGGAGAATCCCAGGGACAGGGGAGCCTGGTGGGCTGCCATCTCTGGGGTCGCACAGAGTCGGACACGACTGAAGCGACTTAGCAGCAGCAGCCAGCAAAAGCCTTTGGCTTAAAGTAATGGGAGAATTGATGACTATAAAAGACAATATTTTAAAGTATGCTTCTTATTAAAGGAAAGACATGAGGGTTTTGACCCTGTGATATTGGGGGCTATACTGCTGTTTCTCTTTAATATTCTGCTTTATGGAAAACACAAGGTACTAAGTTGATCATCAAGATAATGATAAAATCTTTTCTAGGTAGTTTGGAATTGTAGAAAAATCAAACCAAATGAACTCTCAAAGTTTCAGCTCTGTTTATTCACTTAGTATCCTGCTGGCTAGGTTTCATGAGAGATGGGAAATTGGTACACATATAAAGTAATATATATTATTATAAATATATAATATTTTCTATTATAATTATAAATACATATTTATTTTATAAATATAATAATGCTGCTGCTAAGTCGCTTCAGTCGTGTCCGACTCTGTGCAACCCCAGAGACAGCAGTATGTATGTATTTCTTCCACTGCCTCTTTCCTGCTTTAGGATGAACACAGCAGATGATAAGAAGGGCTAAAGGAGGCTTCATATTCAAGATTATGGCCTCTGGATAAGAAGCAGTCCAAATATAAGCAGGAATCACTCAATAACAATATGAGGTTCCCTTAACCCCTCTTCTGGGTAAATCACAGTCTTGGTCCTCCTCTTAAAGCCTATACATTAGGCAGCCAACAATAATCGGTATTACTCCCTCCAAAGGAGTTACTGCCTTTAGATGTTTTTCTGGTCCAGTTAAACTTCTGCTCTTCCTTACTTGGGCATGTAGTGAAGAAGACATTGAGCTCTTTCTCCTCACCTCGACTTCACTAGCACAATGTATACGAGAGTGCACCACGAGGATCCTTTATGCAAGTCTCATTTGAATTAAGGATCCAAAATTTAAATTTAAAATTCTACCTGGAATTTAAATCTTTGTACTTTCATCTCACATCTAATTGACTACAATAGTCACAGAACTTATTAAACTACTCTCAGAGAGTTTTACTGTATTGAAGGTTGAGAGTACCCCAGCTTATCAGAAGCCCTCTTAATCAATGGAGACAATTTATATTAATTCTCTTGAACTTTCCCAACAGTTTCACACTCACAGACATTCTCCAGAGGTTTATGTGGCCATTTCCCCACTGGCCCTTTCCTTCCTAGTTAGATCACAGGCCACATGCGGTTCTAAGAGGTTGGTTTTCCCCCCCCCATCACTTTTTCAAGATGCTTCAGAAGCTGCAGGTAACTTTAACCTGCTTCTCCTTTGTGCTGTAGTCACTACCAGCTGCTTTGCTGATTCATTTCTTTGTCTTAATAGCCAAGCAAGAATCCTCTAGCTCCCAGGATTTGACCAAAGTGTCATTAGTCCATTGTCATGGGATAAGACCCAATTAAGGTGCATCCGTGTGCTGAGGGAAAAGGAGTGAAGGAGTGTCTGAGGCTGAATAGCCCTAAAACTTAAGGCAACCACTGGGCAAAATTCCTCAAATCCAAGCTTTCAGGGCATCAGATATATGCAACATGGCCGCTAAACACTGCAGAAATTAAATTAAATCATCAGAGTAAGGACAAAGATCAAAGAAACAAAAAATCTGCTAAACACATCTCAGATACCATAGAGGAGACATCATAAATCAGAGATGAAGAGGAGACAAGGCTGAGGTACTTGAGTTTGGGGAAATATACAATTTGCTGTTTAGTCACTCAGTTGTCTCTGACATTTTGCGACCCCATAGACTGTAGCCCACCAGGCTCCTCGGTCCATGGGATTCTCCAGGCAAGAATACTGGAGTGGGTTGCCATTTCCTTCCCCAAATATACAATTTAGATACTTACTGAGTATAAATTACACATGGATTCAAGTTATATTTAGTCATTAAACATATATTTTAATGTATGGAAAGGAAAAAGTTTTATAAAGTAAAAGCAATGAAAATAATTTAAAAGTTTAAGGTTTTTGAATAACACGAAATTTAAAACTTTGCAACATTAAACAGTAAATAAAAAGGCAAAAAATCTGAACAAAATCTGA
Organism: Oryx dammah; assembly: GCF_014754425.2. Lineage (NCBI taxonomy): Eukaryota > Metazoa > Chordata > Mammalia > Artiodactyla > Bovidae > Oryx > Oryx dammah. The sequence goes on along the minus strand of NW_024070188.1, from coordinate 16,433,311 downwards.
AAAAATATTTAATATTTTGCAAATACAATAAAAAAGTCCATGCTTACAAATAAGAAAAAAAAAACTAAACCCTCATTGATAAATGAACAAAGGTGTGTGCTAAGTCACTTTAGTTGTGTCCAACTCTTTGTGCCCCTAAGGACTGTAGATCACCAGGCTCCTCTGTCCATGGGATTCTTCAGGCAAGAATACTGGAATGGATTGCCATGTCTTCCTCCAGGGGATCTTCCTGACCAAGGGACTGAACGCATGTCTCTTAGTCTCCTGCATTTGCAGGCAGGTTCTTTACTATTAGTACCACCTGGGAAGCCCAATAAATGAACAAAGGTTAAAAAAAAAATGAACAAAGGTAATGGATGAACAGTGTATAAAGAAAAATTACATATGAATAGTGAATATTCAAAAAATGTAAAAATTAAAAAGTAAAATGTAATACTACCTTAACACACCAAATAAGGAAAAAGATTATACTCAAGAGCTTATATATTTTCAAGAGCTTAATAATGTGAGCATGCTCATAAGTACTGATAAAAATGACAACTAGTAGAGCCTTTCTGAAAATAACTTGGCAATGTAGTTCCATGACTAATCATTTATCATAATAAATCAATAAAGTATAAGACCAATATTTATGTACAAAAGTGTCTAATATTATTTATAACAAAAATTGCTGTTGCTGTTGTCGTTAAATCACGTCTGACTCTTAGCAACCCCATGAACTGCAGCACACCAGGTTTCTCTATCCTTCACCATCTCCCAGAGCTTGCTTAAACTCATGTCCAGTGAGTTGATGATACCATCCAATCATCTCATCCTTGTTGCCCTCTTCTCCTGCCCTCAATCTTTCCCAACATTAGGGTCTTTTTCATTAAGTCAGCTCTTTGCATCAGGGGGTCAAAGTAGTGGAACTTCAGCTTCAGCATCAGTCCTGCCAGCGAATATTTAGAAGTGATTGTTTAGAATTCACTGGTTTGATCTCCTTGCAGTCCAAGAGACTCTCAAGAGTCTTCTTCAACACCACGGTTCAAAAACATCAGTTCTTCAGTGCTCAGCCTTCTTCATGGTCCAACTCTCACATCCATACATGACTACCGGAAAAATCATAGCTTTGACTATATGGACCTTTGTCAGCAAAGTGAAGTCTTTGCTTTTTAATGTGCTTTCTAGGCTTGTCATAGCTTTTCTTCCAAGGAGTGAGCATCTTTTAATTCCACAGCTGCAGTCACCATCTGCAGTGATTTTGGAGCCCAAGAAAATAAAGTCTGTCACTGTTTCCCCTTTTCCCCCATCTATTAGCCACGAAGTGAAGAGACTGGATGCCATGATCTTAGTTTTTTGAATGTTGAGTTTTAAACTGGCTTTTTCATTCTTCTCATTTACCCTCATCAAAAGGCTGTTTAGTTACTCTTCACTTTCTGCCTTTAGAGTGGCATCATCTGCATATCTGAGGTTGTTGATATTTCTCCCAGCAATCTTGATGCCAGCTTGTGATTCATTCAGCCCAGCATTTCACATGATGTACTCTGCATAGAAGTTACATAAGCAGGGTGACAATATACAGCCTTGACGTACTCCTTTCCCAATTTTGAACCAATCTGTTGTTCCACATCTGGTTCTAACTGTTGTTTCTTGACCTGCATACATCTTTTTCAGGAGGCAGGTAAGGTGGTCTGGGATTCCACAGTTTGTTGTTTCAGACAGTAAAGAATCTGCTATAATGAGGGATACCTGGGTTTGATCCCTGGGTTGGGAAAATCCCCTGGAGAAGGGAACAGCAACTCACTCCACTATTCTTGCCTGGGAAATCCCATGGACAGAGGGGCCTGGTGGGCTACAGTCTGTAGAATCACAAAGAGTGAGATACAACTGAGCGACTTACACTCACTCACATTCACACAGCCAAAGGCTCTTGCATAGTCAATGAAGCAGAAGTAAATGTTTTTCTAGAATTCCCTTGCTTTTCCTATGAGCCAACAAAATTTGAAAACAACTAAAAAGTCTAACAATAGAGGAAAATTAAACAAATTGTGATACATCTATAATGGAATATTACATAGCCAATACAACTATGTTTAAAAGACTTAAATGAAATGCTTATATTATAATGATGATGTAGAAAAATCACAAAATTGCTTGTAAAATATGAACTTAACTCTATTTTTAAAGAACTATTTTTAAAAGTTAAAAGGAAGTAAACCAACATGTTAAGTGGCCACCTCTGGGCAGTGGAATTATGTGTGATTTATTTTTCCAATTCTTTATCCTGATTAGTATTTTCCACATTTTTCCACAAAAGAAAAAAGCCAGAACATAGCCACATGCCAAATAAGGAAAAAATTTTGCTATGTTTTTTAGGTCAATAATAATGTAATTGAGAAAAAAATGAGTAAGGTACAAATTTTAGCTTAGTTTGGTCTTAGAAGTCTGTTTTAATAGTGAAAGCTGTATAGACTATTTCAGACAGACAGTGTAAAACATACACATCAAACACATTACTTATTGGTTAATAAGAGAGCAAGAGTAGGAATAAAAGGGAATGAATAAAATATAAAAATAAACTATTCTAATAAATATATAAAACAGCTTCTTTCAATCATTAGCAAATATGTCCGACTTGACTATGTAAACTAAAGTGCAATTTTAAGATTGTGTGTATGTTTAGGTTTCATTATTTACTTTCCAAAGGTTAATAGCTACCTTGTCAAGTTAGACCTGTAAACTTTATACAAGGAAGTAAAAAACAATGCCATACCTCATTTACAGCATAAAAGAGTTTCCAAACTGATTTCTACCATGAAATTTTTTTTTTGGTCTCTTCCTTTCACTTTTAGCCTTCAAAAGCAGTGGATCTACTTAGAGAACTTTATCTGAATTAATAATATTTTTCTTTCTAAAAGACATAATAGCTCACTAGAAAAGATTCTCAAAGGAAAACAGTCTCACAATAACTATGCTATAAAGAAGTACTAAGAGAAACAGGACATTTTGAATGTCATTCAGCCAACTGCGTGATTCTCATTCATTCAACATTTCATTCGAGCTCTGTATCTTCATGCATATTCTTTCCAAAAACATGTTTGATATGTAAACTAAAAATCCAAATCAGTGAATACTGAGCTACACGGTTTGATAAGAATTTTTGTTATATACAAATTAGGAAAGTAGCTAATCATGTTTGACATTAAAACAATACAAAAGTTTAAAAACAAAGGAATAAACTATTTGTGAACAGAATACTACTGCTTTATGGTAGGCATTAAATATATCCGGAATAATTTATACCAGGTAAGAAGTCAAGAATGTTGATTTTATTTTTTCCAAGATTATGTGGTCTATACCATTTACTGTATGTATTGAAAACTCTAGTTTAGAGATTGTCTTAGATACTGCTTTTTGTACCATATGTTATTTTACTCTTTATTCTTCATGAAAAAAATATTCTAGGGACTTGCATATATGGCCTTTTTTTTTCCCTTCGTACATTGAGCTTCATCACTTCTCTTCTAAATATAATCTCTTATCCCTTCTGAGTAAATCAGAAATCAAGAAAAAAATTATTTTATTCCTTTAGCTGCTCCCCATTGTCTATAGGATAATGTTCAAATTCTTTCCTTCTTCCATTTAAAGTCATGCACCTTGTTTTCTTTTACTTTGCTGCGTATCTTTTCACTCAGGTAGGAAAGCCTTACTCATTCAACTCTCCATTTTGTTCATATTCAGATCTGTATCGTCCTTCAGTAGAAGATTGTGGTGGTCCAAGTGAAAGCTGATAGAATAAATGAAAGGAATAAGACAGAATAGACACTCAGAAGCTGTTTGAAGGTAGAAACCAATTAAATTTCTTTCTTGCAAAGTCCTAAGTTATAGAGGCAAAGAATATGCAGGGAGAGGAGAAGGAAATCTGAAAAATGAAAATAACACTGTCTTGTACTACTGTTTGAAGGCTTCAGTTTTATGTATCCTAAAATCTCCTTAGAGTGAAAATTTTTTTCATATTTTTTCTTTATACTTACACGGTTTTCGTAGCTGTAGGCATTCAACAACACTTGTTAAATGAATGAACAACATCCATTTTTCCTTGATTGCCACTTTATTACTATTTCCTTTTGTCTAAAAAAATCTATGAATGTTCACATTTATAATAAAACACTTTATTTATGACAATTTGAATGGAAAAAGTTGAGATGCTTGATAAGCATTAGAGAAGATAATAATCAAATGCAACATTTTTAAGTTGAAACCACCACCATGGAAAACAGTTGGGCATTGTTTTACAAAGACAGAACATGTATGGCCCATAACCTAGAATTTCCACTCCTAGATAAATTTTTACATAAACACAAGAGAAACTCTCACACATGTCTTCCAAAAAGCTCACAGTGGCAATGTTTATAGTAATAAAACAGAATTAGAAAAATCCAACGGTCATCTAAAAGAAGCTAGATAAACTGTAGTGTGCTCACACAAGGAAAAATAAAACAGTATAGATACATAAAGTACAATTTGCAACAATATAGATGGCCTCTTACATACAGTAATTACAGTATGATGTTATAGCTCAAAACAAGCAAAATTTAATACTATAGCAGCTAGGCATAGTACACTTTTTAAAATTTAAGACAGAATGACATATCTCTGTGTTGATTCTCAGGGTGCACAGAAGAGGACGGAAGCAGCTGGTTCCGATGTAAAACACTGGTAGCATTTTTAAAAATTCAATGATGAGTTCCTTGGTGTCCACTGTATAATTATACTTTAGAATTCACATATAAGTTATATCTATTCTTGTTATGTAGCTGCTGCTGCTGCTAAGTCACTTCAGTCGTGTCTGACTCTGTGCGACCCCATAAACGGCAGCCCACCAGGCTCTGCCGTCCCTGGGATTCTCCAGGCAAGAACACTGGAGTGTGTAGCAAGTACCATATTTTTTAACTGATAATAAAAAAGTGTTCAAAAATGGCATCCTAAAAAAAGATTTTGTTTTTAGGAAAAAACTTGTTACAGTTAAACATGAATAATTTGAAGGTCCTACCCTAGTGAAATGGCGATGTAATAACAACTAACAGCGACATCTGACAGTGCGAGGTGGGATTATACTGAATTTACTGGATTCATTACTTGTTTTTTCTCCATTAACTTATTTGCTCCATCAAAGTACTCTAAACAATAAACTTAGTTTTTCCAACATATGGGAAGAATTAGACAGAAAAATCTTTTATTCATATTGTCATGCCCAGAACAATCTCTTTGTTTAAGCAGAATACTGGCTTTTTCCTCGAATCTATCAGGAACAAGGAGGAGGGGGAAAGTTATGACAAACATCAGTTCAAGTAATTTTGTTCGGTTTTTCTATGCATTTTTAGAGCAACTTTGTTACAAAGAGCTTTTCCAGAACTTTATGTTGTCTGATTGTGATACAAAACCTTTACCTTCTGATTTAACATGAAGTTTATTAGAAATTGCTGTGTACCTTGAAAATCTTGAGCCCATACTTTCTTGTTTTCTACCAAGAGATTTTGTCACTATTCTTTCGTCTCCTTGGCTATTCTAGCATACTACCATCATACCTGCCAGTCTTTTTTTCCGTCTCCCTTAGGAAATCGTGCCAGTCCAGAAAAAATGTTTGCGCTATAAGGTCATATCAAAAGTAGAGCATACCCTTGAATAACAACACAACACTTCTAATGGAAGTGATCTTTATATCTAGCAATTTTAAATATCCACTTTTCTATTATAAGAATAAGTTTTGTGTCCCCATGTTTGAGGGGATTATGTCTTAAATTTTTATTCTTGAAAGTAAAAGATATGAGTGAATGCCTGAACAGAAAGTTTTCAAGCAATACAAATCTACTACTACAATGACCAGGAATTAGAACAAACCCAGGAAAGTTTGCTTCATTTGCATCTCTAAATTTTGTACTTACTCACTGTAGGAGAGAAATCAATAAGAGGATTGCATGGAAATTAAGCAACCAAAGGTTAGAAATTTCTGAATCTCCTAAATGTCTTGAGGAGTTCTATTCCTTCTTATTTCTTATGCACCGTAGCCTTTCCCATTGTCTCATTCAAATTTACAGATGCAAACTAAAGAGATAATAACCCCATAAAAGTTAACAAGTGTCAAATCAATAAACATTTCCTGAACAGTATAGTAGATTAAAAATAAAAGTCTGCAGCCCGTGCCCTAGTGTGTTTGAGAATCAGAAGTCTTGTTTTAAGGCATCCTTCCATACCCCAAATCTCTGACCAATATAGCCTCTGGTGACAGGCAAAGCATCACCATTAAGGGGGCCCATTCCATCGCTGGACAGCCTTGTTAGAAAATTCCCACATTAAATTATAATTTATAGCTTTATAATTTTCCTACTTTTGCTTTTTACCAACTATTATAATAACAAACCTGTCCTCATGTTTTTATAAAGGTTTCAAAATAATGACTATTTAAAATGCCTTCTTTCTTGCTTTCCTTCCACTGTAACATTATTCCCCTTAAGGATGTTTTTCTTCAACAGAGTTCTCATTTTGTTCTCCTGCATAGCATTTTTTCAATATAACTCTAAAAACATGATACCCAGAGCAGATGTACTATTTTGGGTGTAAATTATCTTACACCACAGACTCTAGACTTGTATTATTACAACCAAACCTAATGCTAGCTTTTATGTAATTCAGTAATTATTCATTCAGCAAACATTTACCAAGTAACTAAGTGCCATGCTTTAGGCTAGGCGTTGGGGATTCAAAATCAAATAGTCTCTGCCCTCAGATAATTATACTATAAGCACATGGGAACTTTATGATCAGTTAGAACCCTACTTCTTTTTCATCGGTATTTCTACAAGCAGATCACCACCTTTGCCTACTAATAAAGTAAAAAAATTTTTCTCCAGCACTGATGAAGTTCTGACTTCAATCACAGCGTTCCCTTTAAGAATGATAATTTTTCATTCTGGTTCCCTTTTCTGTATATGCTATTTATTATCCCTTTAAACTTTTAGATCAACTATTAGGAAAAAAAAGTCACTCTTTCACCTTCTTAAATGGCTTTTATAAAAATGAGTAGCTTGGAGTCAAGGACAGACACCTATTTCTACCTCTCTGCTCTATGTAAATCACCAGGCAACACACCTTGGGTACAATGTTTTTAACAGATTAGAATGTATCACTTCCGTCACCAAGCATATCAATTGCTCTCAAGTTTCACTGTGCACATGCTTTCCTGATTTATCATATTAGCAACTCTAATACAGAAGGATATAAAATAAATTATGGCTTGTTTCCAATGAACTTATTTTGAAGCCTTATGATGTCACATTCTCTAAAATTCTCCAAAGTGCTCAAGTTTTTTCTTTTTGTTTGTTTCTGCATTCTCAACTTTTGCTAGAGACTATGTTCTTAAGTCTTATTCCCAAGATTTAGGAAACTTCCATTTTTTAAGTATATATGCTGCTGCTGCTGCTGCTAAGTTGCTTCAGTCGTGTCTGACTCTGTGCGGCCCCATATATGCTGACATATTTATTAAAGCATAAAGATATAACAAAAATAATTTATAATAATACATATAGTTGAGTCACATGGAAAACATTAAAACTCAGTAAACATTAATAAAGTTATATATAAAAATGGCATATTAAATTGAGACTGAAAAAAGATATTTTAAAATGGATACATTGTGCCAAAAAGTCTGACAGAAACCAATATATTAGAAAGAGACAGATAATAAAGTTGAATTTGCTCAGTGTGTCACTCAACAGAGCTGGATTCTAAATTCCTATACTGGACTTAAACATCTCTTTTCATCTTCTGGAAATTTAACAATTAGCTGTCTACAGTTTTCGGTCACTTTTCATCTCCCACCCCTTCCCAGTCACCACCCCCGGAAGAAAACTGTGTGCTTGAAGGTCAGTAATGCCAGATAAAGACAGGGACTTGTGGTGGGAACGGAAATGTCTGAGAAGAGGACACCTCTGCAGCCTGTGCGGCCGAGATTGTCCAACTTTTCTTTCAGTTCCCAACTTCTTTAAGAGAAAACTTAGTAGCCCAATAACCAAACCACATACAACTGAAGTTTCTCTGGTTGAAGGAACGGAACCCCTCTTCTAGGAGCTTGCCTCTCACACTTCCATATGTATATGAATCTCACTTGAGAATTTTGCTAAACTGCAGTTCCCAAATCAGTAGGTCTGTGGTGGAGGTCCAAGATACTGTTTTCTAACAAAGTCCAAGCTGATGCCCATGTTCCGACCCATGGACCAGACCTTGTAGAGCAAGACCCTGGGCCATCTTCGCAGTATTACCAAGTTTCCCCCAAAGAATTATACTTCACATAGCCCTAGCATTTCCACCTGTTTTCTCATAGCTGCCATCATCTCTGTTTATGGTAAGCACAACTATGCCCCCAACCAAGTCCTAATATTTATAACTTGTGAATATGTTAGGTTTACAGGGCAAAGGGGAATTAAGTCTGCAAATGGAATTAATGTGGTTAATCAGCTGATCTTAAAGTAGGGAGGTTATCCAGGTAGATCTAATGTAATCACAAAGTCCTTAAAAATGGAAGAGTAAGTCAGAGGAAGAGAGAGACCTGAGTCTTGAAAAACCATCATGGTGATACAGTATTGCTGCCTTTGAAAATGGAGAAAGGGGGCCAGGAGCTAAGGAATGTGAGCAATCTCTAGAAGCTAAAAAAGGCAACGAAGCAGATTTTTCCCTAGAGCTTCCAAAAAGGAACATAGCCCAACTAATACCTTGATTTAGCCCAGCAACCGGTGTCAGACTTCTATCCTACAGAATTGTAAGGCTGTTTTAAGCCCCTAAATTTGTGATGATTTGTTATAGAAGCAATAGAAAAACCAGTATACATGCCTCATGATGTTTTTCACTGAGTAACTAAAGAGCCAACTCTAATGATCTGTTATAATATCATGGCTCTCTCTCTCTTGCATCCAAAGATGGAGAAGCTCTATACAGTCAGCAAAAGCAAGACCGGGAGCTGATTGGCTCAGATCATGAACTCCTTATTGCGAAATTCAGACTTAAATTGAAAAAAAGTAGGGAAAACTACTAGACCATTCAGGTATGACCTGAATTAAATCCCTTATGACTGTACAGTGGAAGTAAGAAATAGATTTAAGGGACTAGATCTGATAGACAGAGTGCCTGATGAACTATGGACAAAGGTTTGTGACATTGTATAGGAGAGAGGGATCAAGACCATTCCCATGGGGGAAAAAAAATGCAAAAAAAGCAAAACAGCTGTCTGAGGAGGCCTTACAAATAGCTGTGAAAAGAGAAATGAAAAGCAAAGGAGAAAGGAAAGATATTCACATTTGAATGCAGTGTTCCAAAGAATAGCAAGGAGAGATAAGAAAGCCTTCCTCAGTGATCAATGCAAAGACATAGAGGAAAACAACAGAATGGGAAAAACTAGAGATCTCTTCAAGAAATTAGAGATACCAAGGGAACATTTCATGCAAAGATGGGCTCAATAAAGGACAGAAATGATATTGACCTAACAGAAGCAGAAAATATTAAGAAGAGGTGGCAAGAATACACAGGAGAACTGTACAAAAAAAGATCTTCATGACCAAGATAATCACGATGGTGTGATCACTCATCTAGAGCCAGACATCCTGGAATGTGAAGTCAAGTGAGCCTTAGAAAGCATCACTACGAACAAAGCTAGTGGAGGTGATGGAATTCCAGTTGAGCTATTTCAAATCCTAAAAGATGATGCTGTGAAAGTGCTGCACTCAATATGCCAGCAAATTTGGGAAACTCAGCAGTGGCCACAGGACTAAAAAAGGTCAGTTTTCATTCTAATCCCAAAGAAAGGCAATGCCAAAAAATGCTCAAGCTACCGCACAATTGCACGCATCTCACATGCTAGTAAAGTAATGCTCAAAATTCTCCAAGCCAGGCTTCAGCAATACGTGAACTGTGAACTTCCAGATGTTCAACCTGGTTTTAGAAAAGGCAGAGGAACCAGAGATCAAACTGCCAACATCCGCTGCATCATGGAAAAAGCAAAAGAGTTCCAGAAAAACATCTATTTTTGCTTTATTGACTATGCCAAAGCCTTTGACTCTGTGGATCACAATCAACTGTGGAAAATTCTGAGAGAGATGGGAATACCAGACCACCTGACCTGCCTCTTGAGAAACCTATATGCAGGTCAGGAAGCAACAGTTAGAACTGGACATGGAACAACAGACTGGTTCCAAATAGGAAAAGGAGTACATCAAGGCTGTATATTGTCACCCTGCTTATTTAACTTCTATGCACAGTACATCATGAGAAAGGCTGGGCTGGAAGAAGCACACACTGGAATCAAGATTGTGGGGAGAAATATCAATAACCTCAGATATGCAGATGACACCACCCTTATGGCAGAAAGTGAAGAGGAACTAAAAAGCCTCTTGATGAAAGCAAAAGAGGAGAGTGACAGAGTTGGCTTAAAGCTCAACATTCAGAAAACGAAGATCATGGCATCTGGTACCATCATTTCACAGGAAATAGATGGGAAACAGTGGAAACAGTGTCAGACTTTATTTTGGGGGGCTCCAAAACACTGCAAATGATTATTGCAGCCATGAAATTAAAAGATGCTTCCTCCTTGGAAGAAAAGTTATGACCAACCTAGATAGCATATTCAAAAGCAGAGACATTACTTTGCCGACTAAGGTCCATTTAGTCAAGGCTATGGTTTTTCCTATGGTCATGTATGGATGTGAGAGTTGGACTGTGAAGAAATCTGAGTGCCAAAGAATTGATGCTTTTGAACTGTGGTGTTGGAGAAGACTCTTGAGAGTTCCTTGGACTGCAAGGAGATCCAACCAGTCCATCCTAAAGGGGACCAGTCCTGGGTGTTCATTGGAAGGACTGATGCTGAGGCTGAAACTCCAATACTTTGGCCACCTCATGAGAAGAGTTGACTCGTTGGAAAAGACTCTGATGCTGGGAGGGATTGGGGGCAGGAGGATAAGGGGACGACAGAGGATGAGATGGCTGGATGGCATCACCGACCTAATAGACATGAGTTTGAATAAACTCCGGGAGTTGGTGATGGACATGGAGGCCTGGCGTGCTGCGATTCATGGGGTTGCAAAGAATTGGACACGACTGAGTGACTGAACTGAACTGAACTGAGAAAGTATTTGAGTGACACTTTTTCCCTGAATTGCTACTTCATTGTAAGCTATGAGTTGTGTGTTCACTGCAGGGGTCCCTCTATAGAAGTCAGTGATTCTTGCATATAACAGTACAGTATACTTTATTGTACCAACTCAGCAACTGAATTTTTTTTAGCCCAATTGTTTTGCTGGTTTTAGAATAAAATGTTCTACTCATACTAATTGCCTTGAGTCTGACTTTAAATATAACATTTCATTGTTTTTTAGTGTTCAAAAACGTATCACCATTACTGGCTTAAAAAATTTTTTTGAAAACCCATAAAATGATTTTTGTTAGTATTCTTCTTCATGGAATTTAAAGAGACATTTGCCACATTTACCACCAAATTAGTTTAAATATCAGCATAATAAGCTTTCCATGATTCTAAGCTAGTTACAATTTTGGTTGAAAAGAACCAGTGCAAGTATAGAAATTGAAAGCTTCAGGAATTGGGCCTATTACATGAACAACCTTTAACTTCCTAGAGATCAGGGGTGGGGGTGTCAAATGATAGCTGCCATTTTTTAGCAATAACATATTTTCACTTAAGGTATATGCTTTTTTTAGACATAATACTATTGCACACTTAATAGACTACAGTAACTTTTATATGCACTGGGAAATCAAAACACTAATGATTTGTTTTAATGCAATATTCACTTTATTGCAATGGTCTGAAACTGAACCCACAGTATCTCTGAGGTGTGCCTGTACATGAGTAAGGAGTCCATGAGGTCACAGATTCTCTATAAATGATTCTAACTCCAATCTAACTAAATTTGAGGACATTACAACTGTTTTCCTCCAGATCTCTTGAGCTCCAGTTTATCCTGCTCTTTCTGTTAAATTAAATTTAAACCAGTATTTTAAAATAGGCAATATTTTGACAAATGCCTATATATTACTGCCTCAAGAGCAAATTATTAGTTAAACAAGCAATTAGATCAAATACAACAGTCAAGAAACACAATCAACTAAGTATTTGCTAAACAATCTTGCCTGAGATTGAACAAATATATACACCAGCTGACATCTGTTTGATTCTGTCCTCCTAAGTAAAAATTGGTACTTTTGACCTGATATTGTTGTCCTATTAACTGTGATCAAAGTATCCTATCACAAATTGTACATGGATCATTGGAAAAAAGAAAGTCTGCTGAAAACTTGTTAGATCAAATCACGGGGAGGAAAGATTTATTTATTTTAAGCGTAAAATTAGTAATGTTGAAAGGCTTTGTGTTTTCTGAGTTTGTTATATCTAAAGTGAAAACAATATGTTTAGTACCATATATTGAATTTTGTTACTTTCTATGATCTTATGTTGCCTTTTTTCTATAGGGCAATACAATTAATATTTTATCATGTTTATCATTAAAAACAAAAAAATTTATCATTAGTCTTTTTCAAACTGTGACTTCATTTTTTCTTGTTAAGTAACAAAATTTTAACTAGTGAAGTGTCATTTCCAATTTAATCATGAAAGCAACCAGAAAAACATAACCAAACTCACCTAAAGATTTGGATTGCAAAGTTTTCTTTTCCATGAAGGGAGGGCTAAGTAAGGTAAGTGGCTATGTGTAACTCAAACTGTGAAACACCTTCTCTAGTTAAAGAAATGCTTATTTATACATAGCTACAGAAAACTGAAGCATATTAAAAAAGAATCAGAAGTACTCTCAACAAAGAATTTCTTTAATTTTTGATACAGGCCAAGCTCTTCATCTTTGAGAAATAGTTTGTACAGAGAAGTGTCCCAAATTCTTCCAACAGTGCAGTTCTAGCTGCTCCAAGTAATACATCTTGTCCTTTGTACATGAGAAAGTGTTTAGTAAAACCAGATGGCCAACTGTTTTCCTGTTCTGAAGCACTTAAAACTGGCAAGAAGATATTTGAGGTTAAAAACCTTACAGATCATAATGACATGAACAGACACTTGAAAACTCTGGTTCATCCATAATTAGATTATTTCCATTATTCTCCACCCAACTCTTATTAAATCACAGTTTGTTATCTGAAAAATATTATTCTAACACACATAGAGCTCAAATCTCCTCCATCTCCACCTTTGTGAAAGTCTATACAAGACCTACACCATCATTTGAAGCACTCAGGAACCAGTGAGGAATTAAAACTAGATTTCAACTCAGCATTTAATCAACCTACCTTTATTACTGGATATCCTGAAGTTCATCCATGAATATTTAACTCAGAGAGGGCCACCATGTGACAGGACCCAGCTTGACTATAAAATCTATATGCAAAGACAAATGGATATTTTAAGCCAGGGCTTCCCAAAGGAATCGCTTGCTGCTGCTGCTGCTGCTAAGTCGCTTCAGTCGTGTCCAACTCTATGCAACCCCAGAGATGGCAGCCCACCAGGCTCCCTCGTCCCTGGGATTCTCCAGGCAAGAACACTGGAGTGGGTTACCATTTCCTTCTCCAATGCATGAAAGTGAAACGTGAAAGTGAAGTCGCTCAGTCGTGTCCAACTCCTAGTGACCCCATGGACTGCAGCCCACCAGGCTCCTCCGTCCAGGCGAGAGTACTGGAGTGGGGTGCCATTGCCTTCTCCCAAAGGAATCGCTTAGTAATCTTATTAATGAAATGACTGTAAGTCAGCAACTCTAAAACAGGGACTGAAGATGTGCACTTCCAATAAGCTCTCAAGTGATACCAGTGCTTCTGGAATGTGGCACATTTTGAATAACAAATTTCCTGGGCTAGACAATATTCAGAATTCTATTGCTGCACTCCTCCTAACTTTTCCCATGATTTCTCCCCAGCCTACTTATTCTCTTCTCCATGACCCACGTTTATGACACCACATCCCAACACCCCTTTTATTAACTATTGGTGCAGCCATTCAGTTTGTCACTTTATCTCTCCAGCTGCCATGTTTTTCATCTTAGTGGAAGAAACATTTCATCTTATCTTTTATACTCTCTTGCCTCTGATTCTGTTCCTTCATTTTGACATCACCTCCAGAGTTTCTTATCCAGATAATAAGAGTGAAGAGAAAGAATAAAAGAAGACACTGATGTACCAAAAGGAAGGATAAGTTAAGAAAGATGCCTTTGGAGAATCTGAAATCCATTTAAGAGTTATCAGATAATTAAACCTAAAAAATTTGGTATCAGAGAAAGTTTACATGTGATCAACCAGTGATTAGAGAAGGGAAAGTAATCCCAGCAGACTAAATTAGGGGGCTTCGTCAGAAGTAGGAGGGATAAATTCTGCTTTAAAATTTGTATAGGAATTAGATTGGTGACGTGGTGTGAGGATAACATTCAAAGGAGAGAAAACAGTGTTAGCAAAGGTGCAAGGGTGGAAAAGTTTAAGCAAAAGATTTGAGGAGATCAGTGAGTACACCTATCAGAGAGATTCAAAACGGTAATATAAAGTTACTGAATGCCAAGTTAAAAAAAATTAATTCTGTTCATTGGTTATAGAAGGCAGTGAGGTTATAGCTCAGAGTGACATGTCTGGAATAATCTCCCCACATTGCCGGGGACAGTTCTAGTTTACACCACTGACCAGATGTAATTATCATAATTATTAATATCCTCCCTTTCATTGTTCAAAGTGATACAATTTGAACAGTAAATTACATAGTTGCCCTAGACATAATGAAATTAGTATTTCACTCAACGGGATTAGAATAGTGGTGGAAATGGCAACCCACTCCAGTATTCTTGCCTGGAGCATCCTGTGGACAGAGGAGCCTGGTGGGCTGCGGTCTGTCCATAAGGGCTGCTGTCCGTAGGGTCGCATAGAGTCAGACACGACTGCAGCGGCTTAGCATGCATAGCACAGCATACAGTGTATAGGCCCGAAACGTGTGGTTCACAAGAGAACTGTATGGAATGCTAAAAGAGTATATTTTCTTGGTGTGGTTATGCTGATTGTTATATGTGGATCAAACTTTTACTGTAGTTACATATATGTCTTGCATTTATAAAATATAGATAAATTAACCAAAGTTGTTAGTGTCTCAGTCGTGTCCAACTCTTTGGAACCCCATGGACTCTAGGCCCACCAGGCTCCTCTGTCCATGGTATTCTCCAGGCAAGAATACTGGAGTAAGTTGCCATGCCCTCCTCCAGGAGATCTTCCCAACTCAAGGATCAAACCTGGGTCTCCCATATTGCAGCCAGATTCTTTACCATCTGAGCCACAAGGGAAACCCCAGATTAACAAAGTACCATGCCAATTTGTAGATTCCATTTACTTCATGAACTTCCAAAACTTGTGTTTTGAATTTTTCAAAATATAAAATTCAGAACGAGAAGATCAATGAAGGGTTGTGCAGAAATAACCTCTGAATTAGAACATATTGAGATAAATTAAGAAGGCAATGGTAGTTTGGGAAACGTGCATGAAAAGAAATAAGTTGAATGAAGAATCAACAGGCCTTAGAACTTACCTGGTTACAACAGGCCAGAGACAGGAAAACATGAAGGATAATTTTGAGTTTTAGGCTTAGATGTCTGACAATAAGAAACATAAAAGGGATTAAGAGAAAGGAGGAGAGTTCAGAAGATGAGTTGATGGCATGATCTTCAAATGGACATATCCAATAGGCATTTTAATTTTTGCCTAAGAACTGGATCCTTCCCATTCATTTTTCACTTATAAAAGTCATATTTAAATCATCTGTTATCGCTTACATATTTTTGATCTAGAGAAAACTCAGTAAAACGACTCCTCCTGCTCCAGTGGAAATATCAGGTTTCTGGTTTATAGGACCAACTTCAGAGACATGGAGGGTCAAAATATTTATGTGATTAACTTGACATTGCTTTTTTGAAATAAAATCATCAGCACCAGGAGAAGTATGAATTTCAAGGAATGGGTCACAATAAGTCATCTTAGATATAAACGCCATGTCTGAATTCTATATAAGAAAGCAATTTTCATTAAAAATTGTAAATGGAAAAGAAAAATGGCTTGATGTATGTATGCAAGGATTAGTCTGTCTCTTTTTTTACCTAGATTCAGTTTACACCAGCAATATATTCTTGCTTTCTTCTCTCTTCTTCCAGTTTCTAAGCCAGATATAATTGGGGTTTGTTATTATCTGAACAGGAAACATATGAGGGATTGGGGGTAGTAAAGTGTTGGAATGAGTGCTTTAAATCTGTCTTTCTATTCATTTGTCTACCCTTATGGTTCTTGTCAGTTCCCTATGTCCAGACTGATCAGACTGCAAATCCTCTAGCCTGGGCCATATGTTTCCTCTTGAGTCCGACCAGAGACCTGACATCCATACTCAAGACCACCCTCACCCTTGTTTTCCATCCTAGGTTCTAATGGCATTTCAAACTAAATCTTTTGTACTCTTGGATGCTTCTGGGCTTCTTACCACCTGAATCATGATGTTAAAGCAGGAAAAATAGCTTAGGGAGCACACACTCAGTTTATAGATGAGAAAACTAAGCCCGGATAGTTTAAATAAGCAAAATCATACAGCAAATTGGTGGCAGAATTGAATCTAAAGTCAAATGTTGTGTCTTCTAGTTCAAGGATTTGTTTACCACAAAAAATTTTTTCCTTAGCTGTGGTCTCAGCACTGAGACCAAATTTAACAATAATTGTATTTTGATCTTTACCATTTATATATATATATATATATTTCA
The DNA here is from genome assembly GCF_014754425.2 of Oryx dammah. Lineage (NCBI taxonomy): Eukaryota > Metazoa > Chordata > Mammalia > Artiodactyla > Bovidae > Oryx > Oryx dammah. The sequence goes on along the minus strand of NW_024070188.1, from coordinate 16,416,503 downwards.
TCCTATCATTTGTATCTTCTTCGTATGTTTCATTTACAAGATACTGGTAATTCATTTTCACCTGAGATATTCCTATGGTAAAATGTAATAGCTACTGAAGCAAATCACTAAAAACAAATTAAATTCAAGTGACAGAGAAATAATATATTACCAATTTGAAAGGACATGGGAAACCTAAATGATGCTCAGTAACTATTAGAATGAAAAATCAGAAATGGCTCAAATACACTCTCACCTTAGTAATGTTCTTGGAGAACTGCTCCCATCAAGGAAAAGTTTCATGCAGTTTTTACAAAAAGTCAGAACTTTAAGATTTCCCAGGAGCACAGAACTAATTCAGTTGTAAAATGCTGATTCAGAACTGTTTTCAAAGAATAATTCCTTATTCTAAGTTGCCAACACTGATGCTCTAACAAGCTGAAACCCATTCTGTGTACAGACTTCAATTCCATGTAAAGATAAATTAAACAAGCAACAACACAAATGCTATAACCCAACCATGATCATTGCTACCAAAAAAGAAAAAAAAATCATAGAATTCCAGAGTCTCAAATGTACATCTTGTTCCAGCAATAACCCACATGAATTTTGTCCTTTCCCACTGAAAACCAAAACACTAATTTAAGTGCTTCAAAGCTAGTATGGTTTTTGTGCAAAAGACTTATTGGATGCCTGACAGGGAAATAAATCAAGAGATGGTGAAAAAAAAAAATGTTTTGCACAAAAGAGTAAGGATTTAGAATCCAGGTCAATGTATTCTTTTCCTCGCCTTTTTGTACTTTCCGTAGCGAGTCCCAGAGGGGAAGACTAGGCATAAATAATGAGACAGGAAGAATGAAAATTTGAACATCTAACCTCTCAAAGCCTCAGTAGAAATATAGCAATAGAAAAGAAAGATAAAAGCCGAGGCTTGCTTGATCTCCCAGTTACTCTCAGGAGTGGGTGCTGGGTTTTGCTAAAAACTTTTTTTATGTGTGCATCTTTAAATAGAGAAAAAGAAATAAAATAGAATATAAAAATAACAAGGCTTCTTATAAAATGCCTTTATAAAATTAACAAAATCAACCTCAATCAGAAGAATTATTAGTTTTTTGGGTTTTTTTTTTTTTTTGCATTGAGGAATATACTATATAGACTTCTTCTGAGCTAATGAAAGGTAAGAAGATATTTCACATTTATATCCAACGTCAGGAATTACTATATATCTGCTGGATGTTTTCTCCGTCAGTAAATTTAGAGTGGCTTGGATGATCTTTTTTCTGACAGTTTTAATCCTGCAAATATTCATTGTAATGGCAAAAAGCCCAAATGTAGATGAATCCCCCTTGCTACACTTCTGAAAAAATCTCAGGATGAAAAGTAACCCAATTCATTGAAAAACTATTGTGTTCCTGGTTTTGATGCTGAGGGCATTAAATACAATATTTATACCAACCTTAGGAAGCAGATATTATTGACTTTCTGTTAGACACTATCATGACTCACCTGAGCCAATGAGGAGTATGAGAATTCAAACCTAAGTGTGCTGCCGCTAGTAACTGCAGGTAATCAAACAAGTATGTGAATTAGACAATGATTTATTCCATTTACTGAAAAGACCACATAAGCTCATTTAATTGCATTGGCTGATAACTACAGAAAAACTACTTGTGTAATAACTTTAATAGGTAGGCTATTCTGAGACAGCATCATGATTATTTTTTCCTTAAAACATCACTGATGACATACAAGTAATAAATTCTTCTAAATAACTTAGCAAAATCCCCATGCTATTCAGTGCATCATATTTGTGAAATGCATTTAATTGCTCTCTTATTTCCCCCTACATTTCCTTATTAGAATGAATAGTTGGTGATAAGATGATTTCACAGATGAGATTCTGAAGAAATGTTACAAGATGAAACTTGAAGTTGATTTCTGTTAATAGATGTGTTTGCTCCAACCTTCAGTTTTGCACAAGCATGTAAGGAACAGCCAACCAGAAACTCAAATACAGCCTGTGACCAAGGAACAGTGTGTGTCTCTTCATGACACTTTCAGCACATAGAGAGAGCTAAGTCATGCTGACCTGATTGAAATCAAGCTGTCATCAAGTGAACTGTCTGGACAGAATGATCTATGAACTCTTGATGGCCTCTCCAAAAACCCAAGAGTCCTCTGTATGCATTAGTTCCAAATATAGTCATATATTCAGTTACCAAAAACCTCAGACATGCATGAAAATGTTAGAGAAGGGCTTCAAATCTACTTTCAATCCAGAATCACTTTCTGACTTATCGGAAGAGGATGACAGTGTTGGTTACTCGTTTATCTTGCTGAGAAGGCAATAATCCACATAATATTCAATAATCGGAATCTCTTAAAATAAGATATTCCTCTCCTTTAAGACCCTGAACTTTACTTTCTTCAGAAAGAAGTGTTTGGTGTTAGATTCCTCTTGCTCAAGGCACGTTACTGCTGAATGAAATAACAAAACTATATTATTTAAGCATGGCAGCCTGCTAGGCAGCACATTTCTGAGGGGTTATCACAGACTATACTTTAGGTGGCTCTTGTAAGGCCTGAGATCAAAAGCAAAATGACTCACAACAACTGTATAAGTCAACTAGAAATTATTTTGTTTGGCTTTCATATTGCTGTTGTAAAATGAAATTAATATAGACTAATAAAGAAAAAATCTAGTAGGTACTTTCTCCTCATGTTCGCAATGCTTGGTTAAATGTACCACAAGGTAGAAACCATAAATATAATTCTCCAGCTTAAACAGAAACTCTGTAGCTTGTACTTGGTTTATAGCCACATACTAAATAAATTAGCCACTGATACCAAGAACATTGTCAAAGTCACTAATGTGACAAGTGAATTCGCCACTAATGAGGCAAAAAGACGTTGTGTACAGTGAGGCAATGGAGGAGGGCATGGCAACCCACTCCAGTATTCTTGCCTGGAGAATCCCATGGACAGAGGAGCCTGGCGAGCTACAGTCCATGGGGTCGCAAAGAGTCGGACACGACTGAGTGACTAAGCACAGCAGTGAGGCAAAGAAAGGAAGAGTGTTTTCAACACATTCAGAAGAAAAATGTTAGCTTCTGAGAACTTTTAGAGAAGATTAATAATCAATTTCCAGTGGGTAATTTTGAGTTACCTGCTTGGGTATCTCCAGAAAGCTACTCATGAAAACTAAACCTATTGCCAAGGAACCCTCTACCTGTTCTACCTGGAATTTAGTAAATTTCAACACAGAAAGTGAAAAGGCTTAGTTATAGATTAAAAATATGTATACTACTAGTAGTAATAAGTACCATTTCATGAGTACATGTTATGTTTCAAGAACTTATCATTCATTACCTCATTAAGTCACTTACTTTTGTTTTAGGAAAACTCCACTTTAGAGATGAGAAAACTAGAGTTTTGACATCAAATAATGTCTTCAATCACTTGAATGTTATCTCCATCAGGGCCTGTATTGTATAATTTACTAATGTATCCTCAGGGTTTCTCAGGCAGGAGACATAAGAGATGCGGGTTCAATCCCTGGGTCAGGCGGGGAAGATGCCCTGGTGGCAATCCACCCCAGCATTCCTGCCTGGAAAATCCCATGGACAAAGGAGCCTGGTGGGCTACAGTCCATAGGGTCACAATGAGTCAAACACGACTGAAGCAACTTACCACACACGCATCTTCAGCTCCAGATACAGTGCCAGGCACACACATGTGTATGATCAATAATTGTTGATGGACAGTCTGAACAATTCCAAAGTTGAAGGCACTTTTTCCTGTGTGCCATGCTACTTCTCTAGACATGTAGGAAGATAAGGAAGGAAGGAAAGCAGGAAAAAAAGAAAGAAAGAAAGAAGAAAAAGTATTATTTTCTTAGTAGGGAAAAACTTCTATATTTTTAACTGTTTACACAAATGGGAAACTTTTTAATTAAAATGATTTATAGTATTATGTTAGTTTCAGGTGTACTACATAGTACTTGATATTTGCACACATTATGTGATGATAACCAGAATAAGCATAGGAACTATCTGTTTCCATACAAAGTATTACAATATTACTGACCACATTCCTTATGCTGTGTGTTATTGAAATACATCCCATAGTTTCTCACCTTTACAACTGATAGTTTGCACCTCTTAACCCCCTTAACCCCACCACATCACTTCCTCTCTGGAAACCACTTGTTTGTTCTCTGTATCTGTGAGTCTGATTTTGCTTTGCTTGTTTGTCTTGTTCTTTAGATTCCACATTTAAGAGAAATCATAGGATATTTATCTCTCTCTGTCTGACTTATTTCATTAGCTTAAAACTCTCTAGATCCTTTCATGAGGTGCCCCCAGATGTTAAGGTTCCAAGTTTTTATGGCTGAGTAATATTCTCAGGTGGCGCTAGTAGTAAAGAACCTGCCCGGCAATGCAGAAGGCATAAAGGCGCAGGTTCAACCCCTGGGCTGGGAAGATCCCCTGGAGGAGGGCATGGCAACACACTCCCGTATTCCTGCCTGGATAATCCCACGGACAGAGGAGCCTGGTGGGCCACAGTCCACAGGGTCACAGAGAGTCAGACACGACTGAAGCACCTTAGAAGCAACACAATATTACAAAATTAACTTTCCCACAAAGAAAACTCTATTTCATGGTGTCTCTTTCTCAGCTATATCTAATCAATAATCCATGCTTATCAATTTTTTCTTTAAAACTTCTTCTTGTGTCAATCTCTGTCTTCTACAACCACCTAGTCAAGCCTTTTTCAAGTTTTGCCTGAATTAGTGTGTGTAGAGTGGGGCTTCCCTGGTGACTCAGTAAAGAATCCACCTGCAGTGCGGGAGACCTGGGTTCAATCCCTGGGTTGAGAAGACTCCCTGAAGGAGGGCATGACAACCCACTCCAGTATTCTTGCCTGGAGAATTCCCATGGACAGAGGAGTTTGGCAGGCTATAGTCCCTGGGGCCGGAAAAAATTGAACACGACTGAGCAACTAAGCATAGCACAGCACAGCACCTAGGAAAATTCTGAATTAGTATGATAGCTTTTAAGTTGTGAGTCTGCCTTCATTCTTTCAAAGTTAAATATGTTATTTAAGGCATTTCTTTTATTCATTTGCTTAAAACAATTTCAGGATTCATCTTTGTCAATAGATGAGGTCTCAACTCTGTTGAGAGTCCATTTTCCTCAGGTCTACCACAGGTTCATCCCATGAAACAAAGCACTGATTACCTTTCCATATTATCCCTTCAAAGATGTTTCTATAGAAGATAGAAATAACATTTCTTCCCCTGGAGCAAAGTGTAGGCATGCTACTTTCTAATGTAAAATATTCAGGTCCCCTAAACTTAGGAATCCTCTTTTGTAATGAAACATACTACATGTAAAGGTGTCATTTGGCCCTCTCTGCATCACCCTATGGGAATAACAGCTCAAGGAACTAGCACCCAAAATACTGATATTTCTATGAGTAATAGCTGATATTTCTTTGAGTAATATACTGATATTTCTATGAATAATAAATTGTCCTTTATCTCTAACTAAGGAATTTCATGTCCTAGGCCAGCATCCTTGAAACTGTAGCAGACTAAGATTTTAGTTAGCAAATAGAGTAAAGTTTCAGATTTTTCACTGTTCTTGAGAATTAAAGTCATCTAGGGAGACATTTAAAAACACCATGTCTAGTTGCCATCAAATCAATTAACTCAAAATCTCTGGAAATGAGCCCTAGATTTTGTCTTGTTTAACACTCCTAAAGTAATTCCACTGTGCAGCCACCTTACAGAGATCTATAGGATAAAATTTGCATTCAATGTCTTCTAACTCAAATTTGCCTTTTCAAATTCATTTTCCAAGTAGAAAATAGGACACCAATAAAAGAGGAGACTAAGCTAGAGAAAGAGAGACAACTTCACAAGGGAAAACTGAAATATGGAAGAAAGGCTAAACAAATACAATGGAGAGATTCTGAGGGCAGGAAGAGAAACACATAAAAAAGAAAGAGATGCACCCAGTATTGTTTGCTGTTAAAGAAGTCATTAGAAAAGGAAGAGATATCTGATGATTACTAGAGCCCAACAACTAAAAGAGGAAGACAGAAGTAAAATCTCAGAAAAGAACAAAAGGAATGATTCCCCGAAGGAGGCCAGGATCCTGGAAACTATTAAGAAGTGGTTTCTTAAGCTACAAATACTGACTCCATTGTAAATGTAATTGGGAAACAAACTCTTGCGGACAACAATACTAAATTGTTAAAGAACATAAAAATCCACACAGATTTGAGAGGAGAACATAGGGATTTATCACAGTAAAATACTCCAAGAATTACTAGGTGAGTTTCAGAGCGGTACAGTGCCCTGAAAGCACATGCCAGAAATATGGGTGAAATTACGACTCCGGGGATGGCAAAGCCAAGAAGGAGCACATTAAAGTGGAGTCAGGCAGGACCAAAGCAGACGAAGTCTGAGTTAGATGTTGTTCTGATGAAGAGTAGCTCCTGGGTAGGATTAATCAAGCCAAAACATATTGGGGAAGAAATATTTGGCAACCTAGGTTTTGGCAGTCCTGGAATCTCACTGTATCACTATTAACATCTACAAATAATCTGGATGAATAGGGTAGAAATAGAAAGAATAAATTAAAAAGAAAAAAGTGAACAGATCAAGCAAACAGTATTAGAAAAAGAAAAATAAACGCTTAAGAAATTGATTAAAAATTCAGTTGAGATTCTCTGAAGATGCAACCAAACAGTAGAAATAAGCAAAACTAGAGACAAATATTCTACAACTACAGAAAAAGATCCGTGGGGAAATAATGTCAGTGAGATCTGAAACATTTAAATACTAAGTACAATGTCCTAAAGAACAGGCCCCGAGAGGTACAGGTTTCAGAATTATCAGAAGGGTCTTCAGTTGAAAAATCTATTAAAAGTGATTCTCAGACAGGTACCAGGCAAATCTTCCCTAGCAACAAGTCTCTGGTAATTAGGGAGTTCATATTAAAAGGAAAAAAAAGATACAGGTCTGAAAATGCCTGCTGACAAGACATCAGATGACTGTAGCTCTGAACAGAGTCCACACTCATTAAGCTCTGGAGTACCAGAAGCATATGATTCAAAAAGAAAATGAAAATTGAAAGAGTTTAAATACTCAGCAGGTAAAGAAAAACACCTCAAATGAGAACTGTGGGTCACAGGTGCCACCATAATAGCTTCTAAGCTTGGGGAAAAAATACAGAGTACATGGATACATGTGTATGCGTATGTGCTAAGCCGCTCTGCTATGCCCAACTCTTTGCAACCCCACGGACTATATAGCCTGCCAGGCTCCTCTGTCCATGGGATTCTCCAGGCAAGAATACCGGTGTGGGTCACCATGCCCTCCTCCAGGGGATCTTCCCAACCCAGGGATCAAACCCGTTTTTCTTATCTCCTGCATTGGCAGATGGGTTCTCTAGGACCAGCACCACCTGGGAAGCCCACACCTATACATTCCACTCCCCAATTCTGGCCATGGGACTGTGACAAAATTACAATTTTGTGTCTTGCTAGAAGAGATCTTAGGCTTTCATGTTTCCCATTTGAGGATTTGAAAGAACTAAGGGTAGACAGGAACTGCAGGAAGTCCAAACAGAGTAAAATGTAACTTTTTTCTCTCAAATACTACTTGGACTTTGGCAACACTAAGTGAAAGGCCCTGGAGACACACTCTTGCTTGGGATCATGCTCTAGGAGATGGGAGTTGGCCCATTTTCTAAACTGGGTGAATGGGGGCTTGGTGCTCAGATGATTTTTTATTCTGTTAACTATTTGAACACTTTTTTTAAAGACAAGGATATGGAGACTTAACTCTTACAACTCTTACATGTTTTTTGGTGAAGAAAACCTAGCCACAGATGCTATAGAAAACCTGACTCAACCCAGGAACCAGAGAGAGAATAAAAAATTGGGGGAGACTTAAGGTCCTTTGATTTTACACTAACTTCAGCAATATAATTTGACCCAAAACTTTATGTCCCCGGAATCTCCCTGAAAATGTTATACAGAGAAGGCAATTATATTCAATTTGGGGACATCTGTGTTGATAACACTCATTGTAGTTGCCAGAGTATCTTTTATTTATTTATTTATTTTATTTTTTATTTTTTACTTTTTAGCTATATTGCACAGCATCCAGAATCTTAGCTCTCCAATCAGAGATCAAACCTGCACCCCTAGCAGTGGAAGCATGGAATCTTAACCACCAGGCTGCCAGCAAAATCTTGACCATAGTCTTAATGGTTAAGACATTAAAACTTAATGATTTTAACCCAATGGGTTAAAAACAACAAAAACAGTAACTCCATCAGTTCAGTTCAGTTTAGTCGCTCAGTCGTGTCCAACTCTTTGCAACCCCATGAATTGCAGCATGCCAGGCCTCCCTGTTCATCACCAACTCCCGGAGTTTATTCAAACTCATGTGCATCGAGTCAGTGATGCCATCCAGCCATCTCATCCTCTGTCGTCCCCTTCTCCTCCTGCCCCCAATCCCTCCCAGCATCAGAGTCTTTTCCAATGAGTTAACTCTTCGCATGAGGTGGCCAAAGCACTGGAGTTTTAGCTTTAGCATCGTTCCTTCCAAAGAACACCCAGGACTGATCTCCTTTAGAATGGACTGGTTGGATCTCCTTGCAGTCCAAGGGACTCTCAAGAGTCTTCTCCAACATTATAGTTCAAAAGCATCAATTCTTCGGGGCTCAGCTTTCTTCACAGTCCAACTCTCACATCCATACATGACTACTGGAAAAACCATAGCCTTGACTAGACAGACCTTTGTTGGCAAAGTAATGTCTCTGCTTTTCAATATGCTATCTGGGTTGGTCATAACTTTCCTTCCAAGGAGTAAGTGCCTTTTAATTTCATGGCTGCAGTCATCATCTGCAGTGATTTTGGAGCCCCAAAAAATAAAGTCTGACACTGTTTCCACTGTTTCCCCATCTGTTTCCCCATCTATTTCCCATGAAGTGATGGGACCAGATGCCATGATCTTCATTTTCTGAATGTTGAGCTTTAAGCCAACTTTTTCACTCTCCTCTTTTACTTTCATCAAGAGGCTTTTTAGTTCCTCTTCACTTTCTGCCATAAGGGTGGTGTCATCTGCATATCTGAGGTTATTGATATTTCTCCCAGCAATCTTCATGGAATGTGGCAAACAGAAAATGGGGAGAAGTTAGTATACCCAACTGACACATTTGGGAACAAGAACCAGACAAGGAGAGCTGAGATCCTTCCCCTCCTCGCCTCCTTTTTGGGAACAATTTATTTACAGAGAGTACACATTATCCTCTCTCCTCAACACAACTGAACCATTACATCTCTGCCCCAGGGGAGGAGGCCTGCCAGAGTCCAGAGGCCTGTGGGTTGGAAAGTCTGGATATTTACGGGATTCAATATTTATAGGGTTCAGTATTTTTGCTACATACCCAAGATGAGTGTCCCAGCAGCTCTGGCAATAATAAAACATTTAGATTCTCCCTGGCTAGACTTCTTTGTCTGTCCCAACTGAATCAGAGTTAAGAGGAAAGACTCAAATGGAGGTTACACACTGCTTCCCTCCAAACTCTAGATCTCTCTGATTCTAAATGTTGAACCAGCACCGTAATGCCTCACACCAGACAGCTCTGGTGTTCATCTGACCCAAGTAGATATTTCAATGTGACCCTTGAAACAGTATAATCATAGCAGCAATAAGGAAAAGTTACTGTATAAGCATGGATAAGATTTAGTGATAGGTTGGTACCAGTTTATTATAATTATGATTGGATAAAATTGTATAAGCCTCCCAGGTGGCACTAGTAGTAAAGAATCTGCCAGCAAATACAGGAGACACAGGTTCGATCCCTGGATTGGGAAGATCCCATGGAAGAGGGCATGGCAACCCACTACAGTATTCTTGCCTGGAGAATACCAAGGATAGAGGAGCCTGGCCAGCTGCAGTCCATGGGGTCGCAAAGAGTCAGACAAGACTGAGTAACTAAGCAGTAGCAGCAAAATTGTGTAAATGAGATATGTGATTGTGACCCCTAGAACAGCATAATCATAGCAGCAATAAGGAAAAGTTTACTGTGTAAACATGGATGGGTTTAGTGATAGGTTGGTACCAGTTGGACCCAACCAAACTCCTGCCTGGCAACACCACTATCAGCATCAGTAGCACATGACTATGGACAGAGAATGTAAGCTTTCTGATTCAAACCCTTTACTTACATTCATCAAAGAACATAAAAAGGAGATCTAAATGCACAGTCCACAAAAACAGAGTAGAATTTCTTTTTCCTGAATTCTCTCACTCCCGCCAAGCTTTCCAGAAACTCTCAGTCACTAAATCCCCAATGTTTTAACCCAGAGGTTTTTTTTTTTCTGCCTCCTCTTGTGTCTGGTCCTTCTTCTCTATCTGGATGTGGGGCTTCCCGCATGCATCAGTGGTAAGGAATCTGCCTGCAGATGCTGGAGACCCAGGTTCAATCCCTGGGTTGGGAAGATCCCCTGGAGGAGGAAATGGCAACCCTGTCCAGTATTCTTGCCTGGGAAATCTCATGGATAGAGGAGCCTGGAGGGCTCTAGTCCTGACTCTAGCAAGAGTCAGGCATGACTAAGTGACTAAACAACATCTGATGCTCCTGAAATTTTTCAACAGACTTTGACATCCTGAAGGAGGTCATCTTAAATGTCCATGACTTTTCTCCTTAAGAATCAGCCCACCGATTTTATCCTTTCCATTTCTGCTCCTGTTCTCATTACTTGGCCTCACAAACAACCTAAAATCCTTACTGGGAATGCCAGGATCTCTTTGGCAAGTGGTTGAGGGGAAGAGGCTAAGTGAACAAGCCAGAATCCTCTTCAGGGGAAATTAAAGAGGTATAACTGAAAACACACAATTTTTCTGCTGCTGCTTAGTCACTCAGTCATGTTCAACTCTTTGCAACCCTATGGACTGTAGCCCACCAGGCTCCTCTGTCCATGGGAGACAGAAGTAAGAATACTGGAGTGGGTTGCTATGTCCTCCTCTAGGTGGTCTTCTCAACTCAGGGATCGAACCCACGTCTGTTACGTCTCCTGCACTGGCAAGCAGATTCTTTACTACTGGCACCACCTGGGAAACTTATACAATTTTATCCAATCATAATTGCAATAACAAACATAATTAAGGTTAATTATATGCAAGGACCACTATTACATGGACTATTTCTCTTGATGTATCAGTTCTTTGAGACAATTGCTAATACTATTTCTGTTTTTGAGAGAAGGGTATTAAGTCTTAAGGGTACTAAGGATATGAAGGTTTGGGCATTAAGCACTGCCCAGGGTCATGAAGCTAAAAAAAAGAGAAGCCAAAACTGTAAGCTAGGTCTGCTGACCTGGGGACCCTTAACCTTCTCACATCTTGCATAATCCCTGACAGCTTTTCTCTTCTCTTCCCATTACCTTCCCCATGAATTCCAATTTTTTTTCAACATTTTCAGTGCAAAATAATAGGATTCTGAAAGTGTTTGGAGCAACACACGGTATATGAAAGCACGGACATGGTGCCAGCACGTTGTCTGGCCTGGAGTAATATTTGCTCATTAGACTTATAATGTATGTGTCAGTTGCTCAGTCATGTCCAACTCTTTGCGACCCCATGGACTATAACCTGCCAGGCTCCTCTGTCCATGGATTTCCCCAGGCAAGAATACTGGAGTGGAGTGCCATTCCCTTCTTCAGAGGATCTTCCAAACCCAGGGATGGAACTCTGATCTCCTGCATTGCAGGTAGACTTTAACGTCTGAGCCACCAGGGCTCAGACTTAAAATATTTAAAGCAAAATCAAATACCTCCATCCAGTTCCTAGACTCCAAATCAGTTGCCTCTAGTTTTCTTTCTACTATAAAGTACATCATTTCCCACATCCTTCTATCTCAAGGTCACAACATCAATCTGGAGTCCACTCTCACAGAATCTGTTGTTGGTGTCTCCTACTGATTTTTTTTTTTAAGAATGTCCCTCTTATCAATCTTTTCAGGACCCCCTAGTCATGCCTAGTCTAGACTCCCATCAATTTAGATCAGGAAGCACCATGGTAGCACCTTAATTGGATTCCTGTTTCTAGCTTCCCAGTTACAATAGATCTGACACATTACGTTATCAGCTTTACACCAACACTTCAATGGCTCACCATGGCCTTTAGACTAAATTTCTCATCATTTTGTCACAATCTGGCACCTACATCTCAAATCTAATATCCTACTGACCCCCAGATCAAAGACTCAGCTACAAGCTGCTTTGCTCATATTTCCCTGAAGGTATGCTTACATTTCTTTCTCCTAAGTGAAAAGCAAATTACCATTAATAAACAAAAATGGGTATATCCTTACTCACAATTAGAGATACATTAGTTAAAACAATAAAATACAATTTTAAGCCAGCAGATAGACAAAGACAAAATTAAAAGGTTGATAACATTCAGTGTTAAAAAGGAGGTGGGGAAAAAGGCACTCTAATTCACTGACAACACAAATTACTTCAGTGTTTGGAGGCTATCACTAGCCTCAAAACTTAAGGGCATTCACAAAATGCCCTTAAAGGGCACTTTCTCAAAAACTTAAAAGGCATCCATTATAACTCCAAGAATTTGTGCTATAAATCTGACACAATTAGATTATATGCATATATGTATATATATATACACACACACAAACACACGAAAGTGAACGTGAAGTCACTCAGTCGTGTCCGACTCTTTGTGACCCCATGGACTAGAGCTACCAGCCTCCTCTGTCCATGGATTTTCCAGGCAAGAGTACTGGCGTGGGTGCCATTTCCTTCTCCAAGGGGATCTTCCTGATCCAGGTATCGAATCCAGGTCTCCTGCATTGCAGGCAGACACTTTATCATCTGAGCCACCTGGGAAGACCACACAAACACATACATATATACAAATTTACTTACTATTAAAAATATTACCTAGGAAACAATCGAAAGGGTAAAATAAATAAGTGACCAGTTAAATGGGGTTTCTCTAGTAGCTCAGCTGGTAAAGAATCTCTCTGCAATGCAGGAGACCCTGGTTCAATTCATGGATTGGAAAGATCCCCTGGAGAAGGGATAGGCTACCCAATGCAGTATTCTTGCCTGGAAAATTCCATAGACAGAGGAGCCTGGCAGACTATAGTCCATGGGGTCACAAAGAGTTGGACACAACTAAGAGACTTACACTTCACTCACCAACTAAATAAATTGTGATGCATCTACATAATGGTACACTGCACTTTTAGAAACTAACAAATACATATAATTGACCTATATGTGCTAATATGGGAAACTATTTATCATGCATTGTTAAGTAAAAAGAAAAAGTTGCTGCAATACCATCAATGAATCCCAAGGGAATTATGCTGCATTAAAAACAAAAATCTCAAAAGTTTAAAACTATCAGTCAGTTCAGTTCAGTTCAGTCACTTAGTCGTGTCTGACTCTTTGCGACCCCATGAATTGCAGCACTCCAGGCCTCCCTGTCCATCACTAACTCCCGGAGTTCACTCAGACTCACGTCCATCGAGTCAGTGATGCCATCCAGCCATCCCATCGTCAGTCGTTCCCTCCTCCTCCTGCCCCCAATCCCTCCCAGCATCAGTCTTTTCCAATGAGTCAACTCTTCGCATGAGGTGGCCAAAGTATTGGAGTTTTGGCTTTAGCATCATTCCTTCCAAAGAAATCCCAGGGCTGATCTCCTTCAGAATGGACTGGTTGGATCACCTTGCAGTTCACTATATGCAACTCTATAGAACATTCATGAAATAACAAAATTATAGAGTTGAGCAGGTTAGTGATTGCCAAAGATGAGAGACTGAGGTTGCAAGTATAACAGGACATGGGAGCCTTATAGTGACAGAAAGTTCTGTACTATATTTCTGGTGGTAACTGCAGGTAGCTGCATTTGTGATTGAATTGCATTGAAGTACACATCCAAACACACTCACACGTAAATGGTTGCATATATAGCTAGTAAAGTCTGAATGAACTCTGCAGACTGTACCAATATCAATTTTCTGGTTTTGGCACTGTACTACAGATGGTAACATGGAGGAGTAAGTGAAGGGTGCATGGGACCTTCACGTACATATCTTTGCCATTTCTTCTGAATATATAATTATGCCAAAATATAAAAATTTTTAATAAATATGCAGGCACTCTTTCTGTGCTCACAGCTGTGCAAGTCTTACTAGAATGGAAGGCTGAATATTGCTAGTACATTAAGAGATCGTTTTTTGTGTAAAGACCATTAGAATTGTAGAGCATACTAATATAATCTTCTAATCTCTTAATAAATATTTTTGTAAACAAAAATAAAAAGAACAAGTTGCAAATAGATGAGTGGTTATATCTCACTGGTGTAAAATATATGAATATTTATGTATAAAAATATCAGGGAATACCCTCAGCTAGGTCTTAACACTGGCTACCTCTAGGCAATGTGTGAGGAAGAGCTGGGAATAAGAAGGGGGAATGTTTTTTATGTTATCCACTTCTGTATTATTTAACTTTCTTTTGTATTATCATGTATTTCTTCTATGCTCTGAATATCATGTATTTCTTCTGTTGATCAGGAGGATAATGGTTAGGAAGAAACTTAAAGGGAAAAGTAAGGGAAAAAAGGAATTTCTTCCTACGAACCTTTGTTCATCCCATTTCTTCAAGGCTCAACAGAGGGCCTGAGGTCTCAACAGAACTCTGAACTCCAGAAGTATTTTAGTTATTGTCTACACTATGGATTTGGGATTTAGAAAAGTCTTGCTGAAAATACTAGACCCTGGAATAGGTAGGTTCTCAAGAAATGTTTATCATGGTAATAGTAATACTTCATATTTCCTAAAAATGGATTGCTCACAAATTATCTGCACCACATTATCTACCATAGAGAGAAGAACAAAGAAGATGCTAATTAGAAAAACATGGACCTTACTTAAGTAATGAGTTTTAAATTAAGTTTTAGTCTTAAACTTCTGAGTCCATTAGTCATTCAAAAGAAAACAAAATGCAATCTTAAAGAATTATTCAGGTGTAATACAGAAACATTTTAGGGTTATTTGAACACTGCTACTTCTTTTAGAAAAACAATGCTGTTTTAAAAATTAAAACCCAGATTAACAGCTAAAAAGGGACTCTTGTCTAGCCATACCAATCCACTTACCTTATCATTTCTTGCAAAAGCCTGCGCTGCACTCTTGTGGTAGCTTCTGCCCTATGCAACAAACAGAGGAAAATTAATCCAAACTGTGTAAATCAGGCATTCAGACGTCCTGTATCTTTCACTGATGTTAGGGAAAGAGATGGGTCTGCCTTAATGTCAGTAGCAGTACACATCTCCAAGAGCTAGTCTGAAGTACTTGAATCTAGACCTAGTTTGCATTTTATGTCGATAGTTGTATGCTTGATGATGTCACGTGATAATATTTGGATACTTACCATTTACTTGGAAAAGCTGAAAGAAATGGATAAGATATATTAAATTTTTCTACATTGAGGGCTAGAAATTAATTTTATAATAATACCAAGAAAAAAATGTATATATACCTGCATTTTAGTATACTCCAAACAGTTATTATATACATGCCACTATCTCAAAGAAATGACAAAATGTCATCTCAGTTATTAGAGTATATAGATAGAGAAGATTTAGTTTTATTCAGATACAAGATAAAATCAAGAAAAGCTTTAGGGATTTTCTGTTGATTTTCCAACAACAAAAGAAGCTGTGTTTTGTGCACCATCTAGAGGAAATAGGTAAAACTTATAATGAACATAGTATTGGAAATAGAAACTGAGTGAACAATGCCATTATCGAAATTATACATAGATAATATTTTCATCTACCTGAGATGATTTTCAGGTATTCCTACGGAAATATGTCTTCCAATCTTATCGAGATGAAGTAGATGCCAGTTGAAGTCTAGCATACTTATTTTTGCAGTTACTAAAAATGTTTTCTTGAACATAATTGAAACTAATTTCCCTTACATGTGTGTGCGCTCTGTTGCTCAGGCATGTCCAACTCTTTGCGACCCCCTGGACTATAGCTCGCTGGGCTCCTCCATCCATGGGGTTATTCAGGCAAGAATACTGCAGTAGGTTGCCATTTCCTACTCCAAGCGATCTTCCCACCCCAGGAATCAAACCCGCATCTCTTGCATCTTGTGCATTGGCAGATCCTTTACCCCTGAACCACCTAGGCAAACTCCTACTTTCCCTTAATAAATTGGAAAGTCGACAGCTAGATTTTCTTCTCACATTAAACCAAAGTCTATTATTTATTTAAAATTAAATGGGAGGGGGTTTCAGGATTGGGAACTCATGTACACCTGTGGCTGAGTCATGTCAATGTATGGCAAAACCAATACAGTATTGTAAAGCAAAATAAAGTAAAAATAAAAATTTTAAAAAAATTAAATTAAAAAAACAAGAAAAAAAATTTAATGTAATACTTATGTTACCAACAAAAGGTTTAAAATACAAGGAAAATCCTTCCTCTCTTTTAATTCTCCATACCAAAAAAGAGAAGGAAAAAGAATTTAATTTCATCACCAAACATTTTTATCAAATATCTTTCTGGGTCTCATAACCTCTATATAGCAGAATTTGTTAAATTGAAAATTAAATAATAAACTAAACAATAAATTGTTTAATTATAATATTTATATAAGTTAATTATATTATATTAATATATTTGATATATATTTAATTAATTAAATATATTATATATTTTATAGAATAAATTATTTAATTATAAATTACAAATTTATTAGAAATTAAATAATAAATTAAAATTAATGAAAAATTAATGTTACATTATTTTCTATGGGTAAACATTTTAAATATTCAACTGTGTCTTTCTGGCATATAGTCAACTTATTTTCTAGGAAAAATTAATAGTACTTATAAACACAATTTTTTAATGAGAAAACGCTCCTTACTCTTACTATGCTATACTGAAAATACTTTATCAAGACTAAAACTCTATGTCTTCATCTCTTCTCACTATAGACTCTCTCCCTAATTAGTCTCATTCAAAACTGAAGTCTCAGTTAATAGTTATATGCCACTCACTTCAGATTAATATCTGTAATATAGATCTTGGGCTTCCCTGGTGGAAGATAATAAAGAATCTGCCTGCAATGTGGGAGATCCCAGTTCAATCTCTGGGTCAGGAAAATCCCCTGGAGAAGGAAATGTTAACCATTCCAATATTCTTGCCTGGAGATTTCCATGGACAGAGGAGTCTGGAGGGTCGGACACACACGACTGAGCGACTAACACTTTCACCTTTCCTTTCAATACAGACCTTATATAATAAATACATCTACATACTCAAAAACCAACTCGGCGATATTCCCTTGTATAAATGTACCACATCTTTATCCATTCCACTGTGGATGGCTGCTTCCATGTCCTAGCTATTGAAAATAGTGCCGCAGTGAACACTGAGGTGCATTTGTCTTTTTGAACTATCATGTTCTTTGGATATATGCCTAGGAGTGGATTGTTGGATCACGTTAGCTCTATTTTTAGTTTTGTAGGGAACCTCCATCCTGTTCTCCATAGTGACTGTGCAAGAGTTCCCTTTTCTCTACACCTTCCCCAGCATTTACGGTTTGCACATAGCCAGTAGGGACCTGTTGCACAGTGCAGGGAACTCAGCTCAGTGCTCCCCTAGACGGCGGGGAGTGGGGGAGGGGAGGGCCACGAGGGAGGAGATACACGTATACATATAGATGATTCACCTTGTTGTACAGCAGAAAGTAACACAACACTGTAAAGCAACTATACTCCAATTAAAAAAAAAAAAAAAGCCAGCTCAGCGTCTCTCTTTGTATATCTCAAGGACACTTCAACTCAACATGTTCGGAAGCGCCACGTTCTTTCCCACAAGTCTGCTTCTTTCGCAGCTCCCGTTTATTTAGGCTACGACAACGAGAAACTTGAAAGTCATCCTTAAAAACTGCCTCTTCCCTGCTCTTCACTGCATTGTCCAGACCACTAAATAATTCTCAACTCCTGTCCATTTCCACTTCTGCAGTCCTAGTTCAAACAACCAACATTTCTGAACTGGGCGACTGTTGCTTCTTCTAGAACATACTTCCTCCTACTCCATTTTAATATAGTCACCTCATTCTCAGCTATCCTCAGAATTTAACTCAAATTCACTTTCTCAGGGAACCTGCCCTTTAAGATTAGGCCACATCCTGGCTCTTATCTGCCCGCTTTGGCATCCTTACCAACATAGAAAAACTCTCTGGTTCTGCTTATCATTATATTTTCAGTGCATGGAATAGAGTTAGTAAGCCCTCAATAATATTTCTTCAATGAACAAATAGACAAATGACAAAAGCCATTTTTGTCTTCAGTCCAAAAAAAAAAAAAAATCAAGATGAAATATCTCCTCTTTTTCCCAAGACTCAGTAAAAATAACACAGGTATACTTAAAAATAATATACATGAACAATGAAAAAGAGGGTCGAAAGCAGTGCACTCAACAAATGATTGCAAGAAATTCTGGGGGGTGGGGTGGGCAAATGGTGATGAACTAGTGAGTAATAAAGCAAATGAAGATGCTATAAGTATGCACACACAGTGGGCTGCAGCAGAAAGCTGATCTGCCCAGTGGAATCTAGATGACTGAGTACACTGTATCAACTACAGTGGAAAGTAGAAGTGAGGCCTGGCCAAAAAAATGAAGCAATTCATTGAAAGTCTTTAGGGAAAACATGTTATGTCCCCGCACACCCTCCTCTCTCATCGAGCATCTTTCTCAAAAGGTCCAATGACCTAGCATTCACCCTCATCCCAAAGGTGGGTAAAAGAGAGAGAGAGAAAGAAAGGAAGAAGAGAATAAAAGGAGGAGGGACGAAAGGAAAGGAGAGGGAGGGAGGAAGGGAGGAAAAGAGAAACAATGAAAAGGAAGAAGGGAAGTAAAGAGGGTGAGGGAGGGTGAGCAGGCAAGAAAGGAAGGAGTAAAGTAACCACTCCTCTCCATAAACATTGAATACAATGCTTGAGAAGAAGTAGGGCAGCTTGTGTGGGAGTTGCAACTCTGACATTTGAGTCCCAAATTATAACCTGCGGCTCCCCACCCACACACCTTAAAACAAAGCTTGTCAGGGCAGTAACCGCCTTTGACAAAAACTCACTCAGCTGGTATAAGTGAACAAGCAAGAACCACCAAATATCTGAAGGAAAAAAACCCTATACTCTGAATGAGAAAGATCAAAATAAGAAAAAATGACTAGGAAAAACAGAAGCAATTCATCAACAAGTGGATTAAAAAAAAAAAACTTCTTATTACATCCTAAGAAACATTCGATAAGATATCATATCTATTGCATTTTTAACAAATAAAAAACAAGGACAGGATGCTATTAAAACTCAAATAAAAGAAAGCAAATGTGTTACAATATATGTCAAATTAAAATACAAATACTAAAACTCTCCCAGTGTAGTAGAACTAAAAGACAAAAAATCAAAAAATGTAAAACAAAATAGATAATTATTCTCAAATGCCCAACATTAGAAAGAAAGAACAGAGATCATAGAAGAGATGTGATAATAATAAATACTAACAATCATCCTAGAAGAAATCTCCTACAGCTAAAGTATTTCAGTGAAAGTCTGCAGAATGAAACACCCCATAATAGGGCTTCCCTGGTGCCTCAAATGGTAAAGAGTCTTCCTCCAATGTGGAAGACCTGGATTTGATCACTGGGTTGGGAAAATCCCCTGGAGGAGGGCATGGCAATTCACTTCAGTATTATTGCCTGAATCCCCATGGAGAGAGGAGCCTGGTGGGCTACAGTCCATGGGGTCGCAAAGAGTCAGACACAACTGAGCGACAAAGCACAAAATATGTCTGGCTCAATGACTAAAAAAGGAAGACATTCAGAGTCATTTCATCTTAGAACCTCAAAACAATAAATCAAGAGAATATACTTAAAACTCCCAGTGTGGAAATAAAAATAAGTTCCTTAAAAAAGGAACAAAACACAGACTGTCATCAATATTATCAGCGATACTAGATGATAGAAAACAGTGGATGAATGTTTAAAATTCTGAGGGAAAATGATTTTCCACCTAGAAACTTATGTACAGCAAAATCACCCATGATATGTGAAGGCAGGAACAAGAAACACTTTCAGACGTGTGTGCAATCAGAAAGGTTAGCCACCATGGTGCTTTGTGACGAAATTCCTTTTAGGATATACGTCAAGAAAAAAAAAAAAAAGAAGGGATAAGCCAAGAAAAAGTAAAATGCCAGCAAAGAGCAACTCCTACTCAGAAGGGCAATGACAGTAAACTGCAAAGCAACAGGGCACCAGAACAGCAAGTCATACTGACTAGGCCCGGAGGATGATGGAAATCTCCAAGCAGGAGAATCTGGTGGGGGAAAAAAAGCCCACAGCATCATACAAAACATGATGGGCAGTCTGAACAGAATGTAAAATGTAATAAAGGCAAATGATTCAAGGGAAAAAAACATAATCAACTAGAAACTCTACAAGAAAGAAACAACTGTAAAAGGCAAGCTAAATACAAGGCACTTTTTGACTCTTCAGTCAACAATATTTATATTTTACACAATCATTAATAACATTGTCTATTGACTTTTCTATTTTAGAATCAACTTATGGACAAAGTAGGAAAATACTGTGGTTATAGAGTACAATGTAAGGGGTGTGAACCTTGAAAAAATATATAAGTTCAGTATCAAAAAGTGAAGGTGGAAGAGAAAGTAGAAAAACTTACTGTCCATGTTTACTGAGTGGAGTCAAAAGATACTCAGTATATACCTTGTAGATACTCTATATAGTTAGAAACAAAAAATCAAGGTAGTAAAAAATCATACTACCTAAAAAACTAAGACCTTCCCAGGTGGCACTAGGGAGGAACCCGCCCGCCAGTGCAGAAGATGTAAGAGATGCAAGTTCAATCCCTGGGTTGGGAAGATCCCCTGGAGGAAGGCATGGCAATTCACTCCAGTATTCTTGCTTAGAGAATCCCATGGACAGAGGAGCCTGGCGGGCTACATACAGTCCATAGGGTCGCAAAGAGTCAGACACAACTCAAGTGACTTAGCATGCATGCACGCACGCAAACTAAACTAAATACAACACAGTAAATTAGGCTTTTTTGAGAAAAATATATTGAGAAGCAGGGGAACACTGGAAAGCCTGCTAAAAACAAGCTAAATCCTAATGTATCATAGCAAGAAGTCAATAAAGAATAAGATGGATAAATCTAGCAATAGATATATAAGCAGATTTTAGACATATCTTAGAGAAGATGTATTAACTTTGTGAGAGCTAAAACAACCACAATACCTATTTACTCATCTGTAAAATAAGAACAATAATAGTACATACTATGGTGAGGTGTTTATTGTGAAGATTAAATGAGTTAATACACATGAATCTCTTATCATCCCTTGGTGTCTTCAAGGTATTAGTTCTATAGCTTCCTCAGATACCAAAATCTGTGGATACCCAAGTCCCTTATGTAAAATAATGTGATTTTTGCATATAACCTACTTCATCCTCATTGTACACTTTAATTCAACTCTAGATTACTTAAAATATCTGATACAATGTAAAGGCCATGTGAATAGTTAAATGTGCATAACAAATTCAAATTTTGTTTTTTGGAGATTTTTGGAATTTTCTCTGAATATTTTGGATATATTGTAAGCACCACATACAAATGTGTGTATGTATATTTGAGGCCTCTTGATGAGTAATACTGATGAATATGTGGAAGAGAGTCACAGGGCTCTTAATTTGCATTACTTACCCTTCATATTATTTTAATTCTTTAAAAAAGAATAAATATTGCTCTGATAACAGAAAAATTATTTGTTTATAATAACTTTCAAAATCATGATTTACCATTGATTAAGGTTAATTCCAAAGCTTAAAGGTGCCAAATTTAGATTTATATGATGAATTTTTAAGCTGTGCTGTAACAGTAGTAACTGCTGCTGCTGCTGCTGCTGCTAAGTCGCTTCAGTCATGTCCGACTCTGTGCGACCCCATAGACGGCAGCCCAACAGGCTCCCCCATCCCTAGGATTTTCCAGGCCAGAACACTAGAGTGGGTTGCCATTTCCTTCTCCAGTGCATGCAAGTGAAAAGTGAAAGTGAAGTCTCTCAGTCGTGTCCAATTCTTTGCGACCCCATTGACTGTAGCCCACCAGGCTCCTCTGTCCATGGGATTTTCCAGGCAAGAGTACTGGAGTGGGTTGCTAGTGCCTTCTCCGTAACAGTAGTAAAGATCTCTATAAAGTCAAATCGAATTAAGGATCAACATGAGTGCAACTAACCCAAATTCTCATCCTTCTATGTATGATCTCCATGCAGAAATGTTTAGGTGCTCTATCCCTCCTTGCTATGCACATGGACTGCTCCTTTCTTTTTCCCCTTCATTTCCTTTCATTCCTCCCCACCCCAAACCCCCACCCCCACCCCGCAACCTACCTACCGCTTTTTATTTATTTATTTATTTTTTGTTTTACTTTACAATTCTGTATTGGTTCTTTCATTGTCTTTGTTCTCTCTGTACTGGTGGCCCTGCCTCAGTTTTAGGATGTTAATGGCCTGTCTTATGGTGCTTACTTATTCCTCCTGGGGTTATTTAATACTCAGTGGACTGGTGACCGTGGAAATAGTTATTTCAGAAATTAAAATGTATCCATCTCTATAATATAATTATTGTAATACCTATTATAAATGCAATTTATTCTATATTATAACTCTGGAATGGTTTCTTGGCATCTCAGAAGTGACCACACTTTTAAAATTTAAGAAAATAGCCTTTAAAAAGTGGTTAAATAAATATGAACCACACTTTAAGAGTATTACAAAACTCTGTGAGTCATTGACATATTCAGAGAAAGCATCTGACTTTAACATCATCATCTGCTGCTGCTAAGTCACTTCAGTCGTGTCCGACTCTGTGTGACCCCATGGACGGCAGCCCACCAGACTCCCCCGTCCCTGGGATTCTCCAGGCAAGAACACTGGAGTGGGTTGCCATTTCGTTCTCCAATGCATGAAAGTGAAAAGTGAAAGTAAAGTCGCTCAGTCGTGTCTGACTCTCAGCGACCCCAGGGACTGCAGCCTACAAGGCTCCTCCACCCATGGGATTTTCCAGGCAAGAGTACTGGAGTGGGGTGCCATTGCCTTCTCCATTATCTAGACACTTAAAAAAATACCTACAAATAGAACCACTTGCTATGTATTCATGTTTTACCAATAGTTAATATAAAACTGATACTAACCAAGGGGAGAAAAATCTGATCCTAAGGAACACAACTCTCTGAAGCACTATATTCAGAGAGGTTTTTTTAAGAATGGGCAATTCTAGTGCTGTGATTGTGGAATTTAGGAAATTAATCATATTAAACACCATTTGGAGCTTTGGACAATGATATTCAGCTTTCTTTAATAGACAGTTTTTTCTTACAAGTAGTTTTTTTTATGCTATATATATATTTTTTAACTGAGAAAAACTAACAGGTGCATTTCCCGGTCTCAGCAGTAACGCATTGTGAACAGCAGAGGGAGTCGAGGGCACAGGCGAGGCTGTGAGTGTCGGTGAGTGTAGTATCTCACCACATAGCTGAACCACCCTGGAACTCTTGCAGGCGTGCATAGGCAAAGCTTCTCAATGTGAGGGCGGATAAAGTATACTGACGGAAATAATCGAGAGATTTCCTTATTCTCAAAAATAGTATGAGAAATTCTAACTACTTTTAATGAAGTGCGTTTTTGTCAAATATTATTTCTTGGTAAAATATAATTAGGAAAACATTTTGTCAATTTATTTTTTTTTTAATATTTTGGAAACACCACTTGCAAATTTCTCACCACCTCAATTACAGTCATCGTGTCATCAACCAATGCAGAGTCTGGAATCCTCATATGAAGTCTTGCAACCCTTGGTGGGAAGTTCAGTTCAGTTCAGTCACTCAGCCGGGTCCGACTCTTTGCAACCCGATAGACTGCAGGACGCGAGGCCTCCCTGTCCATCACCAACTCCCGAAGTTTATTCAAACTCATGACCATTGAGTCAGTGATGCCATCCAACCATCTCATCCTCTGCCTTCCCTTTCTCCTCCTGCCTTCAATCTTTCCCAGCATCAGGGTCTTTACAAATGAGTCAGTTCTTCGCCTCAGGTGGCCAAAGTATTGGAGATTCAGCTTCAGCATCAGTCCTTCCAATGAATATTCAGGACTGATGTCCTTTAAGATGGACTGGTTGGATCTCCTTGCAGTCCAAGGGACTCTCAAGAGTCTTCTCCAACACCACAGTTCAAAAGCATCAGTTCTTCAGCTCTCAGCTCTCTTTATAGTCCAGCTCTCACATCCATACATGACCACTGGAAAATCCATAGCTTTGACTATGTGGACCTTTGTGGGCAAAGTAATGTCTCTGCTTTTTAATATGCCTTTTAGGTTGGTCATAATTTTTCTTTCAAGGAGTAAGCGTCTTTTAATTTCATGGCTGCAGTAACCATCTGCAGTGATTTTGGAGCCCCAAAAAATAAAGTCTGACACTGTTTCCACTGTTTCCCCATCTATTTCCCATGAAGTGATGGGACCAGATATCATGATCTTAGTTTTCTGAATGTTGAGTTTTAAGCCAACATTTTCACTCTCCTCTTTCACTTTCATTAAGAGGCCCTTTAGTTCTTCTTCACTTTCTGCCATAAAGGTGGTGTCATCTGCATATCTGAGGTTATTGATATTTCTACTTGCAATCTTGATTTCAGCTTGTGCTTCATCCGGCCCAGCGTTTCTCATGATGTACTCTGCATAGAAGTTAAATAAGCAGGGTGACAATATACAGCCTTGATGTACTTCTTTCCCAGTTTGGAACCAATCTCTTGTTCCATGTCCAGTTCTAACTGTTGCTTCTTGACCTGCATACAAATTTCTCAGGAGGCAGATCAGGCAGTCTGGTATTCCCATCTCTTTCAGAATTTTCCACAGTTTGTTGTGATCCACACAGTCAAAGGCTTTGGCATAGTCAACAAAGCAGAAGTAGATGTTTTTCTGGAACTCTTGCTTTTTTGATGATCCAGTAGATGTTGGCAATTTGATCTCTGGTTCCTCTGCCTTTTCTAAAACCAGCTTGAACATCTGGAAGTTCACAGTTCACGTATTGCTGAAGCCTGGCTTGGAGAATTTTGAGCATTACTTTGCTAGCATGTGAGATGAGTGCAATTGTGTGGAAGTTTGAGCATTCTTTGGCATTGCCTTTCTTTGGGTTCGAAAACTGACCTTTTTCAGTCCTGTGGCCACTGCTGAGTCTTCCAAATTTGCTGGCATATTGAGTGCAGCACTTTCACAGCATCATTATTCAGGATTGAAATAGCTCCACTGGAATTCCATCACCTCCTCTAGCTTTGTTCGTAGTGGTGCTTTCTAATGCCCACTTGACTTCTCATTCCAGGATGTCTGGCTCTAGGTGAGTGATCACACCATTGTGATTATCTGGGTCGTGAAGATCTTTTTTTGTATAGTTCTTTTATGTATTCTTACCACCTCTTCTTAATATCTTCTGCTTCTGTTAGGTCCATACCATTTCTGTCCTTTATTGAGCCCATCTTTGCATGAAATGGTCCCTTGGTATCTCTGATTTTCTTGAAGAGATCTCTAGTCTTTCCCATTCTATTGTTTTCTTCTATTTTTTTCCATTGATCACTGAGGAAGTCTTTCTTATCTCTCCTTGCTGTTCTTTGGAACTCCGCATGCAAATGGGTATATCTTTCCTTTTCTCCTTCACCTTTCACTTCTCTTCTTTTCACAGCTATTTGTAAGGACTCCTCAGACAACCATTTTGTCTTTTTGCCTTTCTTTTTCTTGGGGATGGTCTTGATCCCTGTCTCCTGTACAGTGTCATAGTTCATCAGGTACTCTATCTATCAGATCTAATCCCTTGAATCTGTTTCTCACTTCCACTGTATAATCATAATGGATATGATTTAGGTCACACCTGAATGGTCTAGTGGTTTTCCGTACTTTCTTCAATTTAAGTCTGAATTTGGCAATAAGGAGTTCATGATCTGAGCCACAGTCAGCTCCTGGTCTTATTTTTGCTGACTGTATACAGCTTCTCCATCTTTGGCTGAAAAGGATATAATCAATCTGATTTCAGTATTGACCTTCTGGTGATGTCCTTGTGTAGATTCTTCTCTTGTGTTGTTGGAAGAGGTTGTTTGCTATGATCGGTGTGTTCTCTTGGCAAAACTCTATTAGCCTTTGCCATCTCATTCTGTACTCCAGGCCAAATTTGCCTGTTACTCCAGGTATTTCTTGACTTCCTACTTTTGCATTCCAGTCCCCTAAAATGAAAAGGACATCTCTTCTGGGTGTTAGCCCTAGAAGGTCTTGTAGGTCTTCATAGAACCATTCAACTTCAGTTTCTTCAGCATTCCTGGTTGGGGCCTAGACTTGGATTACCGTGATATTGAATGGTTTGCCTTGCAAACAAACAGAGATCAGTCATTTTTGAGATTGCATCCAAGTACTGCATTTTGGACTCTTTTGTTGACTATGAGGGCTACTTCGTTTCTTCTAAGGGATTCTTGCCCACAGTAGTAGATATAATGGTTCTGAGTTAGATTCACCTATTTCAGTTCATTTTAGTTTACTGATTCTTAAAGTGTTGATGTTCACTCTTGCCATTTCCTGTTTGACTACTTCCAATTTGCCTTGATTCATGAGACCTACATTCCAGGCTCCTATGCAATATTGCTCTTTACAGCCTCAGGCTTTACTTCCATCACCAGTCACATCCACAGCTGGGTGTTGTTGCTTTGGCTCCTTCTCTTCATTCTGGAGTTATTTCTCCACTAATCTCCAGTAGCATATTGGGCACTTACCAACCTGGGGAGTTCATCTTTCAGTGTCCTATCATTTTGCCTTTTCATCTTGTTCATGGGGTTCTCAAGGAAAGAATACTGAAGTGGTTTGCCATTCCCTTCTCCAGTGGACCACGTTTTGTCAGAACTCTCCACCATGACCCATCTGTCTTGGGTGGCCCTAACAAGGCATGGCTCATAGTTTCACTGAGTTAATCAAGGCTATAGTCCATGTGATTAGATTGTTTTCTGTGACTGTGGTTTTCAATCTGTCTGCCCTCTGATGGAGAAGGATAAGAGGCTTATGGAAGCTTCCTGATGGGAGAGATTGTCTGAGGGGAAAACTGGGTCTTGATCTGATGGGTGGGGCCATGCTCAGTTCAGTTCAGTCATGTCCAACTCTTTGTGACCCCATGAATCACAGCACGCCAGGCCTCCCTGTCCATCACCAACTCCCAGAGTTCACTCAGGTTCATGTCCATCGAGTCAGTGATGCCATCCAGCCATCTCATCCTCGGTCGTCTCCTCCTCCTGCCCCCAATCCCTCCCAGCATCAAAGTCTTTTCCAATGAGTCAACTCTTCACATGAGGTGGCCAAAGTACTGGAGTTTCAGCTTTAGCATCATTCCTTCCAAAGAAATCCCAGGGCTGATCTCCTCCAGAATGGACTGGTTGGATCTCCTTGCAGTCCAAGGGACTCTCAAGAGTCTTCTCCAACACCACAGTTCAAAAGCATCAATTCTTCGGCGCTCAGCCTTCTTCACAGTCCAATTCTCACATCCATACATGACTACTGGAAAAACTATAGCCTTAAGTAGACGGACCTTAGTTGGCAAAGTAATGTCTCCGCTTTTGAATATGCTCTCTAGGTTGATCATAGCTTTCAGTAAATTTTTAATCCAACTTTCTGTTGAAGGGTGGGGCTGTGTTTCCTCACTGTTATTTGACCTCAGGCCAAACTATGGTGGAGGTAATGAAGACAATGGGGACCTCCTTCAAAAGGTCCCATGCACGCACTGCTACATTCAGTGTCCCCAACCCTGCAGCAGACCACCGCCGACCCACGCCTCTGCCAGAGACTCCTGGACACTCACGGGCAAGTCTGGCTCAGTCTCTTGTGGTGTCACTGCTCCTTTCTCCTGGGTCCTGGTGCGCACAAGGTTCTGTTTGTGCCCTCCAAGATTCTGTTTCCCCAGTCCTGTGTAAGTTCTGGCGGCTCTATGGTGGGGTTACAGGTGACCTCCTCCAAGAGGGCTTATGCCTTACCCAAGTCTGCTGCACCCAGAGCCCCTGCCCCTGTGGCAGCCCACTGCTGACCTGCACCTCCACAGGAGATGCTCAAACATAGTTCTGGCTCAGTCTCTGGGGGGTCTCTGGGTCCTGGTGTGCACAAGGTTTGTTTGAGCCTTCTGAGCGTCTCTGGCAGGTATGGGGTTGGATTCTAAATTTTATTTGCCCCTCCTACCATCTTGCTGGTGGGAAGTGAAGCCAAATCAAATTATTTAACTCAGGACTTCTATTAAGAAAGACTTGTGACGGTACAAACTTATTCCCACAATTGGGACGTTTTAAAATTCCTGTCCACTTCTCTTTTCTCTCATGTTTTTCTCACATTCTTTTTATATATTTCTTTTCCTTTGTATTTTACTTTTAATTTTTCTTTCATTTCCACAACTTTTTCTCCAAATGAAGCCCATGTGCTCTTTTCTATTTTTATCTTTTCTTCCAGTCACATTTTATTTCAACCTCTGTTTTTTATTGCTCTTTAATTTCTTTTTTATAATTTATTCCTTTTTTTCATTCATCATATTCTTCCATCTGTAAGTTTCTTCTTTTATAATTAGCAATTTTTTAATAATTAGCAATTGTTTAGATTTTTTTCCTTCTTTTCACGTTTATTTAAAATGCTACCTCTTTTCCACTTTTGTGAAGTGGAAAGAACAAAAGCAGCTGCTATAATCACTAATTTACTTATTTTTATGAATGCTTAAGGCATGTCTACAGTATGAAAAATAGGTACCAGGCAAGAGGGTTGGGGGTAGCAACAAGGGATGAATGAAGAAAAGAAAAAATAAAAAGACATTATTCATTTCCTCTGTTGTTTATAATATAGTAAGAAATAGACACAAATAGGGCTTCCCTGGTGTGGTTCAGTGATTAAATACTCTCCTTTTCCACTGCTGAGGGCATGGGTTTGATGCTTGGTTGGGGAAGTTCCGCATGCCATGATGTGATAAAAAAAAAATAGACATAATTATGAAGGCAAAGAAACAGATGCAAATAAATGCCAAGGTGGTTTAATATCAGTACTATCAGAAAAATGTAATATCTTTCTGTGGGATATTGAGGATTAACATGAAAACTCTTTCTAAAGACACAACCTTTGTGAAGAATCTTGAGGGATGGAGGAAAATGGATGAATGTAAATAGAAAGCAAAGTGAACAACACTGCTGCTGCTGCTAAGTCGCTTCAGTCGCATCCGTCTCTGTGCGACGCCATAGACGGCAGCCCACCAGGCTCTGCCGTCCCTGGGATTCTCCAGGCAAGAACACTGGAGTGGGTTGCCATTTCCTTCTCCAATGCATGAAAGTGAAAAGTGAAAGTGAAGTCGCTCAGTCTTGTCTGACTCTTCACGAACCCATGGCTGTGAACAATATCATGAAGTAAAACAGGGGAAAATGCAATCGTGTTAAAGTATGGGGTTCAGGGGGAAGAATACCAGGGAGGTTGTATGTTTTGTCACACACTGAGGATGGTCCATCTGCAATACTTACAATAGACTCTGCCTTTCCGTTAACCTCTGCCACTTCTGTAGATTTGGTAGGAAAGACTGAGTATCACAACCACTAATTCTCATCCTTTCTTTGCCTCTTTACCTCTTTGTAAAATGGAATAAATAGTACTTAATTCATAAGGGTTTTTTGAGAATTAAGTGAGTTAATAAAAGTGCTGTTCCCAGAGGGTTTCCCTTGTGGCTCAGGGGTAAAGAATACTCCTGCCAATGCCGAAGACTCAGGTACGATCCGTGGGTCAGGAAGATCCTGTGGAGAAGGAAATAGCAACCCACTCCAGTATTCTTGCCTAGAAAATTCCACTGACTAGAAGAACCTGGTGAGCTACAGTCCATGGGGTCGGTCACAAAGAAGTCAGACACAACTTAGCAACTAAGCAACAACTGTCCCCAAAACATATTAAGAGCTATCATACTATCTCTTATTGCTGGCGTTTTTGTTATATTAAGGGTTAGTTGAGGCCAATTCAAATAGTGCTCTACACTCTTTCCATGAAATTTTTTCTAATCCAACTCATTCTGACTTTAATTTCACTGTGCTGCTAGACAGTGATACCTAGTTAATATTTATTCTCTTAATTATGTATTTTTATTTTGTATCTTCATTGGATCACATATTCTTTTTGGCACATCCCACAAAGTATTGTATACTTGACTGATTTGTCCATGAAACTAATATAATTGAGGATACTTGAGAAACACTGGAAGAAACATCAGCTAAACTGAACAATGTATTCCACATCTTAGAAGTGAGTAAGTGACTAGTATGACATGTAAGTCTGCACACTTGTTAGTGGAAAC
Organism: Oryx dammah; assembly: GCF_014754425.2. Taxonomy (NCBI): domain Eukaryota; kingdom Metazoa; phylum Chordata; class Mammalia; order Artiodactyla; family Bovidae; genus Oryx; species Oryx dammah. The sequence goes on along the minus strand of NW_024070188.1, from coordinate 16,386,000 downwards.
TGAAAATTATAAATAAGCTCTGAAGAAATCTGAGAACTGCTCAAATAAATAAATAGCTGTCTCAGGGTTACTTGACTGTATCGCGGAACATTTGTCAGATACCTATCCACAATGAATTCATTATTTAATTGAAATTTTCACAACAACCTTATGAGATTTTGTGAGTTAGGCTCAGACAGTCACTCTGTCATTAATAATGACAAAGCTGGGGTTCAAATCCATGTCTACCAAACTTCTAATATGTGCTCTTCTATAGCATCTTCCATTAATACAAGTAAGATGAATTGAAGAAATAATTTTTTGGAATAAACATTTATATTACACAGGCAGAATGATTATGGAAATACATACAAAGGGGGAATAAAAATCAAAAGGCATATGTCTAGAGTTATCCAATGAAATTTAGCAAGAATTATCAAATGTAAAAAATTAACTAATATAAAATATTAGAACTCTGTAGTTTTATTATAAAGTCTCAAATCATTACACTGAAATTTTTCAAAGGTGAAATAAATGATTTTTTTAATGGGTGGTGTGGAAAATCTTAGACACATGTTTATTGAGGGAACAAATAATAACAATAAAGTTCTTTGATTTTTAAAGGTCAACCTAAACTTTTTATTGACCCTTTAGTGGATCATTCTTTGATAACTTGGAGTAGGGTTAATAAAGTGTTTTCTTTTTACATACCAAGTACTGCTTATTCATTAAATCTTTTCAAGCTAATGACAAATATCACAGAGTAAATTTTAATTTTGTTATTAAGAAATAATTTTCTATTCACCTAGGCTTACAACAATGCCATAATATGTCACCATAAGCCTTTGGTTATTAAAATGAAAATATTAACAGCCATCGACCAGAACACCTGACCTCCCTATTGGGAAATCTGTATGCAGGTCAAGAAGCAACAGTTAGAACTGGACATGGAACAACAGACTGGTTCCAAATTGGGAAAGGAGTACATAAAGGCTGTACATTGTCACCCTGGTTATTTAACTTATATGCAGAATATATCATGAGAAATGCTGGGCTAGAAGAAGCACAAGCTGGAATCAAGATTGCTGGGAGAAATATCAATAACCTCAGATAGGCAGATGACACCACCCTTATGGCAGAAAGCAAAGAAGAACTAAAGAGCCTCTTGATGAAAGTGAAAGAGGAGAGTGAAAAAGTTGGCTTAAAACTCAACATTCAAAAAACTATGATCATGGCATCTGGTCTCATCACTTCATGGCAAACAGATGGGGAAACAGTGGAAACAGTGTCAGACTTTATTTTTTGGTCTCCAAAATCACTGCAGATGGTGACTGCAGCCATGAAATTAAAAGACACTTACTCCTTGGAAGTTAAGACCAACCTAGACAGCATATTAAAAAGCAGAAACATTACCTTGCCCACAAAGGTCCACATACTCAAGGCTATGGTTTGTCCAGTAGTCATGTATGGATGTGAGAGTTGGACTATAAAGAAGGCTGAGTGCCAAAGAATTGATGCTTTTGAATTGTGGTGTTGGAGAAGACTCTTGAGAGTCCCTTGGACTGCAAGGAGATCCAACCAGTCCATCCTAAAGAAGATCAGTCTTGAATATTCATTGGAAAGACTGATGCTGAAACTGAATCTCCAATATTTTGGCCACCTAAGGCAAAGAACTGACTCATCTGAAAAGACCCTGATGCTGGGAAAGATTGAAGGCGGGAGAAGGGGAAGACAGAGGATGAGATGGTTTGATGGCATCACTGACTCAATGGACATGAGTTTGAATAAACTCCAGGAGTTGATGATGGACAGGGAAGCCTGGCGTGCTGCAATCCATGAGGTGTCAAAGAATTGGACACGACTGAGTGACTGAACTGCACTGATAATGTGTTTATCAGTTTGTCCAATCATTATAAATCAACTAGGTTAGTAAATATTTTGATTAAAGTTGCTTTGATACGATAAGTGGTTGACTTTTGGCGAGAGCTCAAGTTTTGGTATAGTTGAAGGTCACAGACTTCCTGCAGAAAATAGATTAGCACTCTCAGAAGCAGGGCTTCCAGTAATAACAGTACGCAGGGGAGGAAGAGGGACTAGAAAGAACCAAAGGAGGAGAGGGAGCTGGCTGCATACCTGATGGGAGCGGAGGGCCAGCAGCTCCATCGCAGTGTTCAGTGGGTGGAGTGAACTTCTTCCTTACTGGGGCCAGTAGTGTTGCCCAAGAAAGGGAACCCAGGGAGTAGTTGGGCTGCTGTAATGCTCACCTAAGGTATAGCCTGCTAAAACTGCCATAATGAAATATTTATTAATGATAAGATTAATAAATAAAGGTTTAATAGTAACCCAACTATCACAAAATAGTTATCTTCAACAACAGAAATGTTTTTTCTCATTCTTCTGGAAGCTAGAAGTCCAAGATTGATGTGTTGGCTGTTTCGGTTTCTTCCAAGGCCTCTCTCCTTGGGTTGCAGATGGTCGCCTTCTCATTATGTCCTCGCATGCTCATGCCTTGGTCAGTGTGTTGTCTGTGTCCTAATCTCTTCTTATAAGGATACCAGTTATACTGGATCAGGGGCCATCCATCTGACCTCATTAATTAGCTCTTTAAGTGCCCTGCCTCCCAACAGTCACTTTCTGATGTCCTAATAATTAGAATTTCAACAGAGAAATCTGGGGAGGCGGGAGACACAATCCAGCCCCTAACACCTAGTAACAAGATCGGAATCATCTATCTGGTTGAAGCAAAACTCAAAATGCAGCATCCAGTTCCCTAACTGAGCACAAGGCAAAACAGAAGAATCAAAACATGATTTCGTTTGTGTTTGGGGTTTGTTTGTTTTTGCAGATTTTGATATTTTCAGAAAGCGTCAAAGCAGTCATCACGGAAAAAGCAGACATTTCTTTTACTTATTATACTCGTCCCATTAATTATCCTCCGAGGGTCTAAGCTGGTCTTAGGTCACCCTGGCTAAGGACTAAGGGAGCAGCCCAGGTAAGGGGATGGGTAGCCAAGGCAGGGCTCTGGCCTAACATGGGAATTAGAATACAAGTCATAAGACTATCAGTTATAGTGAATTTCAGTTATAGGGTCCAGAGGAGTAAAGAGAGTTGAAAGAGAAGATTGCCACTGTGGACAGGGAAAACCACACACTCACTCCTGGCACAACAAATAGGAGACTTGGGATTACCAGGCTTGGTTTGGATTCATGTAGAGTTCTCAAAGGGTAGATCCTAAGGAAAGTGGTGGAAAGACATCAGCTTTAAAGTGAAAAAGTTCTGAATCAAAACACTAAATAGGTGTTGTACTGATTGTTAATCTGTCAGAATATGATCACACCTCTTTGGGTCTCAAATTCAATAAGTGACAAAAGTGAAAGCGTTAGTCATTCAGTGGTGTTCAACTATTTGTAACCCCATGGACTGTAGCCTGCCAGGCTCCTTTGTGCATGGGGTTTTCCAGCCAAGAATACTGGACTGGGTTGTCATGCCCTCCTCTAGGGGCTCCTCCCCATCCAGGGATCAAACCCGGGCTTCCTGCATTGCAGGCGGATTCTTTACCATCTGAACCACCAGGAAAGCCCTCAATTTCAGTAAAGATCTCTGTAAACATTTTATTCTTTACCATCTGAACCACCAGGAAAGCCCTCAATTTCAGTAAACATCTCTGTAAACATTAATTCTTTTTCTTTACTCTTTTTGCATAGCTGAGTTGGACTGAAGGAGATAATTACCAATTTTACATTTAATCTAGTGAAAAATAAACCAGAATTAAACAAGGCCAGTAGTAACATGGAATGTATCTTCAGTCACCCAGGCTCACAAAATCACATGTAATAAATCTACATTTTCCTGGCTTTGCGTTAATATATTATGCAAATATCTAAGAACAAAGGTATCCCCTTTAATTTCTATCTACTAGTCAAAACTTCCCTGAACACCACATATTAGAGTATTCTCTGTCAAGCTTAAACATTTGCTTATTGCCATAGAAACGTGGTGTTGATATTTCTGGTTGCTAGGAGCGTCATAGCATTGCGTACGTATACAATAGCATTCTGTCAGCTTAGATGTGGGGCTTTTTAATCAGCAGGACTTTCTTTTTCTATGCCAGTACAATAATAGGACGTATAGATTTGCCATGCAAATTTTACATGGATATCTGAACTCACTAATCCAGAGAAATAAAAGCACGAGTATTTAATAACTTATGTTTAGGGTTTTTTTTTGCAGCAGCAGCAGCAGCTTCCAGAGTGAATAAATAGATAAAAGCCTTGAAACAAAGAAGATGCCCACCAGTAACAGAATGGCTGAATATATTGTGCTGCACACATATCACAGACATCACGGAGTCATTAAAAGAAGTAAATTACAACTATGCCAGATGACGAAAGAATTTCCACCCTGTGTTGTCAAGTGAGAAAAGCAAAATGCATAAAACTGTTTCTATAGCAATGTTCATAGCAACATTATTCACAATAGCCAAAAGGTAGAAGCGTTTAAAATTCGATTACATAACTCATAATATTTTGTAATTTAAAAACATTAACATAACCTTAATTTTAAATCTTTTACATTTACTTAAGAATACATTTTTATAAAATATGTTCAAATTGGGATTTTAAATGCAATCATGCTTGGAATACAATTACATTTTTTAATTCTATCATCATTATCATTAGAACACAGATTATGTAAAAATCTTGATAACAATCTAATGATTTTTCTGAAATAAAGGCAAGAAAGAAAGTTCATAGAATAAACACATAATGATTTATGAATTATATATGATTTTATTAGTCATCTAAAACACTTCCTATTCAATAGTCACCAGACAATAATAATTAAATTTGGTCTTTTGGATATTTTGCCAACTTAGTGACTTTATAAAACTATAATTTTACAGTTATCTTTCAAAATGTCATTATGAAGCTATATTTGTCAGGGTAGGAAGAATTCAACCTTGGTTTTACAGTTTGTTAATTTGATTTGTGATCTTCAAAGGTTTTAAAATATGTATGCGGGCCTCTCCTTTTCCTTTTGATCTAGGCTACCGGAATATTCTGAACAAGTCTGAAAAGTACCCTGAATACAGGATTTCGCAGAGTCCTAAGGTTAGAGCCCCTACCCAAAGGCAGAGGCTGCTGGCTCACTATACCTTGTTGCCCAGTATAGTTCAAAGCAGAGAGCCTATTGGCTTTCTGTTTCTAATCGACACCTGAAGTTCAGTCATTTCACCAAGGAAAAATCATTTCCACATCCATTTCCTAATTAACAAAACTTTTGGTGTTGGTTATTATTATTTTTTTAATAAAATTAGGATAAAGCCTTTGGAGAGTGAGCTTTGCTTTATCTTTCAAGTGCTAACTAACCACCCTTGAAGTCTGCATACCTAATTAGTGTAATTCAAATGTTAACTAACTGCCCTTCAGTTCAGTTCAGTCACTCAGTTGTGTCTGACTCTTTGCGAGCCCATGAATTGCAGCACGCCAGCCCTCCCTGTCCATCACTAACTCCCAGAGTTCACCCAAACTCATGTGCATCGAGTCAGTGATGCCATCCAGACATCTCATCCTCTGTTGTCCCCTTCTCCTCCTGCCCCCAGTCCCTCCCAGCATCAGAGTCTTTTCCAATGAGTTAACTCTTCACATGAGGTAGCCAAAGTATTGGAGTTTCAGCTTTAGCATCAGTCCTTCGAATGATCACCCAGGATTGATCTCCTTTAGAATGGACTGGTTGGATCTCCTTGCAGTCCAAGGGACTCTCAAGAGTCTTCTCCAACACCATAGTTCAAACTGCCCTTAGGTTGTAAATTACACCGAACTATCATATTATATATCATTGTTCAAACAGCAGTATTTTAAAATATATGATAGCAAGTGTAACAATCACCAGATATAAGGGCTTTCTAGTCATGAATTCTGCCACTAATTAGCAGCACTTTAATGTTATCCTGCATTCAAACATTACAAAACTTTTCTCTGAAAGGGCAGAAGTCATTCAACTCTATCCTCAGTTCAGTTCAGTTCAGTTGCTCAGTTGTGTCCAAATCTTTGCAACTCCATGGACTGCAGCACGCCAGGCCTCCGTGTCTATCACCAACTCTCGGAGTTTACTCAAACTCTTGTCCACTGAGTCGGTGATGCCATCCAACCATCTCATCCTCTGTCATCCCCTTCTCCTCCTGCCTTCAATCTTTCCCAGCATCAGGGTCTTTTCAAATGAGTCAGTTCTTCGCCTCAGGTGGCCAAAGTATTGGAGATTCAGCTTCAGCATAGTCCTTCCAATGAATATTCAAGACTGATGTCCTTTAAGATGGACTGGTTAAATCTCCTTGCAGTCCAAAGAACTCTCAAAAGTCTTCTCCAACACCACAGTTCAAAAGCATCAATTCTTCGGCGCTCAGCTTTCTTTATAGTCCAATTCTCACATCCATACGTGACTACTGGAAAAATCATAGCCTTGAATAGACGGACCTTTGTGGGCAAAGTAATGTGTCTGCTTTTTAATATGCTGTCTAGGTTGGTCATAACTTTTCTTCCAAGGAGCAAACGTCTTTTAATTTCATGGCTGCAGTCACCATCTGCAGTGATTTTGGAGCCCCTCAAAATAAAGTCAGCCACTGTTTCCACTGTTTCCCCATCTATTTGCCATGAAGTGATGGGGCCAAATATCATGATCTTAGTTTTCTGAATGTTGAGCTTGAAGCCAACTTTTTCACTCTCCTCTTTCACTGTCATCAAGAGGCCCTTTAGTTCTTTGCTTTCTGCCATAAGGGTGGTATCATCTACATATCTGAGATTCTTGATATTTCTCCTGGCAATCTTGATTCCAGTTTGATTCAACTCTATCCTAATTTGATCTCTATTGTTCGGAACCTGCACTGGGAGCCCAGAGGCTAGAAAGGACATTTCCCTTTCCAGTTCGTTCCTCGATGCTGCTCATAGTACTCAGCTTCAAATTAAACAGATAACAAACATTTGCTGCCTCTTCCTACACACCCTTCAGATCTCCACACACATCTCTGAGAGTGGCTACCTCCTCACTGAAAACAGATTTCTCCCATTCAGTCTTGTGTTCAAGGTATGGGTACATTTCTGTACACAAGCCGTATGTGTGTGCTTAGTCTCTCAGTCGTGTCCAACTCTTTGTGACCCCCTGGACTGTAGCTTGCCAGGCTCCTCTGTCCATGGGGATTCTCCAGCCAAGAATACTGGAGTGGGTTGCCATCCCTTTCTCCAGGGGATCTTCCCAATCGAGGGATTGAAGCCAGATCTCCCGCATTGCAGGCGAATTCTTTACCATCTGAGCTACCAGTGAAGCCCAAGGATACTGAAAAGGGTAGCTTATCCCTTTTCCAGGAGATTTTTCCAACCCAGAAATTGAACCAATGTCTCCTGCATTGCAGGCAGATTCTTTACCAGATGAGCTACTAGGGAAGCCCCCACAAGCCATAAAACCCAACTCATTTAATCATTGAGGGGGCTCAGATCCCCACCATCAGATGATTTGAATAAAATGAATAAAACCCCACTGTCTAAAATGAATAAAGTCCCACTATTTATTTGAGTAAAACCACACTATATATCTGCCTGCAATGCAGGAGACCTGGGTTCAATCCCTGGGTGGGGAAGATCCCTTGGAGAAGGAAATGGCAACCCACTCCAGGATTCTTGCCTGGAGAATTCCATGGATGGAGGAGCCTGTTGGGCCATAGTCTGTGGGGTCACAAGGAGTAGGACATGGCTGAGTGACTAACACACACAGTATCTAGAAAGATGAGGTCGAAACACCTTCTATCCTGGCTACCACTTTCACTGGGAGCAAAACCAGTCCCAGGTGAACAGAAACTAGAACATTAGTGGAAGACCTGAGTCACAGGTCATGACCCAGTCTACTATATTTTTTCTACTGCTCGCAGTCCTTTTATATTCTCTTTCTTATCATCTTTCAGCATGGCTTTGGGCCTCCACCAGGATATTGGCTTGTGGGGTTCATATATTCCTTCTATTTATCAGCTGCCTATTGGGATTCTGAGGAAAAGTAACTTGCATCCAGAAAGGCTAAGAAATGCATTAAAGTTGCAGATCTTTCATTTCTGCTAGCTGCTATATGGGCTTCCCAGGTAGCGTTACTGGTAAAGAACCTGCCTGGCAATTCAGGAGATGTCAGAGATGCAGGTTCAATCCTTGGGTGGGGAAGATCCCTGGAGGAGGGCATGGCAACCCATTCCTGTACTCTTGCCTGGACAATCCCATGGACAGAAGAGCCTGGCAGGCTATGGTCCATAGGATCGTACAGAGTCAGATCCGACTGAAGTGACTTAGCACACAGCACACACCAGCTGCTATACAAGTCACCTGGTTTAGTTTGATGAGTTCCTGCTTCCTGTACAACATCAGTAGCTTGAAGAGGCTGAGTTAGGGTGACCACCATCCAGGTTTGCCTTGGGGTGAAGTAGTACCTGGGGCATAGGATTTGCAGTACTTAAATGGTCAAGTCCTGGGCAAATCTGGACCAGTTTGTCACTGTTGTTGGGTGACTGGTTAGATTCTATCATAGGTGGCACACAATGGAAGTTTCACGTGGAGTGGCACCAGCACAAGCCTGGTACCTACACATCTCTGACTTAAAAAACTCCTCCAGCCAGTCCCTTTTACATTCAAGTTGCAGTCCTAGGAAAAAAAAAAAAAAAGAAGCCTCTTTGACTTTCTTTAAAATTTTAAGAAATTAACTTTCATAATGTGTTGGCCCTGTACTTATTTGAAAACCTATTAAAGGGTCTTTAAGCACTCTTGAGAGTCCCTTGGACTGCAAGGAGATCTAACCAGTCCATTCTAAAGGAGATCAGTCTTGGGTGTACTTTGGAAGGACTGATGCTAAAGCTGAAACTCCAATACTTTGGCCACCTCATGTGAAGAGTTGACTCATTGGAAAAGACTCTGATGCTGGGAGGGATTGGGGGCAGGAAGAGAAGGGGACAACAGAGAATGAGATGGCTGGATGGCATCACCGACTCGATGGACGTGAGTTTGAGTGAACTCTGGGAGTTGGTGGACAGGGAGGCCTGGTGTGCTGCGATTCATGGGGTCACAGAGTCGGACACGACTGAGCAACTAAACTAAACTGAACTGAAGCACTTTGCCACTATCAGCAAAGGTTTGCTTGTTTCAAAGACAGATGACCTGAAGCCTGGGACTCCATGACATTCCATTTCATTCTGACATTTCCAAGATTCTGATATTTACTCCACTAAGTGCTCTTCAATCACATGCCTTTCAGCTGAGCTATCCTTAAGTTCCTGTTCTCTTCATTCTCTTCTCCTAAAAACTAAAAATTTGTACAGACTGAGCCCTACTAATAGGGTGTTTCCTTATTATTGGGTAGAGTATATTTTATGCAAAAGGTATCAGAACTAAAATTATTCATTAACAAATATTTATTGAGCTGTTCCTATATTATAGCACTGTATTTACTACTAAACATATAAGACTGAACAATGTAAGCACAATCTATCAACCTAGCAAGCATTGCTGGGAAAGATATACCATGAAGGTCAAGCTCGTCATGCTATGTGGGCACAGCAGAGGAACAAGTCATCCAAATTTGGGGGTCATGGAAGATTAAAAGGAGGGTTAGCACTCATCTGTTGATGCATTCATAGATTAATCCCACAAATACTTGCTGAAAGTCTTATGTGTACCAGCACTGTGATAGCCATTGTAGATGAGAATGAATGTAATCTTTAGTCTTTATGTTGGAAATGTTCCTAGTTTAGTATGACAAAAGTCCATATAAATAAATAACTACAATATGATGTAATCAGGGAGAGTTTGACTGAGAAAGGCAACTTCTCTGTGGAATTGTACTTGACCTTGAAGGTTAGGCATAATAGGGAAGAAGAAGACTCTCCACACAGAGGCAACAGCTCATGGAAATATTGGGTTGGCTAAGAAGTTCATTCGGGTTTTTCCATAAGATGTTACAGAAAAAATCGGATGAACTTCTTGACCAACCCAGTATGTGGAGGTGTGAAAGCACATGATCAGTAAGGTAACTACAAGAGCTGGGTGTGGTTAAGGTCAAGATGTTTGTGAAGACTGGTAGATAATGACTGGAATGGTAGGTGGCAGCAGATCACAGAAGGTCATTTTATGCCTTCTCAAGGGATTTGGATTGATTCTGAAAATTATAAGAAGACAGGGAACAGTTTTAAGTCAGAAAGTGACCTTTTTGGATTTGTGTCTTATAAAGAAGAGGGTGGACTAGAGGAAGAAGTAATTTATCTGATTCGCGAAACTACTCTGTGAAGTGAATATAACAGGTATTTTTACTCACATTTTATATATAAGAATCTAAGACTGAGAGGTGTCGAGTAATTTGTTTAGGGCCCATAAGCCATTTCAAAATTGATAAAAAATAATTTCAGACAGGAATGTAGATGGAAGCCTCTATGCAGTTTACCTTTGGCTCCTATCTTGCTTTTCTTGAAAATAATAATTGCAAGCTAGTTCTGGTTGCACTGCTGACTCCAACTAGTTTTCTATATGAATTAGATATAATTTTTACAATTTGAATCAGACACTTTTAAGCATCAAAGCATACCACAATATGTTTTTCTATTTCCTAGGCAAAGGCCTGGGTCACTCATATTTTCTAATGTTATTCTGCATCTTCTAAATCTTACACTCCAGGTTGCAAATGAACCACAGGAACTTTCCAACTTCTCTAATTTTTAGTCAACAGGAGGCAATTCACTTTAAGAAAGTGACATTTTTATCCTTGGATATTATAAACATCTCAAAACTGTTGACACAGGTTGAAATCTGTTTCTTCTGCTATCTGTGGGATGTTGTAGGTGTCAAATAATTGTGGTTTGGTTTTCTTCTCAGTTTTATATTTAAGTGAAATTAAGCCAATAATGATTTGCTTTTCCCCCAAATATCTCTGAAGTTTTCAGTTTATTAATTACAATGAATATTAAGGATTATGTTCATAGAAAAAGAAAACATTACTTAAAACTATCCCTGGAAATTCTAGATTTCATTGAGGTGAAGGGTAAATAGCAATAAGTCTGTAATATTAGCAAGGGAAAGTCAGCTTCCTTATTTTTCCTCTATAACACTGGTTCTCAAACTGGGATCCCATGGCCAACGCCATGTACATTACCTAGGAACTTGTTAGAAATACAGATTCTTACCCTGAACCCCAGATCTACTGAGCTGAGCAAGGTGTGGAGTAGAGCAGGGGAACGGATTTTTTTTTCAGATGCCCTCAGTGATTCTGATGTAGGCTAAAGTACAAGGTACATCGGTATAAAAGAAAAAAAGCATGTATGTTTCAGACTATAAAATACGTGGTTTCCATTCAAACTCCAGACATTTGATTTTAGACACATTATCTATTTCCTAGTGCTCTCATCACATTATCTGGTTAATAACTTAATCCCATAGCCAGCCTCATGAACATTATAAGTGATACTTGATTATTTGCTCTATTGACAATCTCCCACCTCCAAGTGGTTTGGATACATGCTTAAGTTTGAGAACCACTGGTCTGTAAGTGTAATATATTGGAGGCAGACCAGTTAACGTAATTTGAGAGGCCTGATGCAACATGAAAATGCAGGGTCCTTTGTTCAAAATATAAGAATTTCAAGATGGTGACAGGAGGAGCATTACATGAAGTATGAGGTCCTATTAAACATAGGCCTACAACTACACAGGTGGAACACCCAAAGAGGAGTTTTGCTTGTGTCTAACCACACCATTTTGTTTTGTTTTTGAATGGAAATGTACAGTACCATGAAAGAGGGCCTCAGACATTACCTCCTGTGCTGTCAATGTCCACAGACAGACCATGCTGTTTGGCTTCCCATCTTCTCTCAGTGTTGTCTTCTTTTTAGCAGGCCCACTGCATTTGTACTTCAAGACCCAATTTAAGGTCTCCATCCTCTGAGAAGTCTTCCTTTATTTAACTCACTCAACTCTGTCTTTCTAAACTTGTCATTAATGGTTTTATTACAAATATAGCTCTTTTTAAAATGTTAATGATGATCATTCTGTTCCTCTTGTTTCTTACATCAGAATATAAACATCTTGAGTTGTGAGATGGTGTCATCATCATACAATGGAAAGAACATGGGATTTCAAACTCTATAAAGCCTGGGTGTAAATCACCGCTCTTGCTCACTAGCTGTGATACAGGTAAATTTGCTTTTGAGTCTCAGAATCTTCATTGGAAAAATGGGATAATAAGACCTACTGCACTGGGTTGTTGTGAGGACTAAATGATATATGTAAATCCCTGGGCATATACATGCTGTGCTAAGTTGCTTTAGTCATGTGCAGTCGACTCTTTGCAACCTATGGACACGAGCCTGCCAGGCTCTTCTGTCCATGGGATTCTCCTGGCAAGGACACTGGAGTGGGCTGCCATTCACTCCTTGAGGGATCCTAACAACCCAGGGATTGAATCTGCATCAGATATGTCTCCTGCATTGGCAGGCAGGTTCTTTACCGCTGGTGCCACCTAGAAAGTTCTCTTATATAAATTCTCATAAAATATTATTTCATTTATTGGATATCTCCCTCCACACATCTGAGTTTGTTTTAGCAAACAGTTGCTAAACACAAAAACAAATTTCAATAAATATATGCTTGTTGGAAATTATATTTTTTCTTGTATTAAATCACATGCATACAGGAAGAAAAACAATTCTACGTTGAATTACTTATAAAATGTTCATTATCTCCAACTTGTTTGTACATTCTTATATTCAAATTTTGACTTTTATAAAAAATTTTAAAAACTCTGTACAATCCTTTATATTTTCAAAGTATTTTCACACCTATTATGTTATTGATGTTAACTTACATGGGTGAAAAGAGAGTTTTATTCCCAATGAGAGTAAGGGAAATATTGGAACAGAGTAAGAGATTGCTTAAATTAGACACACTATCAGTGTAATTAAACATCCACTGATGTGTCCTTGAAACTGGGTCTAAACTCATATGCTGACTCCTTGCCTAATATTTTTTCCACCATACCAAATCTGTAAAGGACATACAGGAACAATTGTTTTAAGAACGTAACTGTAAAGTACCTACAGGAACAATTATTTTAAATGATTAAAAGAGAATAAATGATACTATTTCTTTTTACGTTGGGCACATACTGGGCATTCTGTGTCTGTTGAATTAAACATGTAAGCTGCCTATTACAGTTCTTGGATCACTGCAGTACATGCGGAGTGTGTTACTTAAATTCCTATTTTTGATAAACGTATTTTAAAGGAATGGTTTTTTTCCCTGATGAGAATTTAAGGAAAAGGGTCATTATTTTTAAGACAGTTTCAATTTGGGGCCTAGCAAGTCATGCTTGAAAGCTGTTTTTTTCCCCACGTGAATTATTACACTTCCTCCTGCCTGACTAGCGCAGCTTACAACCTTGCCTACCAAACTTATGACTCAAAGGCTCCTGAGGACTTTTTGTAGCCTTCCAGCCATAGGCCACACACCCAAAGATGCTCCCACGTGAAACAACCAAACACAACCTCCCAAGCCCAAGGTCCGCTAAGGCGAGAGCTCCCACATAAAAGGCGAATGAGAGGGCAGCGCCCCCCACTTTGCTCCCACCCCTCCCCGTCTACAGCATCCAATCGCTTTTCCCTGTTGTGCGGTCGGCTCCTGGCATTGGCCGAGAACGGGACCCGCGCGGGACCAGTGCGCACGGGCCGAACTGGAGACTTGTCCGTCACGTGCGGCTGCCCGGCCACCCCGCCTCACAGCGCGCCTGGCTGGGCCGGGGAGGGGGGCGGGGCCCGGGAGCTGCTGCGCCTGCGTTGTGGGCGTTCTCGGGCAGCAGCTGCCGCCGCCGCCGCCGCCTCCGTCGCTACCGCCGCGTTTGGGTGTAGAATCTGGAATTCCTGCGCCTCGTTAACAATGAAGCAGAGTTCGAATGTGCCGGCTTTCCTCAGCAAGCTGTGGACGCTTGTGGAGGAAACGCACACCAACGAGTTTATCACCTGGAGTCAGGTAAGGGTGCGGGCACCGCGGCCTCCGAACCCCCTGACTAACGTCCTCCTCTCTCGCTCTCTCCCGCGGGGCTGTCTCTCGCGGCCTGCGGCTCGACGCCCTCTGCGAGGGCCCGCGGCGCGGGGGCGGCGGGGTGGCGCGGGCCTCGGCGTGCGGCCTCGCGGGGCACCCCGGTATTGTTCGCGCGGGGAGCCGCGGGGGTCCCGGCCGCGCCGCGGGCTCAGGCCGCGGTGGGGGAGGGGCGGCCCGCGCGGGGCTCCGCGGCCCGGGAGACCCCGTAACGGTCCGACCCGGGCGGCGTTCGGAACCAGCCCCGCGAAGCCAGGGCGGCCGACGAGCCCAGGGCGCGGGAGCCACGTTACTGCACACTCATCCTCCGTCCTCCCGCCCGGCTCGCGGGCTGCGGCTCGCTGGGGGCCGGGCAACCCGGCCGGGATCTTCGACGCGGGGTTTTTGCGAGGCGGTCTTCACCTCCGCGACCTGATTCTCGTCCCTGAAAACAGACACACAGCCCGCCTCGCAGCTGAGATCATTGTGAGGACGGCATTGCTTATCAGTAGGTTTTACAAATACCGTGTTACAGAAAAATGACACATTATTCTTTGACGATTTTGAGCCATTTGTGTAAATGGATTTTTTAATGATTATTTTAATAAAAGTGCGAATGGACAGGTGCTGAGTAACATAGTGAAGAGCAAAAACGAATCACTAAATTTCCCTAAACACTTGCCGGCAGTGTAGTATATAGATGCCTTGAAAATTGGTTTGATCCCAGTTCTGCCACTAAACAGGCTTCTTATCTCATCTGACCCAAGTGTCTGATGAATGGTTTACGTAGTTACTCCAAGATCCCCTCTAGTTCCACATACTGATTTTGATTAGAATGATTATTACATAAACAGAGCGTTTGCGTTAGAATATTAAGCTATGGAATCATTTTGTGAAGGGGGGTGGAGTTCTCTTATCGTAGATACTCATCTGTTTTGGATATTATCTTGTTTTAGAGGTCTGGAAAAGAGTAAGTGAAAACTGCTTGCACAGTGCCTGACACCTGTTAGGTGTTGAGTAAATGTTGTCTTACCTCTTGCTCCCTTCTTTATTTATTTCCTCTATTTTCAGTTTTATTATTTACTTTCATATTGACAGAGGGCAGTATATTGAGTTTTGGCTACTCAATATACCATATTCTGCCTTTCATGTTGTCATTTGTTCATTTTCTTTACCTCTCTCCAGGACTTAATTTTCCTCAAGGTCAGTATCATGAACTGGATGTTGTATTTAAAACATTTGATGAATTCTGTGCAATTGTAAAAAGAAGGGCTGAAAATAAGGAAGCCAGCCACCAGTATACACTTAAAAATAAACATATGTCTCATGTTTTCATCAGTCATAAGGATTAAAAGTTGACAAGGATGGATCAACACGGACTGCTGTTACTCAGCCTTGTGCATGTAAGAGATTGAACTGAGAGTCTGCCCACTCTCGGCTGACTTTATCACACCTGTTTGTCTTGGATGTTCCTTGTTTTTATTGCCAAGAAATGGTACCTAAATATATTGGTAATTGCTCTTAATTAAGGCGTATGTCAGTGGCAGGTCTAATAGATTTGCATTAGTCAGAATATTTTAATAATGTTTTTTGCGGGCAGTATCAAATATGTAGAGTTTAATGTGGCTGGTACTCACTCGCTCAGTCATGTCCAACTGTTTGTGACACCATGGACTGCAGCCCTTCAGGCTCCTCTGTCCATTGGAATTTTCCAGGCAAGAATACTGAATCAGGTTGCCACTTCCTACTCCAGGGGATCTTCCTGATTTGACCCAGAGATCAAATCCATGTCTCCTACATTGGCAGGCAGATTCTTTACCACTACCCCACCTGGGAAGCCCCTGTAGAGTTTCATACTAATCCATAAAAGCATCGTTTTATGAATTCTAAGCCAAATAAACAAACCACTTAAAAATCATTCTTAGTTTTTCCTTTAAATCGAAGCTTCTTTTTTGGCTACTCATTTTTTAATACATGGTGGGACAATTAAAACATAAATTCAGTGAGGGAAGGGAACAGTATCGGTGCCAAGGGACACAGTAGGTACTTAATGTTTGCTGAAGCAGTGAAATCCATGGACTATAGTGGAAGTGGTAGGAAAGAATAAGGTAGAATGATGCTTGAAGAGAATCTTAAAAATCATCTGGTTTAGTCTCATTATATAGATGAGGATTGAGACTTAGGCAGGTTAGATTATTTATCTGTAAATACAAAGCCAGCCATTATTGGAGGTAGTGTTCTAATATAGATTTCTGATCTCCCAGATAATTTTCCATCAATAGCACTGCACGTAATACAAGTTGTTAGAATATTTAGTCATATCAAAATGTTACTTCCACAAGTTAGTGGACAATTCTGGATTAATGCTATCTAGGGCTAAGCTTAGGAAAGCTGTCTTACACTCCCACAGATTTTTCCAAAAACACTGTTAACAATGAAAGGTAAAAGTTTAATTGAACAATGATGCTAGATGGAAAAACCAAAATAATTTACTCTCATCTTTTAAAAGTTGCTATTTATGGTTGTTTCTGGTTTCCTTCAAACTTGTTTTGCTGGACTTCTGTTGAGGTAATTTAGCATTTATACTATCTGAGTGAAAATCATATTAGGACTTTTTAGAAATGGCAGATGTTTTGGAAACCAGGCAGTCTTTTATGCAATTGTTTTCACTTGTGGAAAATAATTTACTCCTGTAGCTTGAGTATAAGGCAAGAGGAGAAAACTTACCAACTGCAGTTTGAAAAGTTTGGCTTAATATTCCTGAAGACTTACATAGCTTTAATTTTCCTTGAAATTTGTAATATAACAAAAATGAAATATCCCCATTCATGTCATTGATTAAAAAAATATAATATTCTCACCAATCAAAATTGTACTGTTATAGACTCAGTAGAAATTGTACATCCCCCAAAGTTCCTCATTGATATTTCATTTTCCTTTCTTTTTTGTTTGTTCTTAAATTTCCTGTAACTTCAAAGTTTTATGTAGCTGTTTTGGCTCTGATAGGAAGTCTTTTATTAGAATCAAGGACAGAGATAGTACTGTTGGACAAATTAAAGCTGTTTTAAATGTAACAGAGCCCTAAACAGAAAGCGCAGGTTTAGCTTGGTAGCAACTGGGGAAACTTGATATTCTGGGACAAGAGGTTGTGGAAGCTGAATGGAAGTTCTTGCCATTGATAGGAACAGCCTTTACTGTTACTGATACATGATACTCAGTGTGAGGCAGTATTAGAAGGAAAGAATGGGAGGTCATTGTTTTACCAGGGTTGTTAGCTTTGTCTCAGTTCTTCAGGTTGCTTGAGAATACCAAGAAGTGATTTCCACCAAAGACTTCTTACTCATTTGTTTCCCCTTTTTGGGCCCTATGGCAGTTTCTATTTCCCTATCCATCTCAAGTCAGCAGAAACAAATCAAGGAAATAGGAGGGAAATGAAGCAAAACTAAAATTTGTCCGGTGTCTCCTACTTGTTTCGGATGAATTTGAACAATAGATCCTTAGATTTACCAATGTTATGGTATTGTTCTGAACTTCCCAGCAAACATTGTATTATTACAGTATTCTCTAGTGAAAACAAGAAAGGCCACAAATATAGAAGAATAGAGGTTAAATCCACTTTAGATGAGCCTACAGAAAAGTTGACTGATTCATTGGCAAGTGCTTTTTTATTGTATACGTAAGAGAGAATGGGGCTTCCCAGTGATGCTAGTGGTGAGGACGAGCCTGCCAATGCAGGAGACAAAAGAGACATGGGTTCAATTGCTGGGGTTGGGGAGATCCCGGGGAGAAGGGCATGGCAACCCACTCCAGTATTCTTGCCTGGAGAATCCTATTGGTCAGAGGAGCCTGGCAGGCTACAGCCCATAGGATCACAGAGTCGGACACAACTGAAGCAACTTAGCATGCACGCACGCAAGAGAGAATGAGCTAGAGACTCACAAGGAATGATTGGTAAACATTAAGAAATTATAGACTGGTTGGTTAAAAAATAATACCAATTTCTGTTTTGAAAACTGTTTTAAAATAATGGGGCTGAAGTATTATTATTAAAAGTATTTTGGACATTTTTAACCAGAGTACCAATTTTAGCTGAAACAGTCATTACTACTCTTTGGAAACTTTAGGTAAGGCCTAAAGAGAGGCTACCATCCTTCTCACTCTTCTGAGATACTTGTAAAATGTATCAGGAGAGTTCTGTTTTACAGTACTTAAACTTCACAAGTTTAAATAGCCGTAAGGTGGAATTTTTGTGTTCAAAGAGCTTATGTACTAATTTTGAAGTAGAGACTGAAGGAATACCATAGAGACACAGAACAATATGAGTGAGTTAGGGTTGTGTGTGTTTGACAGAGCAGATATAAACAAGAGGCAGTCATTTTTTTCACTTGTTATATATAATCCAAGAGTTGAAATTATAAAAATATAATGTGGTCCACTGTGACCAAAGACTCATCATTCAGTCACTCCCAAGTAGTAGTTGTGAATCTCTTACGACAAGACAGTGTGCCTAGGTAGTAGGAATTTGTTCAGTAGTGAGAAAACTAGCAGTCTTTATGGAGCTTACATTTTAATGAAGGACACTGATAATTAAAAAGTAAGCAAACACAAATAATATAGTTTCAGTTAATGATAAATAAAGCAGCATAAGGAGAATGTATCAGTTTAATTAGGAGACAGAAGTCACAAGTATTTTGAACAGAGGAAAGTTTAATAGGATTAACTAACTATATCAGGAGAATTAGCCTAAAGAAAACTCTAAAGAATATAAGAACAGTAGTTTTAAGAAGCAACCAGGCTTCTTAGGTAGGCTTAAGATCCAGTGCCCAAGAAAGAGCCTTTCCCCCCAACTTCTGAGACCTTGTTGGAGAGAGACTATCTCCATACGATATCTCACTGAATGGCAGAGAAGTCACTGATACCACACTCGTGGAACTTACTAGAAATCCATCCTTCAGAACTTGTGGGAAATATGCCTTTTAGGGCAGGGGTTGGCAGATTATGGTCTGTGAGCCAACCATCTGTTTTACAAGTAAAGTTTATTTGGAATACAGCCAAGCTCCCTGGATTTACTTACTGACCGTAGTTGTTTTCTTGTTACAGGGGCAGAGTTCTGACTTTATGACCTGCAAGCTAAAATATTTCTTACCTGAATCTTTAAGAATATGCTTATCTGTCTGTGCTCTAGAGTACTGAGGAAAGCTGTTCATGGGGAGATGTCTGGCCAGAACTACTCCGATTTGAAGCTTCCCGAAGGAAAGGGAGTGTTGGGGGAAGCTGGCCTTAGGGTGCTTCTGCCGCCCATGCACTGCGAGAGCTATGTGCTGGAGAACCTACACAGCAGGAACATGCTAAGTTCACACTGGAACCAGGAGGGGAAGCCCCTTCCTCTTATAATATCTGTATAGTATCTTCTATGACAAAGTTTAACATCTTGACAAAAAATAAAGATACTTAAGACTCAGCTCCATATTTGTAGAGCAGACACTAAAGAGTGAATTTGGAGCAGTAAATTCATGACTAACCTGTAAAATGACTGGAATTTATTATATTTTAAATAGAGTGATGAGGAAAGCCTCTTTGGGGAGGT
This sequence comes from Oryx dammah, assembly GCF_014754425.2. NCBI lineage: Eukaryota > Metazoa > Chordata > Mammalia > Artiodactyla > Bovidae > Oryx > Oryx dammah. The sequence continues at coordinate 16,366,353 of NW_024070188.1, read as the reverse complement.
GACATTTGAGCAGAGATCTGAATGATTAGAAAAGATAGGCCAGATAGACAGAAGGGAATGGCAAATGTAAAGACCTTGGGCATGGCATGTTCGCACAATTGCAGAAGGCACATGTGGTTGGATTATCTTTAGATATCATGGAGAGAGAGGTAGGCAGAAGCAGATGTTAAAGGGCCTTAGGGCATGGTAAGGAGATTGGAAATGAGGGAACTAAATAGAAGACATAGTTTTCCTCTATGTATCAAAAATAGTGTGGCTGAGACTAGGATAATAGCAGTGGAGGCAGTGAGAAACTTTTGGATATAATATCTATGTTAAAAGCAAAGTCACAGAACTTACTAATAAATTTGTCTGGAGTTGAGGGATAGAAGAGAATTAGAATGACTCGTATGTATGGTCTGAGCAAAGGATAGATGATGGTACCATTTGCTGAGATGTGGAAAGATTCAGAGAAGTACAGGTGGGATTCTCTTTGGCCACATTAACTTTGAGATTACAAATAGATTACTAGTATTACCTTAAGAGAGTTTTGCTTACATTTTACTGACCATACTCGGTCATATGGTCACACCTTATTTCAAAGTAGGTAGGAACTGCGGTGTTGAAAAGGAGAACAACATGAATGACTTCTATATTCCAAGACCTTTGAGTGGCAATGTTGAATAGGTTATTTAGATAATGTAAAACTCCGGCAATTCCAGGTGGAGTTTGGAGGATGCAGGTGGTAAAGCCATGGGACTGGATGAGATCATTCAGCAAGACAAATGAAGATCGAAGGACCTGAAAGATAGGGTATTCCAATATTTGGAGAGTATAAAAACAAACAAAAAAAAACAGCAAAAGAGATTGAGAAGGAATGGTAAGAAAGGAGGAAACACAAGGAAGTGATGTCATATCAGTTAATGGAAGAAAATAGTTTCAAGAAAGAGGTGACCGATGATTTCAAATGCTGTTATGAATAGTGATGTATCTCTTTTGGTGTATATAGGCAAACATTTCTCTAAGGTAGTTTGAAGAGTGGAATTTATGGAAAATAAGATATGAAATGTTCAACTTCAAGATCAAATTATTTTCCAAAGTCAGATCATCTTGTACTCCTATGAGCCATGCATGAGATTTTCCATTATTTTTTCTCTTCAAAACTTGATATTCTAATTTTTCTGAATTTTTACCTATCTAGTGAGTATAAAATATTATTTCAGTAAGGTTATATTTCCCTGATAATTAATGTGTTCAAACATCTTTTCATATTTATTGGCCATCTGTGTTTCCTGTTGTATGAAATGTTTGACCATTTTTCTATTGGGTGGTTTATCTATTATTATTTGTAGAAATTTCTTGTAATTTTGTGTATTTTTTGAATGTATGTGTTGCCTATGCCTTCTCCTGGGTGTGGCTTGTCTTTTTTTTTTTTCCTTTATTTTGATGAGTATAAGTTCTTAATTTTAGTATGATATATCTGCCTTTTTGTGGTTCACAGTTTTCATTTTTTCAGGATGTTTTTGCTTACTTACCCCAAAGAAAGAGAGATACTTTTCCATCTCTTTTTTTTTCCTTCTGAAAGTTTTAAAGGTTTGCATTTTGTACCTAAATCTTTAATTCACCTGGAATTGATTTTTGTTTGATCCATTTCATTGTTTTCCACATAAATATTTAGTAGTTCTATTTCCCTTATTGAATAGTTTCTTCTTCCTCTAGTGGTTTGTGTTGCTACCTGTCTTACAAGCAAAATTATATGTAGATAAATTGTGTTTTGGGGGTCTAAGTTCTCTTATTTGGTTCCATTGGATAATTTATCCTTTTTCCCATGTCATATGTCTTATTTACTGTAGCTCTGTAAAAAGTCTTGCTTTTGGGAGGGCAACCTAGTCTTAGGAGTGTCTTGACTACTCTTGCTCTTCCATGTATGTTTTAAAATCATGTTCTATTAAAAAAATCTATTAGGAGTTTTAATTGAAATTATACTGAGAAGTATAGATCAGATTAGGGAAAATAGATATATTTATGATATTGAGTATTCCCATGAACAGGGCGTATTTCTAAATTCATTTATTGCTTAATAAAGTTTAATGTTTTTTGCAGTTAGGTCTTGTACATCTTTGTTAGAGTTTATAGATGTTTTATACTCAAAATATAGATATTTTATGATATAATATATAATTATATATACTAATAGGTATAGATAACATATAACATAATGAGTGAGTGAAGTTGCTCAGTCGTGTCTGACTCTTTGTGGCCCCATGGACTGTAGCAGCCTACCACGATCCTCTGTCCATGGGATTTTCCAGGCAAGAGTACTGGAGTGGGTTGCCATTTCCTTCTCCAATATAACATAATAGATAATATATAACAGATATTTTATAATATCATTTATAATATATCTAAAGCTAAAAATAAAATATAGGTATTTTATATTCAATTTATTTAAAATGAACTGTTGCTGGTAATTAGAAATACAAGTAACATTTATATGTTGATAATAAACCAGTGAGCTAATTGTTTTACTGATTTGGATTCTGTAAGTGTACATCCATAGGCATCTGAATATGACAGTTTTATTCTTTAAATTATTAGCTGTTAGAATTGAGGGGCTTTAATTTACCATATTGGTATTGATAACAAAATTAATTGAGTAATTTCGAGGGCACAGGGCATGCCAGGATGGAAAATACAGGAAAAAGTTGCTGTTGGGGGAATAGGATGATAGATTTGAAATAGACAATAGGTTAAGAACACTGTCTCAATTTTAAAGAACATTGAGTTCTGTAACTCAGTAAGTTGAAGAACATGATGTATAAATGTTGAACATGGTGTATAAATGTTAACGATTGATAATTCAAGGGGGAAATTTGATATGGTTCGGGGCAGAGGCATAGATGTGATAATTATTAGACGTAATAAGGTTAGTAATTAGATACACTGGTGTGGCTGAGATTGCCTAAGGAAAGAGTATAAAGGTATCAGGATAAAAGATAGAAACCTAAAAAAAAAAAAAACTTCCTCTAGACAGGTGGAAGACAAATGAAATATGAGAGATAGGAGACCCAATGTATAGTTTCAAAGCCATAAGAGCAGAGCATTTAAGGAGGGGAGTGTCTATAGTGCCAAATGAAATGCTACAGAGAGGCGTATGAAGTTGAGAACTGAAAAGAGGGTATTGAACTTGATGTTTGACAATTTAGAAAAAAGTTTCAGTAAACTGAGAAAAACTGAAAGCAGTTTTTAGTGAGAGTAAGTAGCTGGGCCTGAATTGGAGAAGGAAGTTTTAAGTAGTGAATAAAAAGACAGATGGGGTGGTTAAGAAGACGTCAAAGGTAGAGAAAAGTCCTTTTAAGACAGAGAAAGATGTATGCACTTTAAAATTTTAATAGCTACTTTCTAAAGAGACATTACTTTGCCGACTAAGGTCTGTCTAGTCAAGGCTATGGTTTTTCCTGTGGTCATGTATGGATGTGAGAGTTGGACTGTGAAGAAAGCTGAGCGCCGAAGAATTGATGCTTTTGAACTGTGGTGTTGGAGAAGACTCTTGAGAGTCCCTTGGACTGCAAGGAAATCCAACCAGTCCATTCTGGAGGAGATCAGCCCTGGGATTTCTTTGGAAGGAATGATGCTAAAGCTGAAACTCCAGTACTTTGGCCACCTCATGCAAAGAGTTGACTCACTGGAAAAGACTCTGATGCTGGGAGGGATTGGGGGCAGGAGGAGAAGGGGACGACTGAGGATGAGATGGCTGGATGGCATCACTGACTCGATGGATGTGAATCTGAGTGAACTCCGGGAGTTGGTGATGGACAGGGAGGCCTGGCGTGCTTCGATTCATGGGGTTGCAAAGAGTCGGATGCAACTGAGCGACTGAACTGAACTGAATAACAGAGCCACGCAAAGATGGGCTCAATAAAGGACAGAAATGGTATGGATCTAACAGAAGCAGAAGATATTAAGAAGAAGTGGCAAGAATACACAGAAAAACTGTACAAAAAAGATCTTCAAGACCAAGATAATCACGATGGTGTGATCACTCACCTAGAGCCAGACATCCTGGAATGTGAAGTCAAGTGGGCCTTAGAAAGCATCACTACGAACAAAGCTAGTGGAGATGATGGAATTCCAGTTGAGCTCTTTCAAATCTTGAATGATGATGCTGTGAAAGTGCTCCACTCAATATGCCAGCAAATTTGGAAAACTCAGCAGTGGCCACAGGACTGGAAAAGGTCAGTTTTCATTCCAATCCCAAAGAAAAGCAATGCCAAAGAACGCTCAAACTACCGCACAGTTGCACTCATCTCACACGCTAGTAAAGTAATGCTCAAAATTCTCCAAGCCAGGCTTCAGCAATACGTGAACGGTGAACTTCCAAATATTCAAGCTGGTTTTAGAAAAGGCAGAGGAACCAGAGATCAAATTGCCAACATCCGCTTGATCATGGAAAAAGCAAGAGAGTTCCAGAAAAACATCTATTTCTGCTTTATTGACTATGCCAAAGCCTTTGACTGTGTGGATCACAAGAAACTGGAAAATTCTGAAAGAGATGGGAATACCAGAGCACCTGACCTGCCTCTTGAGGAACCTATATGCAGGTCAGGAAGCAACAGTTAGAACTGGACATTGAACAACAGAGTGGTTCCAAATAGGAAAAGGAGTGTGTCAAGGCTTATATTGTCACCCTGCTTATTTAACTTCTATGCAGAGTACATCATGAGAAACGCTGGGCTGGAAGAAGCACAAGCTGGAATCAAGATTGCTGGGAGAAATATCAATAACCTCAGATACGCAGATGACACCACCTTTATGGCAGAAAGTAAAGAGGAACTAAAAAGCTTCTTGATGAAAGTGGAGAGTGAAAAAGTTGGCTTAAAGCTCCACATTCAGAAAACGAAGATCATGGCATCTGGTCCCATCACTCATGGGAAATAGATGGGGAAACAGTGTCAGACTTTTGGGGGGAGGGGCTCCAAAATCACTGCAGATGGTGACTGCAGCCATGAAATTAAAAGACGCTTACTCCTTGGAAGAAAAGTTTTCACCAACCTAGATAGCATATTGAAAAGCAGAGACATTGCTTTGCCAACAAAGGTCCATCTAGTCAAGGCTATGGTTTTTCCAGTGGTCATGTATGGATGTGAGAGTTGGACTGTGAAGAAAGCTGAGTGCTGAAGAATTGATGCTTTTGAACTGTGGTGTTGGAGATATATATATATATATATATATATATATATATATATATCACAGTTTCTTTATCCATTATTCCTTTGATGGACACTTAGGTGGTTTTGTGAGGTTATTGTGAGTAATGCTGCAGTGAACACAGGAGCACACATCTCTTAAACGTACTGATTTCATTTCCTTTTGGTGTATAGTCAGAAAGGGCCCCTGGATCATATTGTAGTTCTGGTACTATGAAATATATAGTACCATTTTCCATAATGACATTACCAATTTACATGCCCACCAACAGTGCACAAGTGCTCTGTTTTCTCTACATGTCTCACCAAAACTTGTTTTTTTTTTTTTAAATCTTTTTTTAGTAGTAGCCATTCTGACAAGTATCACAACAAACTGTGGAAAATTCTTAGAGATGGAACTACCAGACCACCTGACCTGCCTCCTGAGAACCTGTACGCAGGTCAAGAAAGAACAGTTATAACTGGACATGAAACAATGGACTGGCTCCAAATTGAGAAAGGAATACATCAAGGCTGTATGTTGCATCTTGCTTATTTAACGTATATGCAGAGTACATCATGGGAAATGCTGGGCTGGATGAAGCACAAGCTAGAATCACGATTGTGGAGAGAAATATCAATAACCTCAGATACGCAGATACCACCTTTATGGCAGAAAGCAAAGAGGAATTAAAGAACCTGTTGATGAAGGTGAAAGAGGAGAGTGAAAAAGCTGGCTTAAAACTCAACATTCAAAAGACGAAGATCATGACATCTGGTCCCATCGCTTCATGGCAAATAGATGGGGAAACAATGGAAACAATGACAGACTTTATTTTCTTGGACTCCAAAATTACTGTGGATGGTGACTGCAGCCTTGAAATTAAAAGACTCTTGCTCCATGGAAGAAAAGCAATGACAAACCTAGACAGCATATTTAAAAGCAGAGGTATTACTTTGCTTTCAAAGGTCTGTATAGTGAAAGCTATGGTTTTTCCGGTAGCCATGTATGGATGTGAGTGCTGGACAATGAAAAAGGCTGAGCGCTGAAGAATTGATGCCTTCAGACTGTGGTGCTGGAGAGGACTCTGGAGAGTCCCTTGGACTGCAAGGAGATCAAACCACTTAGTCCTACAGGAAATCAACCCTGAATATTCACTGGAAGGGCTGATGCAGAAGCTTCGCTAGTTTGATCATCTAATGAGAAGAGCCAGCTCATTGGAAAAGACCCTGCTGCTGAGAAAGATTGAGGGTGGGAGGATAAGGGGGTGACAGAAGATGAGATGGTTGGATGGCGTCACCGACTCATGGGACATGAGTTTGAGCAAACTCCAGGAGATGGTGATGTATAGGGAGGCCTGGCATGCTGCAGTCCATGGGGTTGCAGAGTTGAACATGACTGAGCGACTGAACAACAATAACAACAATCCTGAGAAGTATAGGGTAATACCTCATTGTGGTTTTGATTTGCATTTCCCTGATAATCAGTGTGTGCTAAGTCACTTCAGAAATGTCTGACTCTTTGTGAGTCTGTGGACTGTAACCCATCAGGCTTCTCTGTCCATGAGATTCTCTAGGCAAGAATACTGGAGTGGATTGTGATACCCTCCTTCAGGGGATTTTCCTGACCCAGGGATCAAACCCATGTTACTTACATCTCCTGCATTGGCACATGGGTTCTTTACCACTAACCTGGGAAGCCTGCTCATCAGTGATTTTGAGTATCTTCCACATACTTGCTGCCCTTTTGTATGTCGTCTTTGGAAAAATGTATGATCAAAATCTTTGCCTGTTTTTTAATTGGGTGTGTCTTTTTAGTGTTGTGAGAGTTCTTTTTTATGTTTTGTATATTAACCTTTTATCAGATATGTATTTGTAAATATTTCCACTCATTCCATTAAGTTGCCATCTTATTCTGTTGATTATTCTTTGCTGTGCAGAAGCTTTTCAGGTTGGTGAATTAGCTTGGCTGTAATAGTTATTTCACCATGTGTGAGAATATATGTCCGATCATCATATACATCTTGCTAAATCATGCCTGACTCTTTTGCGATCCCATGGACTGTAGCCCGCCAGGCTTCTCTGTCCATGGGATTCTCCAGATAAGAGTACTGGAGTTGGTTGCCATTTCCTACTTCAGGGGATTGAACCCGTGTCTCCTGCATTGGCAGCTGGATTCTTTACCATTGAGCCACCAGGGAAGCCCACTCATGTACACCTTAAATATATACAATTTTAGTTTTAAAAATAAGAAAGTAGAGAAATCTGAAGATAGGGTGGGCAGGTAGCAGTCTCCGTGAATAAATTTTTTAATTTTTACCTTTATGACTTCTGTTTTGTTTTTTTTTATGGTGCTTTCAGAAGCTTGGTTATAAAAAGTGAGGTGGCTTTCAGTTATCAGTGAGCTTCTGTTTTTTTCCTTCCAAATGGAAAGTTTATTAACTAGTCCTTTTCCTCCTAATTTTTCCTCCTGGTTTGAATACTGCCCTTAATTATTACTTGCCAAATTCTCAGATAGATTTGTTGCTGCTTCTGTTCTCTCTAGTCTGTCCATTCAGCTATTCCAACTTTAGTATCCATCTTCGGTATCAAATTTTGTAAACACTATAATTCTATTATCTGTGTAGGATAGGATTAACCTCTCTCTCTCTCTCCCCATTGTTTTCAGTATTTTCCTGCCTATTTGTTACATAATTGTCTTCATGAAATGAACTTTAGTGCCTAGTGTTTGGTCATGGTAGCACCTCTTCATCTTGTCTCCAAAACTTTTTTTTAAAATTGAGACAGAATTTAATGTATTGGTTAACTTAAGGAGACTTGACATCTTTATAACACTATTTGAACCTCTGTAATTTTTTCTTAAAGGTCCTGTGGTTTTTTTTTTTTTTTTTTTTTTTTTGAAGTATTTATTTATTTGGCTGTGTTGGGTCTTAGTTGCAGCCTTGGGATCTCTCTTTGTGGTACAGATTCTGTAGTTGTGGCATGAGGGCCCAGTAGTTGACGCATGTGGGCTTAGTTGCTCCTTGGCATGGGGGATCTTAGTTCCCTGTCTTGGGATCCATCCCCTGAATTGCAAGGTGAATTCCTAACCTCTGGACCACCGCAGAAGTAAGTCTTGTGTATTTTTAAATTTTATTTTTAAATTCTTGAATTTTTATACTGTTGGAATCTTTATTCCATTTTAGTTTAAAATTAACCGTTTTTACCATTTGTAACCATTTTAACCATTTTTAAATATACAGTTCAGTGACATTAAGTATATTCACCGGTTATGTGATCATCACTACCATCCATTTCCAGAATGTTTTTCGTTTTCCCAGACTGAAACTTTGTACTCATTGGATAATAATTTCTAATACCCTCCTTCTTAGCCCCTGGTAACCATTCTTCTTTCTGTCTCTATGAAATTGAGTACTCCAGATACCTGAGGTAAGTGGAATGATACAGTATATGTCCTCTTGTGACCAGTTTAACTCAGCATAGTGTCTTCAGGTCCATTCACATTGTGGCATGTGTCCTTCCTTTTTAAAGATGAATAATAGTCCATTGTACAATGTATGTGGGTACCACATTTTGTTAATCTGTTTGTCTCTCAGTGGACATTTGGGTTTCTTCCACCTTTTGACCATTGTGACTAATGCTACTATGAACATATGTGTACAAGTACGTTTTTTGAGTCCCTGCTTTTACTTCTTTTGGATATATTGGTCATTACTAATACCAACAAAAAATGTTTAATTTTTTTGAGGAACCACCATACTGTTTTCCACAGTGGCTGCACTATTTTATATATTCCCACTAGAAGTACACAAGGGTTCCAGTTTCTCCACATCCTCACCAACAATTATTTTCTAGGTTTTTGTATTTTTTTTTTAATAGCCATTCTAATGAGTGAAATGGTATTGCATTGTGGCTTTGGTTTTTATTTCCCTGATGATTAGTGATACTAGGCATCTTTTCTGTGTTTATTGACCATTTGTATATATTTTTTGGAAACAGTGTCTATTCAAGTCGTTTGTTGTTGTTGTTTAGTGGCTAAGTCATGTCCAACTCGTCATGTCCATGGACTGTAGCCCACCAGGCTCTTCTGGTTCATGGGATTTCGCAGGCAGAAATATTGGAGTGGATTGCCATTTCCTTCTCCAGGGGGTCTTCCTGACTCAAGGATTGAACCCAAGTCTCTTGCATTGGCAGGTGGATTTTTTACCACTGAGTCACCAGAGAAGCCCATTCAAGTCCTTGCCCATTCCTAATCAGGTAGTTTATTTTTTGTTGTTGAGTTATAGGAGTTTTTTAAAAAAATAATTGTTACGGATATTAAACTCTTGTCAGATACATGATTTGCAAATCATTTTTCTGATTTTGTGGGTTGTCCTTTCACTCTCTTAATAGTATTCTTTACATTGAAGTTTGTAAGTTTGAAATAGCCCCATTTGTCTGTTTTTGCTTTTGGTCCCTGTGCTTTTGGTGTTACCTAAGAAATTATTACCAGATACATTGTCATGAAGCTTTTCCCTCTTGGGTTCTCTTGTGTTTTTTCTTAAGATTTTGTAGTTTTAGCTGTCGTGTTTAAGCCTTTGATCTGTTTTGAGTTGATTTTTATATGTGGTATAAAATGAGGAGTCAGCTTTATTGTTTTGCATGTGAAGATCTAGTTTTACTGATGTTGTTTGTTGAAAAGGCTCTTTCTCTGTTGAATTAACTTGGCACCCTTGTCAGAAATTCTTGGGCTGTATGTATTTATGAGGGTTTATTTCTAGGCTCTTTATTCTCTTTCATTGGTCAGTCTGTCTTTATGCCAGTACCATACTGTTTTTGGTTATTTAGGAGGAAGTTTCACATTGTTATTTTTATATAGAAAAACATTAGTGATTTTATTTTATTTTTAATTTTTATTTTAAATTAGAACATAGTTGATTAACAATGTCCTGTTAGTTTCAGTTGTACAGAAAGTGATTCAGTCATACATGTATTTATTGTTCAGATTTTTTTCCCATTTAGGTTGTTACATTGACTCAGATGGTAAAGATCTGCCTGCAGTGCGTAAAGACCCGCATTTGATCCCTGGGTGGGGAAGATCCTCTGGAGAAGGGCATGGCAACCCACTCCAGGATTCTTGCCTGGAGAATGCCATGGACAGGGGCGCCTGGTGGGCTGCAGTCCATGGGGTTTCAAAGAGTTGGACACTGAGCAACTAAGCACATACATGCATTCTTCTTCAGATTCTTTTCCCATTTAGGTTGTTATGTAATGTTGAGTATAGTTCCCTGCACTATACAGTAAGTTCTTGTTGGTTATCTGTTTTTAATATAGTGGTGTGTACGTGTCAATCCCCAAATCCCAATCTGTTCCTCCCTCTTACCCCATAACCATAAATTCATTTTCTTAAGTCTGTGAGTTTGCTTCTGTTTTAAAAGTAAGTTCATTGTACCTTTTTTTTTTTTTTAAGATCCCGCATATAAGTGGTATCATATAGTATTTATCTTTCCTTGTCTGACTTAGTATAGTAATCTCCAGGTCCATCCATGTTGCTGCAAATGGTTTTATTTCATTGTTTCAATGGCTAAGTAATAGCCATTTTATATAGGTACCACATCTTTATCCATTCATTTGTTACAGACATTTAGGTTGTTTCCATATCTTAGTTATTGTAAATAGTGCTGCAGTGAGTATTACTTGCTGTTTATTTTATATTTATTTTAGGCTCTAGAAATGCTGTTAGACAAAAAGCAAATTTGAGCAATTTTTTAATTCAAGTTCAGAATGTGTCATAAAGCAGCAGAGACAGCTCACAACATAAACAACACATTTGGCCTAGGAACTGCTAACAAAGGCAATGGCACCCACTCCAGGACTCTTGCCTGCAAAATTCCGTGGATGGGGGAGCCTGGTAGGCTGCAGTCCATGGGGTCGCAAAGAGTTGGACACGACTGAGCGACTTCACTTTCTTTCTTTATATAATTCTTTTGGAGAAGAAAATGGCAACCCACTCCAGTGTTCTTGCCTGGAGAATCCCATGGACGGAGGGGCCTGATGGGCTGCGGTCTTTGGGGTTGCAGAGTCGGACACGGCTAAGCAACTAACACACACACACATGCAGTGCAGTGGTGGTTCAAGAACTTTTGTAAAGGAGACGAGAGCTTTGAAGGTGAGGAGCGTAGTGGCTGGCCATTGGAAGTTGACAGTGACCAATTGAGAGCCGTCATCAAAGTTGATCCTCTTATAGCCACACAAGAAATTGTCAAAGGACTCCACATCAATCATCTTTGTGGTCGTTCGGCATTTGAAACAAATTGGAATGGTGAAAAAGGTCAATAAATGGGTGCTTCATGAGCTGACCACAAATCAAAAAAATCATCATTTTAAAGTATTTTTGTCCTTCATCCTAAGCAACAACAGTGAACCATTTCTTGATCGGATTATGAGGTGCAGCAAAAGGTGGTTTTTATACAACAACCAGAAGAAGCTCCAAAGTCCTCAAAGCCAAACTTGCACCTAAAAAAGGTCATGGTTACTGTTTGGTGGTCTACTGCCCATCTAATCCACTACAGCTTTTTGCATCCTGGCGAAACCATTACATCTGAGATGTGTGCTCAGCAAATTGATGCAATTCACGGAATACTGCAATGCCTGCAGCTGGCAATGGTCAACAGAATGGGCCCAGTTCTCCTCCAGGATCACGCCTGACCACACATCGCACAACCAGCACTTCAAAAGTTGAACAAATTGGGCTATGAAGTTTTGCCTCATCCTCCATATTTACCTGACCTCTTGCCAACTGACTACTACTTCTTCAAGCATCTCAACAATGTTTTGCTGGGAAAACGCTCCCACAGCCAGCAGGAGGCAAAAAATGCCAGTTGTGAAACATGGTTTTTTATGCTACAGGAGTAAACTTATGTCTTGTTGGCAAAAATGTGTTGATTGTAATCTTGTAATGGTTAATATTTTGATTAAAGATGTGTTTGAGTCTAGTTATAATGATTTAAAATTCATAGTCTGAAACTGCAGTTAGCTTTTTCATCAACTTAATATTTCCATTACTCTAGGAGAGGGCTCAAAAAATATATTGTTGTGATTTATGTCGAAGAGTTTTATAGTATCCAGCCTTACATTTATGTCTCTAATCCATTTTGAATTTATTTTTGTGTATGATATTAAAGAATGTTTGTTTCATTTTTTTACATGTAGCTGTCCAGTTTTTCCAGCACCATTGAAGAAACTGTCCTTTCTCTGCTGTATAATCTTGCTTCCTGTGTTATAGATTAATTGACTATAGGTTCATTGTTTTATTTCTGGGGTTTTTATTTTGTCCATTAATCTATATTTCTGTTTTTGTGCCAGTACCATGCTGTTTTGATGACTGTAGCTTTGTAATATGGCCTGAAATCAGGGAGCCTGATTTCCTCCAGCTCCGTTTTTCTTTCTCAATATTGCTTTGGCTGTTCAGAGTCTTCAATGTCTCCATATAAATTTTAAGATTTTGTTTTGTTTTGTTTTAATTCTGTGACTAACACCATTGGTGATTAGATAGGGATGGCATTGAATCTGTAGATTGCCTTGGGTCCTTTGGTCATTTTGACAGTATTGATTCTTCAAATCCAAGAACGTGGTATATCTTTTCATCTGTGTAGTCTTCGATTTCTTTCATCATTGTCTTACAGCTTTTGGAGTGCAGGCTTTTTGTTTCCTTAGATAGATTCATTCCTTGATGTTTCATTCTTTTTGATACAAAGGTGAATGAGATTGTTTCTGTAATTTCTCATCTGACCCTTTTGTTGTTAATGTATTAATTAGTAGCCAGATATCCTGTTGAATTCTCCTGTGGTTTTTCCTTTGATTGTACAAAGATATAATTATGTTTAACCAATAAAATACGGCATCTTTTCAAATTTTATCTCATCTTTGTCTTAATTCCATTGACTTTAAGACAGTGTTAAGTAATTATACTGGCTAGATAATGTATTTCTTTTTGTTTTTGTGTAGATGAAGGAAGTCTTTTTAATATTTAGCTATAGAGTCTGATGCATTTTTTGATTTGAGATGTACTTCTAAACTTCTGAGATTGACATCAAAATGCCCGGTTGCAGTTTGGAGCTTAATTGAAATTTAGAACTTCATTTCATTTTGTTTCTGTTGCTGTTAACAGGAACAGAATGATGGTCTGAGGTGTATGGAAGGGCTGCTGAGTTGTGAGGTTCATGTGTGTCACCTACTTTTGGAGGATCTTAACACTGATATTTTCAAATTTTTTCAGAATGGCCAGAGTTTTCTGGTTTTGGATGAACAAAGATTTGCAAAAGAAATTCTTCCCAAATACTTCAAGCACAATAACATGGCAAGCTTTGTGAGGCAATTGAATATGTGTAAGTAAGAACAACAGTTTAACTGGAGTACTGTCATCAGTCACTGATTAAACCATTTTCCTCCCATTGGGATGATAAAGGAAAATATATTCATAGAAGCACCATTAATTTTTAAGTTTTTTACTTTTGTCTATTTAACTTACCTGAATTTTGAATGTATTTCAGATGGTTTTCGTAAAGTAGTACATATTGATTCTGGAATTGTGAAGCAGGAACGAGACGGTCCTGTTGAATTTCAACATCCTTACTTCAAACAAGGCCAGGATGATTTATTGGAGAACATTAAAAGGAAGGTGAGTTATTGTTAACATGATTTAATTAGGGCGTTAATGTGTATTATACTTGGTCAAGACATATTTCATTTGTTGAAAGTAAAAATGTACTGAAATAGACAGATTTTGTTGGGGACAATTTAGCCTAATAATGCTTTAAGTATGCCCTCTATGTATTTTCTGATTTTTCCTCTGTGTTCAGCTGTACAGGGCTCAGTCTTTAAATACTTTTTTAGAGGGAAGGAAATATTTACATTCTGACTTAGGATAAGGAGTCAACTGTATTATGATGGCTCACTCCTTATAATTTAGCTTAAAAAACATACACTCCTACTAGAAAGTCAGCTGCTTAAAGGGTCTTTTTCTTTAATTCACTGCTGAATATCCTATGCCCAAGGTTAACTCCCATATATATGGTAGGTATTTAATAATAACATTTTTGAATGTATGATATCTTTTGCTGAAATGAGGTATTTTGGCTAAATCCACAAAGGGAAGTAGGGATAAAAGTGTAGTGAACCATGAAAGAACATGGCCTTAGTGTGCAGCTATTCTGTGTAAATTTAATTAAAAGTGGAATGTGATAATAAAGAGGCTTGGGGGAATTACAGGAAATTTGGCAGAAGGAAATTAAAAAAAAAAAAGCCCTTATTTGCTTCTGTTCGTAGAAACTTTTCCACATTGAAAATAAATAAATAGATTATTCCTCATCGTCTCTTTGAGCCATGAATGCTGTTATTTTCCTGGGCTTTTGGAACTAGATCTTACCTTCTTGACAGGGTATAAAACCGTTTATAACAAGAAAACTTTGAGTTATAACCACAGTGTTTAGTATTTGTTTAATTTCCTACATTTACTTTTTGAAAGGTTTCATCTTCAAAACCAGAAGAAAATAAAATTCGTCAGGAAGATTTAACAAAAATTATAAGTAGTGCTCAAAAGGTTCAAATAAAACAAGAAACAATTGAGTCCAGGCTTTCTGAATTAAAAAGGTAAAGTATTTCCAAATATAATCATCATAACGGGTTGGTGTTTGAGTGTGTGTGTGTGTGTGTGTGTGTGTTGAGGTTTGGAGGTTGGTGCTTTAGGTAACTAGATTATGTTGTTGGAGCCAAGATCAAAAACCATTTTTTTAAAGTATTAATTCCCTCTATTTTTATTGGTAGCCATAGACTTTACCCCAATATTATGTTTTCATGATGGTGGTGAAAAGAATATATAAACATGGGCAATCAAAACAATTTGATGCACAGTCTTACTGATGAAATAATAGATCATTAAGTTGGTGTAGGAAATTATGATTCTGTTTAGGTTGACTTTCATTTGTTCACACACATGTGAGGACCACAAGGCATAAAAACTACATATGTCACCTGTCCTTTCTTCTGTAGAAATTTCTTAAGACATTTTCTGTGTGGCCTATCTTTTAGGAAAAAGTAGGACACAAAAAATAGGGGAAAAAGGTCACAAGAGACTTGCCCTACTTGATACTTTACATAGTCTTGAGAAGGTCATGGTCATACTTTTTATCTACAGAAAATTTTTTTTTTTACTAGAATTTTTGGCACCATTATTCTAATGCCACATTAACAACTTGTATATAAAGTAGACCTATATTTCTGTTCTTAGTAAGTAGGTAGAATTCTCAATGTAAATAGGCACCAAGGTCTTAAAGAGCAGTTATTTTATGTATTGTCTCTCCCATTTGTAACATAGGTCATTAGTTTAGCTATTCTTAAGTATTTTCATTGAGAGTAACCTTGAACTTTGAGTCCTTTGTGAATAAGCATTAATTTTAAGCTTACTCATTCTGCATGTTTTATTTAAACTCTTATGTTGGTTTACTGTTTGTATCTTGTGTCTACTAAAGTGTCCTTTGACTCAGTTCCTTGAATCTCAGGTTTAGCTTTTAAGGCTTGGGATCCCAAATTTATCCTGTAAATCTTCATGGTAACCATTCTCCTACTTATCTTTAGTAGGCAAATGACAGTATATTTATATTTCTGAGTCAGAGAAAGTACAGTTATTAGTAAGTATTAAAATCTTATTTTCTATACTTCCATATTTAAATTCAGTATCTTTTGTAGTAGTCTGGATTGAGGAAGATTGCTTTTGTGTGGAAGTTAATTAACAAAAGAGCAAAAATTAAAGCATTTAATAGATGAATTCTTTCATGTCTTACTCAAAATTATCATTGCTATTAACATTTAATAACTGCAGTTTCCATAGAAGATGATGAGTGAGGGAAAAAATAAAGCTATTGCTACTGGACATGTAATTGGTTTGTAATGTATTTGTGTGTGTGTGTGCTTGCTTGTATCTGACACTTTGCAACCCCATGGGAGTAGCCCACCAGGCTCCTCTGTCCATGGAATTTTCCAAGCAATAATACTGGAGTGGGTTGCCATTTCCTTCTCCTGGGGATCTTCCCGACCCAGGGATTGAACCTCTGTCTCTTGCGTCTCCTGTATTGCAGGCAGATGCTTTACCACAGCGCCACCTGGAAAGTCTCTGTCATTATTCTGGTATGCCTTAAAACAAAACAGAACACATTTTTAATATGCTTTAAAAAAAACCAAACATTTATATGATTGTATTTGAGACAGATTTTTAGACTGTTTTATAGTCTTGATAGTAATCACTGATCATTGATCTTGGTAATCAACACTTACCAAATTGTCTGTATGATCTTGAGTAAGTCGTCTTAATTAGCTGAGTCTCAGTCTTCTCATCTATAAAAAAAGAGATGATTCTTTTCTTGACAGATTTTAGAAAAGTTTAAGTAATACACATAAAATGTTTAGAATAGTGCCTGGCGTAACAAGTGTTGAGTAAATGTCACTTTCTTTTAAGAATTGTTTCCTAAGCACAAGTCCAGAGTTCACATGGTAACGATATTTGAAAAGTTAATTTTTTAAACAAGAAATAATGAACCAGATTGTCAGAGGAGTAAATGGCCTACTATTTTATGGATGTAGGTGTGTGTCTTAGTTTTTGAATATATGTATTGCCACGAGTACAGGGTACTACTGTTAACGAAGTAAGGATTCTGCGTTGTGTCAAGGTTAGTTGCCATTCTGTGTAATTGAACCAAAATTTTCCTACTCTAACGAAGATACATAGTAAAAACTAGTTCATTTTTCTGGCGTTCTTAAAGATGTTGAGATCTGGCTTTTCTGACTGAATTTTTAAATTTTTTATTTTTGATGAATGATAACAGTGAGAATGAGTCCCTTTGGAAGGAGGTGTCTGAATTACGAGCAAAACATGCACAACAGCAACAAGTTATTCGAAAGGTGAGTTTTTTTCTCTGACTATAATCTGAATTTAATGAGTATCATTTTTGACCCTCAAAAAACCCTCTGTTGAATAGTCAGTGATTGATCTTAGTTTCTTACATATATTGAGTACACAGAAGTAAAACTATGAAATCAAGCCAAGTGTTACATGTTCTTTTGAATAAAAAAAATTTCTCATTAGCTAAATATAGTCATACTATACTTCCAGCTAATGTTTCTTTAGCTTTTAGTAAGATCTTTTGCCTGATATGACAGCTTTAATATACTTCATTCTTAGGGACATAGTTAATACACTACTAATTTTTTAACATGTAAAAGACCGAGTCAAATTTTTTGGTTTTGTTTTACTGTTTTTTACTCTAAAAGGCAAAGATACGGTCATGAAAGATGAATGACGAATATTTTTCAAAGCAGCCAAACAAAAAAATTAGTTATCAAAGTATGTCATTATTAGCCTGTGCAGAAAGGCAGTTAAGGTAGTGGTGTACTATAAATCCTAAATTTTAGTATCTGAGCTGAAAATTACTGGGGGAACTGAAAATCTTGCTGCATTGTGTCCTTGTGATTTAATCTTCTCATATCAGCTTTCATATGTTAATAAGAGGTGAAACATAAAAGTAATTAAGGCAGCTATTTTTTGCTCATGAGTAAACTGTACTCTTAAGTTTAAGCAACAGGTTTTATGGGGGGAGGGAGGGTGGGAGAGCTTCAGTTTGTTCCTACTCAGAGGCCATTAGCTAAAAATAGGAGTATGACTGAAAGGATCTGGATGTAGTGGAGAGGTTTAGAATACAAAGATGAATGGTAGCTGCCCCCTTTGGCCTATAGTCAGAATAGATAATGCTGATTTTTAAAAATAAGTTTCAGGGGAAGGTTGAATGTAAGATTCAGTTTTTATTGTTTAGTCCAAGCACATGTATTTTTATAATTTCCATAGTTGATTGCAACCTGAAGTCCTATTTAGGAATACCTGATTTTAAATAATAGATGTATCTTAACCTGTGCTTTATTTTTAAAAAATTTGTGTATCTTTCTCAGATACACAATACAAAATAATGTTTTGGTTAAATGTTAACTCATAATACTTCATAATTTGTTGCTTTTTCCTTGAAAGCAAGAATAGTTGGTAAAATACTTAATATTTCATTTTTTTCATGAAAGCAACCATTGTCTCCTCAAATTTGAGTTTGAACCTATGTGTTTTATTGGGGTTAGGAAGTTTCCATAATGCATAATAGATTGCTGATAATTTTTTCCCTGTTCCTGGAATTTGTTTCTAACTCTGCCATTTCCTCTTTAGCCTTGGATTAACTGGAATAATATATTGGAGGTATCTGTTAGAGAACTTGTCAGGTACAGAAGTCCAGTGATATAAATGTTAAATGCCTCATCTTCAGGAAACAGACTGTGTACAACATAGTGCCAAAGTGTCAAAAGAGAGCTGAAGCTTAAAACAGATTTCAGGAGAAATTGAACCAGCATTTCATGTTCTTATAAATTCCGCTAACTAATGCTTTTAGAATTTTCCCTAACAGTTTTTTATAAATTAACAAAAATAATTAAACTGTTTCATACATATCTTTAAGGTTAAATATTGTCTTTTCATCAGCTGTCAGCATTTCCTTTTAAACAAGTAAATTTAGTGGCTAACCTTCTTTGCATAGACTCTGTTGTTAAGTCACTAAGTCATGTCCCATTCTTCGTGACCTCCATGCCAGGGGGACATCATGCCAGGCCCCCCTGTGCCTCACTGTCTCCCAGAATTTGCTCAGGTTCGTGTCCATTGAATTGGTGATGCTGTCCCACTGTCTCATCCTCTATCGCCTCCTTCTTCTCCTGCCTTCAATCTTTCCCAGCGTCAGAGCCTTTCCACTGAGTCTGCTCTTCACATCAGGTGGCTAAAGTATTGGAGCTTTAGCTTCAGCTTCAGTCCTTCCAATAAATATTCATTTTGACTTATCTGTAGACACCACAGTTCGAAAGCATCATAGACTAATGCTGTCTAACTCTTCAATTAAAATATTTGTATTTTCTCTGTGGAAAAGTTAATATTGATTTTGGCAAGCTATTTAGTAGCCTCATTTGGGGGAAGAGTGTTCAATATTAAAGCTATACATTATGTGTTTTCAGTTGTCAATTCTCTTTAATCATGTAATTACATTTTATAAGCTTGTACAAGGAACTCTTCTGCAAAGATTCTAGATAGTAGTCAGTCTTTATTTATAGCTTTATTCATAGCATCTCAGTGATATACTGATTTTCACAGTTTACTTCTTTAACTCCTTTAGGCAGTACAATTTCAAGGCATACCCTGAACCAGTGATTCTCACATTCACATCAGTATCACCTGGAGCTCTTGCTAGTGAACAACACACATCGCTGGACCCTATCCTCAGAATTTTAGAGCATTTCTGGAGTAGGATAGATAATTTGAATGTCTAAAAAGCTCCTAGGCCAATACTGCTGGTCCATGGACTATATTTTAAGAAACACTGTCATAAAATATAAAAAATTGATTGCATGTCTGGATCTGTTTAATAGTTTTTTCTAAATTTAATGAGACTGAAGATCAGCTTCCTGTGATTGTCATCTGGAAGCTTTGACAGATGTTCAGTGTCTCAATAATTTTCTAGAATTAGCCAATAACTTTTGTAATTTGAAAACATTATGATCTGAGAGAGTTGGCAGTCTCTTTTGTTTCTAATTGTTACCCAGTACAAGAAAAATATCTGTCAAACATCAGTTTTCTTTTTTGCATCATAATCTTGAAAGAATTTTAAAAATAAGGATCTATATCCAGGCATGCTTAGTACTTATCACCAAGACAGATAATTGAACTGAATATCGGAGAGATAGGCGGATGGCAGGGGAGGAAGCTAGATATAGATATATATAGGAAGATGGATGTCCTGAAAGTGAAAGTGAAGTTGCTCAGTTGTGTCCGACTCTTTCCGACCCCATGGACTGTCCTACCAGGCTCTTCCATCCATGGGGTTTTCCAGGCAAGAATACTGGAGTGGGTTGCCATTTCCTTCTCCAGGAGATCTTCCCGACCCTGGGGTTGAACCCGGGTCTCCCGCATTGTAAGCAGACACTTTACCATCTGAGCCACCAGGGGTACCTCTATATCTTAAGTAGCAGCAACTTTATCACAGGTTATTCTGCCTGGAAGCTGGTATTTTTTTTTAGGTATCATTATAAGATGCATCCAAATTTAAAGTGTTATTAAATGTGAAAGCTTATGTGACTAAGAATAGAGGACATATAGTACCTGAATTAATTTTATAAGACTTGTAATGTAGATGGAAGAATTAGGAATCTGTGATGGGATATTTCCTGTATTTTCCTTTTAGATCGTCCAGTTTATTGTTACATTGGTTCAGAATAACCAACTTGTGAGTTTAAAACGTAAAAGGTAAGTTTTTTTGATAATTCATTTTCACCTATCTGTAGACAACCAAACATGTTAGAATTTAATCATGAATGGCCTTTATTTGCTTAATATGCCTGTTGTCCCAGATGAACGGTCCTCCCTTGTGTATTATCTTTCAACATTTCAAGAGTGGCGTTGTTTCTACGATAGTCATCTTGTGTTTTTGAGAGATCAGGATAGCCTGAATGGTCATTTTACGTACATATGGTTGATAATTCATTTTTCATTTACATTAGCAAATTATTATAGTATTAGAAGACCTCATGAGAGAAACTGTTAAAAGAGGATACATGCTGAAGAGAACAAAAAATTTTTACTTGTTTAAATTTTTATCTCGTGTTTAATCCATTCATAAGGGTCTTTAAAAACCTGTGTATTGATGATGGGTTGTAATACCCATAAATATGAATAACTACGTTTGTCACAGTTAAAACAAGAAAAACAGTGGACAGAGGAATAGGAGAAGGAGAAAAAGATTAAAAAGATTATCTTGTAAGGCTGAGGATTTTAGCAGACCTTGTTTATCCTTACAACTTATGCTGTGAAAATAACTGCTTCTACTAATTTTTTGTGATACTACCTTTTTTTTTTTTTTAAACTATGTAAGTACTGTAAAGAGTTAATGTAGTTCAGTCACAATGAAGTGTATTTGGGGAGAGTAATTTATTATGTTTATTATAACAGTACAGAAGAATGGAGAAATAAAAGTCCTAGACACACTCATCCCCCACTTTCTATTCTTAAGATGTAATATTTTTCAAGAATTTCTTTGACCCTTATTGAAATTTTTTATTCATTGTTAAAGTGAATGTGTTTATATGTGGGTAAATTATTAGAAGCAACCTAAATTCCTTGTATGTTTGCTTTACCAAACTTCATATATATCCTCTGATTTTCAGGCCTCTACTTCTGAACACTAATGGAGCTCAAAAGAAGAATTTGTTTCAGCACATAGTAAAAGAACCAGCTGATAATCATCATCATAAAGTAATTTTTCAAATTCTGTTCTCTATTTATTATCTCTAACTAAATTTTATACAGCTGTATCTCATGCATTTAAAAAAGTTTACTGAATAATCTTAACTGCTCATCCTCCAGCTTTTAAAAATTGTGACTTTTTTTATTATTTAATTTAGATTATTTTTAAAAATAAACTATTACACATACAATTGTCTTAGTTGCCTATTTCCAAGTTCGTTTTTCTTTCCCTCTCAGTCTCGCCTCTCATCCAGAGATAAATCACTATCTTGAATTAGTATTTATTATTCCCATGACTATTTGATGTGTGAATCCATGAACAGTATTTAGTATTATGTTGTATACCTCTGTTGTGAAAGTCTGCTTAGTCGTGTCCAACTCTTGTGACCCAATGGACTGTAGCTCTCTAGGCTCCTCTGTCCCAGACAAGAATACTGGAGCACGTTGTCCTTTCCTTCTCCAGGGGCTCTTCCCAACCCAGGCACCAAACCTAAGTCTCCTGCATCGTAGTTGCAGGCGTATTCTTCACCATCTGAGCCACCAAGGAAAGCCTGTATATGTCTAAACTTTATACAAATATTATTTTGTACATAGCCATTTGCAGTGTGGCTTTTTTCACTTGGTCTTTTGTGATTTATTAAACATAGAGATTTAGTTCATCTTAACTACTCTGTGGGATTAATTGAATATTATGATAATGTAATTATGTACTTGTCCATTGGTTATTTTAAGTTTTTTCCAGCTTTTACTATAAATATACACAGACTAGACTCCTTTAGTATAGCAACTGCAAAATATATTTTTGTTTACTTTAATTTTTATTACAAACTCTCTGGATAAATTATCAAACTTATACCCAGTTGAAGATGAGTTGAATCCAGGTTTATTAATATCTGATTATCATTGTAACTTTAAAGTCCTAGAATTCTGAATACTGTTTTAGATTTATTAGGGTGTTGAGATTTTTGTTCTCAGGCAAGTTAGAGTCACCCAACTATCTGGTTCCTCTTCCCAGTGTTTCTAAATAATCAGTGATACCTGTTTTTAGGATTGAAGATTAATGTAATGGATGAAGATTTCATAATTTAATTTGATTTATATTTTATGCCTCCCTATTATCTAGTGTTGAAATTGATAGAATTTTGCATTATAATAATTACTGAAGTTTGCTCTGAAGAAATGAATGCTTTTTTATTAATGTACCTATGGTCTGAATATATCTGTAGCTGAATTAAAACAAAAAAATCATTGCTAAAAAGCCAAACTGACATCTAGCTGTAGGATAGTTGAAGTGGTTTTTTTTTTCCCTGTTAAAGAAACCATCTAATGAGTCAGAATAAAACGTGTCTAATGAGAGTAGCTGAAGATGATATAATCACCAGCCCAGTGGCCATCTGGTTATGCTTGAGATTTCTGAATTCCTAAGCTTTTCAACTCTTTGGGTATAAGAAATACTTTAAAATTTGAAGATCTTTTCTTAGAAACATTCTGAGGTATGTCATCTTTACAGCCCCTTACAGTGAAAGAAATAGTTAAGTAGCATGCAGATAATACACTTTATACCTTTGTGAATTGGTACTTCTAATACCAATTTACTGTATAAGTCCCATAAGGGCAGAGAAAATATGTTTTGCTTACTATTGTATCTCAAAGCCCAGTTACCATTTTTTAAATGATACGTTGTTTGGTAGTCAAAATAATTTGTTTTCTGATATATTTTCTACCTGATTTTTTTAGGTTCCACACAGTAGGACTGAAGGTTTAAAGTCGAGGGAGCGGATTTCAGATGATATCATTATTTATGACGTTACTGATGATAATGCAGATGAAGAAAATATCCCAGTTATTCCAGAAACTAATGAGGATGTTATATCTGATCCCTCCAAGTAAGGAGATTGTGAAGTAACATTTATGAAAATAATACTTTTCTTAACAGATCTAAATTTAAAACTACTTTATTCTTTGATGAACTAATATCTCAGCCATATTTTAATTGTTGAACTGAAAAATTAAGCCAAATTATTCGACCAAGTACCTCCCTCTTTCCAGTGAAAAGACTCTCAGCAAAAAGTAATGAGAATTCTCATTTTTAAGGTTTGGAGTTTAAGACCTTTAATTGAGTCTTTGTTCTCTTACATTGTATGAAGTATGAATATTTGTCGTTAAACTACACACTCAAGAAAATTAAACCTTTTGTCAGGTGCTTTGCTGGGGATAGGGGGAGAGTTTCCCTAGAGAATGACTGGATAGGGTGAATTGATTGAAATAGTCTGAAAATGTAATTGGCTATTTCTCACATTGCTAATCTAGCTGTAGCCAGTACCCTGATATTGTCATTGTTGAAGATGACAATGAAGATGAATATGCACCTGTCATCCAAAGTGGAGATCAGAGTGAACCAGCCAGAGAATCCCTAAGTTCAGACAGTGATGGCTCCAGCCCTCTCATGTCTAGTGCCGTCCAGCTAAATGGCTCATCTAGTCTGACCACAGAAGATCCCGTGACCATGATGGATTCCATTTTAAATGATAACATCAATCTTTTAGGAAAGTGAGTACTCGTCTGGATGCTGTTTAAATTTATTTGCATTCTTTTTTACTTCACATGTTCTTTTTCTTTTCGAATGATTTTACTTTCAAGTTATGAACCTAGGTAGTCAACCTTCTATTTTGGTCTGGACTGACCTCTGCAAATGTTATTTTGAGAAAGCTTTGATTATTCCAAGAGCAGTTTGGGATTTTCTTGTCATTTTATTAGATTTATTTAATGAAATACTTGTTTTTGAATGTCTTCAAGGTGTGTGTGTGTTTGTGTATTTTTGTTTTTGTCAGGACTATGGAATAATACAATCTCTTAAGGAGCTTATTCATAGTATAAGAAAACAAGTTAGTAGCAAAGACCAGTAATAAGAGGTGAAACATTTTATAATTTATAATACAAAGGAAAAAGATAAAGTCAGACTGTGTTATTGCAGAATTTTTTTCTTTAAAAACTAAAGTTTTATATAAAGGCTATAGGTTCTCAATTAACTGAATTTTTGAATCCTAAGTTCTGAATAGAATCTCTTAAGATTAAGAATTGGTAAGGATTCAGCAGTTGCTAGGAATATTTTGCCTAGCAAGTTTGCAGTGTGATTATAAACATAAAAGCCAGGAAACGTATATTTGATTTTTTTTTGGATATCTTTTCCTTAGGGTTGAGCTGTTGGATTATCTTGACAGTATTGATTGCAGTTTAGAGGACTTCCAAGCCATGCTGTCAGGAAGACAGTTCAGCATAGACCCAGATCTCCTGGTTGATGTAGGTACTTTGAATATTCTTTGTTGTACTATCAGTTTATGTATATGTGAATATTATTTATAAATCAGTGCATCATTTTCTTGAATTCTATACTGTTTTTGCATTTCATTTATTTTAAATGAAATGGTTTTGTTAGAATGGACAGATGGTTTCAGGACAGTGAAGGAGGATGATCACTATTTGTCTCTGAGTAGAAGTTCAGTTAATCCCTCTGTAACAACATATCAACTCTTTTCAAAAGTACTGTTAAATCCAGGTCTTGTCTGGACTTGTTGCTGTGTTATATTTTGCTCTGGAATAAATTGTCATTGAATAGAAATTAGTAGAAATTTGTAGAAAAGATCATGGAGACACTTCTCAATATTTGGGAATTAATTTTTCAGTCAAATGTAGTATACATTGTCATATTTGCTGTTTTTAAACATTTTTTATATTTTGAGTCCCAAGATTCCCCCATTCCAGTCCTTGCAAGCACCTGTATGAACTTGATTCCAGTGTTGTCTGGACTTTGAATCCTTGTCTATCATTTTTGGCACTAACCACCTTCCTTGCTTTCTTTTCTCTTGTTCCTACCACTCCTGTCTCCCTTAGCTAAAGATTCCTATGTGGCCTGGTCTTATCCAGAAGAATCTTGTTCTTTCCTCTATTTCCATTTTCTGTTGTGTTTTTTTCTTGAAAACTTTTGTTCCTTTTTTTTGGTATATTTTTCCCTTAAAATGCAGCTTCTCTCACATCAGAAGATTCTGTACCTCTGAGCCACCTGGAAAGCGTTGTTAGTGTCAGATGACTGTTACTTTTCCTAAATGATTAGTGCCTCACAGGACGGATTTCACCTTTTTAGAAGAACCCCTTTCCATGTTACTCTCTAGTAAATTTAACATCCACACTAATAACTTGACAGCCCTTCTTCATTCTACGGTCTTTGTTCCCAGTCTGAATTTAGAGACCTTTTAGAGTATCTGTCCCTTACGTCACATAGAAGGAAATAAAATCCTATAATTCTTACTCTCTACAAATCCTCTGTCTTCAACTAGGTCATTTAACTTTGGAACAGTTAGCACATTCTTTTGTCCTCACGACCTTATCTAGCCAATTCTTCCCTATTCACAGAGCATAAGTCACCATAATTCACCATGCCCTAGTCCTCTCATCAGCTGTACAGTCTCATATACTTTCTTCTTAGAAAGTAAGTACCTGTTTCCTCTTTAAAGCCAGTTTGTACACCTGCCCTCTGCCACTCTATTTTTCTATCTCTAGCCTTGATCTTTCCCAACTGCCTTTAGTAGGTACAGGTAATCTCCATCTTATAAAACGTTTTCATGTGTTGTTCTGCTCGTTTACCATTCTGCTCCTCTAATCCTTATACTCCAAAATTGTACAAATGAGTGGTTGTGTTTGTTATTTTTTTTATTCCATATTTTCTTTTGAAGTTCTGGATTTTCTTGACATATATATATGTATGTCAAGTAAATCTGACAGTAAATATCTTTATTTACTCAAATTCTATGCTGCCTTGGTTTACCTATTGTAAATAGGCTGCAACTTTTTTTCACCCTAAATTAGGCCACTGGGCTAGTGGAAGAAGGTTTGTTTTGAATCAGACAGATTTGGGTTCCATTTTTGGCTCATGTTAATTACTAGCTATGTTATTAATCTTGGAAAAATTGACCTCCCTTGCTCAGTTTCCCCATCTGTTAAATATGGCTAATGCCTGACATGAAGGGCTTTTGTAAAGATTATAAATAATTGACACTATTATTATTTAACACTAATGATTTTCTTCCATAGAACTTTTTATGTTGATTTTAAAGGCACTGGACCTCTTTGTTCTGTTCCTGTGTCCCTAACCATTCTGTTTCTTCTAAGAGCTTTTCTTTTTCTTGCTGTCTTACACTTGTGGTTATTCCTCAAAGTACCCAGTCTTTTATCCTGTGTTTTTCTGCCTCTTCTTTTTTCTGTCTTGCCTCTCAAGGGATTTTGGCTTGTAGGATTGCTCTCAAAAGTGTATCTCCAGCTCTTAATATTTTTTGAAGTAAACTTCTCTTGAATTCCAATTCCATGCCTTTGGGGTCATCAGTTACATCTTGCCTTAAATTATTTGTGTTTAACACCAAAATTTTGTTTATTCTCTAAAGTAGCTACCTTTTAGTTTTATTTTCTGTAGTGGTATCAGACTTCTCTTTACTGACACAGGATAATAATCTCCCCATTTACCAAGTAGTGTGTATTTTCCAAAATAGCATTCACAAACCACACCTACTTTCTGTTTCCACTGTTGCCTTCCCCATCTAAGACCTTCACTGTTTCATTCTTGAATTATGAGGTGTTGTTATAAATGAAAAATTACTCATAAGTTGCATTGTTCTCTGAAATGGAAAAGATAAGTATATGTGTGAATAACTATACTGAGAAGTTCATGGGTTCTTGCTGCAGAGTTCAGTACTAAGTGACACAATGTGGAATCAGTAGGAGAGACTTGACCTTGGAATTGAACCGTGTCAGTTCCTCATATATGATCTACTTTTTCCTACTTGAGACCATGCGTCTGCTAGGAATACATGAAGGTGTCCCGAGTCAGCGTATAGGGGGTTGGGGCCAGGGAGGAGAGAGCAGCTTATACTGCTGGTCCTCCTCAGACGCTACTCTGAGTAGGAACAAAATCTGGTCAGGCCTCCGAGGCGTGTGCAAGCTGAGCTGGTGGAGACTGGCAGTGACGTGTATAGTTACCTGCCTAAAGGTAAGAACCTGAGCTGTTGCTTCTCCCTGGATCAGTAGGTGGTATGAAAGTAGGGAAAGTGAATGAAAGGAAAGGAAGAGCTGAGGATATTTTTAGGGCCACAGTGAATGTGGAACTTCAAAGGAGAGGAATGAGTGTCTATAGAGGGTGAAGGAGCCTCTGCATTTCATTCTGTCCTGCAAACCATTTGGTGTGCTCATTCTCTTAAAATGCTTTAGTCAGTATATTTCATGACTCAGGCCACTCCCAAGACACTTACTGTGGACAGAATGTCCTGTCCATTGGCCTTGCCTTATTTTTTAAAACCTTATGTATACAACTTAACTATTCAAGTCAGAACTTCTGTGTCATTTGGACTAGTCATTTCATTTGTAGAACTTACGTCACAACCATTTCTTCTCTATTGTTGCTAATGCTGTATGACATCCTCTCTTTTCTGGGTCCTAACCATTTTCCAGGAACTGATACATGTCACATAGTTTTATCAATACTTTTTGTTTCACCCTATTTTATTTTCTCTTTCTCTTAGCTCCTTAGTACTTTTGAGCCCCACCATCCATTAATTATTATAATACTGGATTGTATCTGATCATATGTTGCTATTTGATGTTGTTCTTATCTTGCCTTTTAGATTGTAAGCTCCTGGAGAGCAGATATAGTGTCATCTTTTATTCTTCATGATGTCAAATATTTCTTAGATGCTCAGTAAATCCCTGTGGAAGGGATGACTTAGAAGCTTATGACCTAAACAAAAATTATGTTTGTAAAGTGGCTGGTCTCAGGAGTGCAGTAAGCAGTGGTCTTAGCATCTGTGGCTTCCCTTGCTATGTGGCTTCCCTTGCTATGTGAAATAATCAACGTGGAGTTATACCATTTGATCAGTTCACTCCACCTGAGGTGTAATTTAGGAACCATTCTCATAGAGCAGATTCTGTACAATTATCACATAATTAACAGGTTAGTGAAGGATCATTGTAAGGGCAAAGAATTCAGCCCCGGTTGCCATTTAAGGCTGAAGGCATTTAGGGAGGAAAAAATAAATGAAGGAGAGGGGAGGTGGGAAAACCACCATTTGTCTCAAGTGATTTACCCTACTGCTGTTATAGGGTAGAAATTCTTAGAACATCTAATGCATGGGCTAGCTTGCTCTGCTTTTGTTTGTTTTTCTTTCTGCTTTCTTGCTTTTCTCTTCCAAACTTGTTTTACTATATGGAAACTTCCTAGTGCAGGAACTACATCTCTTCACCCTACATAGCTGTATAAAATTTTGAACACACAGTTAAATTTTTTAAAATACTTTTTAAACTTATCATCTTTCTTGTTTGGTCTTTCAGCTTTTCACTAGTTCTGTGCAGATGAATCCCACAGATTACATCAATAATACAAAAGTAAGTTTTAATTCATGTTGCTCAGGACCCATAGCTGTAAGAATTGAAAAAAAAAAATCCTAGTAAATAGAGAGCAGTGTCACTCCCAGTTACGAAAAGCATTTTATATTCTTACCTAATACATGTAATCGAGATAATAAAATTCTAGATAAAAAATTCGCTTTTGGTTATGGGGTGAATCATTGCCCAATTCTTCTGTGCCTTGTGCTGTTAAATGTGAATGTGAAATTAGCATTCAACATGCTGGAAGATAAACTGACTAAATTTGGCATACTTAGGTATATTGCTGAAAGAAATTATTAAAATACGATTTCATGTTTTGATGTCTTCATTTTACATTCTTATTCCATCTATAAATAACAACTCAGCATTTTTGTTGAAATTTAAGGGTATTCATATTGGAAACAAGTTCCTTCATTTTATTAGCGTATAGTAAAAACATATATATTATTTGTAGGGAAGCATTTGTATTATTTGTAGGGAAGGCAGGTTGAATCAGTGAAGTATGGATTTGGGACTTTTTTAAGGGGAGTTTTTATTTTCTTAACCATAGTAACTATAGTTGGAATTAGCACTAGTTAACAGATTCTTTAGAACTGGTTTTCATTGAGTAATAAGGATAATATCAAGTTATTAGAGTGGACATTTAGAAATCATTCTGTTACTTTGTATGACTTATTGTCTTGAGTAGGTGTATACTTCATTTATCTTGTATTTATACCAAATCATTTCATAATTCCTATTTTTCATTGAATAAAAAGGTAAATCAGTTCCCCTGAAATTTGTACAAATTCTTTAGTAGAATCAAAATTTAATTTTTATTTTTGTTTTTAATAAAAAATGAACATGTATCTAATAAATATGAGGTATTAGAGTGAGGAGGTGGAATTTTTCTAACTATTGTCATGTGTGAGGATAGCCTCACCACATTTTCAAAGTTATAGCTTGGGTAACTTAAAAATTGAAGGTACTTGTAAATTTTTGAACTAGGAAGTTGGTTATATATTCAGTATTTGGATGGTTTATATCAGGGGTTGGCATACTTTTTCTCTGAAGACTAAGTATTTTTGGCTTTCCAGGAAGCCAGGTATTCTCTTTCACAACTACTAAGGTCTGCAGAATCAACCATAGTAGACAGCACGTAAAAGAATATGTGTGGCTGTGCTTCTGTAAAACTTTTTAAGAAACAGGTAGAATGCTGAATTTGGCATGTGGATTATAGTTTGCCTAGGTTTATATTATAAGAATCTATGGACCGCAATCTGATTGTGTTTTAGTAAGACAGTATTACTGAATGTTAGACCTTAGGTTGAGTGAACAAGGACCATGCATATGTTTAGTGAATGTGCTGTACTGTTTGTTTATTGTTAGACATTAAGGCATTCTCTGTTCTTGGGTCATCTTGTTCCCAAAAGCTTTCAGGAATAACAGTTAAGTGGCAAGTTTGCATATTCTCTGCAATACTGTTAGTTCAGTTGCTGAGTCATGTATGACTCTTTTTGCAACCCTATGGACTGTAGCCCACCAGACTCTTCTGTCCATGTGATTTTCCAGGCAGGAATACTGGAGAGGGTTGCCATTTCCTTCTCCAGGGGATCTTCCCGACCCAGGGATCGAACCATGTCTCCTGCACTGCAGGTGGATTCTTCACCACTGAGCCACTTGGGAAGCCCAAATTCTGTAGTATTCTACAATACATTAGGAAAATTAAAATTGAGAGTGACTTTTTATCATGTTTTAGAATTCCGATTAATTTTAAATAATTGGCACATCAGCTTTCATTCCCTTGCCGGTGACAAGTATTGTACAATGTGTGTTAAAGCACTCTTTGCTAATGAATCAGTATGCAGTATAGCAATCTCAGTATAGCAGTCTCAGTGGCCGCTAGGAATAAGCACAAATTTGCTTGGGAGATGAAACCCATTTGTTTTCCTGGTTCTCATATTAGAATAACAAGAGTGGCATCCTTGAAAAATACATATTTAGGGCTTCCTAGGTGGTGCTAATGATAAAGAACCCACCTGCCAATGCAGGAGACATAAGAGACCTGGGTTTTATCCCTGGGCAGGAAGATCCCCTGGTGGAGGAAATGGCAACCCACTCCAGTATTCTTGCCTGAAGAATCCCATTGACAGAGGAGCTTGGCAAGCTACAGTCTGTAGGGTTGCAAAGAGTCAGATACAACTGAAGCAGCTTAGCACAGGAACTAGAAACACAAAGAAAATATTACTGCATTAATGCTTTTTTTATTGTGAATGCTAAATGAGAAATAATTTGGGGGGAAGTTTTAAGTAGTTTTTATTATGTCATGAAGTTATTATCATCTGTAAATTTTGGAAATTTGTACTGCTTAATTTTATGTTGATATCAGGGAAATTATAGGAATTAGTATGTTTGTTACACCGTATATAATTTACAAGCAGGCAGATATCTGGGACTTAACAGCTATTCAGGAAAAATTGTGAACGTCAGCACCTCAGTTTGAACATGATTGAAAAGAGCACTGAAGAACTTAACGTTAAAGATTTAATTCCCTTACAGTCAGGTGTAAGGAGAGAAGACAGTATCAAAAGAAGTAATTTAAATGACAGAAAAAGAACTGAAAGAGCCACAAAAAGGAAATGAAGAAATACCACCTCACATTTGAGGCTTCCAAATATAAATAGTTTTAAGGATGTCATCATGTCATCCTGGGCTACTATAAATATGTTTACTTATGCTGAATATTCTGTTTGTGAGCAAAAAGAAATGTGTAATACATTTTAAGTCAAAACTGTTTAAAATTGTTTAAAGAATTAGCTCTTCATTAGCAGTTTGAAACTAGCCATCTTTGATTCATTACCATCTTCCACTCTTGAGAAATTCTGTCTGTTCTACTGTTGAAATGCCCTCCTTTTTTGTACTTACTGTCATCCTAGTTCAAGTTCTTTGTTTCATCCACTTGGTGACAGCAATAGTTTTCTTAGCCAGTTTGATTACATCTACTCAAATCTCTCTCTCTCTCTCTCTCTCTCTCTCTCTCTAGTTCATCTCTCCTGATGCTCCCCTTTCCCATGAATTTCAGAGAACATACCAGTATTCTTATATTGTACCAATTTTAAATGTTTTGCTGTTTTTCAGGAACATAAAAAATATGAGACAAGGATTTTTATACTATTTTTTCTCTTTTAGTCTGAGAATAAAGGATTAGAAACCAAGAACAATGTAGTTCAGCCAGTTTCAGAAGAGGGGAGAAAATCTAAACCCAAAACAGGTAGGTGTAAATGTAGTTATTCGTTTTTTAAAATTAAAGTTTCTATTTAGAAACTAATGTGAGCAAAGGAAGATTTTGCCATGCTTAATTATTGAACATGGATATGTATTAGTCTTTGTTTTATTCATAACAAATCAAGGTTCCAGCATATAAAGGAAATTGGTGTGGTGATAGTTCTTAAAGTTTGTAATTTCCTGCCCTGTTTAACTTCAGAAGAACTGAAAGAACCCTCATTTCTTAATTAGGGAAGACTACATTTTCTGACTTAAATATTTTTAAATTTACTGACACAAAGTATCGTGTTTGACTGTATATAAGGGTAATGATTGCACATATGCACATCTACTTCCGTTTTTTCCACCTTTAGCTTGAACTCTGTATAAGCTGGTGGTAAAAGAGCATTTTTCTTATCTTCATTATAGATAAGCAGCTTATCCAGTACACTGCTTTTCCACTTCTTGCATTCCTCGATGGGAACCCTGCTTCTTCTGTTGAACAGGGGAGTACCGCATCGTCAGAAGTTATGTCCTCTGTAGATAAACCCATAGAAGTTGATGAGCTTCTGGATAGCAGCTTGGACCCAGAACCAACCCAAAGTAAGCTTGTTCGCCTGGAGCCATTGACTGAAGCTGAAGCTAGTGAAGCCACACTGTTTTATTTATGTGAACTTGCTCCTGCACCTCTGGATAGTGACATGCCACTTTTAGATAGCTAAATCCCCAAGAAGTGGACTCTATGTGTATATATTCATCAAAATGATGAACTATTTATTTTAAAGTATCATTTGGTACTTTTTTTTGTAAATTTCTTTGTTTCATTTTATCAGATAACTGTGGAATCAAAAGCACCTTTTGCTTTTCTCACTAACCACCCACTCTTGCAAAGCTTTCAGGTGTTACTCAATTATGTAGGTACATAAAGATTTGATGTGTTAAATCACATTATTGGCATATCTTTAAGTTGGATTCAAATGGCCATTTTTCTCCAGTTACACTAAATTGGATTTCTTTTTTACGTATATGTTCATTAACCCCAGTTAAACTTTTCGTTTGTTTGTTTTACTTGTTTGATGCTGTCTTGTTTGCATTGAGTGTAAGTCACTATAACTAATGGTAGAACTCCTAAAGCTTTCTCTGTTCCAGTTGCTTTTATTGAGTATTTTTCACATGGCTTCTTTATAAAACTGGGAACATAAAGTGCCTGTATCTTGTAAAACTTCATTTGTCTCTCTTGGTTCAGAGAAGTTCATTCATGTTCAAAAGGAAGGCAACATATACTTGAGTGCTTGCTGTCTGATACAGTTTCAGCTGCATATATTATAGACAGAAGGGGATGGGATGGTGTCAACCCATCCAGCTCACTGGACTAGTTTTAAGTAAAAGTTTTCTGGTTTGTTTTGTGTTTTTTTGAAGCATACTATTTAGTAAAATAAATATTATGAATGTTGCGTATCTAGTGTCTGTTACGTGTCTTCTTTGGAGTGACATCCACATGTGAGTCTTTCTTTTTCATATGAAGTAGGTAGATGTAGACTGTGAGCTTTGTCTGTTGTCCATTATTCTAAACATGAATCATACCAAGCTCTTTGTGCCTCATCTCAGAGGATAGGTTGTATTGCAACAAGGAGGAAAATATCAAGGAGGAAAATATAATGACTCCAAATTTAATGTGTTTTAAGTTCTTTGTTTAAAAATTATACTGGCTTACTTTCTATGTTTCTAATAAAGAATTGAGAAAAGTATGCTTCCAGTTGTCCAGATTTAGGTATGAACATTATCACTGGATGCAAAGTGCCTTTTAATTTTCACCTTGAGAGAAAAGAGAAACAGTTAAATCACTTTTTTCCCTTTGAAACATTTGCTTAGAAGGATTAGAGAGACTTAATGCAAGGCCAGAGAACTATCACCTGAAGAATTCTACCTTCGAGCAGAGAACTGGAAGCAGGGAGCTAGTATCTGAACGCTTTTTTAAATAGGGCTGTTTGATGAGAAATTACAGAGATGGCTTTCCTTATTGGCTATAGACTCTCTTTTAGGATCTTGGAATTTCTCATACATGATAGAAAAATTCAAATAAAGCCTAGCACAGAGGGGTAAGAAATCCTTCCTTAGCAGATCCTAAAATACTTGGCTCTGACAGTGGGATCTTGGTGAACAAATTCAAGAACTCAAAACAGTGTTCTGCATAAAGTGCCAAGAGTTACAGGAGAGAGCGCTTCAGAGACTTTTTCTTTTTCCCTTCCTTTCATCACTGGGGGATATGATTAAGTTTCTTCTCCTTTAAGGATAACTCTAGAAGTATTTTAAAAATAATTTTGAAAACCTTGTATCTCCTAGTACTTTTTAAGGCGACATTTAAACTTTTTCATCTTAAGTATGGTAAAGCATCTGCCTACAATGCAGGAGACCTGGGTTCGATTCCTGGGCTGGGAACATCCCCTGGAGAAGGAAATGGCAACCCACTCCAGTATTCTTGCCTGGAAATCCCATGGACGGAGGAGCCTGGGAGGCTACAGTCCCTGGGGTTGCAAAGGGTTGGACACGACTGAGCGACTTCACTTTCACCTTAAGTAGCCAGGAGGAATTTAGGATACTGTTAATACTGCCATTTTAAAAAAGTTACATGCTTTTAAATGTATATCTAAATACCATAGTGATTTGGTGTTCATCATTATCCATTCTACTTCCTCCGAAGAATTTTATACTACTTTTATTATGCATGATAGTCATACATTGACAGTAATTGTTGCACTTCTCTGCAACTAAATTGGAAATTACTTCCTGTAACCTTAAAATTCCAAGCATTAAAGTTTGTCTCCAATTATAAATACACAGTTGATCACAACAGTATAAAGGTATGTGGCAGAGACTGTTAACTGATTGCTGAACCATTTCATATCATGCAGTTGTGTTATCTCCATCTTTATAAACAGGGTAGCTATGTAACTGAATTCTAATAAATCAGGAAAAGCAGTGTTCAGAACTTACAGGTCTGGTCTGAAATTTCCCCCATGCAACCCTCCTCACCTTTTACTCATCTGCTAGCTTGATGCAGAGGAGTATGTGGCTTCTGAGTATACACACAAGAAGGAGGAAACTTGGCTTCCTGGATCACCACTTACAGGAGAGCCATCCATCAATCTTGGATATTCCTTTAGATTTCAGGTGAGGGGGGAGCAAACCTTTATTATGTTCTACCTCTGAATTTTGGGGGATTGATCTGTTAAAGAGATTTCACTGTTCACTAAGGTAGTTTAAATTTTGAACTGTTAACATAAAAAGTAAAAATTTATCAGAAATACATCTTTTTGTGGGGTGAACAGATCTCAGGGACTTTTTTCCCGAAATGTTTTATTATCTGGCAGTAGGTTTATAATATTAATATATTAAGAGCATCAATTTGTTTTTATCAAGTCCGAAGGAACCTTTTTAACACACACAAAAAAGATGAAAATAGAAGGAATTTTGTTCCAGCAATGTCACCAAATATGAAGTCCTTCAAATTTCATTCAAGTACTTTAAAAATTGTATTAGCTGGTAATTGAATTAGATCATCCTGATTATTTCAGTGAAAGAAAAGAAATATAAATCACCTGAATTGCAAAGGATTTTTTAAATAAGTGTCATTCTCTTACCAGTATTTAAAATTGTCTCTACTTGGGTATTTAGCAAGTTTATCCAAAGTGCCTTGGTATTAAGATTCAGGATGAATTAAGAGGAGTAATTATTTGATTTGTTTCAAGTGTGAAGAGAGTAATTGTTAAAAGGGATGATGCCTTGTCCTGAGACATCTTTTCAAGCACATCACTTTAGGAAAATGTACACATGGAAATTGAACACCTGGAAACTGCTTCCTTTAAAAATAACATAAACTTGTGTTTATTGCAAAAAGTCTCTGTGTGTTATGTGGAAAACAGCACAGTATGGTTTACAGGTATGTACCCCTCATCTTCATACCACCTCCAAATTTCTTTTGCCTCAGTTGGGATACAAGTAAGCCTATAAGAGAGCTAGTGACTTAAGAGATAAATGTTCTTTTAGGGTGTTTCACTATGTGCTTCCAGCTCCCATGATAGCTCAGTTGGTAAAGAATCCCCCTGCAATGCTGGGTTCGATCCCTGGGTTGGGAAGATCCCCTGGAGAAGGGAATGGCTACCCACTCCAGTATTCTGGCCTGGAGAATTCCATGGACTATATAGTCCATGGGGTCACAAAGAGTCAAACACGACTGAGTGACTTTCATTAAGTGCTTCATAGGGTTGGTATACTCAGTTTAGAAGCTGAAGTGTGAGAACAGAAGGTCCACAGGCTGGGAAGATGACCAGATGACATGATAAACATACATAAAATGCTACATTTGAGAATTAGCACCTACATGAAACAACAAGCATAGGTAAAAAATACTTTGAGAATCAATTGCAGATTAAGTCATAAAGTAAATTTCAAGAAATTAGTTTCAGACAAACAATACACATAAGCTAGACCTTGACAGTTATGAGGAGTACTGGCTTGATACTTTGTAATGTCCCTCCATTTGGGGTCACTGTTTCTTGCCATAACTAGATGGGATTATGAGTTTTGGGGAAGATCAGGTTAAGTGCCATTTTCAGTGTATGAACCTGATTTTTCATTGTTGATACTAACTACAACTTAGACTGAGCCCCAAACTTATGGAATATCTACCAGTCTCAAAACCAACCCAAGCAGCCCAATTTTGGATTCGTCAGCCTCTGTAATTGGTGAGCCAACTCCACATAAATGTGTATTATAAATACACACACACTTCCATATGTACAAGCTAGATTTAGAAAAGTCAGAGGAACCAGAGATGAAATTGCCAACAGCCACTGGATCACAGAAAAAGCTAGAGAATTCTAGAAAAACTAAAGCCTTTGGCTGTGTGGATCACAACAAACTGGCAGATTCTTAGAAGATGGGAATACCAGATCAATTTACCTGCCTCCTGAGAAACCTGTATGCAGGTCAGGAAGCAACAATTCGAACTGGACATGGAAACAACAGACTGGTTCAAAATCGGGAAAAGGAACATTAAGGCTGTGTATTGCCACCCTGCTTATTTAACTTATACGCACAGTACATCACGAGAAAGGCTGGGCTGGATGAAACAAACTGGAATCAAAGATTGCTGGGAGAAATATCAAGATCAGATATGCAGATGACACCACCCTTAGGGCAAGCGAAGAGGCGCTAAAGAGCCTCTTGAGAATGAAGCTGGCTTAAAACTCAACATTCAAAAAACTAAGATCATGGCATCTGGTCCCATCATGTACTTCATGGCAAACAGATGGGGAAACAATGGAAACAGTGACAGACTTTATTCAGTGCAGATAGCGACTACAGCTATGAAATTAAGATGCTCCTTGGAAGAAAAGCCATGACAAACCCAGACAGTGTATTAAAAAGCAGAGACTTCGCTTTGCTGATAAATGTCCACATGTCAAATAGCTACGGTTTTTTCAGTAGTCAAGGTATGGATTTGAGAGTTGGACCATAAAGGCTGAGCGCTGAAGAATTGATGCTTTTGAACTGTGGTGCTGGAGAAGACTCAAGAGTCCCTTGGACTGCGAGATCGAACCAGTCAATCCTAAAGGAAATCAACCCTGAAGATTCACTGGAAAAGACCCTGATGCTGGGGAAGACTGAGGGTAGGAGAAGGGGGTGACAGAGGACAAGATGGTTGAATGGCATCACTAATTCAACAGACATGAGTGTGAACAAGTTCCAGGAGATGGGGAAGGACAGGGAAGCCTGGCATACATATATATAGTCCATGGGATTGCAGTTGGACATGACTGAGTGACTGAACAATTATTACTGTCACAGGACAGAACTAAAAAGGGTGTAACACTGGCCAGTGACAAGATGTCTTAATATTAAGCCACATGAGCTGTATTACTTGGAAATTAATCTCATCAGTAGCATCATTTGCAAGTATCTTCTCCCATTTTGTAGTTTGTCTTTTGCTTATGGTTTCCTTTGCTGTGCAAAAACTTTAATCAGGTCACAACAGTTGGTTATTTCCATTATTCTGGGAGACTGATCTTTTCCCCAGAACCACTTATTGAAGAGACTGTATTCCATTGGGCATTCTTGCATCCTTTGTAGTAGATTGTCCATCAGAAGCATTTGGGTTTATTTTTGGTATTTCTAACCTGTTCCATTGATGTGTTTTTGTGTCAGTCCTATACTGCTTTGATTACTGTAGCTTTGTAGTAGTTTGAAATCAGGGAACATGATTCCTCCAGCTTCACTTTTCTTTCTCAAGACTGTTTTGGCTGTTTGGGGTCTGTTGTGTTTCCATACAAATTAAAAATATTTTTGTTACAGTTCTTTGAAAAATGCCATTGATAATTTCACAGGGATTGCACTGAACCTGTAAACTGCCATGGGTAGTATAATAATTTTACAATGTTGATTTTATCTGTCTTAAAACATGGTATATCTTTCCATCTTTTTTTGTCTTCATCTCCTTCATCAGCGTCTTAAGGTTTCAGAGTACAGGACTTTTGCCTCCTTAGGTGTTTTATTCTTTCTGATATGAATGTAAGTGGGATTATTTCTCTAATTTCTCTTTCTGGTATTTTGCTGCTATGGGATTAGAACATTGTTTTTAATAAGTTTTTTTTTTTTTTTTAATACTGAAGTGTCAGAAAAAAAGCAGCATCAATTGGCATCTCAGGAAAAAAGGCCTGGAGGACACAGAAGTCTAGAATATCTATCAAATGAATTAAAATTATTCTCCAAACTTAACTGGTCTAGTTCTTCTAGGAGAATAACACTTACATTACCTTTGAGATCCACTTCAGGGGTTATTAACAGAGAACCAAAAGGTGGTATTTACCACCTTAAAAACAATTCAGTTTTTTCAAGACAGAAAATGGTCACTAAACCCTCCAATGTCAGTTTTTTTTTAATATACACAGGAAGAAAGTAGTTTGGAGTATTACACCACCTAAATTTGCTAAAATTATATTCTCCAGAATTTAAAAGAATGTACCACACATTTTCTCTGAATTCATTTATTTAAAGATAAAACAGCCGTTTGAGATCATGGAATACAATACCAACACAATAAAAGGTGAGGAATTGTTATATTTTGCTTACATTAATAAATATCTTAAAAGAAGCAAATGTAAATTTTAAGATTTAAGACACTAATGACACAACTAAGAGATTCTATCTAAGTTAACAGTGATACTGCTTGATTTTCAAGTTGAAAGATTTTTAATAATCTATATATTTCAATTAGGTGGCAGCAAATAGAAAAGCATCTTTTGAGCTGAATAGTATACTGTTAAGCAGGAGTTTATTTTACAGCAGTCCATCATTCTCCTGGCCTCAGTTTGTGTAGAAGGCATACTAGACATCAGCAATTCACATCACATAGATGATCTACCACTCACAATGGTGCAAAATCTATTATGCATATATTTGAATAGAAATTATTTTTGAATTCCAGAAAAAAATGCCATTTGTGTTTGACAGATGTGGGATTTCCCAGTTTTGCCACTGGTTAGCTATCTGAGCCTCAGTTTCTTCACTGTTAAACTTTTGACAGAACAGGAAAAAACTGCAAAATAGGCTTTAGTAGCCTTGAGTTTATCAGCTCTGATTTTCAAAACAAACTTGCAAAGTGATTTTCAACCTCCTTCTAACCTATGATTATCCTTTTCTAAAGGATATCCTTGTCCAAATCCTTCTCAGAGTTCCTAACTTCTCCACTGAACACATTTTAACACATCTGCATGTGTTTATAATGACCAAAACAAAGTTCATTATGTTATTATGAAAGACTACCTGTACTCAGGGAACATTACAACCTACCTGGGTATTCAATTTAGTACCCACCACTAGCAAATCTCTGAAAATTCTGTGTCTCCGTCTCTACCATAACCTACACTGTTGTCAATCAAATACTCCATACCTGTGTATGTTTGTTACCTTCATATCATATCAAGGGAAAAATCTCAAGTTTTTAGAAAACTGGCATTTGTGACTTGTTTATACAATTTTTACAATTTTAGGACAGCCATGTTCTTTGCAGTATCCTGTAGGACAAGGCATCAATTATTTCAAAAGGCAGCCATACACTTTTCGTATTTTTCTAAAACAGCAGTTTTGTTTTTACTCTTTTCACAGGTACAGAGCATAGAATAAACCTAACAATGTCCACTTCTCCTAACTTAGCACCAACATACTCATACAACTCTTGATTCATTCTAAAACGCATACTGATGCGCTTGGCAAGACTATAATGAATAAAATGGCAAGCGGTAAATCTAATTCATGCCAGAAGACTGGAGAAGTTACATGGGAAGCACACACATACACAACTTCACAAAAGTTGGGAATACTGCTGATTTCAAATAAATGATGATCAAAGTGAGACTTCCATGCCTCAAGTCCCATTCAGTCAAAATCACGATTTGTAAGAACAAGTGGTGCCACCAGTGTCCAAACATACAGCACAATGCCAATCCAACTAGAAGAGATTTTCACCCAGACAGCTGTCCACTGACTTTTCATCTCACGAGAAGGCTCATACCTAATATTTAAGGAAAACAGAAAGCAGAGAGAAGTTGGATTACTGGTCATCAAGCCAGCAGGTTTCCTTATTTTAGAAGTATTCTTTGTATATAATCTGTTATAACAGATATATAGTGGCTGGATTATCTCTGTTGCCTTGTTTTCCATACCACTTTGACAGCTAATATAAAGGTTTAAAAAAAATCTCCTTTAAGGGAGTAGAAGGCATAGGCATGTGAAGTAGTTCCTTTACATAATACTGAGAGAATCTTTATGTATCTCTGGCTCACTAATTAATGAGACAGCAGAGAAATGGAGTGTGACCTCTGGATAAATGAAACATTATTTAACAAAGACTTATCAATTCTAAACTGTACAAAGAACATAATTTCTTCAAAGTATATGCACGAGCTCCCTCCACCTTCTCAGATTTAAGAAACTGGGAAGGAAATATATCCCAAATTTAGCTGATTTTTATGTTGATGAAATGTAACAAAAATACTTTTCATCTTTAAAATTTACTATTATTACCCGACAGCCAAAGCTGTGAATTACTGAGAATTATTTGGAATAGTTCTTGTACCTTAATATGCTGCAGTGTAGGAGTTTTTAAGTATATATATATTTTCAATAATAAATGGCAGCAGAGGCTGATCTCAAACAAATGAATCTTTTTTTTTTTTAACATCTTTTGCTGGTATTCAAAGTTTTCTTACAAATTGTTAAGGATATTATGTATTAAAGAGTATTAAAAATAGAACTACCCTAACTATACAGTTCAACTTGAATCTTAAATCTTTCAGCAATCCTTTGAACTAAATCAGAATTTTTAAAGACAAAATATAAACCACTACCTTCCTCTTAACAAAAAGAGATTTATCAGTTTTGAAGTGATATAAAAGCAGAAATTAGTTTTAAAGGATCCTAAGAATCCATCTATGTTAATGTATTCACACTTCAATTTTGAAATCATCAAAGCTTTTAATGACAAAATTTGAACAAAAACAGTTAAAAAAAGGTATCTTTTTCTACACTATGTTGGGAACTAGTTAGTCCGTATTAGAAATCACTGTGTTTGATCCCTGTCAACATGTACTTCCCTAAGCAATGTGGTAGCTTCGTGAACTTTATTTCAATCTTTTAAGATCTGGAACTATTTTAATGATTATTATTGCTAAAGCAAGGAAAGTCTGCATTTCTCATACTGATCTCACTATTCATTTAAATTTTGAAATATATTGGAGGATAAAAAGTACTCAATACCACGTTTTTACAATGGAATCACAAAAAAAGCCACCCAAATTTCCACATGGAAAGTTTTCATAAAATATAAGTACCTGTACCAGTTGGTAAGGGTCATCATGATATAAAGCGAAGCCAGGAAGAGCATGAAGTGAAAGAAGGAGTAACTGTAAGTGACACCATCCCTTTCATTATCTATGGCTCTGTGAACATCATCACCATCCTCAAGTGATCCCTCATTTCTGCCTCCACCATCTTCTATTAGTGTTGATTCATCACTTGTTAGAGTCAGTTTATTAACCTGACTATTGTTTGAAGTACGGATGCTACATGAAAGACAGTTTAAAAAGAAAGAAAAAAAAGGAATTTAAACACAACATTCATATATGAATAATAGCTGGACTTCGCTTCAAAAAAATAAAACCCATAATTTTTCCTACCTTGAGTAAAATACACACAGTAAAAAGAGGATTAGTCCAATAATTCCTTGAGTATGCCACCACTGTACAGACTGCCCCTCCTTCGGGATAGTGCTTGTTGTATTATATCCAATTATGTTCAGTAGACTTGGGTTACATTCTGTTTCTATAATGTAAATTAAGGTCAAATTAAAATGTTAGAAAAGTACAATAAATTTTTCAGAGGACAGTGTAGTTCCTTTTAACTCTATACACTGGCAAACTAAAAAAACTGTTAGAAAAAGGCACAAACAAAATAAGACAACTTGTATTTATTAATAATGAGACCTTTTACATTATATAATGCTAGTTTTATCGAACTGGTTGAAAAGCAATTTCATTTTCAACCTCATGCAGGAATTGAGACATTTAAGCTTTTTACTGATCAGGAAATTGGTGAAATTTAGTAAATTTTTTACTTTATAGTAAAGCTCAAGCAGAGTTAAGAATAAAATTCAGATATCCTAAACTAAGATGCACTGTGTTTTCTGTTATATACTATGAAATAACAATAGTGATTTTATGAAGTTTATCAACTTGTCAAACTACATTGTTATATAAGCAAGATAGTTTACACATAAAATCAGTTACTAGAATTTTAGCAAATAGTTTGTGGAAATGAGTACAAAAATCATAGTGACCTAATGCTTATTCAGCCTCTCAACTCTTGTAAGAAAGAATTAAAACAGGGTTGGTATTCACTTAAGTGTCCCAAATATGTTTTTTACCTCCCACAATGCCAGATATGTCAATTGCCACCTTATCACTGAAAAATGATTTTTACCTTGAAGCCCCTTGTCTAAGGATAATCCCTAAAGCAAATTCCTATTAATTTTTTTCTAGACACTTACTGGACAAAAAGAAGGAATCTTTCTCTAGTACACTAAAAAAACTCTTTTTTTCCAACTAGTGATAAAGCACCTATGAAATTTATAAATGGAATGAAATCTAAGAGTCAGAAAACTTTTTTCTGTCAAAAATTCTGTAATTTTTCTGAGGAAACGAGACCATTTTTTCCCTTTTCAAAAAATAGTTTAGTTGACCCTTGAACAAGCAGATTAGCAGTACCAACCCACAACACAATTGAAAATCTGCATGTTACTTTATGGCTGGCCTCTATATTCCAACTTTTCATACTAGCAATTTTGTATCTATGGATTCAACCAAATGCAGACTGTACTGCAGTACATTTATTTTCCAATTTGTTTCACCCCAAATAACATATATGGGCTTATACTTCCACAAAATGCAGTAAAACTGGCCTATGAAAAGATTACAAAGACCAATTATATTCACCTGTACAGTAATCACAGACAAAAAGAACTTTTAAAAATCTATACTAATTAAAACAAACTCGACAAACATTTTAATAGTTTTTAATTTTACATATACTATCACATGCACCATAG
The DNA here is from genome assembly GCF_014754425.2 of Oryx dammah. Classification (NCBI taxonomy): domain Eukaryota; kingdom Metazoa; phylum Chordata; class Mammalia; order Artiodactyla; family Bovidae; genus Oryx; species Oryx dammah. Next base: position 16,322,507 of record NW_024070188.1, on the reverse strand, counting down.
AAATCAGGTATATTTCTTAAAATTTTCCTATAATTTCTTATAGTTTTGTTAGTGAAGGAAGAAACTAAGGGAAAAAATATAGCAGTACATCAAAGAAGAAAATGGTATTATATGAGAATGGAAATAATATTTCCATTCTCTTCATTCCTCTATGAGCTTAATTTTACAAAACTACAATCTGTGAAAAAGAGAAAAGCTTGTGGGATTCATGAAAAGAAGCAAATGCAAGCAAACAAAACATACCCGGTTCATTGGTCATAGCAGACCATGTCAAATACACTGTGTAGACTGTGATCACTGAAGACTGTAACAGACCAGATCTTGGTTGTGATTCCTACAAAAAAATAATTAAGCAAAACAGAAAAACGTTGCAATCATTCAAGATTTAGGAAACCTTAGAAAAACCGAAGCTTCATAAAGAATGAACTAATCCAAGCTTACTTGGATTTTTGGCAGTATGGACATTATAGAAGCACCAAGGCAGAGGAGCATGTTGACACTGATGAATGCTTTATTTTCTGCACAACTGGCTGGATGAGTATAGTAAACAAAAAACAGGACGATAGCAACTAAAGACAGCAGATAATTCAGGGCTGTAGCTGATAACAATGCTGTGAAAGAAATACATTTTGACAGTTAGATTTTCTCACTAATATTAGGAATGAGGCATATGACTTGCTTTAAAAACAATCTTATTTTATTCAAAAATATTATTTTAAGCAACATTTTATCAGCATTACACAGTCTATAAAAGCAGATAAAGATTTAATTCTGGCCTCTACCACATGAAGACTTTTGTAGCCTTTACACCTGTGCGTGCAAGCTCCGTCATGTCTGCCTCTCTGCAACCCCATGGAACTTCTGTCCATGGAATTTTCCAGGCAAGAATACTGGAATGGGTTGCCATTTCCTACTCCAGCCTTTACACATAGCTCACTATTATGATGCATTTTAAGGGTAATAAAATAATATGATCTTCATTTAAAGTAACATTACATACAGAGTGTCCAAAACACATTCAGATACATTAGCCATTATTTTCAAAATACCGAAAATTAACTAGGAGAATATTACTCAAGGTTTTTAAGTTATATCATTCAGTTGTAAACAGCACATTAAGAAAATTATTTAGTTAATGCTAAGCCCACAGAACAATGCTTTGCTTTATCAACTAAAATCTTAAAAAAAAACTATTCAAGTTGTCATTATTTAATACGACAACCTAAGTTTCTTCTATCACACACACACTTTTAATTTTCATGCCAACGTATGCTTAATACAAATGTATTCATGTAGATGTGACTAACAAATACCCTATCAGACAAATATTTATTGAATACCTACAACGGCCCTGGGGATACAGCAGGCAACAGAGCCAGAGACTCTTACATTAGATTTAACATTAAAAAAATGAAACATTCTGTGTAAGTAAATTTTCCAAATGATTAAAGCTTATTTCTTTGAATATCAAATTCTTTAACCACTGAGATCAAATATCACAAACTAGTTGTATGAAAGAAAATATGAATATAGCAGATATGCTGACTTAGTTTTCACTGATTTAAAATATTTTAAAAATATTTTTTAAATATTTACAATATTTTTTAGCTGACGCTCAGACTATTTCACATAAAAATCCAGATCTATGGGTTCTTTTGAAAAACTTCAGAAAAATTAAGCAACACTGGGCTCACATTTCCACAAGGCAATTACTGGATGGAGCTAAGCAGTGTAATGGCCTCCACACTCTAATTCAGCACAGTCCCTTTCATTTGCAAAAGGACTGAAAATGCAGTTTCTCCTCCCTCATTTGTGTCACCTGTTGTAAGCACCCGGAATTTGATTCTTGTTTTAGAGTAAACCATAGGACTCAACCTCATCATTATAGACACACATTACATACACTATGATAATATAAAGGTGTCACACATAAAGGCATTCTTTGCACTTACATAAAATGCTTCAGAGTTGTTTCTTTTTCCTGCTTGCTGATGTTTCAGAATTGTACCACTGTTTGTTAGATCATCTATTTCTAGTAGTCCTCATCGCTTTAATATTTTACTTTTTACCCTTTTACTTAGAAGCCTCCTAGGAAATTAGGCTATAAAATATACATATACTCAGCAATATGCTTTGGAAATTCTATTTTAGCCATTCCCAGTCTTTTGGATGATTGCCTCATTCTTGGGTTTGTTCCTAGTTGACATGCAACATACAATGTGACAGGATGCCACTCACAAACTTAAACTAAAAAAACCTCTTCACAGTAAATTCTACCATAAAAATCATGACTTCCCCACAGTCTACTACCTGCTTTACTTTCAAAGTTCAACTATCCTGAAGATGTTCTATAAGACAAAAAACTTACCCGCATACCAACATCTCGAGTTCCCCTCTTCCATTTTTTCAACCCATGATTCATTCCACGAATGGGCAAAATCAATGAGTAAGACTAGCTGTATGAGAATGAAGCAAAAGGCACCTGCCATGCCTACATAAAACCACACTGAAAGGAGAAAAAAATTAAAAAAAATCACAAGTGAATGACTGCTTCACTTTTTATTGTTTCCACAATCAATACACTGAAAGAAAAATAAAATTTTACATAGATGTCTTGACTGAGGAAGGAAAACACAAATAGTTACAGTTCCAGGCAACAATTATTTTTAATTTCCTTATAAAATATCAACATCACACAAAGAAAAAAAAGATTTCTTACCAGTTGTAAAAGTTCCTTCTGGAATGAAGAAGGCCCCAATAATAATTGCAATTGCTGCAGCAAATTTAAAGAACCAGAATCTAAAACAAATTATTTTTTATTAGTAAATAATTCATTCAACAAGGGGTTTCATATATGAAATCTTTTGAGAGCTGCTCTTAAAAAATAGCTACACTTTATTGTGACTACTCTATTCCACCTGAGGATATCCTGAAAACAAGACACCACATGTCAATTATTTTGTTGTGTTGTTGTCTGGTCACTCAGTGTCCAGCTCGTTCTACAAACCCATGGACTACAGCCGACCAGACGCCTCTGTTCATGGCATTTTCCAGGCAAGAATATGCAAGGGGTTGCCATTTCCTTCCCCAGAGGATCCTCCTCATCCAGGGATCAAACCCACATCTCCTCCACTGGCAGGGAGATTCTTCACCACTGAGCCACCAGGGAGGCATGGCTGTTTTAATTCATTCTAATAAATGAGAATATTAGATGCATTTCACAGGTTTACTTAAATGAGTGAGATAATATATGGAAGTGTAAATAAGGTACACTGTACAAAGGAATAGCTTTTGAAGACACAAAAGTCTGGAAAACATATTTCCAGTAGCAAGTCAGATGAACTGAAAGAACCAGAAAAGACATAATATCTTAAGAATTCTAACACAGAAAGAGTAGGAAATGCAAAGGAGGTGTCCAGAATCAAAAAAAAACCCGCAAAGTAACAGATTAATAACTCCAGCTGAAGACAACTAGCAAAGATTTGAGGTGTCTGATACTTCATATATGAAAGCAGCAATGCAAAACTATAAGGAATATGAACACTTCACCACCAGAAGATAACGATTATCCTACAATCACTGCTCATAAAGGCATAAAAATCTTGCAATCTAGCAGATAAAGAATTCAAGATAGTTGTTCTGAGGAAACTCAATGAGCTACAAGAAAGTACAAAAATAATTCAATGAAAACAAGCAAAAAACACTAAATTTAACCAAGAGATAGAAATCATAGAAAAGAACCAAATATATTCTGAAGCTTAAGAATTCAAGAAAAGAAATGAAAAAAAAAAAAAGTAATAGAGATCTTTAGAAGTGAAAGTGAAGTCGCTCAGTCGTGTCCAACTCTATGCGACCCCATGGACTGTATAGTCCATGGAATTCTCTGGGCCAGAATACTAGAGTGAGTAGCCTTACCCTTCTCCATGGGATCTTCCCAACCCAGGGATTGAACCAGGTCTCCCACATTGCAGGCAGATTCTTTACCAGCTGAGCCACAAGGGAAGCCCAGAGATCTCCAGAAGGGTAGATCAAATGGAAGACAGAAAAAGTGGACAGGCATTTTGATATAACCCAATCGGGGTGAACTGAGAAAAAAATGAAAAAGAGGGAAGAAAGCCTCAGTAATATATGGGATTTAAATATTAGAATGATCAGGGTTTCAGAAGAAGAGAAGGGGGCAGAAAGTTAATTTAAAGAAATAATATCTGAGAACTTCCTAAATCTGGACATGAACATCAAAGTTCACAAAGCTAGTAAGATCACAGTATCATCTCAATGCAAAAAAACCTTTAGGATGAAACTGTCAAAAATCAAATACAAGAGAATCCTAAAAGTAGCCAGAGGGGTCCAAAGAAAGAGATTCTGATCTACAAAGTAATTTCCGTTAGGCTCTCAGTGGATTTCTTAGAAAATCTATAGGCCAAGAGAGAGCAGAGTGACTCTGACATACTCCAAGTGTTGAAAGGAAAAAACCACCAGCCAAGATTACTCTGTCCAGCAAAGTTATCCTTCAGATATGAAAGAGAAATAATGCTTTTCCTAATCCTAAATCCAAAGAATTCACCACCACTAACCTGTCTTGTAAAAAATGGTGAAAGGAACTCTTCAGACTGAAATGAAAAGACACTAATTAATAACACGAAAGCCTACAAAAGCATACAACACACTGGTAAAAGTAAATACACATATTCATAAAAGTCTAATTCTTTAACAGGGTGGTGTGTTAAGTGAACTATAGTAAAAAGATTTTTAAAAGTATTAAAAAACAATGAGTATTATAAAAGGTAAATTGTGACATCAAAAAAATAAAAGAAATAAATATGTAGGGCTATTTTATGCATTTCAAGTTGCTATCTGCTCAAAATTAACTTTTATCTATAACATGTTTTATGTAACCCTCATGGTAACCACAAAGCAAAAAGCTAGAGTAGATAAGATAGAGAAGCAGAATATACCACTGGTTTACAAAGAAAATCACCAATTTACAAAGGTGTTAACAGAGAAAAAAGAAACGATGAAAATACAACCAACCAGACAACAATGACCAACATATGGCATTAACAAGTCCTTACAAATCAATAATTATGCTAATGGAGTGAATTTGCTAACCAAAAGCCAGTGGCTGGATGAATAAAACAAACTGAAAAAGACAAATGGAATCACATTTGTGGATGTGAAAAATAGTTAAGCCACCTTTCGATTCAAAGTACTCCCTATAAAAATTTCAATGTCATTTACAAAAACTCAGGAAAAAAAAATCCTGAAGTTTGTATGTAACTTCGAAAGACCCCAAATAGCCAAATCAGTCATGAGAAGGAAGAACAAAACTGGAAATATCACACTTACTCCTTTCAAACTATACTACAAAGCTATACTAATTAAAACAGTAATAACATAAAAAATAGACACACAGATCAACGGAACAGCCGAGAAGGCAATGGCAACCTACTCCAGTACTCTTGCCTGGAAAATATCAAGGACGGACCTGGCAGGCTGCAGTCCATGGGGTCTCAAAGAGTTGGACATGCCTGAACAACTTCACTTTCATGCATTGGAGAAGGAAATGGCAACCCACTCCAGTGTTCTTGCCTGGAGAATCCCAGGGACAGGGGAGCCTGGTGGGCTGCCATCTATGTGGTTGCACAGAGTCGGACATGACTGAAGCAACTTAGCAGCAGCAATGGAACAGAAGAGTAATAAACCCTTGCATTTTGGATCAACTAATATTTGACAAGGGAGTCAAGAATATTTAGTAGGAAAGGACAGTATCTCCAACAGTTTCGGGAAAGCCATTAATAACCACATACAGAAAAATGAAACCAGACTCCTTTCTTACACCATTCACAGAATCGACTCAAACTGAATGGAAGACTTAAACACACTTAACACATTATTGGAGAAGGCAATGGCACCCCACTCCAGTACTCTTGCCTGGAAAATCCCATGGATGGAGGAGCCTGGAAGGCTGCAGTCCACGGGGTCGCTAAGGATTGGACACGACTTGAGCAACTTCACAACTTCACTTTCACTTTTCACTTTCATTCACTGGAGAAGGAAATGGCAACCCACTCCGGTGTTCTTGCCTGGAGAATCCCAGGGACAGCGGAGCCTGTTGGGCTGCCGTCTATGGGGTCGCACAGACTCGGACACGACTGAAGTGACTTAGCAGCAGCAGCATCACATTATTGACTGGAGATGTATTAACATGTCTTTTGTTACCCGAATGTTACTGACTAGGAGACGAATCATATGCTTTTAGAGAGCCATACAATTAACATCACAGTGTTTAGTTAAAGCTTAAAACTGATAAAGGCTCATTACAGACTTATGATTGTTGTTTTCATTCACATTTCCTTGTTAGGGTTCTGCTCCAATTTTGTGTATGTTATAAATACAAGCTTATGACCATAAAATTTTCAAAAATGATGCATAACGAAATTTTGAACAAAGAAGAATTTTTTGGTGACTTTTATGCAGATACTTTTCTCTGACTGTCCAAGCAACATAAATACTAGTATCTCAGAAGATGACAGTTCTTCAGAATATAGTTCTGACTCAGGCAATATGAATATTAGACCAACAAAAAGACAAACTAAACCTTAGTGACTGATTCTGACATGCAAAGTGAAAATGCAATGCATGATGCTTTTTTACAGGTGTGCAGGTGTAACTATTGAATGTAATAATCTGCAAAGTGTTAATTAAATAACAGAACTGTCAGGTCAACAAAAATAAACATCGCCAGGCACAGGTCTATGTTTCCAGGAAAAATCCCCTAGTCAGTGAGTTAAGATCTGATACCATAAAAGTTACTTGGAAGATACTGATACTGGGAAGAAGAAAATAAGGAAGAAACTCCCTGACATTAGTCTGGGCAATGAGTTTCTGGGGGAGACAACAAAAGTACAAACAACAAGGGTAAAAATCAAACCAGTGGGAATACTTCAGACAAAAAAACCTTCTGCAGAAAAAAACGGAACAATCAACAAAATGAAGAGACAACCTATAGGAGAAAATATCTGCAAACCAAGTATAAAAATGTGGTTAATATCAAATTAAATATATAAAGAACCCATACAACTCAATAATTTACAAAAAACAATTAAAAAATGGACAAAACTAAATATTTTTCCAAAGAAGGCATACAAACGGCAAACATGTATATGAAAAGGTGCTAAACATCATTACTCCTCAGAGAAATGTAAATCAAAACCATGGAATGGCCACCAAGATGGTAAGAAATAACAAACACTGGTGACAGTGTGGTGAAACAGGAATCCTTAGGTACTGCTAATGGGCATGTACACTAATTCAGCCACCATGGCAAACAGTATGAAGGTTCCTGAAAAAATACAAAAATGGAACCGCCACACAGTCTGGCAATCCTACTTCTAGGTATATATCCAAAGAAAGGGAAAACAGGGCACTGACAAGGTATCTGCTCATCCATGTTTACGGCAGAATATTCCTAACTCGCAGATACAGAAACAACCTAAGTGTGCCTCAACAGATGAGCAGAGAAACTGTAGTATAGAGACACAATGGACTATTATTCAGCCACGAGAAAGAAGGAAATCCTATCATTTGCAATAACATGATCCTGATGGACCTTCAGGGAATTATGCTAAAATGAGATAATTCAAATTAAAAAAAAAAATTATATTACCAAAATGTGGAATCTGAAAAAAAAAAAAGTACTTTAAAGTTGCTAAGAGAACAGATCTTAATTGTTCTCATCACAACTAAGAAATATATGTGACATGACAGAAGTGTTAGCTAATATATAATGGTAATCATATTGTAATATATAATACATATGAAATTAACATTTTGTACACTTTAAACCTAACACAATATCATCAATTATATTGCAAAAAAAAAACTATTAGCATAAGAGTGCTTAATACATACTTTGAGAAGAATGTTATCACAGGAAATGATTGTGATAGTCATCCTGTAATGTATTTTGAGAGTTGTTTAAAAATACATTTAATAAAGGTGTTTTAACAGTGCCAAAAAATTAAAATTAAAAATCAAAAGAACCTATGACTAAGAGAATTAAAAAAAAAAACAAAAACTCAACCTGGCACAAAACATCATTTTTCATTAATATTTTATTTGATTCTTCCTGTCTTTGATAGTGTATGTTAATAGATAAACAATATCAGATACTTAGAGCTATTTTTATTTATGGGGTGGAACAGTGATAAAATTCAAAACATTCAATACTGAGTATGAGATGCATTGCTCTGTATTAAAGGCAACTGACAGAAGGGTACCTTGAAGTGTCTAGGTTGTCCATTATAACCATTTAGAATATCAACCACCTTGTTTCAAAGCAATAAAGTTTTTCACTTTGGCTGCACTGCACATGTAAAGAACTGAGTTCAGTTTTATGTAGTGAGATTGGCCTACAGAAGGCTAAGAGGAGGAAGAATAAGCTCATTAGTCACAGATGTGATAAATCTTCTTTTCAGGATGAAAACATAGTTGAACCTTGAACAATGCTAGGGTTAGGGACTCCAACTCTCTGCGTGGTTGAAAATCCACCTCTCACTTACAGTCAGCCCTCTGTATCAGAGGTTCCTCATTTGTGAATTCAGTCAATCAGAGATCGTGGAGTGTGTTAATACCATAGTTATTAACTGTTGGGAAAAAATCTCTAAGTGGACCTGCACAGTTTAAACCTGTTTGTTCACAAGGGTAAACTTTACTAAATATTATGCACAGCAATAAGTGACTCAAATCTACTATTTAGTATTTATATTTCTAAATTCTGACATTCTCTGGTAGAGACAAGAGGATTTTCTTACTTTGTCATTCGTGAACAAAATAATTCTGCAGATTGTTCAAGTTTATTTTAAACTTTCTTTAGACAGACTCAAAATTACTGAGAAGAGACCACCCAGACTTTAAAATGAAGGGATTAAAACACGTACCCATTGTGCACTGCAGCTCTCGGGTCTCTGCTGCTCTTCACTTTGATCATCGAGAGAGAGAGAAGAAGATAGAAGACAGCCAAGCCAAAGCACAAACGGTACACAGCTTTATAGCCAACCAGAATACTGCAAGGGACCATTCCTTTCTCATTCTCACAAAATCCAGGAATCTGAAAAAACAAGGATTTCTAATCGAGAATTTTTTCAAGGAAAAATGACAATTCTGTGTAATTAAATAGCTTAAGGTTCAGAAAACTGACGTTCGCTTTACAGTTTATGTGGAAATGTAATCATGGTAAGTCTACACACTTTCATAAACAGAAGTTTAACCCTTTTTTCACTTTATATGCACACAGGATAAACTACAAATGCCAGTCCTAAAGTGAATGCTTATTTTAACTTGCAGACTTATTCAAACTTATTCTAAGTTTTTTTTAGAACTTACATTCCACTGTGATATGCTGAATCACATGCATAAAAGAAAAACACAATCAATAAAAGTTTAAAGAACTACAGAGTAATTCAATCAGTTTCTAAATACTAAAGAGAACAATGATGGCTTTTCAAAGCCAATGCTATTAAATTCATTCTGAGATCTGGTCCCTGATTAGTCGCTCAGTTGTGTCCGACTCTTTGTGACCCCATGGACTGTCCATGGAATTCTCTAGACCAGGATACTGGAGTGGGTAGCCTTTCCCTTCTTCAGGGGATCTTCCCAACCCAGGGATAGAACCCAGGTCTCCCACACTACAGATGGATTCTTTACCAGCTGAGCCACAGGGAAGCCTAAGAATACTGGAGTGGGTAGCCTATCCCTTCTCCAGTGAATCTTCCCGACCCAGGAATTGAACCAGGGTCTCCTGCATTGCAGGTGGATTCTTTATCAACTGAGCTATCAGAGATAGAATTGGATTAACAGCAAAAGGGTTGGCTGTATTTTTATTTTTCTAACTTAAAATCTTGATAAAGACTGAAGACCATTTCAGAAAATCACACTGAAAACAGAGTACAAGGAAGTATTTTTAAAATATTTTTAAGTGAAATAAATGAATGAAACAAACTAATAGTTTCAACGAAAACCACTCATAAGAAGTCAACTGGTTCCATGACAAAACCATTTTGCTTATACCCAGGACTTAAGTAAAATTAACTGAGCATCTATTTATGGCATGTACAATGCTACATTCACAACTGTGATAAGCTAATTTTCCAAACTTACATGATTTTTCTTTACCCCAAAGTCAATCACAAGAAGATAATCATGGTTTAAAATGCAAGTTATCTAACATAAATACATTCTCAATCTCAAATTTTCTATTGTCATTCATCTTTCCTTGGAGGAAAACTTACTTTTATATGCTGTCTCTTGATCACATTCTCTCTCATCTCTTACGAGTTAGATCCCTTATGACTTCTCAAAAAGCAAATGATTAAATCTCTCCATTCTAAAAATGTTTTAAACTCAGCCTCCCTCTAAGACTTGCCATCTTTATCACAAAGATCCTCAAATTAGCAGTTTATACTCACTGGATATGTCTCCTCACAGCCATCTAACTTTCCCTCCCAAACCTCCTAGGTCCAGCATTCTTAAAACTACAGCTTTTTTAAGACACTAGACATATACTGGTTGTCAAATCCAATGGCTACTACTTAATCCTCACACTCCTTCACACCATTTTTACAGACATTACCCTGTCATTCTCAAAGCTCTGTTCCTAAGATCTACAAAACATGTTTTGGGTTCGCTTCTTTCACTGTTCCTTTAGAGCTTCCGTTTCTCCACCAACCCCCTTCTGTCAAAGTTCTAGCTCTGCTCACTCCAAATGGTCCTCCTCTTCAGCATATGCTGCCACAGTTTGAATTTCATCTCTTTCCCTGGTTTGACTGACACACTCGAATTTTCCACTTCCTGTTGGACACATACAGAGATACAAACGTAGTGATGTACCACCAAGCCAACATACTATGAACTGAACTAGGTTATATCCTCCCCATCTTCTTTCACAACCTGACTCCCTGGTGCGGGGGCGCAGGGGGAGGGCGGAGGGCAGGGCAGGTGATAAGTTTAATAAAATACCTTTTCTTTCTTTTTCTTAGTTAACAGCAACAGTTTCCTCTCAGTTATCTAGGATCAGAACCTCGTTACTATTATTCTATCACTGCCTATATTGAAATCCAGATCCAGTCAATTCTATGTTCAGGGAATCTATTTCAGGCACTCGATGCCCTTCTTGATTACATCATTTTAACAGCCTCTACACTTAACTGCTTGCCTTTTTTCCTAATTATCGTATAAATCTTCCTAAGGCATACATACTTGGCTCAAAAGCTTTTATCCTCATTCTGCTTCCTGTTTTTCAATTTCTGTACATAAAAATTTCTTGATTCTTAGAATGCCACTTTTTCCACGAGACCCACAGCAATTCTGACATTTCCCTGGCTGAAAATGATCTATTTCCACTTATTATCACAGCACACTTTTCTGCACCACCATCACAATCTCATAAACCACTTTTAGTGTTTGTCTTTCCTAAATAATTATGAACTACTAAAACTGGGATTAAGTATCATCTTCCTTTTTACAGTATTCTGTTTCCAACACACTGGAAGCAATTTTATGCATAAACATACTAAAGGTTCAAGCTTCCCAGGTGGCACTAGTGGTAAAGAATCTGCCTGCCAATGCAGGAGACCTAAGAGAGGCAGGTCGGCAAGATCCCCTGGAGGAGGGCAGGCCACCCACTCCAGTATTCTTGCCCAGAGAATCCCCTGGGCAGAAGGCCTGACAGATCACAGTCCATAGGGTCACACAACTGAAGTGACTTAGTAGGCGCACACACTAAAGGTTCAGTTAATCATTTAAAAAAAAAAAAAAGACTTGCCTTATTCAGCTGTTCTTCCATTCCAGGTATCAGCATCACACAAGCTACACACACTCCAACAAGCAAAAAAAGCGCGTAGATCAACCTCGTCACAGTGGAGTTATTTCCACTAGGACAGCATCGGCACAGCAGACACGGGGCACTGCCGCACAAACATGGTATCTGGAAAAAGAAGGCTAAAAATCAGTGCAGTTCAAAAGATACGGTGAGCATTTACAGTCTATCTACTCAAAAAAGGAGGAAGTTAAATTGATTAAAAAGTGATCTGGTTCACAAGCTATCTATAAACTATAAACCTTGGTAACTTCTGGGTAAAAATGAAGCAAAATAAAGCAAAAAAAAAAAAAAAGTGCCCTTTATATCAAGCAAAATGAGTAAATTCAGTTAAAAAGGGGGAAAAAATAGCAACAAGACCCAAAGTTTAGCTGAGAAAAGAAATGGAATATTCATTAATTATAAGTGGATCTCCAACTCCTACCTTTTAACCCCCAGAAATCAGGCTGAATTCACAGAAGTCTGAGGTTTCTCAGATACTTCAGAGAAGGAAAAGAAGTAAATTGGTATTCTCGCCTTTTCCCTCTTCGGACTTGGTGGTGGTGATAACCACCAAGTAAAAGTTCCTATTAGAATTAGGCAAAATAGGATTAAAAGAACAAGTGGGGTGAGCTAGCATTCTCTAACAGAATTCCACACTAAACTAGTAGTAGATCCCAGGGGAAAAGGTATCTTCCCGAACATGTGAGGCAAATACCAGTAATGGAATTTAACAATATCTCAGAAAGGCAAAGTGAAAGTACTCTAGTTAACAATTGACCTTAATCCAGGGTGAGCTCCACCATCCACCAGATACCACAGGAAGGGAGTATTGTAGAAGTCAGACACACTACAGTTACCAATATAAGGTAGGATCAGTATTTATGCAAAACTTCAAAAATAAATGGCATGGCAACAACACAAACACACTTTAGCAAAAAATAAACAAACATGCCCCAACCAAAAAAAAATAAAAAGCATTGGAAAAATCCAATCTGAAATAAAACATACCTCAGTAAGAAAAGGAAATTCCCTAAAATTGGTTCACCTGAAGCAAAAAGGAGAGTTCAAACAGAAAAGAACAGAACAAGCTGAAAAAGGACTGCAGGGCTGAGAATGAGAAGGGGAAAAGCCTGCTTAAAAAACTAATTAACAAAACAAAACAAAACTGGAACAAAACAAAAATGCTGAAAATAAAGATCAGGTCAGTTCATTTGCTCAGTCATGTCCAGCTCTTTGCGACTCTATGAACCACAGCACACCAGGCCTCCCTGTCCATCACCAACTCCCGGAGTCCACCCAAAATATGTCCACTGAGTTGGTGATGCCATCCAACCATCTCATCCTCTGTCGTCCCCTTTTCCTCCCGCCTTCAATCTTTCCCAGCATCAGGGTCTTTTCAAATGAGTCAGCTCTTCGTATCAGGTGGCCAAAGTATTGGAGTTTCAGCTTCAACATTAGTCCTTCCAATGAACACCCAGGACTGATCTCCTTTAGGATGGACTGGTTGGATCTCCTTGCAGTCCAAGGGACTCTCAAACAGTCTTCTCCAACACGAGTTCAAAAGCATCAATTCTTTGGCACTCAGCATTCTTTACAGTCCAACTCTCACATCCATACATGACTACTGGAAAAAGCATAGGCTTGATTAAACAGACCTTTGTTGGCAAAGTAATGTCTCTGCTGAAAATAAAAATACTGATAGATAAATTTTGGATTAAGTACCATAAACTCAGGCCAAGACACAGTAACAGTGACCAGACTTACCCTCCTGCCTTAATCCCTGGGGAAAAATAAGATGAAACAATGGTTTTCCAAACAGTTAACAACAGGCAATTTAGGATACTTAATTTCTAAGAGAGATGAAACAATGTGAAGTCTAGGACTGGCCCAGTTTTTCTGCCTGGGAAGAGCTTCCAGTGTAGGCCAGCAGAGGCCAGCAGTCTACTGAACTGGAGACACAGCTGGGGCAGAGTTGAGAGTTTAGGGAAGTGAAGGCACGTCAACAGTTCACAGGACATAAAAAAATAAAGGAGACAGCTATACTGAGATTGAGCTCTGGAGATCTGCAGAGGCTTGCTTCCATTTCTGTCTTCAGCAGAGCACTGATCAGCACGTGTATTTGATTAAATTCCTCTAGGGGGCAGGGTGGGGTGGTATTACTACCAATCAGAGTGGAAAAAACGTTATAATCCTTGAGTAAAATTATAAGATTTTTACTACACAGTATTGGGGGGGGGGGTGCGGAAGCTGGCCATAAGGCTAAAAAAGCCATTCTAATCTCAACAAAGCCTAAAAGCAAACTTTGAAAAGCTTCTCTTCAAATAACTCACCTAAGTCTAAGAATAGCAAGAATTAAAAAAAAAAAATACAACATATCCAGCTCCCATCAAGGTAAAATTTACAATATCTAACAGCTAATAAGAAATTGGCAGGCATGCCAGTATGGAAAATATAGCTTGTAATGAAGAGCAAAGTCAATAAATAAAAACCGGCCTGAAAATTACACAGATAACTGAATTTAATTATAAAAATGGCATTCCAAAATCACTGAGGACGGTGACTGCAGCCACAAAATTAAAAGACACTCGCCCCTTGGAAGAAAAGCTATGACAAACATAGACAGCATATTAAAAAGCTGAGACATCACTTTGCCAACAAAGGTCCATATGGTCAAACTATGGTTTTTCTAGTAGTCATGTATGGATGCAAGAGCTGGACCATAAAAAAGACTGGAGTGTCAAAAAATTGTTGCTTTCGAATTGTGGTGCTGGAGCAGACTCTCGAGAGGTCCTTGGATTGTAAGGAGATCAAACCAGTCAATCTTAAAGGAAATCAACCCGAATATTCACTGAAAGGAATGTTGATGAAGCTGAAGCTCTAATATTTTGACCATGTGATATGAAGAGCTGTCTCACTGGTAAAGACTAATGCTAGGAAAGATGGAGGGCAGGAGGAGAAGGGGGCGGCAGAGGATGTGATGGTTAGATGGCATCACTGATTCAGTGGACATGAATGTGGGCAAACTCTGAAAGACAGTGAAGGAGAGGGAAGCCTGGTGTGCTGTAGTCCATGGGGTTGCAAAGAGCTGAACACGACTTAGTGACTATGTTACTGTAACTATATTTCATTCGCTCAAGTAGAGTAGAACACAGCATGTCAAAGAGAGACATGGAAGGTTATGTCCATATCAAACTTCTGAAAATGAAAAGTAAAGTATCTGAACCAAAAAGTACACTGCAGAAAAGGCAAATGAACTTGAAGCTATAGCAGAAGAAACAATCCACAATGAAAAAAAGATAAAAAGACTAGAACAAAAACAACAGAGAATCAGTGCTGTCAGACAACTTCAAACAGCCTAATACACGTCAAACTGGGGCTTCTGAAAAGTAGAGGAGACATGAGAGTTCTTTTGAGGAAGTAATTGCCAAAATGTTCTTAATGAAAACTATAAACTCACAGATCCAAGAAACTAAACAAAAACGCAATGAAAATTACACATCAAGTTACATCATAAACTGTTTAGGGCTTCCTTTGTGGCTCAGTGGTAAAGAATTCACCTGCCAATTCAGGAGACACAGGTTTGATCCCTGGGCAGGGAAGATCCCAGGTGCCGTGGAACAACTAAGCCCATGCACGACCATAACTTCTAAGCCTGAGCTTCAGAGCCTGGAAACTGCCACTACCGAGCCCGCATGCTGCAGCTACTGAGGCCCGAGCGTCACAGAGCCCCGTCACTACAACAAGAGAAGCCGCCACAATGAGAAGCTTGTGCACTGCAATGAAGAGAAGCCCCCACTCTCCCAACTAAAGACAAGCCTGGGCAGCAACAAAGACCCAGCACAGCCAAACAGAAATAAATGAAATTAAAAGAAGAAAAATGGTTTAAAAAAATAAACTGCTTAAAAACAATGATAAACAGAAAAAAATCTTAAAAGCAGTCAGAAAATGAAGGTACCTTATATAAAGAAGAAAGATATCAGACTTCTAATAAGAAATATTGCAGTGCAAAAATCAGTACTTAATGAAGAAAACCATAAGTACAGAAGTTCATACTCAGCAAAGATATCTTTGTAAAGACATTTTTAGGCACAGAAAAAAAAAAAAAACCCAAAATAACAAATCTAAACTATCAGAAATGTGAAAAGAAAGTTACACCAGAAATGTGGATTGACATAAAAGAAATGAACAACAACAAAAAAGAAATAGTCAACTGTGCTTTTTTTTTTTTTTTACCTAGAAAAGATTATCTTTTTAAAGCAAAATAGCAAAGTATTCTGGGTGGTAATAACCAAGATGGCAGTACAGTTACTGGATGTGACAGTTAAAGACAGGCTATAAAAGGAGACATTCAACTCTACTGCTGTATAAATTAGAAACAAAATGGATATGACACAAAGGCAGTGTAATAAGTTAAAGACAGATACTATGAACCCTACAGTGACCCTATAGTCTAAAAATGCAAAACAAGGCAATACAGCTAGTAAGCCAAAAGGAAAAAAAAACCACTAAGATATTGCCAATTAATCCAAAATAAGGCAAAAACTAGGGAAAAGAGACCATGAACAGGTAGGATAAACAAAAACCAAATAGAAAGATGGTTGATTTAAGCCCAAACATAATCAATACTCACATTAAGTATAAAGAAACTAAACACTACCAAATAAAAAGCATACTGTCAGATTAAAGAGTTAAGATCCAACCCTATCTTTTCTACAAGAAACCCACTTAAACAAAAAGACAGAACTGGTGGAAAATTATATATATACACGTATGGGTATATATGTGTGTCTGTGTATGTATGTGTATACACACATATACACATAAACACACATACCAGTATCAGACAAAGTAGATTTCAGAGCAAAGAATTTCATCAGGAACAAAGAGGGCCATTTTATAATAAAAGACATACATGGAGATATAGGATATTCATTAAGGAGACATACAACATACAATCCTAAATATTTCTGCATGTAAAAAAGAACTTCAAAATGTATCAAAGAAAAATTATTAAAACTGAAAAGAGTAATAACAAGTCCACATCTATGCTCTTTCATTAACTCAAGTAGGAAAAAACCTCAATATCCATATAGAAAAGCTTAAATAATATCATTAATTGTCTCTGACATTCAGGGAATATTCCATCTAACCAAAGCAGAATAAAAATTATTTTCAAAAACACAGAGAACACTTAACCAAAAAAAGAGCGTATTCTGGGCCATAAAACAAATCTCAAATCTCAATAAATATAATCATACATGTTTTCATGGCCCACAATGGAATTAAATACTGTTCAGTAACAGAAGGATTTATTTCTCCAGAAACTAAATAACACAGTCGAACTCACAAGCAGAAGAGGTCAAAAAAGAAACAGAATGAAAATAAGGTATCAGATTTTTGGAATGTACCAAAAGCAATGTTTAAAAGAAACCTACAGTTTTAAGTGGCTATGTTAGACAAAAATAAATAAATGACCAGAGCTTTCATCTTAAGTTATTAAATGAGCAAATTATAGCCAAAATAGACAAAATAAAAGAAATGATAAAGATAAAGCCATGAGGTAAAAAACAAAAAAGAAGAAAGACAGTGAAGCTAGTTTTAGAAGACCATTATAATTTAGAAACCTACAGTCAGACTGATCACGTTAAAAAAATAGCAAGAAATTGAACATACAAATCCTCAGAACCAGAAATGAGAGAGAAGGTATTATTATCGATCCTGTGAGCATCAAAGGATTATAAGAGAAAATTCTGAGCAATTTTACTGAATAATTCAACAGCTTAGATAAAACAGATAAACTCCATGAAAAATCCAAACTACCAAAAATCATTCGATGAGAAATATATAAGATGAATGGTCCTGTTTCTATTCAAGAAACTGAATTTGTAGTTAAAAACGTTCACAGGCAAAGATAGCCTCACTAGTGAATTCCATTGAACATTTAAAGAATAAATCAAACCAACTCTACCCAGATTCTTCCAGAAAACTAAAGAGGCAAAAAACTGATATAAAATCAAGGAAACAGCATACTGATATCCTTTATTAACATTACAAAAAAATAATAATAATAATCCCTAATATGTCAAGTCAATAATACAAAAAGTATACAAAGATCTCCTGTTCCATTTTGACAAATAAGGAGACTGGAAACCATGACTCCATCCTAAAGAAAAGAAAAAAGCAAAGAGACTCAAAAAATCAACAATTCTTCTAGGATCCATAAGTTAGGTGAGGACACAGGGTAAGTCTGCCCCCCAGGCTGAAAGACAGACAGGGAATCCCCGCTTATTAGTGTCCACAAGTGGAAACTGACTTGAGAACCAGTGTGCAGGAAGGAAATCCTGAAAGATAACAGAAGATCGGCTGGAGCCTCATAGTGGACAAGTCTGAGAGTTAAAAAAACCAGGAAAACCCAGTTAAAGGGCCCTACAAATTTGTGAATTTTACTACTAGTTCAATCAGGTTCTCATAGTAAACATGAGAGAAAAATTCCTTCCAGCTTCTTGTAGGAAAGGAGAGATCCATTTTAAAATATATTAGAACACTTTTTTCCTGAACACCTGACCTTAAGAGAAACTAGTTAAATAGAGTCTAACTTATTTAGAGGATAAATAACCTAGGGGAAGAGAAGTACTCAACTCTAGCTTATTCAAGCCATCCTCTCCCATTTATAGGGGGACGGAGGGGAGACTGAGAAACATTAGGAAGTTCACAATCCAGAGGCATAAGCTTACTAAAAGAGCAAAATCTAATCAGAGAATAATGGAATGTTTCTCTTTCACCCACACCCCACCAGGACACAATCAAGTTCCTTTTACCTGGTACATAGTGTCTGGCTATCAGGAAAATTACTGACATTACAAAAGGCAAAAAACACAATCTGAAGAGACACAGCAAGCGTCAAAACCAGACGTAGCAGAGATGTTAGGTTTATCAAACCAAAAATATAAAACAACATAATATGTTAAGGGTTCTACTGAATAAAGTAGACAGCATACAAGAAACAAAAGTGAAATCCTTCAAAAAAAATATGCTAGAAACAAAAAACAGTAGCAGAAATAAAAAATGCAGACATGGTTGAGGAAATAATTTCTGAGCGTAAGGCTGTATCAATAGAAATTTTCCAAACTGAAAAGCCAAGAGAGTAAAGACTGACATTATGTTCAACAAAATATCCAAGAACTGTCAGGTAACTGCAAATGGTAAAACATAATGTGAATATCACAAGGAAAAGAAATATTTTTTTAAATGACAGACTTCCCCCAAATTAACATCAGACATACACACCCCACCCTCCACAAAAAAAAACAAAACAAAAAAACACCACCAACAACAAAAACCCCTACACCTAGATAAACTGCTTTGAAGCAACAGAAAATACAATATCCTGGAAGAAGCCAGAGGAAAAACACCTTACCTCCAGAGAAACAAAGATGAATTATCAATATATTCAAATTTTCCTCAGACACAATGCAAACAAGAGTAAAGTGAAATATTTTAGAATTGAGAGAAAACAACCCACCAAGCTATAGTTCTATACTCTGCAAATTATCCTTCAAAAGAAGAAGAAATACTTTCTCAAATAAAATGGAATCTGTTGCCAAACTCTAGACTTGCTTGCAAGAAATGTGCAAAATTCTCTAGAGGAGGAAAATAATATAATTCAGAAACTCTAATATAAAATTACTTTTATAAATAAATGTAAAATTAAAACTTACTTTTCTTATTCTTAGTTGAGCTAACTTGCTTGCTCTAAATAAGAGCAACAGTGTATTGTTACATATGCACATGTATGTTATGCCTATACACATACTTCTGTATACATGTGTGTAGACACATAGGCGTGTGTATTTCATGAATGACAGTAACGCAGAAGGGACAGGAGACAGGATTAGGATTGTTTTCCTATTATAAGGTATTAACACTAGCTGTAAAGTGGTATAGCATTTTACTGAAGTGTGTAGTGTCGTAGTATGCTGTTACTTCAAAGTGGATAAGCTGTAAATGTGTATTTCAAATTCTGGAGTGCTACAGACCGAAAATCCTATGACGAAAATCTAGTGCACAAGGTGATGCTGTTATGAGACAGGACCTTTGGGAAGCATTAGGTCCAAAGGGCATAGCCCTCATGAATGAGGTTAGTGCTCTCATAAAGGAGGCAGAGAGAGCGCCTCACCTCTTCAACTATATGAGGACACATCAGCAAGCTGCCATCTGCAACCCTGAAGAGGCCTTCACCAGGTACAAAAGATAGCCATGCAGGCGCCCTAATCTTGGGCTGCCAGCCTCCAGTACTGTGAGAAACAAATTTCTGTTGTTCACATGCCACCCAGCCTGTGGTACTGTTACAATAGCCCAAATGGGCTAATAAACTGGGCAACAACCGAAAAAGAAGTAACACTTCATAAAAGTTAAAAGATGTTTAACTGATATGCTAAAAAGGGAGAGAAAATGGAATCATATACAATGCTTAATTTTAACATCCTTCTCCCCCAACACACAACAGGAAAAACAAGAGCAACAAATAGAAAACAGTAACAAATACGGTCAATACCAGTCCCAATCCATCAGTAATCACCTTGGAGTTCAGGGGCCTAAATTTATTCAATTAAGACAGACTGTCAGAGTGTTCAAAAAACAAGACCCAGTTATACTGTCTACAAGAAATTCACTTTAAATATAAAGACACACAGAATAAAAGCGTGAACACTAAATGAAAGAAGTGTAGCTGCCCGAGTTTCAGGTAGAGCGTACTTCAAAACAAGGAAAGTTACCTGGAATAAAGAAAGACACTACGTAATGATAAAGGGACCCAATTCTCCAGGAAGATGTTAACAATTCTAAATATGTATGCACCTAATGACAGAGCATCAAACCGTGAATGCAAAAAAAGGTAAAACTGCAAGCAGAAACAGATGACTCCCCTGTCACAGTTAAAGAGACTCCAGTATCTCTCAGAAATGGACAGGCTGAGCTAGCCAAAAATCAGTAAGGACAGCTGCGCTCACCACCAATCAAATGGGTGCCTGACATCTCCAGACCACTCTACCCCATAACCAGAGAACACACGTTCTTCTCCAAGATGACATGGAATATTAACTGAAACCACACTGTTGACAATAAAACACACTATCAAACTTGAAAGAGCACTGACTGCTCTCAGACTACAAATCAACTAGAAATCAATAGCAAAATGGTAACTGGAAAATCCCCCAAATTCTTAGAACAATGTACACATCTAAAATAAACATAGAAGTCAAAGAAGTCTCAAGAGAAGTTTTTACAAATCTGAATTAAAATAATAACACAGTTTATAGAAACTTATGGCATGTAGTGAAAGCAGTGCTTTTAGGCAAATTTACAGCACTGAATGCATTTACCAGAAAACAAAATCTAAAATCAATCATCTAAGCTTCCATCTTAGGAAACTAGAAAAAGAAATGCAAACTAAACTGAAAGAAAACAGAAAAAAAGAACCAGACTAGACACCAATGCAATCAAAGACAGAAAATAGAGAAAAACCAGTGAAAACAAAACTTGGTTCTTTCATCAATAAAAATAAGCCCCCAGCCAGGCTAACTAACAAAAAAAGGGTAACACAGATCACTAAGGTTAGAAATGAAAGAGAGGATGTCACTGTAGGTCCTGTGGACATGAAAAGGATAATGAAAGAATACTATGAACAATTCTATGCCCACAAATTTGAGAACCTACATAAATGGAAAAAACTCTTGAAAGATACAAGCTGCTAAAACTCACATACAAGAAACAATTTGAATAGACCTCTATTAAAGAAATGTAATCAATAATTAACAGCCTTCCAAAACAGCACTAGGCACAGGCAGGTTCACTGGTTGGTGAATTTACATCAGTTCTCTACAATCTCAGAGAACACAGGTAGAGGGAATACTTTCTAACTTATTCTATAAAATAAGCATCATTCTAATAACAAAACCTGACAAACACATTATAATAAAAGATCAGCCTTTCTCATGAATAAAGGCATAAATTCTCAATATTAGCAAATTAAATCCAACAATGTAGGAAAAAGAATTACACACCACAACCAAGTGGGATTTGTCCTAAAAGGCAAGACTGATTCACATTCAAATAGTTAGGACTCATGTAAATGTTACAGACTTTGGGAGATGATGATGAGTTAGTGTAGGCTTACTTAGTAACTAACAAATGCACCTCTCTGGTGGGGAATGTTTGCAACAAGGGAGGCTATGCATATCGGGACACAGGGCATATATGGGAAATCTCTATCTTCCTCTCAATTTTTCTGTAAAGCTAAACCTGATTTTTAAAAATAGTTTTTAAAAAGCATACAAAAGGTTAATACACTGTAATCAGGTGGGGTTGAGCTCGGAGAAAGCAAATTTGGTTAAGCTTTTGAAATTCAATCAAATTAGTTTACCACATTAACAGACTGAAGAAGAAAATTACCACCAGGGTCATCTCACACAATGCAAAAAAGTAATCTGAAAAATTCAATACCCATTCATTATACAACAAATTTTAAAACTCACCTAAAACCAGACATCTGGGAGTGTGAGGTCAACTGGGCCTTAGGAAGCATTACTAAGGACAAAGTGGAGGTGATGGAATTCCAGCTAAGCTATTTCAAATCCTAAAAGATGATGCTGTGAAAGTGCTGCACTCAATATGCCAGCACATTTGGAAAATTGAGCAGTGGCCACAGGAAGAATGTTCACTACCACACAACTGCACTCATTTCACATGCTAGCAAGGGCATACTCAAAATCTTCCAAGCTAGGCTTCAACAGTACGTGAACTGAGAACTCCAGATGGACAAGCTAGATTTAGAAAAGGCAGAGGGACCAGAGATCAAATGGCCAACATCTGCTGATTACAGAAAAAGCAAGAAAATTCCAGAAAAACATTTCCTGCTCCAGTGACTACACTAAAGCCTTTGACTGTGTGGATCACTACAAACTGTGGACAATTCTTAAAGAGAAGGGAATACCAAGACCACCGGACCTGCCTCCTGAGAAATCTGTATGCAGGTCAAGAAGCATCAATTACAACCAGACATGGAACAACAGACTGGTTCCAAATTGGGAAGAAGTGTGTCAAGGCTATATATTGTCACCCTGCTTATTTAACTTATATGCAGACTACATCATGCGAAATGCTGGGCTAGATGAAACACAAGCTGGAATCAAGACTGCAGGGAGAAATATCAATAACCTCAGATATGCAGATGACTCCACCCTTAAGGTAGGAAGCAAAGAGGAATTAAAGAGCCTCTTGATGAAGATGAAAGAGGAGAGTGAAAAAGCAGGCTTAAAACTTAACATTCAAAAAACAAAGATCATGGCATCCAGTCCCATCACTTCATGGCAAATAGGTGGGGAAACAGTGGAAACAGTGACAGATTTAATCTTCTTGGGCTCCAAAATCACTGTGGACAGTGATTGCAGCCATGAAATTAAAAGATGTTTGGTCTCTGACATCACTTTGCTGACAAAGGTCCATATGGTCAAAGCTATGGTTTTTCCAGTAGTCATGCGTGGATGTGAGAGTTGGACCATGAAGAAGGCTGAGCGCCCAAGATTTGATGTTTTCGAACTGAGTTGTTAGAGAAGACTCTTGAGAGTGCAAGGCAACCAAACCAGTCAATCCTAAAGGAAATCAGTCCTGGATATTCATTGGAAGGACTGATGCTGAAGCTCCAATACTTTGGGCACCTGACTTGAAGAGCCGCCTCACTGGAATAGACCCTGATGCTGGGAAAGGCTGACGGCAGGAGGAGAAGGGAATGACAGAAGATGAGACGGCATTACTGACTCAATGGACATGAGTTTGAGCAAGGTCCAGGAGACGGTGAAGGACAGGAAAGCCTGGTGTGCTGCAGTCCATGGGGTCACAAAGCATCAGACATGACTGAGCAACTGAAGAACAGAAAAAGCTTTCAGCAAACAAACAGAATATGCTCAACTTGAGGATACCTTTAATTATCTTGTAGATGCTATGATAAAAGGCATTTACAAAACAAAAAATAAAGACAGACAAGAAAAATAAAGCAAAGTACATACTTTGGAAAAGGAAGAGATAAAGCTGCTTTCCTTCACACATAATTGTCAACATGAAAAATCCTAAAGAACTTACAAAATGCTAACAGAACTACAAGGAAGTTTAACAAGGTCACAGGACACAAGGTCAGTATATACATATCAATTCTGCACACTAACAACAAACAATTGAAAAGTGAAACTAAACAAAAATACTTATAAACCTAGTAAAATATACACCAGCTTTCAAATGATGAAAATTTAAAAAAAAATGATAAAATAAATCAAATATTTAAGTTAATGGCATGATAAACTGAGTTCACAGATTGGAAGACTCATTTAGGTAACAATTCTTTCCAAACTGATCTATAAATTTAACCCAAGCCCAATCATAATTCCAGCAGGTGTTTGGCAGCAACAAACTAGCTGCTTCTAAAACTTTTAGAGAAAGGCAAAAGAACTAGAATAGCCCAAAGAATGTTGAAAGAGTAGGAAGAATCACACTACCTGATTTCAAGATTAACTTGAAAGCAACAGTAATCAAACTAGGGTAATTTACACAAAACTATGGACACAAATAACAGAACAACAGAGTTAAGAAAAACAAATATGGTAAAGAGGCTTTTGCTAAAAGTTCCAAAGCAGATCAATACAGAAAGAACAATCACTTCTACTCTTTGAAAGCCATCACTATGAGAATGAAAAGACAAGCCACAGACTTGAAGGATATATCTGCTGGTGGGAATACAACCTGGTATGACCATCTTGGAGATAAATTTGAAAATTTCTTATAAGTCAAATGTACATTTACCATATGACTTAGCAATCCCATTGCAAGATAGTTAGGTAAATAAAATAAGAAGTTATAGACACACAAGAAAACTTTATAGGAACACTAACAGCTACTTCATTTCCAAAATCTGGAAATGACCCTCAGCTGTTGGAGACAAGCTGTGGAGCAATGGAATACTATGTAACGATAAAAAGGAAGAAATTACTAACAAACACGATAATATGAATGAATCTTAAATGAATTATACTAACTCACTGAGTAAAAGAAGCCACACTCTGAAGGCTATATGCTGTATGATTCCATTCACAGGACACTCTGGAAAGGCAAAACTGTGAAAAAAAACCCAGGGATTCTCCAGAACGCAGATGGCGTAACTTTTTAAGGTGACAAATGTTCTTCAGTGGCAACACAACTACGTGATTTGTCAAAGCTCACAGAACCACACACCACAAAGTAAGAATTTCATGTAAATTAAATCAACCAAAGAAAAATGACAAAAATATAGGAAAAATAATATGGAAGAAAAAAGAAGACAATGTAACAAAATTAACTCATGTCTTTAAAATAGAGAATCCTCTAAATAAATGTAACAAAAAGGACAGTCAAAGATACAGAGAATTTCCTTAAAGAAATAAATCTGTATCTTCAGAAAAATCCACTATTTTCTAGAAGAATAAAAAGTGATAAAAGATTTAAAGTCAGACATATTTGGTTACTTTTAAAGATAAATAAACTCTTCAGACACCCAGGCAGAAGCTGCTGATGCTGTGTATATGAGACATGTTAAAAGGAAATGGCTACCAGGGCAGGGTAAGACAGAACATAATCCATAGAAATATCTCAAGTCCTGAAAGAAACGGGTATACTATTATACCAGTCCACAATGTTTCTCAAGAAAGCAAGAGGCATTTTTAAATATGAAAAAATTCAGGGATTTCAACATCCATGAATTCTTTTTGAATAAATCTATTAGATGACCCAATTTGGTCAATTATGAGATGACACATAAAAAAAGAAACAAAACTGAGAGAAGCTATGGTTAAAAAAATAAAGAAAGAATGCTCTGAACTATGAATCTACTTAAGAGTAGAACAGTGATTTTCCATCAGAATCACTAGAGAGAATATTAAACCACAATGCTGGGACCCAGTCAGCATTTCCAGTAAGTTTAGTCCAGGATATAATTTAAGAATGACTGGTTTAGTTCTAAGATTAAACAACTGATGGAATTATGGTTATAAAACAAAACAGTCGTATAAAAAATAATACAAAGAAATTCTAGTTAAAGTTGGCAAAATGAATATATGAATTACTTTAGAAACACCAATAAAATGAAAAGTAAAAGATTTTTAACAGAAGGAATAAAATTAAAAGGTAAACAAAAAAAAACCAGAATAATACTGAGTTAACAGGTCAGAAAGTTAAATTCTAAATCATCAAAGGAAAAAAGTTAAGAAATAAAATTTGTACAGGATCATCAAACAGATCAGGAATAGGTGGTACCGTGTAACTCCACAGAGAGGTTGAAGGTAGAGGTGAAAATAAAATGATTAGTTGAATTCATTTTTTAAAGTGCAGTTAAAACCCTTAGATTTAATTTCATTTCTTATACTGCCAACTGAAGAAGATAAGGCAGGATTTTTCAACTATGGCACTATTGACATCTGGGGCCAAATAAGTCTTTGCTGTTGAGGGCTATCCTGTGTATGGTAAAACATTTCGCAGTATTCCTGGCTTCTCCCCACCCGACACTATTAGCACCTTATCCCAAGTTGTGACAATGAAAAGTATCTGCGGGCATTGTCCACTGTTCCCTGGCGGACAGCTGAGAACCACTGCTCTAGAAATATCTCTTGAGAGAACTCTTTCAGAACCTCTCCTGATGAAGTATTTAACACTCAGCAATTCCTTTAATTTTACATTCTTCTGTTAAACTCAGAAAAAAATATGTTCAGCACGCTACCACTCCTTAAAAAAATTTTAGTTTATTCATCCATGTGTATGCATGCATTGAGAGAGAAGAAATGTGGTGGGATTTTGTTGGTGACATTTACATTTTGTACTCTGCACTGCTTGGCTATTTATAGCAACTATGAATCATTTCTACAAAATCAAGTCATTGTACTAAAAAATAAAAATCTAGCAAGAGACTGCACAAAATAAGCAGGCAGGAATCACAAGCTTCTTCTCAATTACTTAACATCTCGGGCAAAAAATGATAGTTATTGTATACAAAATACAGTGATTCAAAAAGTCAACACTACTCACTGCTGCTGCTGCTAAGTCGCTTCAGTCGTGTCGGACTCTGTGCGACCCCATAGACAGCAGCCCACCAGCCTCCCCCGTCCCTGGGATTCTCCAGGCAAGAACACTGGAGTGGGTTGCCATTTCCTTCTCCAATGCGTGAAAGTGAAAAGTGAAAGTGACATCGCTCAGTTGTGTCCGACTCTTAGCGACCCCATGGACTGCAGCCCACCAGGCTCCTCCGCCCATGGGATTCTCCAGGCAAGGGTACTGGAGTGGGTTGCCACTGCCTTCTCCGACGCTACTCACTAGCATCATTTTAAGACTGGGGTGGGGAAAGCACTTAAGTAAGCATCAATTGCTGGTGATGCTGTAGTTACAGGATTAGGTGGCAGGTCCACTTGTGTTTATAAAAATGCTTAATCACCAATCAGATAGATAGCCATGCCTGAACCAAGGACTACGATCAATCTAATTCTAGACCACTCAATAGCAAAAACACAAAACAAAAAAACCCACAAAATGAAATTAAAAAAATTAAACATTCCAATCTCTGTGATGCACAATAGTATCACAAGTAATTTTTTACACTTTTTTCCACAGTTCAGACATTATCTACCATTTTCCGAAACAAACAAAAAAATCTTTGTAAAAACTGATTAAGTCTAAAGAAGCTTAATCAAAGAAAGAATGAGGTTCATTTTCATTCTGGCTTAACTGATCTAAGTTAATGACCTGAACACTTTTGAATATTTGACTAAATTTCAATACGTCAAAACCTCTAAGTAAATGAGCATATTGACTGTTAAGATCATGGAAGAAAGGGATTTGTAAAATACAAGGCATATTCTTTAATTGCTACTGAACTGCACTAAAATTGAACAATTCAGAAATAAAGAGACAGAGACACCAAGAAAGAAAGGGGAAAAAATAACCAGAATTGCCTAGAACCATGATGAGCAGCCTTAGCCACCTAGCCTCTCTAACCACCAGAGACCTAATTACTGGAAGGTAAGAAAGTGTTTCCTTGTTATCATCTTTCCAATGCACCTTCATATTAACAGTAACTAAAAGGCTGTGTCTGTAGAACTGTGACCAAGTGGAGAACTAAGTTGTAAAAATTTTAATAGGAATGTAATTTTTCCCACATTGTTCACTAAAACGATTTAAAACACACGTTTTATTAATCCCCCAAATCTTTTTTTTAACCATAATCGTCCTCAAGGCAAAAAAGACTGCTCATCACAGGTCTAGAAATTGAAAACAAAATGGAAAACGTGTATCCCTACTATATAAAGAACATGCCCATTTGCTAACTGGACAAAATCTGACTTTACAAATAGAATTACACAACATCTCACCCCCTCAATTAAAACAATTCTATAATCATTTTGCAATACATTAAGATTATTACCCTAAATATGCCTCTTGTAAGATATTCAATGGTTTCAAGTAGATTCTCTACTTTCACACTGAGATAAAAATATACCAGCTTTGAAAGAAAGAAAAATATACCAGTTTTCTACGCCCAGCTACAAGAAAAAAAAAAAAATGTGTGTATGTGTAAAATCAAGACAATGACCCGGGTTGGAGTAACCTCTATGTAGTATTTTACTAAAATTTAACATTTATAGTTCAAGCCACATTGAAAACTTTAAAAAGAGATATGCAAAAACAACAAATGCTACCTAATGTATATAATGGAGTCATCTGGGAAGTCAGACAAGCAATTGTTAGAAATAGAATTTAGAAATCATGGGTTAAAGCACTAAGATTTGAACCCAAATATCTCGCCCCATATTACAAATACCTTTATTAACTGTAAAGTCAATTTTTGTCTATTGGGGGATGGGGGAGTGTTTATATCAAACTCAAATTTATTTGTACCACCTGACTCAAAAAAATCCTGCCACTATAATGAAGAATGGTTTCACTCTAACAACGCTATCTAATCAAAATGCAACGTACACCAAATTAAAAGTGAGATGTCGAATTACACAAGCATCTTTCTGTCAAAAAACAGGTATCTGATACCACAGAACTAACCAGCTTTTTCAAACACATATTCGAGAAATACATAATTTTCTCATATCATTAAGCTCGAGGACTCACTCGCAGAGTTGGGACTATTTAAAAAGGCTGTAACTCTATCAGTATTACTGCCGGGCTGCCCCACATATCCGTCATTTAACTGCAGTCTGCGCGACAGAACAAAGAGGCCTCCGGGGATGACAGTGCTGCAGTCTGAGGTCGCTGGGAGGAGATGACGAGAAGAGACGGGGTACTCCGCAAAACGAAGCGGCCTAAGGCCTTTGTAGAAAGGGCTCGGGCAGACAGAAGACATAAAGGACAAAAAGGGGCCTGGAAGAACAGGGAACCGCCTTCACGAAAAGCGCGTGGGGGAGGAAAAACTACCAGCTCTCAGCTCGGAACCTCCCATCCGGGTCACTCACTCATGTCCACTGCTCCTCGTGGCTACCCGGGTCGGCTCTTCCGAAGACTCAGGGCCGCGAGGCTGTGGCGGAGCGGCCGAGGGAGACAGGGAGAAAACGGGAAAGAAAGGCCTCCCTGTTGGGTGGGGTAACACGGTCCCGCCGGGCCTCCCCCAGGCCTGCTCGGGGGCTTTTCTCTTTCATCTCTCACGCTAGCACCCCTCAGGCCGCTACCAGCCAACTCACCCAGCTCGCCATGGAGCACAGCCCCAACACGCTCCCCATCTCCACAACGTCGCAGGAGCAGCGAATGCCAACAAGATGGAGACAGCACCTTCTCTCGCCTTTCCCAGCTTATTTACTAACTACAACCCACTTCCGGCGCAGAGCCCACCCCGCCCCCTCCGCCTGCGTCACTTCCTTCGCGGCCTGGGCCGGCAGGGGGAGGGCGTCGTGCTGGGTTCCGCACGCGCCGCCCTGGATTCCGGGCCTCTGTCGTTCCGCGATAACGCGTCTAATTCAGGGGGCAAAAAGCGTCTTGTTTTCCCACTTTCGCACTTATATTCTCAATTTATTCCTGAAGCCCACTTATTTCTACTCATTTGGGTGCTTCCAATTCTATCACTGTTTGCGGTTGTAACATTTTCATGCCTTGTCCTGTTAAGATGTTACAAGAAGTTTGCACATTTAAAATGTGTAAATTAGATAAGACTTACAAATAACAACGCAAACATGTTACTGATTTTATTGAATGTCATGAGCTGTCGAGGAGACATTTATCACCCAATAAGCTATAAACATCTTTAAAATTATTTTGACCTACAAAAAAGGTAAAGTGAAAAACGTTATAATCGTGAACTTTCCTGTCTTCAAGAAATAACCTTTCAAACCATTGCTCCCGATTGCATCGCTCCTTATCCTCCACCAAAAGATGGTCATAAGGAATGAATGTCAGGGACGAATCAGCAATCTGTGCTAGGATGTCTTCAATTTACTGATTTGCAAATTGCTCTTCAAAGTGGTTTTAACCAATGTAAACTTTCTCCAGCAGTGAGAATTGTGTGTCACATTTTTATCAGCCTGGGGTTTCTCACACTCTAATTTAACTAATAAAGAGAAGTGAAATGTCTCATTATATTATCAATCGGCATTTCCCTGATAACTAGTAAGGTTAAGAACTTGTAATTGACCACTGGGGCATCCTCTTCTGAATAAAATGCCTTTTCAAGTATTTTGCCCATTCATCAGTTGGGTTATCTATCTATTCTTTACTGATTTGTAGATGGTTTTAATGTATTTTTGGATACAAATTCTTTGATATGTGTGGAGCAATATACATCCCCCAATCTGGACTTCCTTTTTCTTTTTGTGGTATCCTTTGAAGATTTGGCAACCCACTCCAGTATTCCTGCCTGGAAAATGCCGTGGACAGAAGAGCCTGGCAGGCTACAGTCCATGGAGTTTCAAAGAGTCGAACACGACTGAGCGACTTAACACTTTTTGAGGACACCTTAACATGTTTTAAATTTTCTTATAACATAGTCAAATGTAACAAACTTGATCCTAAAGTTACATGATTTTGTTGTTTAGAACTCCTCACTAGTATCAAGATTTTAAAGACATTTTCCTCTGTATATTTTCTTCTAGTTTTAAAGTTTTGCTCTTAAATGCTTAGGTTTTTAATCCACTTAAAGAACTGATTTTGGGGTATGGTAGGAGGTGAAATCCAATCAATGATGTGATGGTAAACTGGCTCTCTGGGGGAAAAATAGCCCTGATACATAACATTTGCAGATTTCTACCATAAATACTCCCACTATGGCAATTCCCATCTATCAGTGTTTTAAGAAGACACTTGTGAAATTCCTGACCATTTAGGAATGGTTTGATCTAGTGCCAACATACCACCAAGTCCGACTGTATTCTAGTTTTTCTTATAGACAACCAATTGTCCTAGTATAAATAAGAGAATAATAATCCTTTCTCTCTCATCTGTAATACCATTGCTGTCATACATCAATTCCCATACCCATATTTCTGAACTTTATGGATTGGGTTGTCTCTACATAGTTTACTAACACATAGATTTAATTATAGTTGTCTCCCTAATAAATAGTTTTAATTATGGTTGCTTTAAAACAAATCTTGATAATCAGTCCTGAATATTCATTGGAGGGACTGATGTTGAAGCTGAAACTCCAATACTTTGGCCACCTCAGGTGAAGAGTTGACTCATTGAAAAAGACCCTGATGCTGGGAGGGATTGGGGGCAGGAGGAGAAGGGGACGACAGAGGATGAGATGGCTGGATGGCATCACCGACCCGATGGACATGAGTTTGAGTGAACTCCAGGAGTTGGTGATGGACAGGGAGGCCTGGCGTGCTGCGATTCATGGGGTCGCGAAGAGTCGGACACAACTGAGCAACTGAATTGAACTAAACTGAAGGAACAATATATCCATTCGTTGTGAATCAATAGTAAGGTAAATAATTATTAGCTATAAAATAATAATTATAATTATTATTATAAGGTAAATAACAAATTGTCTACTTGCCGACTTTATGCTATACTATATATATGCTAAGTCGCTTCAGTTGTGTCCGACTCTGTGTGACCCCATCGACGGCAGCCCACCAGGATCCCCCATCCCTGGGATTCTCCAGGCAAGAACACTGGAGTGGGTTGCCATTTCCTTCTCCAATGCATGAAAGTGAAAAGTGAAAGGGAAGTCAGTTGCTCAGTCGTGTCCGACTCTTAGCGACCCCATGGACTGAAGCCTACCAGGCTCCGCCGTCCTTGGCATTTTCCACTTGCCGACTGTGACAGAGTTAAAAAGATGGCTTTTTAAGATTTGTATTCAAACACAATCCAATACATGTTTTCAGTACAAACCAGCAATTCAGGAGGAGCAGTTTCCCCAGGCTACTGTTCATAGCACGTCAAAGTCATAATGCCAAAGCACAAATTACTAATAAAGGTAAGTAAATTAAGAGTTTTAAAAGATGCTAATTGCTTAGTTCTCTTATGGTGTGACCTGATTCAGGAGTCGAATTTAAAATATCTCAAATGGGCAGTTTTCAAAAATATTAGAATAATAATTTTTTGAGATGGTATTAGGTAGCCACCTCAGATAGATTTCAAGTAAGTTTGGGTAAGTTTCAAGTAAGTTTTCCAATGCCTGGAAAATCCCATGGACGGAGGAGCCTGGTGGGCTGCGGTCCATGGTGTCGCTAAGAGTCGAATACGACTGAGCGACTTCACTTTCACTTTTTACTTTCATGCATTGGAGAAGGAAATGGCAACCCACTCCAGTGTTCTGGCCTGGAGAATCCCAGGGACGGCAGACCCTGGTGGGCTGCCGTCTCTGGGGTCCCACAGAGTCGGACATGACTGAAGCAACTTACCAGCAGCAGCACACTATATTCTTGTGATTAATGTTGCACATTAACATTGGAAACTTATTTGACTTTTAAAAACCCTTTTTTTCCCCCATGAAACATGTGTTAATATCTCTCATGAAGGATGGACTGCCTAGACTCCTGGCCATCCTCCTAAAATATAATTTTCCATAATTGAGCTTTTTTGATCATTAGATCAAAAGACTAGATCTTTCTGAGCACTAGAGAGCTCAAGGTTATATTCTTTGCCAAAATTAAGGACAAGATAAAAATTTTGGCATTAAAACAAATGGAATTGAAAATTAATAGTCTCCTGGGGAAATTCAGGAGTAAGAACAAGACACAGGTCAGAGCAGACATGGACAAGAAGTGGGCTGAGAAAATTCTGGAATACGACAGTCAGGGTTAAGGTTTTCCTCAAGAAACATTCTGGGTTCATTGTCGTATATGGATGAACAAAGAATTAAAGCTCCCAAGTAGAGGATGACTGTGATAATTATAACGTGAGAAAAATGGAGAGCAGGGTTACCAAGGTTATCCTGGTAATAGTAAAAGTTTCAATAATACATTAATAAAAGTCAACTTAGGCCAATGTAATACCCAGGATGAACTGGGCACAAAATTTACCCTAATGTAACCAAATAAGTAAGTTACTCTGAAATCTAGACCTACTGACTATCAGTCATTAAGTATTATGAGAGTATCTACCCAAGTATTAATTTTGCTTTCAGAATGTACCTTCATGGGAATAAAACCATACCTTCAGTGTAAAGGAAAATACTTAGTTTTATGCTTTCTATGGCAATCTATGCCTAGTTTCAAGTCAGAATAGGATCAAAATACATCTTTGCTCTTTAATATTCTGGAAATTACTATCTGATATGTAAGGAGACCATTTTTATTATCCCTAATTCTCAGATTATATTAAAATACAAGTTTAAGAAAAACAAGACTAGGCCGTGCTTCAGATTAAATTCATACGGCATAGTCCATGACTGATTTTCTTTCTCCAGAATAAGTGTAAATAATGATATGCAGGTATGCTAAGTCTCTTCAGTGATGTCCGACTCTTTACGACCCTGTGGACTGTAGCCCGCCAGACTCCTCTGTCCATGGATTTCCCAGGCAAGAATACTAGAGTGGGTTACCATGCCTTCCTCCAGGGGATCTTCCCAACTCAGGGCTCAAACCCATATCTCTTAAGTTTCCTGGATTGGCAGGCGGGTTCTTTACCACTAGTACCACCTGGTGAATAATGACAGATCTTTTTAAAAATTAGTTATGGATGCCTTATAGTCACACACTACTCCTTCTTGAGGGTTCATTATTACGGCAATATGGAACTGACATTCTGGGTTTCCTGGCACTGTACCTTTTGGAACTACCCTGTACCAACTCCTGGGCTGCTGCAGTTCTTAATCCCTGAAAATTAACATTGTTGAAACTCTTAAGAGGTAGGGATTTTTTTCCCTTTCTTACTATATCTGCAAAACATAGACTGTGAAGAAATTGGTTTAGGGTCTCATTCAGGGGCTGCCAATTTTAAGAAGCATATGGAACGTACAGAGTTCCAGTGGCAGATTATCAGTAATGACCTAAAGGACAATTGCCACTGTTATCTTGGCTGGTTGCTGCTGCCGTGGTCCACTCTATATGTTTTAGTGGCCATCCACAGAAAATTCTTCCCCCACTACTTGTTGCTGGAGATGCCCATGTCCAGAAACCAGCAGTCTATAGCCTTCTACCCTCTCCTGTAATTCCTCATCTATACCCATAAGGAAATAGTACGGTATCTTGCACATCACTTTAAAAGTCCCCAGTTTAACCTGAAATTAGTGTCCCTCTGTCAAGGTTAACTGAAGTCAGACTTACCTTTAATCCCAAGGTTTTCCTGCCCTTGTACAAATTTCTGCATAAACTTTAAAGATAATTTCTTAATGAGATAAAGCTATGGAACACTGTGAAAATAGAACATATTTTTAAAGGAAAATAATCAGGTTATATTTCACTGTAAATTATGGATTATGCTGTTTAATTCTCCTGTCCTCAGTAGACCAACACTGAAACTACTGATGGCTAAAACATCTTGGGCACTTGAAATAAATTGTCTTAAAGGATGAGTAAAATTTTACATCTAGAAGGAGAGAAAAGCTTATAAAGTATTTTATGGTTGTAATTCTAAATGTAAACAGGTTTAAATATTTTACCATATGTTCTGTAAGAATAAGCCAGAAACAGATGAGGACATAATAACCAATAGGGGTCAGCATAAACTTAGAATTGTAAGAGACTATATCCTGATTAAAGATATGGTTTTATTAGTGATTTTCATATTTAAAATGATAATAGTAATAATAATATTAAAGGCACACTCCCCTAAATTATTAACTTAACTTAACACTAAAAATATAAATGAACAATTTTCTTTCTACACAGATTTTCTTTTTTTTTCTTCCCCAAATCTAAGCCAGTAATTTTCACAGAAAGTCAGATACATTTAAACCAGTGAAGCAGATGACTACAAAAATATAACATTTATTTCAAGTAGAACATATGTACATTTAAAGACAAAGAGCAAAGATTCCCCATCAAAATAATGAAGTAGGTAGAGAATTAAATGTTTCTAATGAGCTGGCATCAAGATTGCCGGGAGAAATGTCAATAACCTCAGATATGCAGATGACACCACCCTTATGGCAGAAGGTGAAGAGGAACTAACAAGCCTCTTGATGAAAGTAAAAGAGGAGAGTGAAAAAGTTGGCTTAAAGCTCAACATTCAGAAAACAAAGATCATGGCATCCGGTCCCATCACTCCATGGGAAATAGATGGAGAAACAGTGGAAACAGTGTCAGACTTTATTTTGGGGGGCTCCAAAATCACTGCAGATGATGACTGCAGCCATGAAATTAAAAGACGCTTACTCCTTGGAAGGAAAGTTATGACCAACCTAGATAGCATATTCAAAAGCAGAGACGTTACTTTGCCGACTGAGGTCCATCTAGTCAAGGCTATGGTTTTTCCAGTGGTCATGTATGGATGTGAGAGTTGGACTGTGAAGAAGGCTGAGCGCTGAAGAATTGATGGTTTTGAACTGTGGTGTTGGAGAAGACTCTTGAGAGTCCCTTGGACTGCAAGGAGATCCAACCAGTCCATTCTGAAGGAGATCAACCCTGGGATTTCTTTGGAAGGAATGATGCTAAAGCTGAAATTCCAGTACTTTGGCCACCTCATGAGAAGAGTTGACTCATTGGAAAAGACTTTGATGCTGGGAGGGATTGGGGGCAGGAGGAGAAGGGGACGACAGAGGATGAGATGGCTGGATGGCATCACTGACTCGATGGACGTGAGTCTGAGTGCACTCCGGGAGTTGGTGATGGACAGGGAGGCCTGGCGTGTTGCGATTCATGGGGTTGCAAAGAGTTGGACACAACTGAGCGACTGAACTGAACTGAATGTTTAAAATGTTGTTTTATAAACATTGGGAATGATTACTTGATGAAATGCTAATTGCACTTCTAAAACATTCACCATCTCGAGAACCCTTAGCCGAAATATGTTTAAGATTTACTGATCTCACATAAAAGTTGATCAAATATAATGTTACATGTAATGAAGATATATTAAAATGTTAAAATTAAGCATTCATGTACCAAAAATGTAACTTCCTATGCTATACAAAAAAGCTAACTATTTTTGTTTAAGCATTCATCAGATTTTTGAATTTTTATTAAATATATTATTAAGGTAATGTCTAAGCCAGTGCTTTGCAATAGGAATATAAGGTACATCTAACGCATATATATGGAATTTAGAAAGATGGTAATGATAACCCTGTATGTGAGACAGCAAAAGAGACAGAGATGTATAGGACAGTCTTTTGGACTCTGTTGGAGAGGGAGAGGGCGGGATGATTTGGGAGAATGGCATTGAAACATGTATAATATCATATATGAAACGAATCACCAGTCCAGTTTCGATGCATGATACAGGATGCTTGGGGCTGGTGCACTGGGATGACCCAGAGGGATGGTACAGGGAGGGAGGTGGGAGAGGGGTTCAGGATGGGGAACACATGTATACCTGTGGCAGATTCATGTTGATGTATGGCAAAACCAATGCAATATTGTAAAGTAATTAACCTCCAATTAATATAAATAAATTTATGTTAAAAAATAAATAAAATAAAAATTTCTAGTAGCCACATTAAAAAGAAAAACACAGATAAAATTAATTTAGTTCAACCCAATATACTGGGCTTCCCTGGTGGCTCAGAGGGTTAAAGAATCCACCTGCAATGCAGGAGACCCAAGTTCAATTCTGGGGTTGGGAAGATCACCTGGAGAAGAAACTGGCCAGCCACTCAAGTATCCTTGCCAGGAGAATTCCATGGACAGAGGAGCCTGGTGGGCTACAGTCCATGGGGTCACAAAGTTGGACACGACTGAGCAACTACAATGTCAGCCCACTCCAGTACTCTCGCCTGGAGAATCCCATGGACGGAGGAGCCTGGTAGGCTGCAGTCCATGGGGTCGCTAAGAGTCGGACACGACTGAGTGACTTCACTTTCACGTTTCACTTTCATGCATTGGAGAAGGCAATGGCAACCCACTCCAGTGTCCTTGCCTGGAGAATCCCAGGGACAGGGAAGCCTGGTGGGCTGCCGTCTATGGGGTCGCACAGAGTCAGACACAACTGAAGCGACAGCAGCAGCCGAGCAACTAACACTTTCACTTTCAATATATCCAAAATATTATCATTTTGACATGACATTAAAAGAAAAACTATTAATAATATTTTACATTAGTTTTCATAAGTCTTCTAAATCTGATTTATACATACCCTTACAGCACATCTCAATTCAGATAAGTCACATAACGAGTTCACTAGCTCCTCTGCTGGACACTGACTATCTAAAGCTGAGGCAGTTATTCAGATGATCCAGTCCAGGCTAAACAAACAAGCCAACATACTTTTCTTTGCATAAATTATTTAGATTTTTCAAGATAAAGTGGTTTTAAGCTTGTGTATTTACTTCAGGTGTTGAAGCTGTTTCATCTAACTGATATTTTGTATAAAAATCAAATCTGTTAGAAAGAAGGGTAAATGTTAAATTCTTTCAAGTAGTTTGGCGATCATACTGCTATTTTTTTTTTTATTGTTTTGCATGGAGTGTTTCCTTGTGCTGTGCGTGCTAAGTCACTTCAGTTGTGTCTGACTCTTTGCAACCCAGTGGACTATAGCCAGCCAAGCTCCTCTGTCCATGGAATTTTCCAAGCAAGAATACCAGAGCGGGTTGCCATTTCCTCCTCCAGGGAGAATGTTTCCTTAGCAATGCTCTTTTTTCTATAGTTTTATTTATCTGTTTATTTTTGATGGTGCGGGGTCTTCGTTGCTGCGAGAGCTTTTCTCTACTTGTGGAGAGTGGGGGCAACCCTCTAGTAGCCTGTGGTCCACAGGCTTCTCACTGTGGTGGCTTCTCTCTGTGTGCGAAGGCTCTAAGTCACTCAGGCTTTAGTGTCTGTGGCTCAAGGCTCTAGGGTGCAAGCTCAATAGCTGTGACACATGGGCTTAGTTGCTACAAGGCGTATGGGATCTTCCTCCACCAGGGATCAAAGCCAAGTCTCCTGCATTGACAGGGGGATTCTTTACCACTGAGCCACTGGAAAGACATAATACTGCTATTTTCAGTTCAGTCACTTAGTTGTGTCCGACTCTTTGTGACCTCATGGACTGCAGCACACCAGGCCTCCCTGTCCATCACCAACTCCTGGAGCTTACTCAAACTCATGTCCATCGAGTTGGTGATGCCATTCAACCTTCTCATCCTCTATTGTCCCCTTCTCCTCCTGCCTTCAATCTTTCCCAGCATCAGCGTCTTTTCTGGTGAGTCAGCTCTTCGCATCAGGTAGCCAAAGTACTGGAGTTTCAGCTTCAACATCAGTCCTTCCAATGAATATTCAGGACTGATTTCCTTTAGGATGGACTGGTTGGATCTCCTTACAGTCCAAGGGACTCTCAAGAGTCTTCTCCAACACCACAGTTCAAAAGCATCAATTCTTCGGCACTCAGCTTTCCTTATAGTCCAACTCACATCCATAGATGACTACTGGAAAAACCATAGCTTTGACTAGACTGACCTTTGTTGGCAAAGTAATGTCTCTGCTTTTGAATATGCTGTCTAGGTTGGTCATAACTTTTCTTCCAAGAAGCAAGCATTTTTGAATTTCATGGCTGCAATCACCATCTGCAGTGATTTTGGAGTCCCCCAAAATAAAGTCTGTCACTGTTTCTGCTGTTTCCTCATCTATTTGCCACAGAGTGATGGGACCAGATGGCATGATCTTAGTTTTCTGAATGTTGAGCTTTAAGCCAACTTTTTCACTCTCCTCTTTCACTTTCAGCAAGAGGCTCTTTAATTCTTCGCTTTCTGTCATAAGGGTGGTGTCATCTGCATATCTGAGGTTATGATATTTCTCCCAGCAATCTTGATTTCAGCTTGTGCTTCATCCAGCCTGACATTTTACATGATGTACTCTGCATATAAGTTAAATAAGCAAGGTGACAATATACAGCCTTGATGTACTCCTTTACCAATTTGGAACCAGTCCATTGTTCCAAATCCAGTTCTAACTGTTGCTTCTTGACCTGCATACAGATTTCTCAGTAGGCAGGTCAGGTGGTCTGGTATTCCCATCTCTTTAAGAATTTTCCACAGTTTGTTTTGATTCACACAGTCAAAGGGTTTTAGTCAATAAAGCAGAAGTAGATGTTTCTCTGGAACTCTCTTGCTTTTTCTATGATCCAACAGATGTTGGCAATTTGATCTCTGGTTCCTCTGCCTTTTCTAAATCCAGATTGAACATATTGAAGAGTGCTATTTTATTTGTATGAAATTCACATGTTTGATTTTCAAGTATTCCAAATATTCCATAATTCTCTTTTGACCAACTTAACATCTGAGTTTCTAAGGCCTTAGCTTTCTCCCCTCCAGAGTTAATTGTAACAATAGGGTGCTCCCAGAAGGTCCTTGACATTTTAAGCAGGTTGATTTCAAGTTATCCCAGACAGTGCTTGTTGATTCTCACCCAGCTCTCTACACCTCATTCCACTACCTGTATTCTCCATTACCCCATGTAACACTTTTGCAAATTCTTATATAAAGCTGATCTTTTTCTTAACTTTTTATTTTATATTGGAGTATAGTTGATTAAAAAGCTGATCTCTTCTTGTTCTCTTTATGCTGAAAGATCAAGAACTTTGGGTACGTTATTTCCTCACAATCTTTACCCTCTCGAAGATTTACTTTAACTTCAGAAATGATTAGAAGTGTGAACACCCTTCAGCACTTTCCTGCCAAGCTGTACCCAAGCCGGTAACTCACTGGTAAGGTCTTAATTTCTTCATAAAGCATCCTCGCATTTCCTAGTGTCAAGGTCTTTGTATATGGAACCCATCCTACATTACCTGCAAAAATCCAAGGTTTAGCTATTGGTAGCATCAAGGTGTGTCATTTGTTCTACTGTTTCCTTCAAACTTTCCCAAACTTGTTTCTGGTGTAGCTTGACCTCGCTTCCACTAGCTCTGCCATATTGCTCATAGATCTTTCTTTCTCCAGAAACAGTCCTAGCTACTTTAAAGATCTGGTGTCAGAGGAAGCTAAATATATGAGTCAACCAGAAGCCACTTCCATTGACATCTCTCAAAGAGAATTTCCTGCCTCAATTGGCCTGTCTTACTTATACCGTGTAGTAGAGTTCAGTCTTTCTTGGGATCATCTAAGGGGCTGATCTAAAGGGAAATCCTTTAAGGGGCCATTGGGCTGAGATCAGAGCTCTCTCCACCTAGTTTCTCTGCCAGTACCCTTACTATAAATGCTGTGTGCCTTTACCTTTCCCAGCAGTACTCATCCAGCTATATATTAAAGGGTACTTACTCCTTTCTCTATGGTATGCTTTCATCCAGGCATGATTAGATAGCAGTTGCAAATGGTAGTCTTTGGGAAGAGAGAGAGAGAGAAAAAAAAACAACAGAATCAGTTAACACAGTATTAATAAAACATGAAAATGTTACTTTTCAACAGTAAATATAGAGTACCACATATTCCATCAATAGAAGAATCTATGAATGTGGAGGAACAGCGCGTATGGAAGACCAACTATAAAGTTTTGCACAAATTAACCCTTGCATTGTTCAAGGGTCAACGGAAGAGAGTTTAAAAGGATACAAAAGAAGATAATATGTATGAAAGATAGGCAAAAGAGAGCCAATATGAAAAGAAAAGAATTTGAAAAGAAATCTAAGTGCCTCTTACAAACGGAATCTAAAAATTGGATCTTCATACAGAAAAACCTTAGATTGAATGACAGTCGAGGAAAATGTTTTAAAGACATGCTTAAACCTGAAGTAAGGCTGCTAGAGCTTAAACGCTAGCTTCACTTCCAAATTAGCTGCCAATTTTACCTATTTTGAGTCCAGTAACTCTACTAGGATATATCTTTGTATTGAACACTCTGAGTCAAGTTTCCCTGAAGTATAGGGAACACTTTCTTGAATAAATTTAAGGCTGTATTAAAAAGGAAAATTGTCTCGAATTGTATCTTTAATTATTTTAATTATTTTTTAATTGAAACATCAATTATTTACATATTGGCTCTCTTTTGCCTATCTTTCATACATATTATCTTCTTTTGTATCCTTTTAAACTCTTTTCAGTTGACCCTTGAACAATGCAAGGGTTAATTTGTGCAAAACTTTATAGTTGGCCTTCCATACACGCTGTTCTGCCACATTCATAGATTCTTCTATTGATGGAATATGTAGTACTCTATATTTACTGTTGAAAAATAGCTACATATAATTCAACCTGCACAGTTCAAACCTGTGTTGTCCAAGGGTCAACTGTATTTCTATTTTATTTTGTTCAGTTTCTTTCACTTAGCGTCTGAACTCTGCTAATTTGCAATTCTTCTTTTCCTACTGTTTCCTTCTCTCTTCACTAAGTTCTTGTTTCGTTTCACTTACTCTAATGCTTCATAGAAGTTGATTTGCTTGTTTAAGGTCATGACTATTTTTATTTGCTCCACCACATTGTTTTTTCTGGTCCATGATCGTCATCTGACACTTGCTTTTCTTACTTCTTTTCTCATCAGTCCTTATAGTATCTTCTATAGATCCTATTCTCATACTATTTAAATTTCTCACCTTTAAATGATGAGTTTTGTCTTAGACTTGGTAATTAAAGGAGATTCACATGGAGAAATATCCAGGACCATGTTGTATCTATCTGAAAGTTTTCTTTTGACCTAGGACTTTTTTTGGTAGGTAGGGGGAGATGTCATTTTTATTTCATTTCTCCTTAGCCAGGGAAAGTGTTCCCCTTTTTTACCACTCCACCAAAGTTTCTATTTTCTTCTGTCTTCTCTTTCTTCTGCTACCATAGATTTCTTCCTTCCTAAATGAATACTTCAGTTAATTCTACCTCTGCTTTTTAACCCAAATTAGGTCCAAAGAAGCATTGTAACCTACTAATTGCAGTTGCCTGCTAATAGTTTTAACAATTGTAAATAAAGAATTTAGGTGAAAACATAAATTCTCCAAGTGTGCTCTCTCATTGAGTAGTAGATTTTGCTGGTTCTTTTGGGAACCTACAACCAAGGCAAACCCTCTTACTTTCCTCATAAATGTACTCTGCTTATGTTGTTCAGTTGCTAAGTTCTGTCTGATCTATGTGACCCCATGGCCTGCAGCATGCCAGGTTCCCTGGTCTTCCACTGTCTCCCAGAGTTTGCTCAAACTCAAATCCGTTGTGTCGATGATGCCATCCAACCATCTCATCCTCTGTCACTCCCTTCTCCTGCCCTCAATCTTTCCCAGCATTAGGGTCTTTTCCAATGAATTGGCTCTTTGCACCAGGTGGCCAAAGTACTGGAGTTTCACCTTCAGCATCAATCCTTCCAATGAATATTCAAGGTTGATTTTCTTTATGATTGATTGGTTTGATCTCTTTGCAGTCCAAGGGACTCTCAAGAGTTTTCTCCAGCACCACAATTCAATAGCATCAATTCTTCAGTGCTCAGCCTTCTCTATGGTTCAGCTCTCATATCCATACCTGACTACTGGAAAAATCATAGCTTTGACCATATGAATCTTTGTTAGCAAAGTGATGTGTCTGCTCTTTATTGTGCTTTCTAGGCTTGTCATAGCTTTTCTTCCAAGGAGCAAGCTTTTTTTAAATTTCATTACTGCAGTCACTGTCCACAGTGATTCCAGAGACCAAGAAAATGAAATCTGTCACTGTTTCCAGTTTTTCCCCATCTATTTGTCATGAAGTGAGGGATCTGGATGCCATGATCTTAGTTTTTTGAAAGTTAACTTTTAAGTCTGCTTTTTTACTCTCTTCTTTCATCCTCGTCAAGAGGTTCTGTAGTTCCTCTTCACTTTCTGCCACTAGGGTGGTATCATCTACGTATCTGAGGTTATTGATATTTCTCCCTGCGGTCTTGATTCCAGCTTGTAACTCATCCAGCCTGGCATTTTGCATGATGTACTCTGTGTATAAATTAAATAAACAGGGTGACAATATACAGCCTTGACAAACTGGTTCTCAATTTTGAACCAGCCCGTTGTTCCATGTCCACTTCTAATGTTGCTTCTTGTCCTGCATACAGGTATCTCAGGAGACAGATAAGGTGGTCTGATATTCCCATCTCTTTAAGAATTGTCCACAGTTTGTTGTGATCCACACAATCAAAGGCATTGCCATAGAAAAATCAAGGGAAATGCACTCATTTCATTTCTAATAATTTATGTCAACCTTTCCTCCAGTTTCATCTAGGATTTAACTCTTCCTTGATTGGCTAAAAATGAGATTATAGAATTTTTTTTCTTTCTACTCATTCTATTTGGATGACTTACAGGAATAAAATAGGGAAAATGTCAACTTCTATTTCCATCTTGCAACTGGAAGCCCAACACTGTAACTTGCACTTCATTTTATATTTCAATCACTCTATGCTGTTTGGAGTTGACCCAACATGCATGAACTTCCTTATCTTCTTGTCTTTGCTCATGTATATGTTCCCAGCACCATTCCCCATAAATGCCTGTATTTAGCTAGTACCAATTCATCCTCTAAAACTCAGTTTAAGTGTATCTCCTCTGTGAAATTTCCCTGACAGCCTTCTTATCTTTGCTTGACTGATTCCTAACATTCAGTATGATGAGTGCCTTTACCTCATTGCATTGTTTGTCTGTGGTATTTATTAACCTCCCAAACCATT
Organism: Oryx dammah; assembly: GCF_014754425.2. NCBI lineage: Eukaryota > Metazoa > Chordata > Mammalia > Artiodactyla > Bovidae > Oryx > Oryx dammah. The sequence goes on along the minus strand of NW_024070188.1, from coordinate 16,278,464 downwards.
CTAAGCTTCTTGAAGACAGTGACTATGTCTCAGAATTTTTGTATCATCAGGCTAGAAACACTTCAGGCCTTTGATAGGCAACCGAATAAAGGTAATTGAATAAATAAGTAAATGTATTATTTACAAGACCTTTTAGAACTAACACCCCAAAAAGATGTTCTTTTCATTATAGGGACTGGAATGTAAAAGTAGGAAGTCAAGAAACACCTGGAAAAATAGGCAAATTTGGCCTTGGAATACAGAATGAAGCAGGGCAAAGGATAATAGAGTTTTGCCAAGAGAATGCACTGGTCATAGCAAACACCCTCTTCCAACAACACAAGAGAAGACTCTACACATGGACATCACCAGATGGCCAACACCGAAATCAGAGTGATTATATTCTTTGGAGCCAAAGATGGAGAAGCTCTATACAGTCAGCAAAAGCAAGACCGGGAGTTGACTGTGGCTCAGATCATGAACTCCTTATTGCCAAATTCAGACTCAAATTGAAGAAAGTAGGGAAAACCACTAGACCATTCAGGTATGACCTAAATCAAACCCTTTACAACTATACAGTGGACGTGAGAAATAGATTTAAGGGACTAGATCTGATAGAAAAAGTGCCTGATGAACTATGGACAGAGGTTTGTGACATTGTACAAGAGACAAAGATCAAGATCACCCCCAAGAAAAAGAAATGCAAAAAAGTAAAACGGCTGCCTGAGGAGGCCTTACAAATAGCTGTGAAAAGAAGAGAAGCAAAAAGCAAAGGAGAAAAGGAAAGCTATACCCATTTGAATGCAGAGTTCCAAAGGATTGCAAGGAGAGATAAAAAAGCCTTCCTCAGTGATCAGTGCAAAGAAACAGAGGAAAACAACAGAATGGGAAAGACTAGAGATCTCTTCAAGAAAATTAGAGAAACCAAAGGAACATTTTATGCAAAGATGGGCTCAATAAAGACAGAAATGGTATGGACCTAACAGAAGCAGACGATATTAAGAAGAGGTGGCAAGAATACACAGAAGAACTGTATAAAAAAGATCTTCACAACCCGGATAATCACGATGGTGTGATCACTCACTTAGAGCCAGACATCCTGGAATGTGAAGTTAAGTGGGCCTTAGGAAGCATCACTATGAACAAAGCTAGTGGAGGTGATGGAATTCCAGTGGAGCTATTTCAAATCCTAAAAGATGATGCTGTGAAAGTGCTGCACTCAATATGCCAGCAAATTTGGAAAACTCAGCAGTGGCCACAGGACTAGAAAAGGTCAGTTTTCATTCCAATCCCAAAGAAAGGCAATGCCAAAGAATGCTCAAACTACCACACAGTTGCACTCATCTCACACGCTAGTAAAGTAATGCTCAAAATTCTCCAAGCCAGGCTTCAGCAATATGTGAACTGTGAACTTCCAGATATTCAAGCTGGATTTAGAAAAGGCAGAGGAACCAGAGATCAAATTGCCAACATCCGCTGGATCATGGAAAAAGCAAGAGAGTTCCAAAAAAAATCTACTTCTGTTTTATTGACTATGCCAAAGCCTTTGACTGTGTGGATCACAAGAAACTGTGGAAAATTCTGAAAGAGATGGGAATACCAGACCACCTGACCTGCCTCTTGAGAAATCTGTATGCAGGTCAGGAAGCAATAGTTAAAACTAGACATGGAACAACAGACTGGTTCCAGATTGGGAAAAGAGTATGTCAAGGCTGTATATTGTCACCCTGCTTATTTAACTTCTATGCAGAGTACATCATGAGAAACGCTGGGCTGGATGAAGCACAGGCTGGAATCAAGATTGCTGGGAGAAACATCAATAACCTCAGATATGCAGATGACACCACCCTTATGGCAGAAAGTGAAGAAGAACTAAAAAGCCTCTTGATGAAAGTGAAAGAGGAGAGTGAAAAAGTTGGCTTAAAGCTCAACATTCAGAAAACTAAGATCATGGCATCTGGTCCCATCACTTCATGGGAAATAGATGGGGAAACAGTGGAAAATAAACAGACTTTATTTTGGGGGGCTCCAGAATCACTGCAAATGATGATTGAAACCATGAAATTAAAAGACTCTTACTCCTTGGAAGGAAAGTTATGACCAATCTAGATAGCATATTCAAAAGCAGAGATATTACTTTGCCAACAAAGGTCTGTCTAGTCAAGGCTATGGTTTTTCCTGTGGTCATGTATGGATGTGAGAGTTGGACTGTGAAGAAAGCTGAGCACTGAAGAATTGATGCTTTTGAACTATGGTGCTGGAGAAGACTCTTGAGAGTCCCTTGGACTGCAAGGAGATCCAACCAGTCCACTCTAAAGGAGATCAGTCCTGGGTGTTCATTGGAAGGACTGATGCTGAGGCTGAAACTCCAATACTTTGGCCACCTCAGGCGAAGAGTTGACTCATTGGAAAAGACACTGATGCTGGGAGGGATTGGGGGCAGGAGGAGAAGGGGACAACAGAGGATGAGATGGTTGGATGGCACACCAACTCAATGGACATGAGTTTGGGTAGATTCCGGGAGTTGGTGATGGACAGGGAGGCCTTGCATGCTGTGGTCCATGGGGTTGCAGAGTTGGACACAACTGACCAAGTGAACTGAACTGAAGTGAGTGCTATTTCTGTGTTTTGCATCCTCATCAGTGACAATTATTGCAATGAATCTTAGTTGATAAGTCTCATTCTGTAGTATAAGAAAGACATTCTATTATTCTTTCTTTAATAAATACCTGGAAAAGTCAGCTTTTTAGTAAAGCCATAAAGGCAAGTATACTTTCATATAATACAGAATCATGTATCTTAATGTTAGTGTTTCACTTTTAACCCCTTAGGAAATGTATCTCTGACATTCAGCAATATAAATTTGACATATATTTTCCTCAGTTGTGCATGAACAACAGTATATTGAATTTGGTTGTTCAACTGTTCCATAAACCTTTTGAAAACAAAAACTGGCATATAAAAAAGAATATCATATTATATTTCTTTAAAATAATTTTTTCCTTTGTTTTGAGAAAGAGATAGTACTACATAGACTGCAGACTGCACTTCATTTACTGTAAAAAGTAAATATAAAGAACACATTTTATTGTTCAAGGAAATAAAAGATATAATAAAACTAATTACATTATACTTACTGATAGAAATAATCAAAATTATGTTGCATTATAATTACTTATAAAATAAGAAGTTCTAATATGCTTAAAGTTGCCATTTTTTAATCTTCATCCATGTGTGAAAATAGAAGATAAATGTGTTTTATGTAATATCTGAGTAAGTATTGTTGTTGTTGCTGTTCAATCACTAAGACATATCTGACTCTTTGTGACCCCATGGATGCAGCATGCCAGGCTCCTCTGTCCTCCATATCTCCTAGAGTTTGCTCAAATTCATGTCCATTGAGTCGGTGATGCTATCTAAGCATTTCATTCTCTGCTGCCATCTTCTCCTTTTGCCTTCAATCTTTCCTGGCACCAGGGTGTTTTCCAGTGAATTGGCTCCTTGCATCAGTGGCCAAAGTGTTAGAGCTTCAGCTTCAGCAACAGTCCTTCCATTGAATATTCAGGGTTGATTTCCTTTAGAATTGACTGGTTTGATCTCCTTGCAGCCCAAGGAACTCTCAAGAGTCTTCTCCAGCCCCATAATTTGAAAGCATCAATTCCTCAGTGCTCAACCTTCTTTATGGACCAACTCTCACAGGAGTTTACCAATATATATGTACAGAATATTTTTCTATTTTACTCATAGAGGAAGATTGAGTTTTTAATAAAGAAATAGTTAAGGTTTCTGTGACATAAAATTGATACCTTTATTATACTTCTCCAATAACTTCTATGTTATTTTTAAATAATATGTGCTCTACTGTCCCTCAAGTAGCCTTGTTTAAGTAAACCACTCTACCTTAAGCTGTTCAACTATCATTTCAGTATGGTAGTAGTTGGAGGTCTCAGTCCATTTCTGAGAAAGACAGAGACAATGGCAGATATTTCATCAAATTCCTACAGTGAAATAAATGGAAAATGTTAGAAATGGAATATAGCCATCAAGAATACACAAAAGCCACTATGTTTATCATGAAATTCAAGCAATCACTCAAATCTATAGTAGTGTACACTTCCAGAATTTTCGTCAAGGTAAAAGTAAAATCCAAGGAAACTATGAGCATTTGGCAAAATACTTCAGTAATAAAATTCCTAATAGGTTGGTATCCTGCTTCATGTATATACATTGCTTTGCTTGATCATGAGGAAATCTAATTATGATTAAGAGGGTGTAGAGAAAAGGGAACCTTCTTGCACTGCTGGTGGGAATGTAAACTGATACAGCCACTATGAAGGAAAGTACAGAGATTCCTTAAACCAGGAATAAAACTACCATATGACCTAACAATCCCACTGGTGGGCATATATCCTGAGAAAACCATAATTGAAAAAGGTACATGTGCCCCAGTGTTCACTGCAGCACTACTTACAAGAGCTACGACATGGAAACCACCTACATATCCATCAGCAGATGAATGGATAAAGAAGCTGTGGTACGTATACAATGGAATACTACTCAGCCATGAAAAAGGAATGCATTTGAGTCCATTCTAACAAGGTGGATGAACCTAGAACCCACTGTACAGAGTGAAGTAAGTCAGAAAGAGAAAAACAAATATCATATACTAATGCATACATATGGAATTTAGAAAGATGGTACTGAGGAGTCTATTTACAGGGCAGCAATGGAGATGCAGACTCAGAGGACAGACTTGTGTGTGGACACGGGAAGAAGAGGGCGGGACACATGGAGAGAGACATGGAGACATATACATTACCATATGCAAAATAGGTTGCTGGTGGGAATTTGCTGTGTGACTCAGGGAGTTCAAACCGGGCCTTTATGAAAACCTAGAGGGGTGGGATGGGCTTCCCTGGTGGCTCAGCTGGTAAAGAATCTGCCTGCAGTGCGGGAGACCTGGGTTCAATCCCTGGGTTGGGAAGATCCCCTGGAGAATGAAACAGCTACCCACTCCAGTATTCTGGCCTGGAGAATTCCATAGACTGTAGAGTCCATGGGATTGCAAAGAGTCAGACATGACTGAGCAATTTTCACACACACAGAGGGGGAGGATGGGGTGGGAGGTTGCAGGGAGGTTCAAAAGGGAGGGGAATTATGTATACCTTTGGTTGATTCATGTTGATGTAGGGCAGAAACCAACACAATATTGTAAAGCAATTATCCTTCAATTAAAAATAAATTTTAAATGTCAAAAAAAGAATTAAGCCTCTTGAGCAAACTGCTTAAACAATTTTGCCTTGGTTCCCTTATTTGTGAGAGACAGAAAATTATAGTATTAATATTTACTTTACAGGGCTCTTATGGAGATTAAATGATATAATACATCTAATGTGTGTAGTGGCACACCGTAAATGCTTGAGAAGGTTCTGAATTATTTTCCCATGGCTGCTGTGACAAATTACCACAAACTTATTGGTGTAAAGGCACACAAATTTGTTATCTTATATTTTGAAGATCAGACGTTCAAAATAGTTCTCACTGGGCTAAAATCAAGATGGTGGTAGGGCTGTATTCTTTCTGGAATGAATCCATTCCCTTGCCTTTTCTAACCTCTGGAAGTTGTCCATATCCCTTGACGTACAGCCTCTCAGCACTTCTAATGCTGCTGTGTTGTCATAATTATTTCTCTGACTCTTCTGCCACTTATTTTATTTTACAAAAATTCTTGTGAGTCCATTGCGCCCAGCTGCATAATCTAGGCTAATTTCCTATTTCCAGATTATAAACTTAATCATACCTAGAAAATTCCCTTTGCCTTGTTAGGTAACATACTCATAGCTTCTGGAAATTAGAATGTGACCTTCTTTGGAGGGTGCATTATTCAACCTATTTAAGTAATGAGTAGTCTTCACCATGTCCCAAACATGTGCGTGCATACTAAGTCGTTTCAGTTGCGTCCAACTCTTTGCAATCCTATGGACTGTAGCCTGCCAGGCTCCTGTTCATGGGATTCTCCAGGCAAGAATACCGGAGTGGGTGGCCATGCCCTCCTCCAGGGGATCTTCCCAACCCAGGGATGGAATCCATGTCTCTGGCACCTCCTGCATTGGCAGGTGGGTTCTTTAACACCTGGAAAGCCAGTGGCACTAGTGGTAAAGAAGCCCAAACATTATACCCAGCATTAATCACACAATACCTATGCAGTTTACTGTATTTGCAAAATGAAAACATGCCCTTTACATAGTAGGTATGCTTAAGTAAATGTTTGTTGAACTAATTATTGAATTACAAAGCTAGCGAAATTAACTTGACTATTCCTTTTAGTTGTTTCCCCGCTTGAATGTTCTACTATAGTATAAATTACATAAAGTTACACAACATTTTTTATCTGCTCTGATATTACTCATCATGCCTCTACATATAATATACATTCAGTAAATACTTACAAATGAGTGAATTTAAGAGTGAACTTGAAGACAGGGAAATAAGTGAAGGTGGATTTGATGACCTTCACTTTTAGGGTCCCCTTTTGACTTTTCTTAATCCTGAGATGAAAATATTTCTTTAGGAGTCTAAATGTTTCTGATATTTTTCAAAATTATTTTCTTGGAAATAATCTAAGACATCAATATCTGGAAATCATGTTTATTTTTTCCCTGGATTGATTATTATTTTCTGTGAAAAAAATCAAGCAAGTATGTTGACAGTGCTAAATAAAGAGCTATTATTAAATCTTATAATGTTAACAAATTTAAAGAAAAGCAATCATGACATTATCTATTTGAGAAAATGTAGTAAGAGTTTTCTTCCCACTTCCTATCCCATCCCCCCAAATTCCAGTAAAAATAGAAGGGCTTTAACGTTCTTGAGAAGGAAGAAATTTTTCTCTACCCTCCAAGGTTCTTGGGGCTGGTCTAATAATTAAATTAACATGAGATAGATTAACTGGAGAAAATCAAACAAAATTTTAATAACATGTACAAGTGGAAGAAACCTAGAAAAACTGGGTGACTTGCCAAATGATTGAAACCCTCACCTTAAATACCATCTTCAGTGAAAGACAAAAGAGGATGTTAGAGGAGGTCGTTTGGGACTTCAAAGGGGAGGAAGGCAATTCACTTGGAGATAACAAAGCAAATATTTGGTAAACAAATGTTTGCTGTTCCACCCAGAAACAGTGGGACCTAGAGTCACCTCTGGTCTCGATGTCCACCCCCTCCCACTCCTAGTCTATATGCACTGCAAACATCTCAGGTGATAACTCTATTCACCTAACTGGCTCTTTACCTAAATTCTTTAGACAGTTAGGGGGAAAGTCAAAGTTTCTTCCTGAGTCTTTGGGACCCTGATTATTTTCAGCTAGAAATACTCTGAATGCCCAAGAGATATTTGAGGGTGGCAAGTTTTGCTCCCCTACAATGAAAAAACCAGTATTAAACTCAATTCCAGCTCACAAATCAAAATTTAATTTTTTATTTTGTTCATCCTCAGTGATATAAAGAGTAGTAAGTGTTGGCACATTATAATAAAATCTCAACAAAACTTGTCTAATGAATGGGGCCTGAAAACATATGACCTCTCTGTACATAAATGAGTAGAACAAGTGACTGCCTTGGAAACAAAACTTGAAGCTATCATTTATTTTAAAATTTATTTGAGAAAGCCAGAAATTTGAGTTGCTACAAATTGTAACATTTAGAAAGCCGGGGATGTGAGATCCCATGAATTTTAACTAAGAAAATCCTTGTAGCCGTGAAGAATTTAAAAACTTTTCCTCTCAGCTTTTAGAAATATTAAGCCAATTTAAAGGTTCACAGCATTCAAACCATCCTCTATTTCAGAAGGTATCAGTCTTGACTTAGAAAATTGGGACTAAAGAGATGTGGTGAAGGAAGCAAGTCTTGCGGAAAGTATGGTTGCTTAATCATACTTTCATGAGATGATTGAAATCATCAGATGCTTTCAAGTCATTGAAGAGAGAGGTAAAAAAAAAAAAAAAAAACCAACCAAAACTGAACTGAATAGATAAAGCATAATTGTGAATGTTATGCAAGTAAATAAAAAGTAAAACAGGTCACCCATAGTGTGATTGCAAATAACTCCATCATTTTAGGCACACCTTGTTTGTCATTTGTTGCTCCCAAAACGCACAATTTTTAAATTGGTATTTAGGTACAAATAAGAATAAAACTTTTCTAGTGCATTTACTCCCACTTGCAAAAATGCCTGCAGCCAATGTTAGCTGCATACAGATTGATTTTTGATTCTTTAAGAGCTTTTCATTGCTTCTTCAGTAATACCCTTTACTGTAGGCACTCATTAGGGAACAATGTCATAAATTCTCTTGACTTTCACAGCTTGACCTTTCTTTTGTATTTAAAGTCAGAATGTTGGCTTCATAAAAAGCAGGCATTATAATGCTTGAGAGAGTTGTGTGTGCATTATTTTGCCCACCAAAAAATATAGTAGCTTTCATATAAATAAAGCCAATTGTTTTGTCTAAGAAAGTAGAACAGCTATTTCTTTTAAAAATAAATAGTTGAGTCTGTATATATTTATCTTTGACTTAGAATCTCAGTTTCAAGTAGTAGTTTTATTCTATATAGAGTCAAATTTTATCTTGAAATAAAATGGAGCATGGAAGTTAAATATGTTTCCACGTTCTCCAAAAATAGTGTGTGAACTTATAAAAGCCTCTTGTACGTCTTGAATAATTCCCTTGAGGAGGGGGAAATACGTTATGCAGTCATGCTCATAGCTGTCACATGTTGGGTTCCCCAAGAAGACTCTGACCTGAGGTTTAGCATGAGGATGTCTTGGGATCAACACCTGCAGAAAGAAGGAGAAGGAAACGAGAACGGGCAGAGGCCCAGCTGCAGCCTCAGCTGACTCCTTAGGGGAGATGTGGATGGAGACTGACCCTTCAGACGTGACTGAGGGGGACTAACGTGACCAGACATTTATACCCTGGCATCGATCAGCTGTTGGCATGGGGCTCTAGAAGGGGAATAGGGACAGGAAGGCCAAGGCTTCCTGCAGGGCTTGACAGCTGAAGGTCAGCTGAAGATAGCACCTCGCACAGCTGAGGCAACCAGTCTTTCCTTGAAACTGGTTCGCGTTACAGAGTCCTGGTGGATATATTCTGAGTATGTGCTCTTCTGGACTCTAGTCTTCATCTGATTTCAAAGCTGTTCATGACTCAGAAATTATTATTGGGAAAATGTACTATGTGTATACCTTAACTGTTTTTAATCTAGAAAACTTTGAGCTGAAGTTAAGCTTTGAGGTGAGAACTACTTGGTAAAAATAAGTATTTTGTTTTTACAGTTGTTAAATTTCCTTTTGTTTTATGTGAGGATTATGAGTACTGAAAATCGTTTGTCATTTTATTACATTACTGGAAGCGAAGACCCACCAAGGGTGCTTTGTTTGCACAAGTGAAGTGAAGTGAGCTCGCTCAGTCGCGTCCGACTCTTTGCGACCCCATGGACTGTAGCCCACCAGGCTCTTCCATCCATGGGATTCTTCAGGCAAGGATACTGGAGTGGGTTGCCATTAATTTCTGAAACATTTGAAACTTTTATTCAGAGGCTTTAAAGCCATTTCTCCCAGTTCGTGAGAAAATATTGTGTAGAACCAAGAGGGGGCAGCAGAAGGCCACCAGCGCAGTGCATTAGAGGTAGAGGAAGCCTGAGACTCCTCAATGAGATAAGCCACTCCCGAAAGATCACCGGCTGGGACTCCCCTAGTGGTCCAGTGGTTAAGAATCCGCCTGCCAGGGGACACGGGTTCAATCCTTGGTCTGGGGAGATTCCACATGCTGTGGAGGAACTAAGCCCTGTGCCACAACTCCTGAAGCCTTGCCCTAAAACCTGTGCTCTGCAACAAGAGAAGTCACTGCAATGAGAAGCCTGCGTACTGCAACTAGAGAGTAGCCCCTGGTGGCCGCATGGAAGAGAATTCTCAACAGGCTTTGAATTCTTGAGGCTACGTCATGTCTGTTTTTATATTCAGTATTTAGCACATACTCGGTGCTCAGTGATTATTAATAAAAATGAATTGTAATACTGAGAAGATTGTTCCTCTATTTCGAACTTTTTCTATAGATAAATTTTTTATTTATTTTTATTTAAATAATTTATTTACGGTATAAGTACTTGTGCAGTTAGCACAAGAAACAATTTTCTTTGATTCTTTCTGCACATTGCTAGTAATAAACTTCTACACTGTTCAGCTGGGACTTCACCAAAAAAAAAAAATTCTGTCTAGTTTTGTCTCTAGAATTGTTGATTGGTACAGAGTTAAGAATTTATCTCCTATCACATGCATGGAATCCTAGATATTCTTTATTGCTATAAATAAGTCAAGATCTAATTTTCTTAGATACAGGGAAATTTTCTTTGTACGCTAAATACAGTAAGTTCCATGTTTTTTGGAGATGAATTCAGCAGCTCATGAATTATGTATTCTGGCTTCTTTTCTCTCAAAAATCACTTTTCAGTAATTTTTCATAACTAATTACATATACTCCTTGAAAGAATCAGGCAAGGGTAGTGAGTCTCTGAAATTTTCATGTAGCAACTCCTATAAAGATTTAAAAGTCACAGAGGAAGTAAAAATTATGCCTTGCCAAAGGCTTACATATTACTTGTAAATTTATTCAACTGTTACCATTATTTTGGATAGTTGGTATTTATGTTAATAATTTACATAGATGTTTCTGTTTCTTAAAACAATTCAAATTGACTTAAGGAAATAAAAAATTTTATTTTGTGTTTCAGGGAGACTGAATCCAGGAATTTAAATGAGGTCTTCAGGCTTTTCTTTTTTCCATCACTTATCTCTTTTATGTTTGTCAGTTCAGTTCAGTCGCTCAGTCGTGTCCGATTCTTTGCCACCCCATGAATCGCAGCACGCCAGGCCTCCCTGTCCATCACCAACTCCTGGAGTCCACTCAGACTCACGTCCGTCGAGTCAGTGATGCCATCCCGCCATCTCATCCTCTGTCGTCGCCTTCTCCTCCTGCCCCAATCCCTCCCAGCATCAGAGTCTTTTCCAATGAGTCAACTCTCATATGAGGTGGCCAAAGTACTGGAGTTTCAGCTTCAGCATCATTCTTTCCAAAGAAATCCCAGGGCTGATCTCCTTCAGAAAGGACTGGTTGGATCTCCTTACAGTCCAAGGGACTCTCAAGAGTCTTCTCCAACACCACACTTCAAAAGCATCAATTCTTTGGCGCTCAGCCTTCTTCACAGTCCAACTCTCACATCCATACATGACTACTAGAAAAACCATAGCCCTGACTAGACGGACCTTAGTCGGCAAAGTAGTATCTCTGCTTTTGAATATCTATCTAGGTTGGTCATAACTTTTCTTCCAAGGAGTAAGTGTCTTTTAATTTCATGGCTGCAGTCACCATATGCAGTGATTTTGGAGCCCCCCCAAATAAAGTCTGACACTGTTTCCACTGTTTCCCCATCTATTTCCCATGAAGTGATGGGACTGGATGCCATGATCTTCGTTTTCTGAATGTTGAGCTTTAAGCCAACTTTTTCACTCTCCTCTTTCACTTTCATCAAGAGGCTTTTTAGTTCCTCTTCACTTTCTGCCATAAGGGTGGTGTCATCTGCATATCTGAGGTTATTGATATTTCTCCCGGCAATCTTGATTCCAGCTTGTGTTTCTTCCAGTCCAGTGTTTCTCATGATGTACTCTGCATAGAAGTTAAATAAGCAGGGTGACAATATACAGCCTTGACATACTCCTTTGTAGTTTAATTCTATTTCACTACCACAAGCTTCCTTCACAAACAGTACATATCATTCCACTAAGTACCTCCCCAAAAGAGAGGACTTGCTGCTTTGGGGCTATTAGAGGCCAGACTGAATACCTAGCTTTAGCTCTGCCCATTCCTCTGCTACTTCCTGTGGGCAGGGCAGTAGACAACCATGCCTGTCAAGTCTTGGTCACATAACCATCTCTTACATCATGAAGGTGAGGCACTGTGATTTTTTAGCCCCTCATTCTCCAAGCTAGGGTTAAGGTAGGACGTTACCCAAAGAAAGTGGGGAGTCCAATACCAAACAAATTTAGGAGTTACAAAAAGAGCTTGGGAAGATGAAAACACATAACAAAACAAAACTCAAAGAGATGTCTATTATATTTAACCAAACATATGCAACTACATTTGGAGAAGGCAATGGCAACCCACTCCAGTACTCTTGCCTGGAGAATCCCATGGATGGAGGAGCCTGGTGGGCTACAGTCCATGGGGTTGCTAAGAGTTGGACACGACTCGGTGACTTCACCTTCCACTTTTCACTTTCATGCATTGGAGAAGGAAATGGCAACCCACTCCAGTGTTCTTGCCTGGAGAATCCCAGGGACGGGGGAGGCTGGTGGGCTGCCGTCTCTGGGGTCGCACAGAGTCGGACACGACTGAAGCGACTTAGCAGCAGCAGCAGCAGCAGCTACATTATAGTTTCTGGCAATGACAATGAGTTGATTCCAATGCCTTTAAGGGCAGTTTCTGGAATATTTTCTAGAGGTTAAAACAGATAACTATCCATATTCTTTGGAAAGATGCTAACAAGGAATATATTCATAAGCTTTTTTTTTTTTCAATTCCTGGTTCAGTGGGTGGGGCATATATTTATTATCTTTTGCGGTAGACTCTAAAGTAATGAGTCTCCTTTCTGAGGTCAATGAATGTCAAGTTTTTTGATCTTAGTGATTATGGCTTTTAAGATTCTTCAATAATCTGGGTTTTCCCTATTTTAGAATCTTTACTATCAATTAAATGCATTTTCCATTTGATAAAGTAGTTCATTTTACTATAAAGTTCACCTTATCTTAAAGAGTATGGGCTTTGATAACCTAGAATAAACACAAATTTAATGAAGTACTCCCTCACCCCCCTTTTTTAACCATATAGTTCAAGTAACATCCATGCCATTAAGGGATCAGTGTCTAGCAGTTGAGTGGAGTTGCTCAAAGGGTGCTGCCTTCATTTAAGAATCCTCAAAAGACAATGACAATTTCTCTTAATGCATTTTTTTGTCTAATTTTATCAGGTTTGTTAGAGACACCTGGATGCTCAGAGATACTTCTCATAGCTTGAAAAACAGTTTGGCACATTTCCCCAAGCAGTACTATATTTTCTGGCTGTTTTCTTTTTTTTTGCCGCTGTTCAGCAGCTAAATCATGTCTGACTCTGCGACCCCATGGACTGCAGAATGCCAGGCTTCACTATCTCCTGGAGTTTGCTCACATTCATGTCCATTGAGTTGGTGATGCTAACCATCTCATCCTCTGCTGCCTCCTTCTTTTGCCTTCAATCTTTCCCAGCATCAAGGTCTTTTTCAGTGAGTTGGCTCTTCCCATCAGGTGGCCAAAGTATTGGAGCTTTAGGTTTAATATCAGTCCTTCCAAAGAATAATCAGTGTTGATTTCCTCTAGGATGGACTGGTTTGATCTCCTTGCTGTCCAAGGGACTCTCAAGAGTCTTCTCCAGCACTACAATTTAAAAGCATTAATTCTTTGACGTTCAGCCTTCTTTATGGTCCAACTTACACCTGTACGTGACTATAGGAAAAGTCATAGCTTTGATTATACAGACCTTTGTTGGCAAAGTGATGACTCTGCTTTTTAATACACTGTCTAAATTTCTGGCTTTAAATTATCACTCAAATTTTTCTTGCTGTGGTATGTAATGTTCTTCATATTTCTCTCATGTTTTGCTATAGTCATACTTGTATATTTTACTCACTGAACAACAAACCTTTTATAGCACATTAGTAAATAAAATGTATTGGTTTAAAAATACATAAGATAGCTAGTGGGAAGCTGCTGTACAGCACAGGGAGCTCAGTTTGGTGCTCTGTGATGATCTAGGGGGGTGGAATGGGGGGATGGGCTGGGAGGGAGGCTCAAAAGGGGATGTAAGTATACGTAGGGCTGATTCATGATGTTGTTCAGCAGAAACTAACACTATATTGTAAATCAATTATATTCCAATAAAAAATATATAAAGATTTGCACTGCAGACACTTTCAGGGCGTATCTTAACCTCTGTAAATGTGTGCTGGCATCTTCACTCACCAGCACTTCAGGAGTACAGGAGCTCTCAGGATGAATCAAGTTGACTTTCAGTTCCTTCTCCCTCTTGCACACTCATATTTCATAATTCTGATCGCTGACGCTCTATCACTTGCTCAAGTTCTTGCCTTCAACTTTGAGCTTGCTTTGTGCCTTCTTCTAAGATCGACTCTTGGATTATGAATAAGTTCTCTTTTTCCTTTTTAATATTTAATAGGTAACTGTTCCTATAAGCCTTGCCTGAATTCCCAATTCTGATTACTCTGCTTGCAGACCTCAGGCCTGGCGTCCTTCATATTTGTACTCCTTATCCAGTTTTCCTGTGTCCCAGACCCCTCTATTAGTGGAGAGGCCACAGGCTAGCCCAGCTGCTGTGTGTTCTGTTTTGTAGCTCTATCACTGATCATTCAGACCTAGCTTTTAGCAAGATACAGGATGACTGATACTGAGGGAATATGAAAAATTTAGAACCAAATAACACAGGACAATATCAGAAAGCAGGAGAAGAGGTTCCACCAAATGAGTCCAAGAGAACGGTTCCATCAGATGAGAGTGGGAGTAGCCAAGGAATGAAATTAGGGAGAAGAGACAGGGAACAGTGGAAGGGAATGATCCCTACTGAATATTGGAGTAGGGGAGGTTCTCTCCTGGTCTATCCTATAACCCAGGTTTCCCATATTGCAGGCAGATTCTTTAACATCTGAGCCACCAGGAAAGCCCCAGAATACTGGGGTGGGTAGCCTATCTCTTCTCCAGGGGAACTTCCTGACCCAGGAATTGAACTAGGGTTTCCTGCATTGCAGGCTGAATGGATACACAAGTAAACCCATACATATGGTGGCTACAAGAGACCCATTTCAGATCTAGAGACACATACAGACTGAAAGTGAAGGGATGGAAAAACGTATACCATGCATATGGAAATCAGAAGAAAGCTGAATAGCAATACATGTATCAGACAAATAGACTTTAAGAGAAGGACTGCTGCTGCTGCTGCTGCTGCTAAGTCGCTTCAGTGGTGTCCGACTCTGTGCGACCCCATAGACGGCAGCCCACCAGGCTCCCCCATCCCTGAGGTTCTCTAGGCAAGAATACTGGAGTGGGTTGCCATTTCCTTCTCCAATGCATGAAAGTGAAAAGTCAAAGTGAAGTCGCTCAGTTGTGTCCGACTCTTTGTGACCCCATGGACTGCAGCCTACCAGGCTCCTCCATCCATGGGATTTTCCAGGCAAGAGTACTGGAGTGGGGTGCCACTGCCTTCTCCATAAGGACTGCTACAAGAGACAAAGGAGGACATTCCATAATGATCAAGAGATCAGTTCAAGAAGACATACAGTTGTAAATATATGCACCCAATATAGGAGCACCTCAATGTATAAGGCAAATGTTAACAGACAAAAAGGAAGAAGTTGACAGAAATAGAAAAGCAACAAGTAAGTCTACAACTCTTGGAATTTTACCTAGTGGGCTGGTCCTAATGACCACCTAAATTAAGTTATAGAATATTTCCAGTATCTTGAAGCTTCCCTCATGCTCACTCCTAGGAGTTATTCAACCCCCAAAGTGATTTCCATTACAGAATTTTTAAAATGTTTTTCTTTCCCAGTACTTCTAGGAAATGCCTAAATAGTAGACAAATATTCACCAAGTCCTAATACGCACTAAAGAATGTGACTGTTGTCTCCCAGATAATCAGTGTCTGACCTTTTCCCCTGCCCGAGAAGGTGTTCCAGGGCTCTAGCCTGGAAAGGAGTTCTGAGATCTGGGGCTGGATGTTGGAATGAAGCACACTAGAAAATGCAGTGTCCATTGCAGAACTTGGGTGGAGATTTCCATCCTTTTCCCAATAAAAAAGTATCCGAATAGACCGTTACCTTCAAAAAGAACAAGCAGAGAGATGAATATATAGCACAGAGCAGAGGCTGGCATCTAGAACAGCAGAGAGTTACTGGGATTAAGATGTGTGGGTTAAGAAGTAGAGCCTGGAGAGAGTGCCTGCCCTGAGAACCCATGGATAAAGTCAAGGGGTTTCATCTACAGGTGGTGAAGTCCCAGTAACAGGGGTCTTTTCTTAAAGGTTAATTTCTCTTTAATGGAAGTATCCTAATCAACAGTATAAATATGATGTGACTTGGTGTCTACTAGAAAAGCAAGGAGGTAGTGTAGGTCTTCCGCTGCCAGAAGCTGTGACCAGCTTCCTCTTTTGGAGAAGGCTGGTTTTCTAGGTGATAAAGATAGAAAAGCAGGATAACAGAACTGCCAACAATGCCTGATGAACCACGGGAACCTCACACTTCAGAGCTGTGGGTAACCCAGAGTTCCCTTAGTTGAATACTTGCTTGCTTGTCCGACTCTGAAGTAATTTAAAATGATTGCCTCTGGGAAAAATTGCAGAAGAGATCGACAGAAAACTATTGTATTTTGTCTATATGTTTCACATATAAATTATGTGTATATATTACCTTTTAAAAACAAAATTAATGTGAAAAGTAATAAAAGAATATATTAGCTAAAGTATTTTCATATTCATTGAACAAATGCATGTTAAGAATTCACTGTGCGCCTGGCTCAGTGCTCTGAGCTAGGAATTGGAATAAAACAGGGTTCCTACCCTGAAGGACCTCACACTGTTGGAAAATGACCAAAGGATTATGAGAGAAACAGGAAACAAATACAGTAGAGAACACTGCTGTTAAGTGCTAAATGTGGCGTATGAGTTGAGCATGTGTGTGTGCTAAGTCGCTTCAGTCGTGTCCGACTCTTTGTGACCCCCTGGACTGCAGCCCACCATGGGATCCCCATGGCATTCTCCAGGCAAGGATACTGGAGTAACAGAGAATACAGGTAGTGGAATGAGGTGCAGAGAGCTGGGTGAGAATCAACAAGCACTGTCTGTGATAATTTGAAATCAGTCTGCTTAAAATGTCGAGGACCTCCTGGGAGCACCCTATTGTTACAATTAACTCTGGAGGGGAGAAAGCTAAGGCCATAGAAACTCAAATGTTTAATTGGTTACAAGAGAATTATGGAATATTTGGAATACTTGAAAATCATATCTGGTGAATTTCATACAAATAGCAATACGGGTCTTTGCTGGTGGCTCAGCGGTAAAGAATCCCTTTGCCAATGCAGGAGACTTGGTTTTGATCCCCGATCTGGGAAGATCCCACACGCCTTCGAGCAACTAAGGCCATATGCCACAACTATTGAGCTGGACTAGGTTGCCATGCCCTTCTCCAGGGGATCTTCCCGACCCAGGGATCGAACTTGCATCTCTTACAGCTTCTGCGTAAAGGTGGATTCTTCACCACTGAGCCACGGGGGAAGCCCACCTCAGAGTTCCCTTAGTTGTATACAGTACATCCTAAAACCTACCCCTCGAGATGTAGTCTCACCAGATCACTGGCCACACTTTTGTCGTCAAAATGATGCACAGCTTTTCAAAAACACTGGGACTCAGTATTCAATAACATTTCTGCCTCATAACAAAAGAATTATGAATAATTTTATGTTTTAAAATTCTCTAATGAAATATTATGTAGCTATTTCACTGTTCACTATGATTTAAAAATAGAATGGAAACTGTTCATGTTATAATGTCTAACTTTTGCATACCAATTATGCAGACATCAGGCTTATACAAAACGTCCACATATAGGAAAAAAGAAAAGGAGGGGTAGTATTTTAAAAATACTATCTCTGGCGTTTTTTGATGATGAAGCTGTGATTCATGTGACTTGTTTTTAAACTTTACTTTGTTCATGTATTGTTTAATGGACAGATTTTCTTTTTTTAAAAGCACCAATGCAATAATGTATTGAGTGCTAAATGTGTGGAAGATCAGAGCTTAGGTACAGAGGGAACAAAAAGATAAACAAAAAAAAGGAGCTTTTCTTAAGAAAGTTGTATTGCAGCAGGGGAAATGAGACACAGAAACACAGGTATAGGAAGCAGGAAATGTATTAGGAGGGCTCAGAATAAGTGCTGACCACGTGCAGTGAAAGAGATGGTGACTACCACCTTGTCTTATTTTTCATTTACTTGTTATGCATACAGGTCAGCTTTAGACCGGTGAACATCAAAGCTAAATCCATAAAGTCCATCTGTGTGCACCTTTAATGTTTTATTTACCATGCATATTTCAGAACCTTGTTGCTGGTAGTTTATTGAATCTCTTTCTCTCAGATTTGGAAAAGTGTTTTAAAGGAAGAACAAAGGTAATTTAAATTCAACAGACCTGTTTTGATGTGACTCTAATTAATTGGAAACACACCTGGGAATTATAGCAGCTTAAAGACAACTCTCAACTCAATCTCTGGTCTAAAAATAAATTCACAGTGAGTACTGAATGTGAAAATAACCTTTTATGAGGCTTTTTATGGTGAGCACTTTAAAAGCTGCCATAATTTACGCAATGGTTTATAAATGTTCAATGGTTGCAGTCTTGACTTTCTGGGCATTTCTGAAGCATGAGAAAAGAAATCTCTTAGCAAATATGAAATCTCATACTACTCTTTTCAGAATGGTCATTTGACATCAGGATGGAAAGCCATACACAGAGCATAATAGGATGAAAGGACATCAAATATTGATAGTATCTGTCATTTCATTTCAATTTAGAATACAGTATTGTGATAGTTGTACAGGTCACATGTAGATGCTATTCAGTGTTTCAATAATAGGGTGACAGAATGAATACAAGATAGAGTTAAGCATTTTTTTCATTAATCAGTTTTATTCTTTATTTTAGACTATAGAGAGACAAATATGGCAGGTTCACAATGATTAAATTGGCAGGCAAATAGAGTTAAGTAACCAGAGTTTAAATTAAATTATTCAGAATATATTAAAAGTACAGTGAACAATAAAAGCATTTGGGAATTACAAAAGAAGAGGACAATTAAGCATATTTTGATTTTGCTTTGAATTTATTCATATGGAAATATTAAGATGTTTCCTCAAAGAGAAAGAAGAAATACTTTCTTTGATAGCTATATATCTATATCTATATCTATATATCTGTATAAAGAGTTAATATCAAACTTTTACAGGAATGTTTTGCAGGACAAAGACCTCTTCTGTTGCAAAGACTTCTCCATGTTCTAGAATGCAGGTCCATTTCAATATTGTGGAGTTCTGGTAATATACAGCCACGACTTTTCAACTCTACTGACTGCAACTTACAGAAATAAATACATTGTGGATTCACAGTATCTGAAGTAAGCCAAGAAGATAATCTAGTTCATTCCCTCCCTTTGAGTTTGAATCATGTCAGCTATTGGCACAGCCGTGAAGCTTTTCTATTCTTAACGCCACTATGATTCAGCTCTTCTGTAAAATGAGGCTAATAAGATCTGCCTCATTAGAGCTAGGATTAAATCAGAGGATGTAGGCAAAAGACCCAGTATGAACATCATACACTAAGGAGGCAGTTAAAAAAAAATAGCAGCTATTAAGTGGTATTATTACTAATGAACTAATATGGCAACCTCTTTTAAATTGTAAAACCATTTGCTTTTCAAGAAACATTTTCTCTTACACGTCTTTTAGATAACTGAATTTCGTGGCACTAGTGGTAAAGAACCAGAGAAGGAAATGGCAACCCACTCCAGTATTCCTGCCTAGAGAATCCTGTGGACAGAGGAGTCTGGTGGGCTGCCGTCTATGGCGTCGCACAGAGTCAGACGCGACTGAAGTGACTTAGCGTGCATGCATGCATTGGAGAAGGAAATGGCAATCCACTCCAGTCTTCTTGTCTGGAGAATCCCATGGATGGAGGGGCCCGGCAGACTGCAGTCCATGGGGCTGCAAAGAGTCGGGCACGACTGAAGCAACTTAGCACACACACATGCCACAACTCATACTCCGCATCTAGCACTTAACGGCGATGTTCTCTGCTTTATTTATGTTTCTCTCATAATCCTTCGGTCGCCTTCCAACAGTGTGAGGTCCTTCAGGGTAGGAACCCTGTTTTATTGCAATTTCTAGCTCAGGCACATAGTGAATTCTTAACACACATTTGTTTAGTGCATATGAATATGAAAATACTTTAGCTAATATATTCTTTTATTACTTTTCACATTAATTTTATTTTTAAAAGGTAATATATATACATAACTTATATGTGAAACATATATAACAAAATATAATAATTTTCTGTCAATCTCTTCTGCAATTTTTCCCAGAAGCAATCCCTTTTAATTACTCTAGAGCTTCCTTCTTCATATTTCTTAATAATATGCATATAATCCTATTTTTTGATTATTCACTTTTACACATTATCAGTTGACTTTCCAGTATAATGGCTGAGCATTTACCTCCCTGAAATCTTCATCTCCTCCGGCTCGTCTAGATTCAACTAATTGCTTACATTCGTATGACTATGTAAATCATATTTATAGCTGAACACTTTAGGAATTTGCTAAAATTACACTTTCTTTTAAACTTTTCTTTTTTTGACACTGGTCATAACCATGCTCTATTCATTAGGTTGGTTTTATTCAATTTTGCTAATTTTTCACAGTAGGCTTTCAGTACCATTTCCCCCAAGATCATTCTTCTCAGAAAATCTCTCAGTTCCAGTTATCTTGTTATGGAATGATTCATCTGGAGATCTCCAATCATTTTCTGTTTGAATTGACTGCTCTCTAGGGATACTGCTAAGCACTTGTCCAGAAACTTCCTTTGCCTGTCATCATGATAAGAATGCCCGTGTTTTTCTTCTAATTGGGGATCCTGTTTTCTTGATATCCGTCTTCTCTTCTCTCTAGCTTACTCCCTTGTTTCATTGGAGTACAACCTCTAATTATCTCCTGAGAATGGGTGCAAGGAAAATACAATATTTGAGAATTCGTACATCTAAAAATATATTTTACTGTAACACAGTAAGCAGGCATTGATTTCTACACTGAAAGATTTTCTTCTTTATAATACTGAAAGTGCTGTTCCACACTCTTTAAGAAAAAGGTGTTGCTGCTGACATATCACATTTGGTTCCTTATTTTTCATGGCATACTTATTGTCTTTTTCTTTTTCTATCTAAAAGCTTTCTCTATTTACCTGAAATTTCACTTAGTTGGGCTTATTTTTCATCTTTTTATCTGTCACTTAGTGAGCCCTTTTAACTTGAAAACTTATTCTAGGAAGTTTTCATAAATTATTCTATTTATTTTATGAAAAATATCCTTAAAATATTTTCTTGTTAATTTATTTTATTCCAATTTTATCTTTTTTATTACCTTATTACAGGATTTTATGATTCCCTGTTTCATCTGATTTTTTTTTTTTTGGAAATGTCTATGATTCAAATATTGTACCTCTTGATCCATCTTCTTCATTTCTTATCTTTTATTTGCCATCTCTCTGTACTCTGGTTTCTGAATAGTTTCCTTGACATTATCTTTCATCATTACTATTGAATTTTTCATCTCTGTCACCATGTTTTTTTTAATCATATTCCCCTTTTTTCCCACCAAATGTTCCGTTGTACTGCAAGAAAGTCTTGCAATTTTTTTCCTATTTGAGAATAACTGAACTTTCTTCTCCTTTCTAAGGTCTTCAAGTATTATTTTTGTCTCTATTTTTCATGTTAGAGGCTTCTTCTGATGTCTCATTAATCTTGTCTTCTCATTTTAAAGGTGAGAACTAAAAAGCTGTCAACCTCTGGGAACTAGGAAGGAGAAATACAAGGGATTCAACATTCCCTAGGTCTGTATTCGTTTCATTCGCTTGATTTTCACATGGTTCCAGGCACAGCACGTTCCAGTTCAAAGATCTCTCGTCTTCAAGAGTAAAACTCGAGTCTTTCTTTGGAGTGAAGAGAGGGCAGTCACCCCACTGCAGAGACTGATGGAAGGAACCTATGGATCAAAGCACTTAACATTCCACCAATCATTTATTTTCAGCCTCTACCTTCTTTGCAAGTTCTAAGCCTTTTGTGAATTCTTGATGTAAATTGTGTTGACGCTGTACGCTTTCTCCTCTGCTGCCTCTCTGCTCTGGATTTACCCTTTTAAAAATAATTAAATTTACTTATTTATTTTAAAAAATTCTATTGAAGGACAATTGCTTTACAGAATTGTGTTGGTTTCTGCCAAACATCACCATGAATCAGCCATAGGTCCTTTCTTCGTGCTCTGTGAATACAGAGCAAGCCCAAGGAGTATTTTGCTTAGCAGGCAGCAGTAGCTAAGCTTTGCCACCAGAGGGTGCTAGAGAGATATCGCAAGACACAGGCTTTTCTTCCAGGTTCCAGTGCGTTCCTCTTGTCTGGCTCCTGCAGCCTGGAAATGGGTACCCCTGAAGCACCAGGCTCCTTCAGCGCTGGCAGCTTCTCCAGTGCCCAGCCGGCGGATCTCGTCGGGCGGCCGAATCCAGGAGCCAGCAGTTTCCTCAGTGCCTACAGCCCTTGGCAGTTTTTCAAGTGCCTCCAGCGAGTCATCTGCCTTTGAATAGTTTTAGCTTGCCCCCGGTGGAGAGTAAGTTTTTAGTAAGTTTCACGAGCGCAACATCACAGCATCCTCTTTGCATCGAGCCACTTCTGTGCCCTCTCCAGCAAGGTCAGGATCTCAGCCTTGGGGTGGAAGTAGGTTAATCCTCATCTCATCCTGAGAGGGCGTGGCTGCTCCTTCTACCCTATATTCTTTAGTTGTTTTTACTTCTTCCTAGCTAACCCTGGGTGCTCCAGTGCCATTAGTTAGTGGTTCTTTATGTTAAACCATCCCTTTGCAAAGGACAGTGACTCGGCCCAACTGCTATTATCACTTTGAGCCTGCCCTTCAAGTTGGCAAGAGGCTGAGTGTCCCCACTGATTAAGAGAGTGGCGGGCAGTGCTCTTCTGCCCTGGCTATCCTGACTGCCCTGTGCTCTGCTCTCCACCTCCAAATACATTTTTAAAGAGTGCTGAATTATTTTTTTATTATTTTTGGAATTCACAAGGAAAATTGATACTCCTGGGCAATAAATGGGTGCAGTTCTGTGCCTCTAGAAATACCTCAACTCAGATTGTCCTCATCTTTCAAAATTATTCAATGTAACTATCCCAAAGAGCCTTTCTTGACTCTCTCTCTCTCTTGAAATTAGTTGGTTTTTTTTTTACCTCTTGCTCCCCTAGGGTGCAAGCTCTTCACAGGTCTGTCTTCCTGAGTTTTCAGTGAACCCTTTCTTTTTCTATCCCTAGACCCAGCACGTTGCCCTTTTGCGCATATTAAGAACTCACTAACCTTTGTGAAATAAATGAACGTGTTTAATTTTTAAGGAACCTAATTTACAGTTTCTTCCATAGAGAAATGAACTATGACTATAAAGCAAAATTTAGGTGAGATTTCAGGAGGGGGAAAAATATTAAATGATAGGTTGATTCTCCCTTGATGTGTAGCCCTATTTCCTCTGCTGTCTCCACAATTACAGCTGCACCACCCCCCTACCCCGCGTCCCTGCCAGCACCCCCCATACTGAAGCAGCTGTCGGACCAGCTTGAACTTGGAGCTTTTCACAACTCACGCGTTCTGATCAAAGTGACACAGGTGCTTCTAATTTAGTTCAAGCAAAATGACACTTCTAATTTAGGTAAAAAAATTGTCAGTGTATTCCTGTATTCTGGTCGACATTTACATTTATAGGTCAGCAGATATAACTCAGAATCTCTAGTTCTCAGAAAACTTTAGAAATTACCATTTCATGTGTGTGTGCACATACTAAGTCGCTTCAGTCGTGTCCCACTCTTTGCAACCCTATGGACTCTCGCCCACCAGGCTCCTCTGTCCATGGGCTTCTCCAGGCAAGAATACTGGAATGAGTTGCCACGCTCACCTCCAGGGGATATTCCTGACCTAGGGATCGAACCAACATCTCTTATGTCTCCTGCATTGGCAGGAAGGTTCTTTACCACTGGTGCCATTTGGGAAGCCCTACTATTTCATAGTTCCCTTAAATAAACCAATTTAACTAGGTTGGGATTTACTTGGGCTGGAATTTGACATAGACATGAGAACTCCTATACTGGATGACTATGGCTACCAACTACCTGTTTCTGATGAAAACAAGACATTAGCTTACAATAATGACAGAAAAAGCTAACTCTACCTATGAAGCAAAAATTCCTGAATTTTCTGGTTACTATCTCAATGATCTTCTTTGAAATAAAAGTGTTTAAATATATGCTAATTAGGTTCCTAATTTGTAAGACACTGTGCAGTTTGGTAAAGATATATTAAATAAAGCTTAGAGTACCCAAGTTGTTCCTGGAATGCCTCATTGAATATACTGATATGTTTATTAGGCACACAAAATCCTCATAATGTTTGTATTTGATGAGCGTTTGTTCGCACTTAAAAAACTGACATTTTCAAGAAATCTGTACATAGGCAATAATTACTATCTCCATTCTACAGTGAAAAGGTGTGGGAGCAGTAGAGGGCTTGCCTATCATCGGTTACACAGTCAGGATGTTGAAAAATAAGGATTTTAATGATGAGCTCTGTCCACTATTCTAGCTAGGATGTGTGCATAACTTTGACAGAGTAAACTATAAAAAGAAGATCAGCACTTTAATTCACTGTTCAATTCTTTCTCTTTCTTCTACTGGGACTCCTGCATGGATGTGCCACAACCCCCAACCCCCCCACCCCCACCCCTGCCAAAGAAAATCAACTAATTAAACACAGTACTTCTCTAAGTGACCTTTAAACAAATCAATTCAAGGGAATGTTCTCTCAGTGACTTTAGGTAATTACTTACACAGCTGTTTTGGAAAAATAAATTCTTCCTTAAAGATTTTAAATAACATCATCAGCAAACTGCAAGTAAATAGATCCGGAGCTACAAGGGAAGATCCGGGCAAAGCAAAAGGTCATAAATCCATCCATTCATTTATTGAGCAAATGTTTATTGCACTCCTCCCTTGTTCTATTCACTGAGATGGGCATATACAGATAGAAAAACAGCAATCTCCTGTGGTCAGCGTTCTAACAATCATAAGCCGAATGCTGTGGGGAACCCAGAGGTGAGACTGATCTACTTGTTTGGGGAAATTAGGGAAACTGGAGAAGACATGTAGTCGAGTCTTGAGGACAGATTGAGCAATCCAGGAGAAGAGGAGGAGGAAGGTCTTTCCCAGGAGAGGGGCCATTTTATGCAAAGGCTGGAAGTTGTAAAATCATACAGTATATTTTAGGCAAGAGGAGGAATCCAATACAAGAGTAGGCTGCACAGGAGGCTGGAAGGACAGTTGAGTGTCATATCTGAAGGAACCTTTTGGCTATGATTTGTTTGCTCTTTGGTTTCCCAGGTGACTCAGTGGTAAAGAACCCACCTGCTAATGCAGGGAGATGCAGGAAACTCGGGTCTGAGCCCTGGGTCGGGAAGATGCCCTGGAGAAAGGAATGGCAACCCACTTCAGTATTCTTGCCTGGAAAATTCCATGGACAGAGGAGCCTGGCAGGCTGCAGTCCATGGGGTTGCAAAGAGCTGGACACAACTGACCAAATGAGCACACACACGTTTGCTTTTTATCTCGCAGGCAGCAGAGAGGCAGAAAACTGATAGACTTTGGAGATATGATTGATAAAACCCAGCAGTTAGGTTGAAAGTAGAAGAGACACCCAGTGCCAAAAGCAAGGAAGAAATATTAAGAAGTAAAAAGATCTGGAACTCGTCCTGAATGTGGCATTCTCTCTTCGATGGGAGGAGGAATAATTTCATGCCCTAATTTTGTTCTTTTCTGTCCTGCAGGCCCTTTTCCTTTCATATTGCCATTAGGATAAGCCTTTGGTTTCATTTCTTATCTTAGGGTTCTGCTTTCTTTCAGAAAATAATTTATGACTGGCTCAAAGATCCTGTTCCCTATCATTTAACTCTTCCTTATTAGCGATGATACTTTAGAGGAGGCTTGCTGTTGTTCAGTTGCTAAGTCACGTCCAACTCTTAGCGACCCCCTGGACTGCAGCACTTCAGGCTTCCCTGTCACTCACTACTCTGAGCGGGCTAGTCTCATCATAACATGCAAGAGAATGTATATTTCCACCTTGGAAATATACAGATATAGATAGTACAGAAATACCACCTAAAGGTTCAGGAGAAACGTCTAGAGGTCTAGTGGTCTGGAGCATGTTGACACATCCCTTAGAAGATGAAGGAAAAATTACTGCTGCATCTGCCTCATCCAACATGAAGAAAGAAGCAAACACCTTATGGGCCTCTTTGGATTTTTAGATAAACATGTATCTCATTTGGACTATCTATTCTAATCGATTACCAAAAGCTGCCTTGAGTAAGAGGAAGAGAAGGCCATCAGGTCCAGGCTGCCATACAAGTTGCTTCCCAATTGGGGCCTTACGTAAGAGCAGATCTGATGGCTCTTGAAGAATCAGAGGTAGATTAGATAGGGATGCTATATGATGGTAGGTCCCTGTCAGTCATAGCACTCAGCTTTAAAAATTTTGTGACAGCTTTGTCTTCTCTGCAGAAAACTCTCCTCCTTTTGAAAAGCCAAAAGTACCTAAATGCTTGATCACGGACCTTTAAGTCACCAGAGTTACCTATCATGAACCAAGTGTTGACAAGAAGCCAAGTCATTGGGTAGCATTTCATCATCACATGACTGTAGTCACACAAGATCAGGGTCAGCACAGAGCAGCTACCACAGATGCTCACGGCCCATGTTTCTGCCTAAGCCACTTCCTCCATCTCAGTTTGTACCTAAGGTCTCTTGGGGAGCTCCCCACAACCGACTGACTCCAGAGGAGCAAAATTTATGGTCTGGTTTACATGTGATTCTACCCAAGATGCTGGCATCACTCTACAGTAGAGAAAGCTGCAGGACTACAACTCCACTCCAGGGTATCCCTAAAGGACAGTGATGAGAAATCCTTCCAACGGGTGGAACTCGGAACAGTGCCCAATGCTATTCACTTCTGCCTGGAAGAACAGATGGGCAGGAGCATGGATCTACTCTGATCTCCTGACCCGTATGCAATGCGTAATGTTTGGATGAATAGTCAGAGACTTGCAAGGTACCCAGTCAGAAAATTGGTTGCAAGACAGTGTAAGGAAGAGATACGTGGACAGATCTCTCTGATGGTATAGAGAATATTAAGATATTTTTGACCTAGGTTAATGCTCACCAAAAGGTGACATCAGCAAATGAGGACTGTAATAATCATGTGAAAAGTTGCTATTCTGTGGATGTCAGCTAGAATCTATCCCCAGCTACTGCTGTCATTCCTAAATGAACACAGAATTTAGCCATGCAAGCCAGGCTGGAGGCTTCGCATGGGTTCAGTAACGTGGGCTGACCTGCGATGGCCACTGCTGATTCTCCGCCCTGCCAACAGACGAAATCTGAGACACTCATATGGCATTATTCCCCTGGTAATTTTGCCAGCCACCTACTGGAGAATGATTACATCAAACCACTTCCCTCATGGTGCTTTAGGTTCACTAGAATAGACACTTTACTGGAGATGGATTCGCTGTCCCTCTCTGCAGTGCTTCTGCCGAAACCATTATCCATGGACACACAGAATGCCTTATTCAGCATCATGGAGTTCCACACAGCCTCACCTCCAACCAATGAGCTTATTTTTGCAACAAAGGAAATGCGGCAGGGGACTTAGAATTCACCGGTCTTAGGCTGCTGTCTTATCACTCTGAAGCAGCTGGCCTGACAGAACAGTGGAACAATCTTGAGAAAACTCAGCTGTGGAACCAGCTGGACAGCAACACCCTTGAGGGCTGAAGTAATTTCTCCTAGATTAGGTATACTATCTGCATCTGAGACCAAAATAGGGTGCTGTTTCTCCCACAGCTAGACTTCAAAGGGTATTAACAGAAATAGAAGTATCCATCCATCAGCATTTTTGCTTCTTAATCCCTATGAACTCATGGAAGCAGAAAAGGGAATGGAGTGGCTCAAATAACTGAAAAGCACATGTAATATATTTAGACTTTGGGCATGGCTGAGTTAGCTGCTCACACCTTACCAAGAGTCTCTCTCTGCCCCTCTCAGCTCGGCTTTCTTGGCTTGTTTCATTCTCAGAAGCTTTCTAAGTGGTAGCAAAAATGAGCATTGGAAGTCCCAGACTTATATTCTATTAACAACATCAGTGCCAATGGAAGAAGAGTGCTCTTTTCCCAATACTTTTTTTAAGCAAAAACCTTCAGGCTAATTTGGTTGACCTCCCATGGGTCACGTGCCCATTTCTTAATAGGAATTGTGGACTCTGATATTGAATGATCAAATGAGAGCATACTCCTAGACCTGGGGCAGCCCATTTAAACCCTGTCCATTTAACCCCATGTACTGCGTGGAGGGGTCCATAAGGAAAGCAAGGGTTCTGTGGCCAGGGACGCTTGAAAACTACAATCAGTACATCTCCATTATGTCACACGTGGTTGCCCAGTAAACGCCTATACCTTCCTACATTTCAACATTTCCTTTTATGTACACATTGCTCCTATGTCCCATAAGGCAACTATTACATAGACAAGAAATACCACATTCAGCTTCTGTCCAAAAAGTACAAATATGTGCTGTGCAGTTACCATATTACTTCCAGATCTGGATCTTTGCTTTGTGCCAATCTTTCTGTCAGTCTTAGATCTAGCTGCTCATGAGACAGCAGTCTATGACTAATGGTACATTTGTTTAACCACCTGTAGCAGACATAGTAGACAATGGTGGAGTAAATAAAGGACAAATGTAATAAAATCCTCATTTGGGAATGAGAAGAGGGGGGAAAATAAATAAGCAGTGATTCTACTGATCAGGGATTGCAAGTAGATGATTGCGTCAGACGGTACAGGAAAAACCGGAACTAACTTTTTGACCAGTGCAGTACTTACTGCCCTGGAAGGTCGGTGAGTCCCTAGGTCAGGAATCTGCAGAGAATTTCGCTCGACAATTATTCTCTTGTGGCTACATTTGACCCCCCCCAGGCCCCGCCCTTTATTTTCCTGCTCCTTTACCAATGTACTTCGTATTGGTAAAGTTTTGGAGGGAATGTTTAGGGATTAAGTACTTTCACGCCTTTGCTTGCCAGGTTTGAGGTTTCTCTGGAAGCAAAACTGCCTTAACACCTTGATAAGCGTCCAGTTAATTTGCATTTGGTCAATGCTCCAGGCTAATAACTGGAATCTGAGATCATGCTGAGTCAAAGTTTCAAGAGAAATCTGGTCTACAGTTTCTTTCTTACAGGAGGTCTCAATGCTCTATCCATTTTCCATATCTCAGTTTAAAGGTTTATTATGGTGCAGAACAACTGGTTGGGATCAGTTATATCTAATCCTCTGTGTATCTCTAGGTGGTGTGAAAAGGAAAGTGCTTTCCACTGCCTTTTAACTAAAATAATCAGATTGGAATTTCTACTATTTTCACCTAAAAATATCCTGTTGTTGTGTCAGTCACAGTCATGTCTGACTGTTAGTGGCCCCGTGGCCTGTAGCCTGCCAGGCTCCTCTGTCTATGAAATTCTCTAGGCAAGAATACTGGAGTGGGTAGCCATTTTCCTCTCCAGGGGATCTTCCTGACCCAGAAATTGAACCTGGGTCTCCTATACTCTAGGCAGATTCTTTACCTTCAGAGCCACCAGGAAAGCCCCACCTAACACTTTTCTCTTAGACAATGAGGAGCTGTTGAAAGGTTCTTGGGAATGATCCGGAGAATCCCACTGCAGTGTCTTCTAGATACTATTTTTATTTGCAACGTTGTCATTAGCCTCCCTGGATTTCCATTCACTAACTTTTTCTTGGGGTGGAGAATATGCCTTTTATAATTTTCAAAGCACATGGTTATTTGAATATCATCTGTCTTGGATTGTCTGAAGTGCCCATAAAGCAAAGTGGTGTTTTCTTCTTTTTTTTGGGGGGTGTAGTTTAACAGTCAAGCTTGACATACTGAGAACTTGCTACTATATTACAGCATCCTGACACTTTTCTACCAAGTTCCCTAAGGTTCTAGCCTCAGTAGACACAAAACTGGAGTCCAAGGATATGACAGGTGACACTTTAACCATCTGCTCTGCTACCGCATAGCACAGATGGACCACATTCTAGCTAGTACAAGGGGAATAGTCACCACCTTATAGCCCACCTCGACTTGGCCAACTTAACATTTTAAAATTTGTTCTTAACAACTGACTTCCATATTAGCCAGCATAGTTTTAGTTGAAACAACAACCACCTCACTTAGTTACCATAATTCAAAGAAAAAGGTATTAATCAATTCACAAACATAAAAAGGCCAAGGCTACACCTTGGCTTGAGGCAGCCTAATCTGAATATCCAAGTGCTTCAACAA
Source organism: Oryx dammah (assembly GCF_014754425.2). Taxonomy (NCBI): domain Eukaryota; kingdom Metazoa; phylum Chordata; class Mammalia; order Artiodactyla; family Bovidae; genus Oryx; species Oryx dammah. Next base: position 16,248,091 of record NW_024070188.1, on the reverse strand, counting down.
TGTCCTGGGAAATCTCTCTCTGAATTTCTAGCTGTTTTTTTCTGTCTCTCCTTCACTCTCAGGCAGCCTCTTTCATGAGCTGACACGTATGGCCAGGGCCCACTCCAGGCTTTCTGTCTTCTAGCAGCTTAATACCCTCAATGGAAGCAGATGTCTGCTTTCCAAGATACCCAGCAAAACTCCTGGACTGACTTTGATTGGCCTAACTTGGGTCATATGCCCAGTCCTGTACCAGTTTCTGCAGACTAGTCAGGCTGGGATCTACCACCCACCCTTGAAGATGAGGTGATGAAGATGGTCTTGGAAACAAAAGAAGAAATTCAGTTCTTATAAAAGGGATGCTGGGCAAGCAAGCACAGCAGACATGCACTGCTGTCAGAAAGAGCACTGGGCCAGGAGTCAGCATAAACAGGCTAATCCCAAGTACTGTCACTTTCTAGCCATTTGACTCTTCCTGAAATTTTGTTTCCTCATCTGTAAAATAAGGACATTAATCTCAATTATTTCACAAGATTTCTATGATGACAACATGAGACCTTATATAGGCTCAGAAGTTATACAAAGAAAGCTGATATTATTATTAAAATATTTTGGATGATCTTTAGAGTAAGGCTTATGTTGCTTTAAAAACCTGTTATTTGCCATATAAAACTAATATAACTGCATAAGCCCACTCCCCCAGCACAATCACACATTATCATCTTGAAATATTTTATCTCATCTTCCATCTTGCTTTTTCCTGTTCCTTCTTCCCTCAAAAAACCATTTTCTCATATAGCTATGTAGTCTTTGTAATGTCTCATTGTCATGACAAAGCTTCATTGATCAGACATACAGAATTTTCCTATTTTTATATTGTTGGATGTTTCTTATTTTTTAACATTCTAAATGATACTGTAATTAATATACACATAATTATTATTATGGAGTTGCCCTAAGTACCAATATTTCTAAGGCTCTTGGCATATAGGTAGTCAAACATCTTTCTAAAATACTTGTGGCAAATTACATTGTACCTGGAAATGTATAGAAGTACAAATTTCACTGGCTGTAGTAGATGCTAAAATGGTCTTCCTCGGCTTCCTCTAACTGGATCATTTTGATGTACTCAATACCACCAGTTGCTTGCATCTGTATCTACACACTTAAGACTTTTTGGGGGATGCAAAGAGCCTTTCTGTCCAATTGTGTGTTGCACATCTGGAATGCTAGAGAATTAACATACTTGAGGAGCATCCATCAAATAATGACTAGTGGGAGCTGATGAAAAAATACTCTTTGAAGCATGTGATTTATACCATTATCTGCAAAATTAAGCTTCAGTCACCTACTCACCAATAGTAGCTGGCTTCATAACACATTCATTTTTTTCCCTTCATTTTAATTCAGACATAATTGACATATTATGTAAGTTTAAGGTATATAACATGATGATTTGATACAGGTATATACTGCAAAATGATTACCACAATCAGATTGGTTAACAAAGCCATCACCCCATAGAGCTACCATTTGTGTGTGTGTGTGTTGAGAATGTTTAAATCAATTCTCTTAGCAATTTTTAAGTATATAATACAGTATTGTTAACCACAATCACCATGCTTGTACATTAGATCCCCAGGCCATATTCATCTTATAAGTGGAATTTTGTGCTCTTTAAGTATCTGCACCTATTTCTCTCACCCTCCTGACCCTGGCAACCACCAATCTACTCTAAGAGTTCAGTTTTTTTTAGATTCCACATATAAATGAGATCGTACAGTGTTTGTCTATCTGACTTCATTTAGCATAATGCCCTCAAGGTTCGTCCATATTGTAAACAGCAGGGTTTTCTTCTTTTTCTTTTTTTTAATGGCTGAATAACATCCCACTGTGTGTATGCATGCATCTATCATTTATATCTATATCATATTTTCTTCATCCATTCATCCATCAATGGACATGAATCACTTTTTTCCTTGTTTATGCTTTTTGCTATTTTCCAGATCTTCTACCAAAAAAAACAATAGTTTCATAATCATAAAATGTCACAAAGATAATATGATGGCAAAGATTATAGTTTAAATTATATGTATATGTAAGTAAATTATAAGTAAAGAAACATTACTGACAACATTTAGAGGATATATTTAATATATCATATGTGATTTTCTTAAGCTTTGATGTAGTAACCAAAGCATTTAAAATTAATTCTTTCTTGCCTTTATGTGTAACTAAGCAAACTGAAAACTACCAGGAGCACAGAGAATCGGGGAAACAGAAACGACGTTTTAAACGTCATTCTAAAGCATGAAGGCCTGGATGCCCATGAGGTCTCCCTCTAGATTTGCACATTCATTTATTCATGTATTCATACAATAAATATTAGCCTGACCACTTATGTGTGAGGTATTGTGCCAGGCATGAGGCGTATAACAATTAAGATGGGGTGGTTCCTCTTCAAATATCTCACAATTCGAGGGACCAACATACAATGATTACATTTTAACATTATCTATGGGGTTATGTAAGAAGCAGGGCAAAGGCTAATAGAGTTTTGCCAAGAGAATGCACTGGTCATAGCAAACACCCTCTTCCGATGATACAAGAGAAGACTCTACATATGGACATCACCAGATGGTCAACACCGAAATCAGATTGATTATATTCTTTGCAGCCAGAGATTGAGAAGCTCTATACACTCAGCAAAAACAAGACTGGGAACTGACTGTGGTTCAGATCATGAACTCTTTATTACCAAAGTCAGACTTAAATTGAAGAAAGTAGGGAAAACCACTAGACCATTCAGGTGTGACCTAAATCAAATCCCTTACAACTATACAGTGGAAGTGACAAATAGATTCAAGGGATTAGATCTGACAGAGTGCCTGAAGAACTATGGATGGAGGTTCATGACATTGTACAGGAGGCAGTGATCAAGACCATCCCCAAGAAAAAGAAATGCAAAAAGGCAAAATGGTTGTCTGAGGAGGCCTTACAAATAGCTATGAAAAGAAGAGAGTGAGAAGCAAAGGAGAAAAGGAAAGATATTCACATTTGAATGCAGTGTTCCAAAGAAGAGCAAGGAGACATAAGAAAGCCTTCCTCAGGGATCAATGCAAAGAAATAGAGAAGAACAACAGAATGGGAAAGACGAGAGATCTCTTCAAGAAAATTAGAGACACCAAGGATACATTTCATGCAAAGATGGGCACAAAAATGGACAGAAATGCTATGGACCTAACAGAAACAGAAGATATTAAGAATAGGTGGCAAGAATACACAGAAGAACTGTATAAAAAATCTTCACGACCCAGATAATCACGATGGTGTGTTCACTCACCTAGAGCCAGACATCCTGGAATGTGAAGTCAAGTGGGCCTTAGGAAGCATCACTATGAACAAAGCTAATGGAGGTAATGGAATTCCAGTGGAGCTATTTCAAATCCTAAAAGATGATGCTGTGAAAGTGCTGCACTCAATATGCCAGCATATTTGGAAAACTCAGCAGTGGCCACAGGACTGGAAAAGGTCAGTTTTCATTCCAATTCCAAAGAAAGGCAATGCCAAAGAATGCTCAAACTACCGCACAATTGCACTCATCTCACATGCTAGTAAAGTAATGCTCAAAATTCTCCAAGCCAGGCTTCAGCAATACATGAACTGTGAACTTCCAGATGATCAAGCTGGATTTAGAAGAGGCAGAAGAAACAGAGATCAAATTGCCAACATCCATTGTATCATTGAAAAAGCAAGAGAGTTCCAGAAAAATATCTATTTCTGCTTTATTGACTATGCCAAAGCCTTTGACTGTGTGGATCACAACAAACTGTGGAAAATTCCTCAAGAAATGGGAATACCAGACCACCTGACCTGCCTCCTGAGAAATCAGTATGCAGGTCAAGAAGCAACAGTTAGAACTAGACATGGAACAATAGACTGGTTCGAAATAGGAAAAGGAGTACATCAAGGCTGTATGTATATTGTACCCCTGCTTATTTAACTTAAATGCAGAGCACATCGTGTGAAATGCTGTGCTGGATGAAGCACAAGCTGGAATCAAGATTGCCGGGAGAAATATCAATAATCTCAGATATGCAATGACACCACCCTTATGGCAGAAAGCAAAGAACTAAAGAGCTTCTTGATGAAAGTGAAAGAGGAGAGTGAAAATGTTGGCTTTAAACTCAACATTCAGAAAACTAAGATCATGGCATCTGGTCCCATCACTTTGTGGCATACAGATGGGAAAACACTGGAAACAGTGTCAGACTTTATTTTTGGGGGCTCCAAAATCACTGCAGATGGTGACTGCAGCCATGAAATTAAAAGACACCTGCTCCTTGGAAGAAAATTATGACCAACCTAGACAGCATATTAAAAGCAGAGACATTACAAAGGTCCGTCTAGTCAAAGCTATGATTTTTCCAGTAGTCACGTATGGATGTGAGAGTTGGACTTTAAAGAAAGCTGAGTGCTGAAAAATTGATGCTTTTGAACTGTGGTGTTAGAGAAGACTCTTGAGAGTCCCTAGGACAGCAAGGAGATCCAACCAGTCCATCTTAAAGGAAATCAGTCCTGAATGAATCTTCATTAGAAGGACTGATGCTGAAGCTGAAACTCCAAAACTTCGCCACCTGATGCGAAGAACTGCCTCACTGGAAAGGTCCCTGATGCTGGGAAAGATTGAAGGCAGGAGGAGAAGGGGATGACAGAGGATGAGATGGTTGGATGGCATCACCAACTCAATGGACATGAGTTTGAGTAAACTCCAGGAGTTGGTGATGGACAGGGAGGCCTGGCGTGCTGCAGTCCATGGGGTTGCAAAGAGTCAGACACGACTGAGTGACTGAACTGAAATGACCAGAACTGAAAGAAGTGTTGCGAGTGCATAGAGGCAGAAGGCATTCCTGGCTTACGGCATTCACCCCATATATTTCAAATCAGGAAATCTAGAAAAATGAGATTAAAACCTGACTTAAGTATAAAAATATATGGTGAGATAACTTTCTTCTGGAATGAAGGAGGTAGTGAGAAAGGTCAAAAAAAAAAGCAATAAAGCAACAAGATCCTAGCTGTGGACCCCGAATTTGGACTTATTTTATGTATGTGTTGCTCTAGGAGTTCATAGTTACATGGTTTTTCAAACAGATTTTCAGAACAAAGGTAATAACAAGGATCAGTTTCTGAATTTGAGGGATACATTGGAAGACTGGGATTGACATATACACATTACTGTATATAAAACAAATAACTAATAAGGACCTACTGTATAGCACAGGGAACATTAATTGGTACTCTGTAATGGCCTATATGGGAAAATAATCTAAAAAAGAGTGGATGTATGTATAACTGAATCACTTTGCTGTACACCTGAAACTAACACATTGTAAATGCAACTATTGCATTGTAAATCAATTGCAGTAAAAATAAAAAAAAAAGTCTCTCCAGGAAAACAGCATCCATTTGCTGTCAGATGTCAAGGAAATAAATAAATAAATACAGAAACCAGTACTGAGGAAAAATGGAGTGGTTTCCTCTCATTTTAAATGGGGAAGACAATCATTTATTCAAAATGCAATGACTGGAAAGAAACACAAAAGAGAATAGTTAGGGGAAAAATAATTTCTGTGTAAAATTTAGGATGAAGGGGTAAAACTTAGTGGGCAGGTGCACCATTTTAGGATGGAGAGGAGAAATGTGACGGACAACAAATTGAGTTAGAAGGAAACATGGAGAGAGACAATGAGAGCCAGGAATATTGATTTCTACTTCAAATGTGAGTGAAATGAACTGAGGAGCTATGGAAAAGAATAAAATCAAGGGTCAACTAAGACATCTTCAGACAATTTTGAAGATGAGTTAGTATCACGTACGATGCTTCAAGCTTCTACTTACATCAAAAAGAAAAAAAGCTGATACAGTTTTTTGACTTCACTTCCTTGATATCTTTCTAGGATCCTGAATTCTACTTGTTCAAAATGGAACTCATCAATTTCCTACCCAAAATCCACTTTGCTCTGGACTTAACTATACCTATTAATTATTACACTATTTTTCTAGTTACCTAGGTGCCAAACGGCTACTTTGTCTTTTCCATTTCCTATACTCAAGTATTTCCTGGGTTTCCCAGTTTCCCTTTGTCCAATCTCTCTTTCTCTCTTTCCCATTTCCAAGGTCACTACCCTAATTCTGGTCTCTGTTACTTTTCGTCTGGGCTCTCAGAGCCTGCCAGCTCTTCCCATAACGTACAAGATTGATGATATAGTCTTCTGATGGCCAGATCTGATCACATCATTCTACCTGCTCAAATCCTTTCCATGACTCCTCATGACTTTATAGTCAGGAGTTCAAGGATCTCACAGTTTTCCTACAACCTACTTTCTAAGGTTTACTTCCAATTACTTCCTTACAGCCTGGTTTTTCACTGATGCACTAACACAACCTATGCTCTTCTATTTCCACATCTTTGCATTTGTATTCTCTCTGCATGGAATATCCTTTCTTTCCTCCTCTAAACCACACACCTTAATCTATTCATTAAGACCCATCTTCAAATCCCTCTCTGAAGGGCTTTCTGGTACATCAAATTCCTTGGGGTTGTTTTCTCATTTGAATTCTCTTTATAATAGTTTTATGCCACTTCTTTTATCTTTTCTTAGAATAACATGTGAGGTATTTGTATTTACTATACTAGATTATAGCCTTTTCCAGAATAAGGATTTGTGTACAACAGCCATGAAATTAAAAGAAGCTTACTCCTTGGAAGAAAAGTTATGACCAACCTAGATAGCATGTTCAAAAGCAGAGACATTACTTTGCCGACTAAGGTCCATCTAGTCAAGGCTATGGTTTTTCCTGTGGTCATGTATGGATATGAGAGTTAGACTGTGAAGAAGGCTAAGTGCCGAAGAATTGATGCTTTTGAACTGTGGTGTTGGAGAAGACTCTGGAGAGTCCCTTGGACTGCAAGGAGATCCAACCAGTCCATTCTGAAGGAGATCAGCCCTGGGATTTCTTTGGAAGGAATGATGCGAAAGCTGAAACTCCAGTACTTTGGCCACCTCATGCGAAGAGTTGACTCACTGGACAAGACTCTGATGCTGGGAGGGATTGGGGGCAGGAGGAGAAGGGGACGACAGAGGATGAGATGGCTGGATGGCATCACGGACTCGATGGATGTGAGTCTGAGCGAACTCGGGGAGTTGATGATGCACAGGGAGGCCTGGCGTGCTGCGATTCATGGGGTTGCAAAGAGTCGGACACGACTGAGCAACTGAACTGAACTGAACTCATCTTTAAGACTCTTCACATCAGATTAGGCCCTCAGTAAATATTTTAATTGAATAAGTATTAATCAATAATTAATAACAAAGCAAAATATGACATATTTGATGATTCATTCAAATTTTAAAATGTAAGATATTCTATTATCTGATGAAAAGTACTATACAACAAATTAAAGAGTTATTTTCTGATATTTTCTCTGGGCCCCACGTATTAAGATCAGATTGGAAATGATAAGTATTATTCCTGAAAATAAAGTGGCAGTCTCTCCATAGTTCAACTTGACAAAATCTAAATTGTTCTCACAGAAGTAACTACATCAAACATATGATGGGAATTAAACACTAGCAGATGTTCCTCATTTAGAGAGTTCAGGTGCAAAGAAAAGACACTGTATATAGATCAAAGATGCAGTTAGTCTTGTTATGAAATTGTCAAAACTTGGGGTTTGAAGTGTTTCTAGTCAGTGAAATTAACACATTTCTTATATTAATTTTTAATGTACAAATTTTTTAAGTGAATTTATACTGAAATTATTTAACAACCATTTTACACTTGACCAGTCTTACTAGTGCAGTATGTTAAAGATTTAAATTAGAGGGTTCTGTATAAATGCAGCTCAATTCAACCACTTAAATTATTTTCTTTGAAAATTCTTCTATACATGCTGAAACGGTCCAAGTGGAGTCTAAATACAGAAACACACACTTCTTCTATATTAAACTGTGGATTACAGAAAACAAATCTTTAGAAATAGAAACTTGGTTGATTTTGATGGGAAATTGGGAGTTCTGGAAAGTGACTTTGGCATGAAATGATGTTATTTGTTTTCACCTCTTCTATTAAATGGAGGTAATTATTAAGCCTACAGCCACAGGTATATTACTCAGTAAGTGAATTAGAAATATATTTCTCCTACACAACACTTTCCCTCATTCTCTTCTTGAAAAATTAATTATCTTCCTCATTAGCCTGTTAACGAAGTAAATCGCTTGCCCAGGCAGGGTGAGCCCAGCTTCACATCATTAGCTAAGCCTCCCTGAGCATTCGGCTTTCCATGTTGCTGCAAAATTTGAGACTGGAATTTTCCTGTAACGTGTCTGCATGCATCGTACACTATATGCAGCAGAGACTACCATTTGGTCCAGTATCTTCTCAGTGCCTGGCACACCAACATTTTCTTTCTTTTTTTTGATCGAATCTGTTTTGGTGAGCCTTCAAAATGAAAAATTAATGGACACCTAGAATAGTAAGGTTTATTTACTTTTACAGCATTGTGCTCAATATCTTGTCTGACACCACCTGTGGTAAATCTGCTTTTTTAGTCCCTCTAGAAAACATGTGAATCAAAACTGATGGAGAAGCAAACATTATCATCAATTCTTGTTGTCTTGGTTACCTCAAGTGGATGGCACTGATTTTGTATTACAGCCTGCCAAATGCCCAGGATCCTCCATCAGTCACAGGCTCTAGGTATACCCTGAGTGCATGAAAGGAAAGGACCTTTAGAGATCACACAACCCAGGATAGCAAGTCACTCCTTAAATAGCCCTAGTAATTTTATGGAAATAAAAATTTAACTACCATATCACACTGTGATTTGGAAAAATCGAACCATTATAATCCTACCACAATTTTTCTATATAGAAGATAGAACAGAGTTTTTAGGACTGAAGCAGTTTCTCGGTATCGAAATTTAAGATCTCCTGGGAAATGCAGATCTCTGTTTTGAGAATTTCCTCCCCCTCTGTCATCTCAGAGTTGTTTTTATTATAACATTCCTTTTATGATGTAAGATTTATCTTTCCTCTTATGATTGGTTGTTATTATCAAAACTAGGCAATGTTGAGCACAATAACCTGAACAGAGAAGTAATGCAAATTATGCGGTCAGACAGCTTCTCTATTTAAAGGACTGAAATAGATTTGGAATGCAGGATGCCAAGACCAGGTTAAATTTAATCTTCCCAACTCAGGCATCCAACCTAGGTCTCCCGCATTGCAGGCAGATTCTTTACCAGCTGAGCCACAAGGGAAGCCCAAGAATACTGGAGTGGGAAGCCTATCCCTTCTCCGGTGGATCTTTCCGACCCAGGAATCGAACTGGGGTTTCCTTCATTCCTTCATTGCAGGCAGATTCTTTACCAACTGAACTATCAGGGAAGCCTGAATTTAAGTAACTTGCCACATAAAGGTTGAAAAACCATTACCAGATATTTAAAATTTCAAGAGCCAAGATTAAAGATTTTTTAAAAATTCATTTTCTCTCTTACACAAACTTAATCCTCCTTTTAATGTGTTTGTTCTTGTTCTTATAATCCCATGATTTATCCATGTGTGCTTATGTTTATGGCATTTCTTTTCTGTTTTCTTCCTTATTAAATCTGAATCTCTTTTGTGGGCAAGGGCCATTGCAAATCTTTAATTTTGCCAGATGTCTCTGACTACTGAGTAAATGTTTGTTGACTGAGCCATGAGGATATGTTTTCATGATTGCCATCTTTCTAGACATAGAAATCTAGAACAAAAACTTGACTGCTATCACAATGGACAAGAGTTGTCTGAATGCAGAGTTGGCAGTGGGTGTGGATGTGGAATACGATATCATTTTGATTTCATAATCATCTACTGAGTATTGATTAATACTATGTAATAATACTATGTAAGAGACATGAGATATATAATAGTCTTAGCAATCAAAATAGAAAAGCACTTACATCACGAATGTATTCTTTTCCTCTTTGCTATTTCTCTCAAACAGACTGATTACAAGGGCTGTTTGATTTCATTGCATAATACACTAGAAATCAAACAAAATAAACTTTGGTGAAGATTATTTTGAACAAATTAGAAGAGTCTCTCATAATTTTGGCTTCCCTGGTAGCTCAGCTGGTAAAGAATCTGCCTGCAACACCGCAGACCCCAGTTAGACTCCTGGGTTGGGAAGATCCCCTAGAGAAGGGAATGGCAACTCACTTCAGTATTCTTGCCTGGGAAATCCCACGGACAGAGGGTGGGCTACAGTCCCTTGGGTCACAAAGAGTTGGACACGACAGAGCAACTTTCACTCACTCGTAATTTTATTTAAAAATATATTTCAGAAATTAGAAATATCAGTAGCATCTTCTACATTATTCAGACATCAAATGGTAAAACAGGCATGCCAAAGCAAATCTATGGAAAGACTTACTTCCTTAATAGTAATATTCAATTATTCCTAGAATTGAGGATTTGTATTCCAATAATGACATGCTGCTGCTGCTGCTGCTAAGTCGCTTCAGTCGTGTCTGACTCTGTGTGACCCCATAGACAGGAGCCCACCAGGCTCTCCGTCTCTGGGATTCTCGAGGCAAGAACACTGGAGTGGGTTGTCATTTTCTTCTCCAATGCATGAAAGTGAAAAGTGAAAGTGAAGTCGCTCAGTCGTGTCCGACTCTTTGCGACCCCATCTGTCCATGGGATTTTCCAGGCAAGAGCACTGGAGTGGGGTGCCATTGCCTTCTCCGAATAATGACATGAGTAGTAAACTAATAGGAAACATTAAAAATGGCACTCGGAATTCACCTTGCAGAATACAATTTTTCACAAATGATTCTCTGAAAATACCTCTTCAACACTTTTTTTTGCTTACCAAGTTATTCCACTGAATCTTTGCTGCTTTTCCTTGGGTGCTACTGTAGCACCACACCCCTGCCTACCATTTATTTAAAAAAATGTACACACACTCACACACATACATGCATTCTGGTTATAATCCTGGGGTGTTTTTTCAGTTTTCTTCTAGCAACTGTAATGAGCATCATTAATCAAAATGATAATAATATTATTAATAATTATAATAATCATCTGAATTAGTTTATTTTCATAGATTAAATTTATTTTTTCATTATCTTGGGGGGAGGGATAAGAGAAATAGGTGAGGGAGATTAAGAGGTAAAGACTCCCAGTTATAAAATAAATGAGTCATAGGTATGAGATGAACAGTGTGGGGAATTCAGTCAATGATAATAACGCACTATCTTTATATGGTGGCAGATGGTACCTAGACTTACTGTGGTGATCACTTTGAAATGTGTAGAAATATCAAATTACTATGTTGTGCACCAGTAACTAACAGAGTGCTGTAGGTCATTTATACTTCAAAAACAAGCATACCAACCAAACAACAAACTCATAGGATGAGAGATCAGGTTTGTGGTTACCAGAGGTGGTAGGTGGGAAGAGAGGAACCAGATGAAAGTAACCAAGAGATACAGACTTCTATTTATAAAATTAGCGATATAATGTACAACATGATAACTGTATTTTACACATGAAACTTGTTAAGAAGCAAACCCTGAGAATTCTCATCTGAAGAGAAAATATCGTTTCCTTTTTTTTTTTTTTTTCGTATCTGCATGTGATGACGGAGGTACGCTAAACTTATCGTGGTAATCATTCCATGATATATGTAAGTCAGACCGTCACACAGGACACCTTAAAGTTAGAGCTGTATGTCAATTATATTGTGATAAAACTGGAAGGAAAAAAATCAAGGACGTAAATTTAAATTATGTCTCTTGACTTCAGAGGTAGACAGTTCCTTACTCTCCTCTGAAACCAGTGAGAACAGAGCGGAAAGATCAACTGTAAGGCTTATCATTATTTTATGAATGGAAGCTTTTTGTGATCATATGTTTTAGGATAATTTTAATTAGTTTTGCCTAAGAATCAAATTCTTGGCACCAAACAACCCCATATTTACAATAGTGCTTTACTAGTTTTGAAACTTTTCTCCTTGTAGCCCTACTACTAAGTCCCTGGGCTTCCCTGGTGGCTCAGTGGTAAAGAATCTGTCTACAATGCAGGAGACCTGGGTTCGATCCCTGGGTCAGGGAAGATCCCCTGGAGAAGGGAATGACTACCCATTCCAGTATTCTTGCCTGGTGAATTGCATGAACAGAGGAACCTGGTGGACTACATTCCTTGGGGACACAGAGTCAGACACACCTGAGCGACTAACACTTAAGGCTTATCAGACTTTCACTTGGACAAGACTTGTATGTTTCATTTGGATGGAGACCTAGAGGGTTACTATCTAGTGTCTTTGCAGTATGGGAGAGTCTAATTTGGGAAGTCACAGAGAAATGAGGGAAGGTCTTACCTATTTTTTGGTGGTACTATTACTCTGCCCCTTGGCCCTCTCCTTAGACATATATGAGTGTACTGAGTCTGACACTAGGGGGGATGTCAGGTAAGTTAAAACCTTTCTTCAGTGCTTAGTCGCTCTTGTGACCCCCAAGGGCTGTAGCCCACCAGGCTCCTCTGTCCATGCGGATTCTCCAGGCAAGAATACTGGAGTGGGTTGCCATGCCCTTCTCCAGGGGATCTTCCCTGATTCAGGAATCAAACCTGGGTCTCCCACACTGCAGGCAGATTCTTTTATCACTGAGTCACCAGGGAAGCATAAAGAACTTGCTGGCAAATGCAGGAGACTTAAGAGACTAGGGTTTAATCCCTGGGTTGGGAAGATCCCCTAGAGAAGGGCATGGAAACCTACTCCAGTATTCTTGCCGGGAGGATCCCATGGACAGAGGAGCCTGGTGGGCTACACGTGCAAAGAGTTGGACATGACTGAAGTGACTAAGCATGCATGCATTTCTTTTGTTAGAATATCCTTCAAAAGATTGAGAGATGACAGACCAGATGGCAGTCCCGTTGGAAGAGATCTAAGAAGCTCTGCTATCACCACTCCTGCCCTGGTAAGACATTAAATTTATGCTTTGGATTATCTGTGCTGCCTTTACATGTCTACAGAGTTAAGCTTTTGGATGATGAGTGTATGTTGCCAGGCACAGCACTGGACTTGGAAGAGATGGAGACAGATGATTTGGGAGGAATCCTTTGTAAGTCTGGTGTATAAAGAACCACTTAACATACAAAGTATATATAGAACTAAGGCTGAATGGATCTGATCTTACCCTTAAGAGATTATACATCATTAACGACTGTGAGTGAGGCAAGTGGCTATTTGAAGTATAGGGTGACAGTAAGTAAAAAAGAAAACCTAATTAAAATGTTTAGAACCCAATCAGAAAGAAAATATACCGAGAATGGGAAGAATGTAAGAATGGTTACATGTACAAGATTTTTAGGCAGTATCTCCACTTTATTGCTACATTTTTCCTCAAATAAGTATCATTTTTTTTCTCATCTCATGGGATATCAAATGCATTTAGTTAAAATTTACATCTACAAACCAGAGGTTAGATATGTTAGTACAAAGTTGTATCATTTGGGAATTATAATTAATCTTAGACTAACTGACCATGAATAGAATTCTAACCAGGTGTTTTGGTTTTGCATAAATGAATTCAATAAATAAACAGCCCAGCAGCAAATTAGAGGCCTGTGATACACTGATGGAAGATGTACTGGATTTTTTCTACATTCTACATTTAGAAAAAAGATGCAAAATTATTAAGTAAAAACATCTCCCATCTTAGATATGATTAATTTTTATACCATGGAGATTTATGTAAAATTTTAAAAATTAACAGAACCAAAAAATGTTAATTACAGTTACCATATTATTTGTTCATGGTCAGAAAAGTGGCTTCAGTCTAATCAGAAAAGATTTAAAAAAGGGAAAGTTGAGATTAAGTATGAGTTATCTGGTGAATTTACCATAGGTCTAGAACATGAAAATCCATTAAATACGTTACTTGCAAAGTGTTATGATCAGTGGGAACATATTTATCCAATACAGTGAGGCAAGATACACGAAGAGCAGCAGATGGTCTACTGGATAACTGAACACCTTTTTTACCTTGACATGGCTTTTACTGAACTGGCTACTTTATCTGCTACTCTCCTACACAACAACTGGAAGCCTAAAGGCTGACTCAATTGTTGGGTTAAAGCTGAAAAGGGCCATAGATTATTAATTCTCTTCCTATCTCACAGCTAAAAAAAGTTAAGTCGATAGAAGTACAGTTAAATTATGTAAGCACAGTTGCTTTCCTCATCCTTAGGTTCCACATCTGCACATTAACTCAATGTGGTTGATTGAATCTGTGGAAGTGGGACCTTGGCTACTGTGGGAACACTGTTTTCTAAAAGGGAATTGAGCATCTCTGGATTCTGGTATTCAAGCAGGTTGGTGCTGGTGGTAGAGTGTCCTGGAACCAATCACAGTTAAGTTCTTGCAAAATATGTAAGTAACGTTTTTCTCTCTCCCTCTTTGTTTTTCTTTGATTAAAGGTGGCACACTCAAATTAATCTGGCTTTGAGATTTCAGAACTTTGAAACGTTTCCAATGGAAGGCAAACTCTTTCTGGCAGGAATCATGGTTTGTCACGTTTACGCCCCTAGCATTTACTAGAATGCCTCATGACTCAGGTGGTGAAGAGTCTGCCTCCAATGCAGAAGATCCGCATTCGATTCCTGGGTCAGGAAGATCCCCTGGAGAAGGAAATGGCAACCCACTCCAGTATTCTCGCCTGGAAAATCCCACGGACAGAGAAGCCTGGTGGGCTACAATTCATGGGGTCGCAAGAGTTGGACATGACTTAGGGACTAAAACCACCAACCTAGCGCATGATAAATGTCCTCTGAAATGAATTACACTTAATCAAATTGATGTTATTGACAAAGGGAGAGTGAAATCATGCTTTGAAATCACCTACTTGGAGAGGGCTTCAATTTTCCACTTTGGGTGGGTAAGTTTCAAACTGTCTAAACTGAAAGTAAATTGATCTACGGAGCAGTGACAGGAACTTATGATTCTGTCCTGGTTAGGTTTCTCATTATTTGTGAAAAATTATTAAATGCTGTCTTGATACTGTCATTTTTTCCCTCATTTTAAAATTTTATTAATTTTTATTGGAATGTAACTGCTTTACAATGTTGAGTCAGTTTCTGCTGAACAACGAAATAAATCAGCCATCAGGCTACATGTATATACCCTCCCTCTTAAACTTTTCTCTCACTGTCTCCATCCCACACCTCGAGGTCATTTTAATATAACTATACTTTATGTAATTGATTTCTAGCTGACCTCCCAGTGGACTGATAATTCAATGTTATAAATTACACTGTCTGTGTTTTGATTCATCTTTTTTGTGTCCTCACCTAGTCCTTTTGCCTTTGAAGCTACCACAACTTCAAAGAAAGTTTAAATAAAGAGATGTATAGGTTCAGTGCTGAAAGACAGGAATCTTTAAAAACTGCATTAAAACAGCTATATTTTTCTTTTTAGTCTTTAACAAGTATTAAATTCATTAATTCTCTTCTCAAGGAAGGCCTTCTCCCACACTTTTTACTTCTCGATCCCTTCTTTATTCAGTGTGTATGAACTACACACAGGCTTCCCTGGTGCCTCAGACGGTAAATAATCTGTCGGCAATGCGGGAGATCTGGGTTCGATCCCTGGGTTAGGAAGATTCCTTGGAGCACGGCATGGCAATCCACTCCAGTATGCTTGCCTGGAGAATCTCATGGACAGGGAAGCCTGGCGGGCTGCAGTCCATGGGGTTGAAAAGAGTCAGACAGGACTGAGAAACTAAGCCCAGCACAGCACATGAACTACATACTGCTGAAGTTGTAGCAGATAGAGGACTTGTATTTAGGGGAAAATCTGGACAAAAAAAGCAAATAAATGATACATATTTATCTTTTGTACTCTTTCTCCTATCATTTTTTTTTTTGGAAAGCACACATTTTGTGGCCTAGATACATTTATTTGAATGATACCTATCTGTTTACACTTTGTCTTGTTTCCTGATATTGTTTCTTGCTAAGTCCTTACAGAAACATTGTAGATTCTTATATATGCCTTGTTTATGCTTATTGAATGAAGGAATAAATGAAGACCAGAAAAATGCCATGTAGGTCTGGAACATTTCTAAGAAATAAATTATCTAACCCTATCCCATTGTAACACTGTAGTTGAGGAAATGCAAGTCTGGAAAGGCTGTATAATTATAATTAGATGCAGAGGGGAGTCAGTATCCATTTCCTTTGATTCTCAGTATGTTTTCCATTGTAATAATACAACTGCTGCTAAATTGATAGACTCTTTACAACTTCTATACCTGAACCTAGACTGACCATAATATAACTTCTTACTAAGGAAATATCTCTTACAGTAAGACATATGCCATAACCCAGAAATTCTACTTCTCAGTATGTATATAAGATATATATATATATATGCATATATATATACTCAGTACTTATATAGGATACATGTATATAAGATATGCAAAAGCAAATGTTTATTTCAGTTATCTTACTAAGAATAAAATCCTGAAAAGAACTCAAATGTTTTTCTATATGGTGAGTGGCTAAATGACTCTTGATATTTTTATTTTATGAAATATTATGCAACAGTTAAAAAGAACAAGCCATACCTATATCTGGGGCTTCCCAGGTGTCTCAGGGGTAAAGAATCTACCTGCCAATGCAGGAGATGTGGGTTTGATCCCTGATCTGAGAAGATCCCCTAGAGAAGGAAATGGTAATACACTTCAGTATTCTTGCCTGAAAACCCTATGGACAGAGGAGCTTGGCAGGCTACAGTCAGCGGCTGTCTTAAAGAGTCGGATAAGATTTAGAGACTGAACAACAACATATTAATATGTATGTTTGGTTATAGCAACAGAATTCTAAGACGTTGCACAACAAAAAATGAAAGCTGAAGAATATCTACAGTATATAAAACACATAGACATATGAAAAATAATATGTATAGCTATACTGGATCCATTTGACATATAGCATTAACAAAGGGTGGGAAATAAATGTTAAATTTTTGATAGACACAGTTATCTATGGAGAAGATGAGACTAAAAGTAGAAGGCAGCTTAATAGTTATCTTGATTTCATCTCCAAGTTTAAAATTTGTGTGCTAGGTTGCTTCAGTCACGTCTGACTCTTTGCGACCCTATGGAATATAGTCCACTAGGCTCCTTTGTCCATAAGATTCTCTACCCAATAATACCAGAGTAGGTTGCCATACCCTCCTCCAGGGATTGAATCCTCGTCTCTTACGTTCCCCCCAATGGCAAACAGGTTCTATACCACTAGTGCCACCTTGGAAGTCCTTAAAATCTGTAAAACACAGGATATATTCATGAGTTTTTTTTCATGTAATGTGAAAAAAGATTTTTAATAGCAGTATTATCCAATAAAAACTTAATGTGCCTCTATTCTGACATTCCTTTGCACTAGGGGCTAGGAAAGAATACAGAATGTGCAGAAGCAGTTATCATTCCAGGCCAGCTCAAGTTCTATGAAAGAGGGAACATAAATAAGATATTGATATTTAATTATTATAGGAAACAAAATTATAAAGAGTAAAAGAGCAGTAATGAAAGAAGATGGCTACACTGAGCATGCTTTTGTCAACAAATAGTAATAATAAGAAACCAATTTTTTCAACTCTAGATAAGTGATCCTCAAATATTCACTATTCTCTGAAACAAAGATCAGAGTTTCCAAGCTTTGACTATTCTGAAATATCTTATCTTTTGTTGTTTCTACTCTTAATCATTATGTATGTTTTGACATCAGTGAAAATCAGAAGAAATGTGTAAAAATCAATAGCAGGAAAACAGAGGGGGTAGTTAGACATATATTAATAATTAAGAAGAAACAGTGAAGTATATAAAATGTTAAGTTATTGGTAAAGACAAGTGGCATCTAATTAAAATATTTAGCTTTCTGAGCTCTAAGCCTACTACTAGGCTAACATTTAAGACATTTTAAATATGTCTTAAAATGAAGCCTTATTCAGAAAGAGCTTCACGAATAGATATCTTACATCAAAGTGCTTCACAGTGATGCTTTGTGAGCTTTGCTTGTGGGAAGTTTATGTAGTTAGAGGTTAACATCACAGGCTTCGTGCTTAGTCATACCTACGTTTTGAAACCTGATTCTGCTGCTTCCACTCCCAAGATTACTGTCAGACTGTGGGTGAGTTTTATTTAACCTATCTATACCTCGGTTTACTCTTTTGTTAAAGCCAGTAACACTGCATACCTCACAGATTGTTTTAGCGGAGTGACGAATACAGAAGCACTTAGCTTAGCAGGGCTCGGTAAGCTAGAGAAGACTTACATTTCCCTCTTCCAGTGGAAGTTTAGAAATGTAGGCAGCCAGTAAAATGATAGCCTTTTATCAGTGTCCTACAAAACAAAGTGTAGATCACCTAGCTCTTTAGTTAGCTGGATGAAGAGAGGCACAAAAGATATGATAGTTTAATCCTCAAGGTTAGCCTTTGGGGTTTTAGGTAAGAGTAGAACAATCAGACATTTTTCTTGGTTTAGCTGGACCAGGGGGAAATGAAGGGAGAGACCGAAGGTGTCACTGAGGTGACAGTGGGGACATGATGATCACTCCCTGTTCTGCCCTAAGGGCTGTCCTCTGCTCACAGATGATAACCTTGGACAAGGACTGGGGGAGAAAACAGACTGAAGTGGGTAAAACTGTGAAGAGGATCTGCTGATGGTAAACCATTCCACAGCTATGTGGCTCCTTTACAATTGCCCTTTCCCTTCATGGGTATATCTATCATGAGCTTTGGTTTAATTAAAACAAAAATGGATTGGATAAATGGATAAAGAAAATGTGGTACCTATATATAATGGAATATCACTCAGCCACAAAAAGGAACAAAACTGTGCCATTTGTAGAGATGAGGATGAACCTAAAATCTGTTATACAGAGTGAAATAAGTCAGAAAGAGTAAAACAAGTCTCATATACTAATGCATGTATGTGGAATCTAGAAAAATGGTACAGATGAACCTAGTTCCAGGGTAGGAATAGAGATGCAGATGTAGAGAATGAGCATGTGGACACAGCCAGAGATGGGGATGGGACAAATTGGGAGATTAGGATTGACATATATACACTACTTTTTTGCATTGATAGACTGATTTCCCCTGCTTCTTTTACTAGAAACTAAAACTGTCTCTTCAACCTTCTTTGTAAAGTAACTGTCTGTGAATTAAAATATATTGAAAATAACTGTCAAGATGGTAGTTGAAATCCAAGTCAAGAATTCAGTATTCTTTTTCTGGTCTTAATACCAACACTGTCATAAAATAAGTCAACACAAGTAAGTGTACAAGAAAACTATTGGTTCTCAAAATGTCTTCATCTAGGCCACTCCAGTATTCTTGCCTGGAGAATCCCATGGATGGAGGAGACTGGTAGGCTACAGTCCATGGGGTCTCGAAAAGTTGGACACGACTGAGCGACTTCACTTTCACTTTCAGGGAAGAACTAAGTATTTTTATTGAGCCAAAAGCATTTTACTCTTATAATACCAGTTGTTTCGTGATAACCAGAAGGTTTTGACCAGGTAGATCTAACTTTATCAAACATTAGGAAGTCAAAGTTTTAAAATTTTTTGTTGTTGTAAAACATTAAACCATACCTTTGTTCCTACCAGTTTCATTTATTCGGGATTTAGCCAATGAGGTGTGGATACTATTAGACCTTATCCAATAGAACGGCCCTGAACTAAATTTAAGCATCTTTCATTTAACTGAATAAATGTAACCTTTCAGATAAAAGTTTGGTTCAAAATTGATCACCTATATAAAGGTTTTAAAAAGAAAAATGAACTATATTGTTATTAATATCCCCAACCAGGATTCTATATCCCTGGAGAAGGGACCCTACTCCAGTGTTCTTGCCTGGAGAATCCCATGGACAGAGGAACCTGGCGGGCTACAGTCCATGGGGTCACAAGAGTCGGACACGACTGTAATATCCCCAGCCAGGATTCTATACACGAGGTTGCAAAAGCTAACCTGCTTTATAGTTTGTTTCATTTATATTTTTTGCTTTAATTTCCAAGAGGTGAAGAACCAAATTTAATGTTTAATCTCAGTAAACACAGGTAAAGTGGTTATGTTTATTTCATTCCCTTTACACATTTTTTTGGGCTTCCCTGGTGGCTCAGATGGTAAAGAATCCACCTGCAATGCAGGGGACCTGGGTTTTATCTCTGGGTTGGGGATATCTCCTAGAGAAGGGAATGGCTATCCACTCCAGTATTCTTGCCTGGAGAATCCCACAGACAGGGAGCCTAGTGGGCTACAATCAGTCTATGGGACTGCAAAGAGTCCGACACAACTGAGTGACTAAGCACACACATTTTTACACAAAGCACTGGAGAAGGAAATGGCAACCCACTCCAGTGTTCTTGCCTGGAGAATCCCAGGGACAGGGGAGCCTGGTGGGCTGCCATCTTTGGGGTTGCACAGAGTCAGACACAACTGAAGCGACTTAGCAGCAGTAGCAGTAGCAGCTTTATTTTACAGAGAGCTCTTCTCAAATAATAAGTTCTTTTTGAGGCTGACAGGATATCAGTTAAACCAAGGATAAATAACATAAATTTTTATCACAAATTATTTCCCTTTAAATGCAAAAGGGGGTGGTCTAAAACAGGAAAACTAACTAATTTCTGGCATACTTTCTTCATCTAAATTTCTACTATAATGACTGGGGTTTTGAACAACTATATCAAACCTTTCCATCAGAACAATAAAAACTTATTTTAAGTTAGGGGCTTAAGTAAATTTTGGAAAATTCTAATCATTGAAAGAATCATGAAGGAGTCACAATTTTAATATTGTATAGTCATATACAGTGTCTAATATTTCAGAATCAAGAGATCTGAAACACATTTTCAGGAAAGAATGCCTTTCCACAGCACCTCACTCACTCACCGGAAACCTTACAGATAAGTTCCGTTTGTTATCACAGAAGTCAGATTCACTTCAGCACTAGGATTCAGATTGTCACACAATGACAAAAGATATGATGTCTCAGAGCAAGAGAAGTGCAGTTTATCTACAGTAAAACCTCGGGTTGAACGACTGAGTTTAAAGTTGCCAGGATGAACAGAAGAGCTTCTTAAAATCTAACCTGTTTAGGAATCGCTTGGGGCTCTTTGTTAAATGCACACTGTAACTTAGTAGGTCCAGGTGGGGTCTGAGATCTTACATGTCTAACAAGTTCCCTGATGGTATGAATTCTGGGAATCTACCACAACAGTGAGGTACATAATTCTGATATTTAAGGTCATGCAAGGTTAATATTTTTATCTGAAACCTAAGAATGTTTGGATTTGAAATATAAGAATGTTTGGAGGTCACTTTCTCTCATGAACTTTCAAAGGCAAAAAGTATTGATGGCAAAGGTATGGGCTGCCAGGATAATATTTTCAGCTATAAATTATCCCTTTACTGAATTTGCTTGCTGAAATAAATCTAAATCTTCTAGTATATCAAGCCAATCATGTTTATAGATTTGTACACATGGATTTTGGGGTATATACAGAATTCTTTCCTGTATCTGTGCTATTTAATTTTCCTTATTTGGATGCCCTAGATGGCATGACATGAACCAGGGGAAGGATTGGAAAAGAGTTGAATGTAAGTTTATATGCTTTTAATTTTCTTTTGAAATGAAGCAGATATTTGTATAAGCAGTTTATAAATAACTGCCAAAATGCTTGTGGAAAAATGGGAACATTTATTAGTAAGGACCCATTAAATCATTAAGTTAATGTAAAAGCTGAGAATAATATCACCGTTAACCTGAGAAATAATTTTTTATTTGTCCCCCTTGAGACATAGCCTCAGTGTTGCTATTAATGGTGACTATCAGGTGATATCTGGAGTATGACTTGGAATCAGTTCCTTTATTAATAATAAATAATTTACAGACAGACAACATTCACAGTTGTTAAAAGTACTTCAAAGGCTTTATAGAAAGAATTTCAATATAATCCTAGTTAAGACTACTCTTGTTTGACTCTAACATTAAAAAAACCACTTTTCTTAATTTTAGACAGGAAGGCCAACACTCATTACTCTTTTATATGAAAACTTGGCATAAAAAGTTAAGGCCACAGAAGTCATAAGGAACAGAGTAGAGAATAGAACTGGTTATCTCAGAATTGTGTCCTCCTCCACTAAATTCTCCAGAAAAGCCTCCTCTGAGCAAAATGTAGGTAGACAGAATTTCCCCTTTCTCTTTTTTTAAAAATATTTTTAAAATCCAGAATATTTATTGCACATTTACTTATTGAAATTCTTAAGACGAACTGGATGCTGCAACAGCTGCCCTCTTGGGTTTAGGTATTGTTCTTTCACGGAATCCATGCCTAAATCTGCAGGATACAATTTTAGGTGCCTCATTCAATCAGTCCCAGTGGTATTTTGTCTATTATTTTGTCTATTAACTTTAGCACTCCAGTTACACTTTCTCTTACACTTGGCAGGGTAACCACATCTGCCTCAAGTCGACTTCCGAAGGTGGTAGGTCTTAGAGCCACAACAGCAGCACAGTGGTTTTACTCCGACACGTCCCAAACGAGGACGTTCCCTTCGTCATCTTGCTTCTGCCCCTCTTTAAGATTTATTTCATTCAATCCAGAACATTTATTAAAAGTGCATTGTGTGCAGTGAACTATTACTACATGCTTTGTGGATAAGGATTTATGTGAAAAACAAAACAACTGAAGCTAAAAAGCAAAAACAAATTACTAAATGGACTTCTGCGTCTAGTTCAGAGAAGGCAATGGCACCCCACTCCAGTACTCTTGTCTGGAAAATGCCATGGACTGAGGAGCCTGGTAGGCTGCAGTCCATGGGGTCGCTAAGAGTAGGGCATGACTGAGCAACTTCACTTTCACTTTTCACTTTCATGCATTGGAGAAGGAAATGGCAACCCACTCCAGTGTTCTTGCCTGGAGAATCCCAGGGACGGTGGGCTGCCGTCTATGGGGTCACACAGAGTCAGACACGACTGAAGTGACTTAGCAGCAGCAGCGTCTAGTTAGGACGGAGTAATAGGAACCGCATTTACTCTCCTTCCTGAAACAACTCTAAAAGCAGATGAAATACATGGGACAAGGTTTTTCAAATAACGAATAACAGGCACCAAAGGATGGTGATCCCTGAGAAAGAGGAAACCGATAAGGTAAGCACTATGATTCCCTCAGCTCAGAGTCTGCAGAGAGACTCCAGGTGATGGTGCAGGGAGGGGCACTCATGCTGAGTCTGGTCAGCTGAGGAAATGGAATTGACCATCTAGGGAGCCAGGGCACCTAGAAGTTGTAGGGCAAAATCTGTGCAGACAGAACTTCACAGAGAAAGCTCCTGAAATCTCCAGAAGGTCCCCTCAAGTCTTCGGTTCAGTTCAGTTCAATCACTCAGTCGTGTCTGACTCTTTGCGACCCCATGAATTGCAGCACGCCAGGCCTCCCTATCCATCACCAACTCCTGGAGTTCACTCAGACTCCTGTCCATCGAGTCCGTGATAACATTCAGCCATCTCATTCTCCGTCGTCCCCTTCTCCTCCTGCCCCAATCCCTCCCAGCATCAGAGTTTTTTCCAATGAGTCAACTCTTCTCATGAGGTGGCCAAAGTACTGGAGCTTCAGCTTTCGCATCATTCCTTCCAAAGAAATCCCAGGGTTGATCTCCCTCAGAATGGACTGGTTGGATCTCCTTGCAGGCCAACGGACTCTCAAGAGTCTTCTCCAACACCACAGTTCCAAAGCATCAATTCTTCCGCGCTCAGCCTAATTCACAGTCCAACTCTCACATCCATACATGAGCACAGGAAAAACCATAGCCTTGACTAGATGGACCATAGTCGGCAAAGTAATGTCTCTGCTTTTGAACATGCTATCTAGGTTGGTCATAACTTTTCCTCCAAGGAGTAAGCGTCTTTTAATTTCATGGCTGCAATCACCATCTGCAGTGATTCTGGAGCCCAAAAAAATAAAGTCTGACACTATGGGTACAAATCAGTTTACTCATGTAGGGAAACAAGAACCACCTGCAGAGTGCAAAGACCAATCGCCAAAGCTCACACAGAGCTGAGAGTAATTCATGTTCCTAAGCATGGGGTTTTCATCATAATTCAACAGACATTACATAGACCCCAAAAGTTATTACTTCAGTAGTGGAGCATAATACAGTCCTAGTCTAATGGTTTCTTTTTAATCCTACCTCATAAAACTTAATGGGAAGCCTCAAAAGGATAAACTCTACAAGTAACCTAACCATGGCCAAGAACAAAGTTCCAGAATATGAATAAGAACACAAAAATATCCATCACCCATTCAATAATGCAAAATCATAATATCTGGCATCCAATTAAAAATTACCAGGTACGCACAGAAGCATGGACATATGACTGATGGTGAAGAGAAAAAACAATCAATAGAAACAATCAAAAATTGACAGGGGAATTAATAGGTGATAATGCTACACAACGCTATATTCCTGTAGCTATATCCATGTGCTTATGAAAGCACAGGAAAGATTGAGCATATTATGTAGAGACATGGAAGACACGAAAAAGACTGAGATCACGCTGAGATGAAAAATCTAATATCTGAGATGAAACAAACATTGTATAGAATTAACAAATTAAACACTACAGAACAAAACAAATCAGTGAGCTTGAAGGCACAATAAGAGAATTACTCAAACAAACACAGAGAGGAAAAAGCCCCAAACCAAATGAATACCACTGATCTGTGGGACAACTTTAAGCAGACGGAGCATGTGAGTTAATCTGCTTGTGAGCTGGAATCCTCAAGGGGTATTTGAAGAAACGGATGTAATGCCTCCAACCCAAGAAGTGCAATGGGGCTTAAGTGCACAAAACACAAAAGAAACTATACCACAGACATCATAATAAAATTACTTAAAATCCCTGGTAAAGAGAAAATCTTAAAAACACAGAGTAAGAGAATTATTTTGTACATAGGACAAAGCACAGCAACTCCTGTAAACTATTGGGGGAAAAAATCTGTCAACCTAGAATTATATATCAAAGTCTTTCTTTTTACTTAAGGAAAGGAATCTTTATTAAGTAGATTGGAAGCAGAAAAGCAGGGGTCCTGTCTAATAAATCTTTAAGGTGATTGACTGCAGTCACTCCTTTCTTTCCAAACCTCTCTCTTTCTTTTTTATTAATAAAAATTGCAAAAAAGGATTCATTTTATGCCTATCTATTAGTTGATAATGGTAAAGCCTGATTTTTAGAGGAAGATGTCCCCTCCTAGATATCAGGATGGTGCTTAAAATCGAACCTTCAGACATTATTATCTTCCTAAAAATCTCTTCCACAATGTCAGTTACTCTGCTCGACTCCCCAGATGGTGACTTCAAAGAGGGCTACATGAGAAGCTATGGAGAGGGTCAGTGCGTTAGAAAATCTACTCACAGCTCATAAGAGAACCAAATGGCTGGGAAGGAAGAAAAAGATGCAGAAAGGGGATAAGCTTTACTTATTTTAACATTTTATCTGGTACTGTATCTAATAAACAGAATCAGGGCTAAAATGCATCTAGTTCAAGAAACCCAGTGAACTATTAAGGCCAAAGATTATATTTCAACTCTTAAGATATTTTAAATTAAGGAATATATATTTTTGTTGGGATTGGACTTAGACTTATGGACTAATGTTAATTTTTACAGCTTTTCTAACTCCTGTACAGTATAAGGAAAATTACCCCCCAAAAGTGTCCCAATTGGCTTAAGTTTAAATTCTCAGTTCTCATGGAAACTTCTAAGAGGCTAGCTTTCAAGTTCAAATACCCCAGGAACACTTCAGAAGCTTCTTTTTATAGAAGATTCCACCCCCCCTAAATTCTTTCAGTGATGTTAGAGTTTGCCCTAAATCAAAGAACCAACTTATTTTATAAGACAACTTAGCATGAATTATATTTATTCATAGTTACTGAGTAATCCAGGATCACAATAAATATCTACTATGAACAATACAGTTCAGTTCAGTTCAGTCGCTCAGTCGTGTCCGACTCTTTGCCACCCCATGCATCGCAGCACGCCAGGCCTCCCTGTCCATCACCAACTCCCGGAGTTCACTCAGACTCACTCCATCGAGTCAGTGATGCCATCCAGACATCTCATCCTCTGTCATCCCCTTCTCCTCCTGCCCCCAATCCCTCCCAGCATCAGAGTCTTTTCCAATGAGTCAACCCTTCACATGAGGTGGCCAAAGTATTGGAGTTTCAGCCTCAGCATCAGTCCTTCCAATGAACACCCAGGACTGATCTCCTTTAGAATAGACTGGCTGGATCTCCTTATGGTCCAAGGAACTCTCAAGAGTCTTTTCCAACACCACAGCTCAAAAGCATCAATTCTTCGGCGCTTAGCTTTCTTCACAGTCCAACTCTCACATCCATACATGACCACTGGAAAAACCACAGCCTTGACTAGATGGACCTTTGTTGGCAAAGTGATGTCTCTGCTTTTGAATATGCTATCTAGGTTGGTCATAACTTTCCTTCCAAGGAGTAAGCGTCTTTTAACTTCATGGCTGCAGTCACCATCTGCAGTGATTTTGGAGCCCCCAAAAATAAAGTCTGACACTGTTTACACTGTTGTTATTAAAATGTTACTAGAGTTCTGATAAAATGTATATTTCCTAATATACTAAAAGAAAATTTGAGACACTGAGATTCCTTAAGTTAGAAGTTGTGAGTTAATTTTTAAATTATGATAATCATCTAATCTTACAGCACACATCTCTGATTTCATGAATCTGTGAGTGCATGCATCCAACTCCTGGCAACCTAATGAACTGCAGCCCACCAGACTGCTCTGTCCATGGGATTCTCCAGGCAAGAATACTGGAGTGGATTGCCATGCCCTTCTCCAGGGGAATCTTCCCGCCGCACAGATCAAACCCACGTCTCTTACGTCTCATGCATTAGCAAACAGGTTCTTTATCACAGGGACTTCCTGGTGGCTTAGAGGGTAAAGCATCTGTCTGCCTGCAATGCGGGAGACCTGGGTTTGATCCCCAGGTTGGGAAGATTCCCTGGAGAAGGAAATGGCAACCCACTCTAGTACTCTCTTGCCTGCAAAATGCCACAGATGGAGAAGCCTGCTAGGCTACAGTCCATGGGATCGCAAAGAGTTGCACACGACTGAGCAACTTCACTTCTTTTTTATCACTAGTGCCATCTGGGAAGCCCTTATGAATCTGTACATGGAAGCAATTAATATAAAAATATATAATAATGTCTTTACAATATACTTCTTACATATATTTCATATCTCTTATATATGTTGTTAAAAATTAGGTTTATTTGGGCAAATAAATTACCACATACTGTTGAATCATAAAGATATCTTTGTTTATTTTATATTTCTTTAGCTTCTTTTTAATCTTTTGCCAAGTGTTATATTGAACAAAGGAGGGAGACTGGCTGGTATTTTGTGTACAATTATGTAACTGTGATTGAGAAGAAAGATGAAAACTTACCTATATATTCTTGCAAAAATAGTTACTGAATGTGAACCCTGGGCCAAGCACCTTGTCAACACTGTACCGTTGCCAAATAGCCAGCAATTTTTAAAACTGATTCTAAAGCAATCAGAATTATATTATTCATTGGAAGAAATTAGAAAGTTATATTAGAGAATACAAAAGCTTCATTCTAAGAACCTTATGGTATAACTAGGATGATTAGTACATCTGAAAAGGTTTTAAGGACCTGACGAAAACTAAGGAGATATTTGATTTCAATTTAAAATTGCTATACTCCTCAAACACATGAAAGAAAGGTTATAAAATTCAGACAGCAATTTGGCACATGTCTGAATGAACTGATCATGGGGAGAAAAAAATTTATTAATAGGTCCCCATAAATAGATTATCTGTGAACAGGAGTTTGAAGAAATTAAGTGATATTGCTTAAGTGGAAGATAGTAAAAAAAAAAAAAAAAAAGACAACAAGAAACCACATCCTCTTGGACCAATTATGAATGTTGAGATGTGGAAATCACACAGAGTGGCAAGTCGATTAGCTTTTCTGGAAAACAGGATTTGTATTGACTTGAAAATAAGAACTGAAGTGAGATAGAGGAGGCTGGGTAAAATATTTTAAACTTGGGGCTGAGAACTTTGAATTTAATAAGGAAGCAAATTCAGAGACTTAGAGAATTTAAGAGCAAGGCCATCCTTTAGACCTATACCTCCCTTTCAGAGAAAACTGCCTTTACTGATATTTCGCATTATCAGCGGCATTTCCACTTGAGATTAGAACCCAAGACTTCTGTTCTCAGTGTTCTCTTCATACTCACTGCTACTCCACGAAATGCTAGCCCATTGACCAGGAACAGGAGAGATGCCTGAGTACAACGATAATTTGGAATACTTGCTGAGGAATTCCTAACTTTAAATATTCCTCTGCCTCTCAGGCTCAGCCTCTGATCTCCTGAAAGTCAGCTGTGCCCCATTCTTTACATTGCCCAACCTCTCCCTTGGTGGATGTGGGGCTG
Source organism: Oryx dammah (assembly GCF_014754425.2). Taxonomy (NCBI): domain Eukaryota; kingdom Metazoa; phylum Chordata; class Mammalia; order Artiodactyla; family Bovidae; genus Oryx; species Oryx dammah. Next base: position 16,219,495 of record NW_024070188.1, on the reverse strand, counting down.
TGGGATCATTTCTGTCACACGACGGGATCAGGACACCAGCGAGCAGCTCAGGCTCAACCCTCTTCTGCCACCGGTCAGTGCATTACTCATGCTTGATCTCAGGGCAACTTCCTTAGAGGCCGCCCAAAGTGGGACGTCCCTCTGGGCTTCCGAGGTGGCGGGATATTCCTCCAGCAGGATCCGAACCTTACTGCAGTTATGCTGCTGCCCCACGGCCACAACCTGGGATCCTCTCATGGCCAACACTGAGAAAACACTGGGTGGAATTTTCGGTTTCTCCTCTGCCATGAGCAGAAGGGAGAAAAGCCCAGTGAGCGTGATGCTTTTCAAAGCACGTTCCACTGGCTCTGGCTGCTCAACTTCTCCTGCCAGTGGGAGGAGGAGAATAAATAACAGCATAGTTAGCACAGTAACACTGTCTCAACCTTTCTTTCTCTCCTCTGAGGGTCAAGATTGTCCTCTACAAGGCATGGCTTGACAGGCCAGCTGGGTCTCCACCACAGAGGCACCAGGTCACTCTTCCAGCCCTTCTAAAGCTCATATTTATGGGGAGGCATGAAACGTGGTCAACCGGTAAGCTATCCTTTCATGTCAGGGAAGCACGTGTGTCCTCTGGAACGGAGATTGTGACGAGTGGGGAATCTCATTTCATTAGTTCCTTGTAAGCAGGCTTGGCACAATCCTAGGTACACAACTCCTCATTCTGTCTCTATTTGTCCCCAAGGACAGACAGCTCTGGCTAGGGATGTAAAGTCTCTCTGGGCAGGGCTAATCTCTGGATTTTTGTATGTATTCAATTTCACGGCTGGAAAGCTTTAGAAACACTGGTAAGCTTCACTGTATTATAAATTTCTTGGTTTGCCAAACAGACCTGAAAAGCTATCAGCTGCCTGCGTCATCCAGCCTGGCTATTCCCATGGCCCCGGCTAAGCTTGCTGTAGTGGACTGAATGCTGGTCTCCAGAAAGGTATGCCAAAGTCCTAACCTCGGTTATCTGTGAATGTAACCTTACTTGGAAAATGGCTCTTTGAAGATGTTATTAAGGTAAGGAGCTCCAGATGAGCTCATCCTGGATTAACCTAGTGGAGCTTGATCCAAAAAGTGTCCTTGTAAGGAGAGAAGAATACAGACAGTAGGGAAGAAACACAGAGGATCTGTGAAGTCGGAGGCAAAGATTGGAGTTATGCAGTCACAAAGCAGGAATGCTCAAGATTCCCTACAGCCACCAAATGCCACTGGATTCTGAACTTCTGGTTTCCAGAATTGTAAGAGAGTAAAACTATGCTGGCTCAAGTCACGAAATGTGGTAATTCGTTAGCAAAAACTCTAGCAAACTAATACACGACACAGACCTAGAGGAGGCTGATGAGACTGCCGTCTGCCTCTCCTGCCCAGGTCTCAGCTAGCCTGCCCTAAAGAGAGGGAACCTAGATGTTATTGAAACCTTGTAGCCACACCTCCTTCTCCCACCATCCTGGGTCTCCCCTCAAAACACAACCTCCTGCTTTTAATCTCTCCCAAACTTTACCCCCTGGAAGGCTGGCACAACTTGCTTCACCCACACTCCCATTTCTCCATCTCTTCCAAATAGGACTGGCTACATAATCTGCAGGGACCAATGTAAAATGCAAATGTGGTGTCACTTGTTTAAAAATTATTAAGAATTTCAAGGCAGGACATCAGAACATTCACACTAGTGCAGGCTTTCTTAGAAGTAGATCCCTGTCCCACTGCAGACTGTAGCACCATGAAGCTGATCCTGCCTCCTAAGCCCAGCCTCCCTTAGTGTGTGAAATTCTTGTTTACTACTGAAAATTCTCTCCACCTTTATAACCTATTAACACAATGCTTTCTCCATTTCCTTGCTTTAGGTAAAAATCAGCTTTCTTCTGAGAAGAGTTTCCCCTGGATCTTCCTTGCATGTACACCGCTCATTATCTCACACCCTGGGAGCATGAGAAGCAGCGCTGGCATCCCCACAGATACCCAGTACTGCTTTGGAACCCTGCCCCACCTATACCAGCCCTTGATCCATTTACGCTCTTGTTCCCTGGATATGTACCTTCTGTCCCAATTCTGCACAGTCATTCACTCAGTTCCTGACCATTTCACCACAGTCACGGAAGCCTTTGGTATCTGACTCATTCCTTCTCTACTCCACAGCTTCACCATTGGTGGCTTCAATATCCATATGGACAGCCTCTTCAGTAACTTAATCTCCAACTGCTTGATCTTCACTCTATGGAGAAGAGCTAACCCAGTCACAGGGCTTCCACAACCCTGCCATTCTTCTGCTACTAAAACGTTCCAGAAATCTATCCCACCTCCCGATTACAACTTCTTCTTTTTCTCTCTCTTATTTGATTGAGATTTGTTCTTCTTTGGCCTCTTTTTCTCTCCTCTTTAATGTTTTTTTTTTTTTTTATCTTCCCATGCACTATTAAGTGAACCTCATAGCTCTGTCCTTCAACCATTCTTTTAAAAATGGCATCTAAGTTTTTTCTTGCCTTTCTATCAAATCATCTGGTAAAACCCCAAAGGGGGATTAATTAAACTCTCTTCATTTACAGTCACATATTTTACACAAATTCACACAACTGTGTGGAACTACTGCTATCACAAATTCCTGAATTCAAAAGTTGTTTGTTTGTTTACTTATAGTCAGGTTCCATTATTTCCAACTGCAGCTACTAGAAACCTTCAGGCTCTATCTGACTCCATTATCTGATCCCTTACTTTTCTAATAGAAATGAGAAGCCATCAAAAATCTTCAGTCTACTATAAAAAGACAAAAGCAATCCACAAGTAGTGTTTTCTTAAGTCATTATTCTGTTTTAATCGAAGAAAATGAGGTTCTACTTATTTATATAAAAACATATTAAGCAGCTATTTTGTACAGGTACTATTTCAGCTACTGAAGATACAGCTTTCATGGAAGAAACATTCAAGTGGTTCTGATGATTTCAAATATGTAACTTTAAGGTGTATCAGCGAGGGCTAATGATTTTATCAAACTTGCCCCCCAAGAACAGGTTTTACAAGACAAATGTTGTGAGTATAAGGAGTACAGTTGCAAAATCACAAAAATCTAACCATTGCTGCTGCTGCTGCGTCGCTTCAGTCGTGTCTGACACTGTGCGACCCCGTAGACGGCAGCCCACCAGACTCCCCATCCCTGGGATTCTCCAGGCAAGAACACTGGAGTGGGTTGCCATTTCCTTCTCCAATGCATGAAAGTGAAAGGTGAAAGTGAAGTCACTCAGTCGTGTCCGACTCTTAGCGACCTCATGGACTGTAGCCTACCAGGCTCCTCTGTCCATGGGATTTTCCAGCCATTGCAGTGTAAGTCATAAATTCAAACATTTTAGCATCTCTATCATAAAATAAATGGGCCTTGAATAATTTGCCTTAAATAACATTATATTTTATTATACAATTGAAATTACACTAAAGATATCAATAACTCTCAATCTCTTTAATTACTATTTGTATGACCATACAAATAACCATGTTTTTAGAAAACAAAATGTACCAATGTCGGCATTTAGAAAAATTGTAAGTTTTAGTAACAGGGTATAATTTAAAGAATGTCAATCAACCTTAAAGGAAGAAAGGCTTGGGCTCAAAATTGGAGTCTTCCTAGCTATTTCATTTATTCAAATTATTTAACCTTGCTGAGCTTCAGTTTATTTATTTGAAAACAGATGATTATTATCTCAATGTTGGGGTAGGAATATTAAATACTTTAAAGAGCCTGAGGTTAGCACTATTGGCAGATACACTAACGAAAACATCTTTCTATCTCATAGCCTTTGCCTATGAAAATACTGGAAGAAGTCAGTAGTGAAGTCGTAGGTATCACCGGCTTGGGTTGGAAGATCGGGTTCACAGTATCAGTGAACATAATGGTGTTAAGGCAACTTTGGACACTAAAAATGCCTTTCAGGGAACCAGAGGAGATCTCAGGACTTCTGTGAGGAGAAACCACTTTTTCAAGAAGCAGACAAAAGCACCTTAATTTTAAGCGCAGTATCATCATTCATCTATTACGCTTTCTAAAGTTCACAGTGAGACCTTATTAGAAGGACTTCATTTTCCTTGAGAACCTTAAGTGGAACGTGATAGACACTGATCTCTGCTTTTCTTTCCTCCTGAGTTGTCTACATTGCACATGACTCCTCAATTTGCTAAAATAATGCGGTAATGTACACGAAGACCCACATTTCTGGTGCAGGTAAGAAAACCATGCACATTGCTACTTTATCCAAACAGCCACGATTAAAGTGCAACCTTAGGACAGACACTTCGGGCCACAAATGCTTCGGAGGGTCTACAGGGAGAAGGGAGGAAAGAGAATTCCCTCAGTCACAAGTAAAATCTTAATAGAACCTTAACACTCACCCAGGGGAACTGAGAGTGGTTAGGCGAGGGCTCTGTGATGACCATCGATGATTAATTGTCTGTTAAGGCGCAAGCAGGGAAAAAAACAAACAACACTGTCCCGGACGCCGAAAGGTAAGACCCACCGTCTCGCGAGCCGGTTGGCGGCGGGGTTACGGCCGGAGCCGGACCCCGGGCCGGGGCGTCGGGACGGGGGGTTAAGGGGAGGGAGGCGCGCTCCACGCTCGGGGGCGGGTCCCGGCGGCCGCTCTCTCCGCCCCCGCGGTCGCCGCCACCTCCAGCCTGCGCCCCAGCGCGGCAGCTCAGACGCGGTCGCATCCTCGTGGACGGTAGAGGCGGCAGCGAGCTAGAGTCAGCGTCGCAGCTCGCGGCCACGGAGAGGCCGGGCGAGCCCGAGCGCCGGGACCCGGCCCAGGCTCGGCGGACACCTCTTTGCGCGGCGGGTACGTACGTGGTGAAGGGGAGGTGGAGTGGGGGTGGCTGGAGAGAAGATGGAGGGAAAAGGACTTGGGGAGGCAGGGGAGACTGAGCGAGCGAAGATGCGGTAAGAGCAACTTTCCTATTTTCCGGCCAGTCCGCGCGAGCATGGGGGGAATTCAAGCAGATGCCTCTTTGGCCGGAGTGACCACATCATGTAACACGCAGAGGTCCTTGCAGAGTGGAAGAGGGCGCTCAGGTCAACAGGGGTAACCAGGAAGGTCTGATCACCTCTTTTTGCCCATTCTGCCCTGAAGGTGGACATTGGTGATGTCTCGTAAGTTGCTGAGCCTTCGCCTCTCGCACGAGCAGTGCCACGTCGTTTGTCCTGGGCTGCGCGTTTCCAGACCCAGGCAGCCCCTCGCGGCCATGGGGTCAGCAGTGTTCTAGCCGGCTCGGCTCGCGTCGAGCTGTCTTTAGCCCAGTCACCTCACCTCCTCAGCCTCCATCCATTTTCTTTGATAAAACCTGGAAATAATTATATCGAGTGAACTCGTGGGTTCCCAGCAACTGTTGGATTTTCACGGAGTCTGGGACACCGGCCGGCAGCCAGGGAGGGAGAGGAGTTGCAGTGTGGTCGCAGGGGTTCGGGAGATGAGCGCGTGGGTCGTCATTGCTGATGTGCAGCAGCTCGTTGGGGAAAGTCCTGATAGTTCCCTCTGGGAGAGATGACCCCGATTTACCTGCTCTCCAGACTGGCAAGTTCCTGCCGAGCGAGGCTCAGATGAACCCGTCGGTTTCATCTTCGTAGAGCTCATCCCAGGGAACGCATACGAACACGGTTCCTTTGGAAAAGCGCTTGGTATAAGCAGGACACATAGCAAACACTGGGGAAAAAGAACAAACCTAAAGCAAAACAAAAAATCTTGCAGGTGGAATTTTTAGTCCGAGTCTGTGCAGGACTCTAAAATGGAGATTCAGTGCTGATGACCACTTAAATATTCAACTGGAAAAACTAAAAACTAAAACGCTCGTACTAATAATGGTTTGAATACTGAAAAAGTATGGATTAGAACCGCGCCGAGTATTGCATTTCTCTTTGTGTACACATAGATTCAAGATCCATCTGTCCACTTTATCTCTTCATAAGATGCCTTTCTTCTTACTGACATTGCTGCACACAAAAAAAATTTGTTCTCTGATTTAATATTCAAAAAGGTCAGAATTTGGATTACTAAAATGAGCTCTGCTGGTCATAAAGCTCACAGGAAGTTCTGTGGGTGATATGGGTTCTGGATCATGGTTTGTTAGACTAGCATTTTGCAAACCTTTTTTTCCCTACTTGTCAGGCGCTGATCAGTACCCCTCTATTGACACTATGAGAAGGAAGTTCATTTCTAAAACAGTGTTTTGGAAAATCAAATGATTTAATTTTGAAGTAAAGTATGTGTTGAAAAAAAGTTTTCAAAAAGTTTGTAGTAATCAGCTTCTTAGTTTTATCTTCACCACAACTTTCTTCAACAAAATATCAAAGACTAATGGAATACCTTATATAGGATATTTTAAATTATGTCAGATTTCAATTTTGTTACATAATTTTCTCTCCTCTTTAGCCAATTTTAAACTGGAAGTTTAGACGTTTTAGAAATTTACCCCTTCAATGATTTTTAAAGAAATTTTACCAAGTTGTAAAACCATCACCATAATTCAGTTTTAGAACATTTTAATCACCCCAATAAGATCCCTCATGCCCACTTATAATTAATCTCTGTTCAGATTAAGGCAACTACTAATCTTTCTTCAGTCTCTATAGATTTGCCTTCTCTGAATATTTTATATAAATGGAATCATAAGATATGTGATTTTTGTTTATGGCTTTTTCTCACTTAACATACTGTTTTTGAGATCTGTGTCGTAATGTGGATCGGCATTTCGCTCATCTTATTGCTGAAGTTTTCCATTGTATGAATCCACCACGTTTTGTCTGTCCATTCACCAGTGGTTGGACATTTGGGTTGTTTTCAGTTTGAGGCTATTATGAGTCATGATGCTGAGAACATCCACATGCAAGGCTTCGTGAGTTTGGATGTGTTCATTTCCCTTGGATAGTTATTTAGCAGTGCAATTGCTGGGTTGTATGATAAACATGTATCTAACTTTCTAAGTGAAGCGAAGCGAAAGTCACTCAGTTGTATCCGACTCTTTGCGACCCCATGGACTATACAATCCATGGAATTCTCTAGGCCAGAATACTGGAGTGGGTAGCCTTTCCCTTTGCCCTGGATCTTCCCAACCCAGGGATTGAACCCAGGTCTCCCTCATTGCAGATGGATTCTTTACCAGCTGAGCCACAGTGGAAGCCCGGGGGTCTCCTGCATTGCAGATGGATTATTTATCAACTGAGCAATCGGGGAAGCCCAACTTCTTAAGAGCATTATAGAATTAATTTTATGTAAAAGTTATGTATTTACAAAATGTAGAAAATTCTGGAAAAATAAATGTTTCTTACTAGATTGTATATGATTCGATATATACAGAGAGAGAAGGTTGGTCAGGAAACATTTTGCTTCTTTTAAAAATTTTGAACTCAAATACAGCAAGCAAATTTGAAAAAAGGTGTAACATTTTTGAGAAATGAAATATTTCTAAAGACGAGGTTTGGAGCTGTTTTATATACACAGCAAAACTGAATGGAAGGTACAGAGATTTCCTAAATAACCCCTGGCCCCACACATGTATGGCTGCCTCCACTATGGATATCTCTCACCACAGTGGTACATTCGTTACAGTGGATGAACCTACACTGACACATGGTAATCACCCCCCAAATTCCCTGGTTTACCTTAGGGTTCACTCTTGTTGTACATTCTGTATATATGTACATTCTGTGTACATGTATAGCCTGGTGGGCTATAGTCCATGGCATTGCCAAGAGTCGAAGCCAACTGAGCACGCACACAGATGCAGACAACCATCAGTGCAATGTCATAGGGAGTATTTTCACTGCCCTAAAAGTCCTCTGTTCTCCGCCTATTCATTCCCCACCCCCAGTATCTTTTAATGCTAAATGAGGGTAAATCAGGCTTAATTAAGACTAAATTTCCGGCAGTCTCCAGTGAAGATGGGAAATTGAGCAATTTGAAAATTGTATTTTAAGATGTCAATGAAACCCAAACCTGAATTGCTTGATAGTAAAGTTAGTGGTTTTCCTGTCCTTCAACAGAAGATTTTTAATTGAGTTACAAAAAAAAAATCATTCCTTTTTGAATAGAAAAAAGCACCCTATAAATCATGTGATAAAATAAGCTTCCATAACTATGATGCCACATAATTCTTTAAAAAATTGAACATATTTTATTGTCATATATAGAGACCTAAGGCCCAAGTTTAAGTGATTGACATGCAAAAATCATGTATTAGGGATAAATCCAGGGCTCCTGTTTTCCCGTTTTAAAATTCCTGTGATTAGACATGCTCTTTTTATTCTTTTCAGTTTTTAAATGTTCACAAGGGTTTTTCATTTTGTTGTTCAATTGCTCAGTTGTGTCCAACTCTATGTGACCCCATGGACTGCAAGCATGCCAGGCTTCTCTGTCCTTCACCGTCTCCTGGAGTTTGCTCAGACTCATCTCCACTGAGTCAGTGATGCCATTCAACCATCTCGCCCTCTGTCGTCCCCTTCTCCTCTTGCCTTTTTTATTCGCATGACCGAATATACACTCCCTTAGCTTTTCTTTCTTTGATCAGACATCCCACAGTATTATTCACTGACTTATACTTTTTAAAGTTTTTATGGGTAAATACCAGTTTATCTTTCATTACTTTAATACACAATAATGTAAAGCAATTATCCTTCAATTAAAAAGAAATAAATTTTAAAAAAAGAAGGAAAACTTCATGTTCTTTTGAATTTTGTTGGTCTCAGTAATCTTTATTCCCAGGTGGCGCAGTGGTAAAGAATCTGCCTGCCAGTGTAGGAGAAGCAAGAGATGCAGGTTTGATCCCTGGGTCAGGAAGATCCCTTGGAGTAGGAAATGGCAACCCACCCACTCCAGTATTCTTGTCTGGAAAATTCTATGGACAGAGGAGCCTGGGGGGGCTGTAGCCCATGGGGTCTCACAGAGTTGGACATGATTGAGTGACTGTGCACAGATCCTTGATATACTTTTTATAAGTCATTATCAGTTAGTGATATTACATGAGGAGAACACTTGAACATAGGCAGAAAACCAAAAGTGATTATTATTATTATCTTTTTATTGGAAGTACAGTTGACTTTGAGAAATCAAATAGGTAATCTACTTCATACTCAAGTGGGATATATTTTTTATTCTTGTGCTCAATGGCAAATAACGGTTTTATGCATCTGTCCAGGTATAAAGCACGCTATGGACTTATACGGGCTTCCCAGGTGGCGCTAGTGGTAAAGAACCCGCCTGCCAGTGCTGGAGACCTTAAACAACATGGGTTTGATCCCTGGGAAGATCCCCTGGAGGAGGGCATGGCAGTCCACTCCAGTGTTCTTGCCTAAAGAATCCCATGGGCAGAGGAGCCGTATGGGCTACCGTCCATAGGGTCACACAGTTGGACACAACTGAAGTGACTGTAAATCAAAGTGAGTTTATGTTTTCTAATAACTCCAATTCTTAACAAATGATGATGCCCAAGAGTTGGGTGCTTATTGGAAAAGAAGTTCAGAGCTGTCTATTTAAGAATAAAACAGTTCAGATTTGTATATGTTTCCGAATAGAAGGAAATAATCTTATCTAGAATCTTGCATTAGTTAGAATAGGATTTCTCAGACTGAAAAGCAGGCCAGCAGAATAGAGACCCTTGAAGATTATGGAGTAGCAGTAGTCTGGAGCCACATGGCCTGAACACTTGTTTGGGGAGCAGCAGCAGAAGCTTTTATAGACAGTGTAAATGGAGCTAAATGTCTTCCTCTACATCTTGGATTCTCCCTCCTTAGAGTTACTATTTCCAGCTAAGCCCTAAATTCTGCTGTGCTGATGAAAAGGAATGAATGGCCTTTGGGAGTGTGGAAATCAGCATGTGTGTGTGTGTTAGTCGCTCAGTTGTGTTGGACTGTTTGTGACCCCATGGACTGTAGCTTGCCAGGCTCCTCTGTCCGTGGAATTCTCCAGGCAAGAATACTGGAGTGGGTGGTCATTCTCTTCTCCAGGGCATCTTCCCCACTCAGGGACTGAACCACCTCATTGCAGGCAGGTTCTTTACCATCTGAGCTACCAGGGAACTCCAGAAATCAGCATGGGTAACTGCACGTTTTCACTTGTTGGGTGAAGGAAGGGAAGAAACTGAGGTTCAGTATGATAGTTTCAGGAATAAATTCATGGAAGATAAGAAAGAGTTAAGCAGTCTTCCCAAACATGCTTATATTAAATGACTCTGAAGTGATTTACTTCTAGACTAATTTTTATGGGCTGGGTTAATATGTCTCAGAAGAAAATACTCTTCTTGAAATTACTATGTATAGTGTTTGTGTGTGTGTGTAATTAAGGATAACCTTTAACTCATGTAGTTACATTCATTTATTATTTTTGTTTATTAAAAATGAGAATAAGTACTTCTATCATGGGGCTTCTGGAGCCAGATATAATATTAAGTCTCAAAACACTGAAATAAGACCCTCTTGTCTATCTTTCCCAAATCTAATAGAGTCTAATAACAATCCAGACTACAGATATAATGGATTTTGTTGCATTCTTAAAGTTTGTAAAGAATCTATCAAGTCAGAAGATGTTACAAAGGCCAAGGTCTAGCACAGAAACCACTCTGCCTCTCAGTCTCTGTGTCCCTGAAGAAGGATGTCTGTTATAATTGTGTTCATTGCAATAAAGAAGCAGAACTGTTCACAGGAGTGAAAACTTAGAAAAACACAAAAAGCAACTCTGCATCTTTCTAACATGCCATGAATCTCTATGTATTTATCTATATATACTCTTGCAGCTCAGAGAAGATTGGATTTGCGGAATATTGGACAGACTGTTATAGCCCAAACAAGAGATGCTAGAGAGTGAATCATGGATTAGTGATGAAGAATTTAGGGATACACAGGAGTATCATAGTCTAGAAATATTAAGAGTGGAAAGTGATTAGGCTTGATGATAATTGGGATATGAAGTTAAGGGGAAGTGGAAATGAAGGGTGCTTTTCAGCACCTGGTTTGAGGTTGAGGGCTAGCACTATTTACAAAAATGGCAGTAGAAGAATGAGGACACAGTTGGTGGGTTTCCTGGGTTGGATAAGGTCTGATAATTCATGTACTTCCTGGAATGAGACCTTATTTAGAAATAGGGCCATTGCAGTTGTAATTGCCTAATATGATGTCATACAGGAGTAAGATGTGTCCTTAACCCAGTATGACTGGTATCCTGATAAGAAGAGAAGAGACACAGAGGCAGAGACTCGTAGAGGCAAACATGTGACAATGGAAGCAGAAATAAGAGCTATGTGACTTCAAGAGATTCCCAGATTTACCAAGCACCACCAAAAGCTGGGGAAGAGGCATGGAACAGATTCTGCTGAGTTCCCAAGAAGAAACCAACCTTGCTGATCACTGCATTTTGGATTGCTGGCCACTTGAGCTGTGCCCATCTTCAGCATCAGTTGTAAAGATGGTTACAAAATAAGCAATATGATAACTTGGGCAGGGCATCTGCTGTGTCCTGACGTAGTCAGAGGCCTCTGCTTTCAACCCAAGTATAGATCTAAACAAGGTCATTCAGGTTTTCCAGTCATTCGTGCCACGTGGGTTTGACAGTGTGAAAATGGGACCAGTCTGCAACGTAGGGGGAGGTCATAGTTTTTATCTGTTTGGCTCAGGGAGGGTAGAAGAATGTTTTCAGGGAAAGTGAGGAGTAATTTCCTCACATGGTAGATCTGGGTCAGCTCCCTGAGGTGTTTGTGGTTTTTTGCCGAAGAATATTAAACTTCAAGTAAAACCCAGCATAGTTGTTTCAACTCTGAGGAGTCCATGTTTGGATTCTAGGTTTGAATGCTTTGAAAGGAAACAAACTTTTCAGGTGTGACTGTAAAATGGAAGAAAGCAAAGCATTTTTTTAAACTCACAGATGTTCATGTTTACCAACTCTTTTAAAAACGTATCTTACTTTACCTAATTTTTGGAAAACTTTTCATATCACCTGTCAGTAATTATTACTGGTCTTAATACTGAATTGGTTAAGTTCTTCACTTTGTGGGTTTTGTCTCAATGTAATCCACTTAAAATATGGATTAATGAAATACAATTGCATCTACAGACAGCAGTTTAAGTTATAAGGACATTTCAAATTATCTTGCAAAAAGATTGTTTAAGGTTCACTTTATTTATTAACTCTTTTCTTTCAGATATTTTTGTCATAAAACCATCACACTGTTAAGAACACTTCAAGATTTTACAATTTCAATTCTAATATTCAAGCATAGTTGTTTTAGTATTAAATGTCTTCCAGTCTTTGTACCTTTGTAAAGATATGTTTTTTTTATGAATGTAATAATGGTATACAATTTTTATCCTATTTTTTCTTCTAAAATTACTATTATCAGAATAAAAATGAATAGAAAGAATAATTTTAAAAAATAACATTTTTTTCTGATTATGCGGAGTGACCCATGACATAGTTTTTGGCTAGATAAAATTTCAGCTCTTAAAGGTATGAAACAGAATATCTCAGTTAGGCCCCATTTTAATTTTGCTGCACCCTATGCAGCAAAACAAATAAGACAAAAATAAAAACACAAATCTTTGAAATGTGTGGCTTTAAATATTAGCAATGTTAAAATGTAGAATTCTGTTTTCCCAAGGACAGTCTGTGCTTACTGTTGTAAATTTTTCACCAAGAATCACAGACGTGAAAGTATAATAAAGCTTTTTTTTTTTTTCCTTTCAATCTCATCCTTTTTATCAACTCTCCATTGTTACCTTATAATGGTTTATTCCACATGTTATTTTCTAGGCCGGTAATGTTTGCCACTTAAAATACCACTAAGTTTTAAACTTTAAAACTTTGTAGTTGTGTTTTTGAGATAATATACACTTCAGTGAAAATCAGGAACTTTCAAAATTAAGAGGAAAATAACGTCCATCTGTATTTCCAGGGTTAATTGTAAAATTCTTTGCCTATGTATATATCTTAAAACACAAAAGTAGTATATCATATGCCCTGAATATATCATCTTACTATATCTTTTCAAGGCAATAAATTATCTTTTTTAATGGCTACATACTGATCTATTAAATTTTTAACTAATCCCTATTGATAAATGTGCAGAATGTTTCCAAGTTTGTTTTTGTAAATAATACCGTAGTAGATAACTGTATTTGTGATCTTTAGATACTGTGCACAGCTATCTTATTAATTTCTCTGAATAAATTTCTAGACATGGAGTTGATAAATCAATGGATAGTCACTTTTTAACCATTTTTTAAAACATATTGCAGAATATCTTTCCAGGAAGCCTGTTGCCATTTATACTGAAAATTTTTACCAAAGCACTAGTACTGTTTCAAAAATTTTTAATTAGAAATTTAGTAGGAAAAGATAGTTCATATTTGTATCTCTTTGCTAATGTGGCTAAATATTTTTAGGTCGTCAGTATGTTTATTGGGTATTTTGGATTCATTTGTATGAATTGCTTATTGTGTTCTTCACTTATTTTAATTCTCTTTTGTTTGTTTCAAGAACTTTTAATTCATAAGGATATTAACTCTTTGTATGTCCGTTACATTTTAAATAACAGTTTTTTTAAAAATCAATCTCTTTTGTTTGCCATTAACTATATAGGGAGCTTTGCTTTGCAAAATACTTAAATTTTATGGATGTGAAAGCTATCAATTTCTTCTCTCATAGTGTATAAGGAGAACTTTCCCACTTTAAACATATTCATCTACATTTTTAATAGTACGTCTGATGTCTTTTTTTTTTTTAAGTTTTAATCCTTTGGAAGTTGTTTTAGTAAGGAATGAAGTAGGTAATATAATTTTATTGTTGTTACATTTAATCACTAATCTTGCCTCCAACTTATTTGTTCTGTAACTGATGTGAAATAACATCCTATGCCCCTGTACCTGCTTGGAGTCCACCTTTGTGGTAACTGTCCCTTCACCCTGAAGTCCCACAGAATTTCTTCCCACATGCCTTCCTGGCCACCATTCCTACACGTGACTGCAGGCCCTTCCATTGCCTCCCTCACCTGCCTCGATCCACATCTGTCACTCAGCACCTCACCCCAGGAAGAAAAGGAATGCCATGTCTCACATCATGGCTGCTAGCTCTTCCTAAATTCTCTGGTTCCTGTAGTCTGTGTTACTAGTTTTGAAACATGTAATTTTGTTAGCCTTGTGAAGCATAATTTTCCAATGCTTCAAATCTCTGTTTTTATCATTTGTCTATTCATTTCTCCCTTCTACCTTGAAACTTTATTATGCTTTGTGCTGCCTCTCCCTGACCTAATCTTTGCTTTTTATTCTTCCTTCAGAACTGTTCTGTCATGCCCTCTGGAACACCTGTTCAATCACAATAAACTCCTCTCAACCTCTCTTGTTGCTCTAGCCCTGAATCTTGACTCTCCCACTTCCCCTTGAGTCCTTCCTACTGGAGATGGCTGATTACTCCATAGTTCATGAATCCTAGGGTAGGGAAGTGGGTCACATGCCCTCCATACACCTTCCTACCTCTAGACTGTTATTTCTCTACCCTCTTTTACTCATTCCTGTTCCTTTGAGCCAATTGGCTATACTGTCAACCACCATTGCTCATTCCTGTGAACTATTTACCACTTCAAACTGCTTCTTCACTGAGCACTCCAGCAACTACTGAACAGTCATCTTGTCCCACCCATTTCCTGTCCCCAATCTGGGTGACTTCATGTCTGCACCCAACACCACAACTTTTCAGTTTTTCATCTTCACAACTCAAGCAATAAACTTGTCTTTACCCAACCCCTTCTATACTTACACCCTGAATTTATCATCTGAATTTTTTCTTCCTAAAATCTCAAATTCAGAAATTCTCTTGTCATAGCATCCTGTCTCTCTCTCTCTCTCTCTCTCTATATATATATATATATATTTTTTTTTTTTTCTTTTTACACAAATCTGAAGAGTCACACCTGGGGCTTCCTAGGTGGCACAGTGGTAAAGAATCCTTCTGCCAATGCAGGAGACATAAGAGATGTGGGTTCGATCCCTGGGTTGGGAAGATCCTCTGGAGAAGGAAATAGCAACCTGCTCCAGTATTCTTTCCTGGAGAACCCCATGGACAGAAAAGCCTGGAGGACTTCAGTCCATGGGGTCACAGAGAGTCAGATATGACTGAGCAACCCTACAGAGTCACACCTACAGTTGTCTTTTGGCTTCATTGGGATGGCCGATTTTTATCCATCTGTTTACTCTCCGTGCTCTGCTGGCTTAGAGTAAGATATTTCTCAGTGAATTCCATGTTTCCAATGAACACAAATCAATGGAGAGCCTGAGAATTCTGTGTGCTTACCACACTTTCCTCTACAGCTCCAGCAACGTCAAAGCCTCAGCACCGCCTGCCTTGAGTGCTTTGTGACTTAATGACCCCTTACCTGTCTTCTGGTTTATGCAGATCTTTGCAGGAATCTCTATAGTCCCTGGTGGCTCAAGATAGTAAAGCGTCTGCCTGAAATGCAGGAGGCACGGGTTCAATCCCTGGGTTGGGAAGATCCCCTGGAGAAGGAAATGGCAACACACTCCAGTACCCTTGCCTGGAAAATCCCATGGACAAAGGAGCCTGGTAGGTTACAGTCCATGGAGTTGCAAAGAGTCGGACACGACTTCACTTCACTTCTATACTCCTAAATAGCATGGCCACTACCCTGGTTTTCCTGGAACTGAGTGGTTTTCCAGGAAGCTATGCAACCTAGACAGCATATTAAAAAGCAGAGACATTACTTTGCCAACAAAGGTCCGTCTAGTCAAGGCTATGGTTTTTCCAGTGGTCATGTATGGATGTGAGAGTTGGACTGTGAAGAAGGCTGAGCGCCGAAGATTTGATGCTTTTGAACTGTGGTGTTGGAGAAGACTCTTGAGAGTCCCTTGGACTTCAAGGAGATCCAACCAGTCCATTCTGAAGGAGGTCAGCCCTGGGATTTCTTTGGAAGGAATGATGCTAAAGCTGAAACTCCAGTACTATGGCCACCTCATACGAAGAGTTGACTCATTGGAAAAGACTCTGATGCTGGGAGGGATTGGGGGCAGGAGGAGAAGGGGACGACAGAGGATGAGATGGCTGGATGGCATCGCCAACTTGATGGACGTGAGTCTGAGTGAACTCTGGGAGTTGGTGATGGACAAGAAGGCCTGGCGTGCTGCGATTCATGGGGTCACAAAGAGTCGGACACGACTGAGCGACTGAACTGAACTGAACTGATGCTTAAGTCCTTGACTTAAAGACTCCACATTTTTGAAATTCCTTGTATTCTTTTTTACATATTAGCAATCTTCATCTTCACTTTTAAACTATAAGCTGTTACTTCATCTGAAGTATGTAATAGCTCTTACTCTTCACTATCATCTTCTATGACCTTTTCAATATAGGTCATTGGTTGAGAAAGTGGGTTGAGAAAGTCAAAACACCAGAGTGCATTAGCTAGGAATGTTATAGTTGTTCATAATAGCAAATCCATTTCAGGTTGGCTTAAGGAAAATGGGAGAATTTTATCAGATTTATGTCACCCAGCTTTCAATCTCAGCTTGATCTAGAGCTCAGATTATTTTGTAAGGACCCAATTTCCTTCTACTTCTTGGCTCTAGTCTTCTTCAACTTGGCTTCATTCTCAGGCTCTGCTTGGTGGAAAAATTGCTATCGACAGCTTCAGGCCTAATTTCTCAAGTTTAAATTCAAAGAGAAAAAAGTGTCTTTACCTAGTAGCATTGCACCAGTCCTAAGATGGACTAACTTCCATCATGAACCCACTCTTTATGCCTTTGCTGTGTTGGAAAAATGTCATAAGCCTATTGAGGCTGGCTTCTGTCTGCCTCCTTTGTGTCCCACACCACTTCTGAGCCAGTCCCTGTGGCTCAGGGCATTTGAATTCTGATTTGTCAGGTCTGGGTCTCAACTTCATTCTTGGAAACAACAAATTACATGCAGTGACTACAGGAGGAAAGGCTCAAAGGGGAAATGGATGTTTAGCATCCGGTAACAAGATGGTTAAAACAAAACAGAGGCATAAACAGGCTCTGATTAAATCTGTAGGACTGGCTTGTAAGTAAAGATCATGAACACTATTAGTGTATAGGCTCTATGACATTTATTTTGACTGAACAGTGATATTTTTAAATATCCTAATTCTTGACTGTAGTCTTCCTAGTTAAGTCGCAAAGTAAGTAAGATCTGTGCCAAGAAATTTTGTGTAATATAATCCTCTTTAGTCATCATTAATGAGTTTTATTTTTGATTCTTCCCATACAAATAATAATTTGAAGATAAATCATATCCTATAAGAAAGAAGAGAATCTTTCTCCCTTAGAATAATTGTTTGCTGCAGACATTTATGAAAATGTATGATTTAGATGATAATAGTAGAGAAAAATAACTCAGCTAGAGATTAAAAAGCTTTGTTGGAAGGTCAATTCAGCTTTTAATTAGTCGTGTGACCCTGAAGAAGGCTCTTGAGATTTCAGTTTTTATCAACATGATTACACCAGTACGAATAATGTGACTTCAGTTCTCCATCATGAAATCAATGCAGTGAAAAAAGTATCTGTATTATTCTATAGAGTCTATGGTTCCATAATTTAGTGCTGTATGCCCCCAACAATATTCAGGTTCTTTTCTGTGGATGGTTATAGACATTCTTTAAGTTATTCCTTAATAATCTCAATATTCTTAAGATATTCTTTATTTAATGAATTTCGGAACTCAGTACCTGCATCTTTGAGATGAGTAGTTAACTAAACCCTGATAAACAAATATCTATTTAAAAGCACCCTCCTGAGACATACAGATGGCTAACAAACACATGAAAAGATGCTCAACATCACTCATTATCAGAGAAATGCAAATCAAAACCACAATGAGGTACCATTTCACGCCAGTCAGAATAGCTGTCATCCAAAAGTCTACCAGCAATAAATGCTGGAGAGGGTGTGGAGAAAAGGGCACCCTCTTATACTGTTGGTGAGAATGCAAACTAGTACAGCCCCTATGGAGAACAGTGTGGAGATTCATTAAAAAACTGGAAACATAACTGCCTTACGACCCAGCAATCCCACTGCTGGGCATACACACCAAGGAAACCAGAATTGAAAGAGGCACGTGTACCCCAATGTTCATCACAGCACTGTTTATAATAGCCAGGACATGGAAGCAACCTAGATGTCCATCAGCAGATGAATGGATAAGAAAGAAGTGGTACATATATACAATGGGAGTATTACTCAGCCATCAAAAAGAATACATTTGAATCCGTTCTAATGAGGTGGATAAAACTGGAGCCTATTATACAGAGTAAAGTAAGCCAGAAAGAAAAACACCAATACAGTATACTAACGCATATATATGGAATTTAGAAAGATGGTAACAATAACCCTGTATGCGAGACAGCAAAAGAGACACAGATGTATAGAACAGTCTTTTGGACTCTGTGGGAGAGGGCGAGGGTGGGATGATTTGGGAGAATGGCACTGAAACATGTATAATATCATATAAGAAACGAATCGCCAGTCCAGGCTCGAAGCATGATACAGGATGCTTGGGGCTAGTGCACTGAGATGACCCAGAGAGATGGTACGGGGAGGGAGTGAGAGGGGGGTTCAGGATGGGGAACACGTGTACACCTGTGGTGGATTCATGTTGATGTATGGCAAATCCAATACAATATTGTAAAGTAGTTAGCTTCCAATTAAAATAAATAAATTTATATATTTTTTAAAAAGCACCTTCCTGGATTCAGCTACTATATGTTTAATGATATATTGCAAAATAGAATGAGATGCCATCTTTTTTAAAGAAGCTTAGGTTTCTATCTGTTTGGTGGGGTGAAGTAAGAGAAAATAATATACAGACCTTTCCTGGGAAGCAGATTGTAATAGGTGCTATGAAAGAACCAAAAAGTGCTGTGGTGTTTCGAAAAAGAAAAAGATAAACTTTTGAAATTACTCAGGAAGACTTTATAGACAATGGAGTAATTGGGATGGTCCTTGAAGGAGTGGTTGAACTTCAATGACTGGGCAAAACATTCCTGATTGAGAGACCAGAATGAACAAAGGCACAAATACGGAAAAGAACAAGGCAGAGCTATGTAGACTTTGGAGGGCTGGAAGAAGATGAGGGTGGAAAGGTACATTGGGGATATAATGAAGAATCTTAAAAATGCTGGGATGAAAACTTTGAACTTAACTTTTTAGTTAATTTTGGCTTCCCTTGTAGCTCAGTCGGTAAAGAATCTGCCTGCGGTGCAGGAGACCCAGGTTCAAGCCCTGGGTTGGGAAGATCCCCTGGAGAAGGAAATGGCAACCAACTCCAGTATCCTTGCCTTGAAAATATCATGGACAGAGGAGCCTGGTGGGCTGCAGTCTATGGGGTCGCAAAGAGTCGGGCATGACTGAGTGACTAACACTTTCTTACTAGAGAGTCATATAATCAGTGCTGTTCTCTATGAGTAAAACTTCAGTTTGATGGGATTTTTGTATCTAGGTAAATATATGAGTTGTATACATTTTTAAAAAGAATGATTGTCAAATACCTAGCACATCTCCTGGCATCCAGTATGTCGCTATTACTTGTGACCGTTATGTTTGTTTGAAGGACTGTCTTACGTAGATAGGAGTTTAGACTGATCCTGTGAGCTATCCCACAGGTAGATTTAGGGCTATTGGAGAGAGAAATATTTTTGCTTCAAAATGAAAAAACAAAAGATGTTATAAAGGTTAAGTTGCTATAAAAAAAGATAGGGGAGATAGAGAAGAAATGGTTAATGGAAGAGTCTATTAAAACAGTATGAAAGAATTTTGGTTTATGGCCAGTTTGATATAATGTCAAGTGACTGTCCAACAAAGGTAGCATGTTTTTAAGTTGAATAAATAGCAGCATTAGCAGAGCAAGGGAGCGATGATGTAACTCTATTCTACTGTGGTCAAATTTTTCTGGGGAGATTACTCTTACAAATAATACAAGTACACATGCAGACACACTGATCAGGATGGTCTGTTATTGCCGAAGTGATAGAAGGAATAGTCATAAAATGGAGATATTTCTTTAGGGGACATGAACGCCTGAGAAGGTGGGTGTGGACATATAGTATAGCATGATGTGTCAAGAAAGAAAAACAAGCACAAGCTTTGGAGTTAGATCTCAGCTCAGCTCCTAACTAGCCATTTTATTCCGGGAGAGTCGCTAGCCTCTTTGTAGCCTGTTTCCTTTCCCACCCTCCTCCCTCCCCCCTCCACACCTCTCCCCCTTTTCTTCTACTTCATTTTTGTAACATAGAAATGGTACTATTTGCCTGTAGTTTTATTTTTTGATTAATGATTGTCAAATACCCAGCACATTTCCTGGCATCCAGTACATCTCCATTTCTTGTGACCATTAGGCTTGTTGAAGGACTGTCTTACATATATAGGAGTTTAGATTGGTTCTGTGAGCTGTCCCACTGATAGACTCAGGACTATTGGAGAGAAAAATAGTTTTTCTTAAAAAAATGTTATAAAGGTTAAGTTGCAATAAACAAAGTAATAGTATGTCTAAGTAGGGCAGCACTTTTTGAGTTTAGTGGTCAGGGTAGGCTAGAGTGAAGGCGATAATATATATTTTTACATGAAAGTAATCTTTTACTCAGCATCTAGGAGGGAATCCCCAAGAGTAAGGCTTCCTACTGTTTTCCACCAAAGAATTCCCCAAAATCTATAGGCATAACTCAAAGTGCTTTGTAGAAAAGTACAGGGTTTGACATTTCATATTCATCTTAAATATACATCGTGCACCCTACTTTATGATGTATTTATTTTGTTGTAGTATCTGAATGTGCTTTAAATGTATACTGTCAAGTAATACTTTGATAAACAATTTATCATATGGTTATGAGTACATTCTGGCATTTCCAAGGGTGCAGTTTCTGTAGTTTTGAGGATACACAGACTTAGAGGTCTTTAGAACCCAGACTAAGCTGGGATAGTTAAGCTTGTCTGTTAAGTTTGTAACAGACTAAGAATTCCCTCTCAGCTTAACACAGATAAGCTAAAAATTCAGATTTCCATTAATTAGAATTTGTGTTGCATGAGTTCATTTAGGCAATCAGATTACTGCTAATATCCAAAATTTAGTAGTATCTTATGTAAACATATGTGCAAACTTTAAAATGTAGGAAAAGCATTGTTATATTTGAAAGTGGAGAATTATATCTTTAGCTTCTGGAGTGGTGAGGTAGGAGGTTGAGTGGCTTCATAATACTGCATTTGGCTGCTGCATTTGTGGGATTGTTTTTGTTGTTTGCTCGTGTTCCTTTTTTTTTTTTTTAATTAGTGCTTTTCAGGAGACAGATGTTGACTAAATGCTGTTTTGTGAAGTATTATTTAGGAGGTTTTAAAATTAGGATAGCTTTTTCTTGCCTTTTTACTTAGCTCTAATTTTGTTTCTTTTCTACTCTCTTTTGGAGAAGGAAGTGGCAACCCACTCTAGTATTCTTGCCTGGAGAATCCGCATGGACAGAGGAGCCTGGCGGTCTACAGTCCATGGGGTCGCAGAGAGTCAGATACGACTGAGCGACTGATACTACTCTCCTCTCTTTCCTACTTTACTTGCACCGAGATTTCTGCAGAAACTGCTTTAAGAGTTGCTGATCTAAATAGGAAATTATCTCCCTAAGACCAGCTCTAGACCATCTTTTGGTGATTTTGGTTACCTGACCACATATCTCTCTTAAATTTCATGTTATTATGATTTTAATAAAAGGGGCACAGGAAATCGGATTATTTTAGTTATGTTACTGGATGGATTGGATCATTTCAGAAGTATCTGCTTATTTGCCCTTAATGACTCATCAGAATTTAGAGAACCAACTCAGAAGTCAGGAGACTAAGTTTTTGTTTTGTGGCAAATCTTTTTATTACTCATACCTCGTTAAGAGGCTAAAAATGCCCAATCTGCATGTATTTTACAATTTTACCTAGGAGTTTTATCCTCTAATTATTAATAAAGCTATAGCATAAACAGCTCCTTAATGCTAAAGAATATCCCAGGCACCAAGGAGACCAAGTTGAATAGAAAAAGGTCTTTGCTATTGAAGAACACGGGATTGATGTTAAGTAAGTAAATTATTGTGAAACAATGTGCCTTATGCCATTGCAGCAGTGTGAATCAAGGAGAAGATGCTCAGAGACAACTATAAGAAATTCTAAAGCCAGGGACAGTTTCTCAGAGGAGGTGATGGTATTTCGAGATATTGGAAGATAAACACTAGTTTGCCAGGCAAAGAGGAATGTGTTCTAGGAAGAAGGAGGATTAAAATGTGTGATGTATTTAGGGAACTATAATTAAATCAATATACTGGACAGTTGCAGATAGGCTGGAAGTTCAAAAGGAAGTATATTCACAAGTGCATTGCATTTCATGATAAATTGCCTGGACTTGACTGAAGGTTTTGAATAAGTGGAGCAGTATAATTGTATTTTCCCAAAGAAAAAGAAATGCAGCAAGGCAAAGTGAGAAGGCTTTACAAATAGCTGAGAAAAGAAGAGAAGTAAAAGGCAAGGAAGAAAGGGAAAGACATACCCAACTGAATGCAGAGTTCCAGAGAATAGCAAGGAGATATAGAAAGCCTTCTCAAGTGAACAATGCAAAGAAATAGAGGAAAACAAGAGAATGGGAAAGACTAGAGATCTCTTCAAGAAAATTGGAGCTATCAAGGGAATATTTCAGGCAAGGATGTGCATGATAGAGGACAGAAATAGTAATCACTTAACAGAAGCAGAAGAGATTAAGAAGAGGTGCCAAGAATACACAGAAGAACTATATAAAAATGGTCTTAATGACCCAGATAACCACAATAGTGTAGTCTTTCACCTAAAACCAGACATCCTAATGTGTGAGGTCAAGTGGGCCTTAGGAAGCATCACTATGAACAAAGCTAGTGGAGGTGATAGATAGAATTCCAGCTGAGCTATATAAAATCCTAAAAGATGATGCTGTTACAGTGTTGCACTCAATATGCCAGCAAATTTGGAAATCAGCAGTGGCCACAAGACTGGGAAAGGTCAGTTTTCATTCCAATCCCAAAGAAGGTCAATGCCAAAGAATGTTCAAACTACCATACAGTTGCACTCATTTCACATGCTAGCAAAGTTATTATAAAATCCTTCAAGCTAGGGTTTAGCAGTATATGAAATGAGAAGTTCCAGATGTACAAGCTGAGTTTAGGAAAGGCAGAGGAACCAGAGATCAAATTGCCAACATTTGTTGGATCATAGAGAAAGCAAGGGAATGCCAGAAAAACACCTATTTCTGCTTCATTGACTTAATGCTAAACCCTTTGGCTGTGTGGATCACAACAAACTGGACAATTCTTAAAGAGATGGGAATACCAGACCACCTTACCTGCCCCCTGAGAAACCTGTGTGCAGGTCAAGAAGCAACAGTTAGAACTGGACATGGAACAACGAATGGTTCCAAATTGGGAAAGGAGAATCTCAAGGCTGTATACTGTCACCCTGCTTATTTAACTTATATGCAGAGTACATCTTGTGAAATGCCGGGCTGGATGAATCACAAGCTGGAATCAAGATTACTAGGAGAAATATCAACAACCTCTGATATACAGATGATACCACTTTAGTGGCAGAAAGTGAAGAGGAGCTAAAGAACCTCTTGATGAAAGTGAAACAGGAGAGTGAAAAAGCTGGCTTGAAGCTCAGCATTCAAAAAACTAAGATAATGGCATCTGGACCCATCACTTCTTGGCAAATAGGAAACAAAATGGATGCAGTGACAGAATTTCTTTTCTTCGGATCAGAATCACTGAGGATGGTAACTATAACCATGAAATTAAAAGACACTTGCTCCTTGAAAGGAAAGCTGTGACAAAATTGCATGCATGCTAAGTCACTTCAGTAGTGTCTGACTCTTTGTGATGCTATGGACTCGTAGCCTCCCAGGCTCCTCTGTCCGTGGGATTCTCCATGCAGAGATACTGGAGTGGTTTGCCATGCCCTTCTCCAGGGGGTCTTCCCGACCCAGGGGTTGAACCTTCGTCTGTTCCATCTCCTGCATTGGCAGGTGAGTTCTTTACTACTGGCATGCTAGACAGGGTATAAAAAGCAGAGACACCACTTTGCCAACAAAGGTCTGCTAGTCAGAGCTATGGTTTTTCCAGCAGTCATGTACAGATGTCAGAGTTGGATCATAAAGAAGGCTGAACACCAAAGAACTGATGCTTTCAAATTGTGGTGCTGGAGAAGACTCTTAAGAGTCCCTTGGACTGCAAGAAGGTCAAACTAATCAGTCTTAAAGGAAATCAACCTTGAATATTTATTGGAAAGACTTACGTTGAAGCTAAAGCTCCAATACTTTGGCCACCTGATGTAAAGAGCCAACTCATTGGAAAAGACCGTGATGCTGGGAAAGATTGAAGGCAAAAGGAGAAGGGGACGACAGAGGATGAGATGGTTAGATGGCATCACGGACTCAATGGACATGAATTTGAGCAAACTCCGGGAGATAGTGAAGGACAGGGAAGCCAAACGTGCTGCAGTTCACGGGATCACAAAGAGTCAGTCTCACAGGACTTATCGACTGAGCAATAACAAACACTGACTGTGAGTCCATGTCTCTTGGAGCTGCTGCTGCTGCTGCTAACTCGCTTCAGTCGTGTCCGACTCTGTGCGACCCCATAGACAGCAGCCCACCAGGCTCCCCCGTCCCTGGGATTCTCCAGGCAAGAACACTGGAGTGGGTTGCCATTTCCTTCTCCAATGCATGAAGTGAAAAGTGAAAGTGAAGTTGCTCAGTCGTGTCTGACCCTCAGCAACCCCATGGACTGCAGTCTTCCAGGCTCCTCTGTCCATGGGATTTTCCAGGCAAGAGTACTGGAGTGGGTCTCCTGGAGCACACACCTGTTTTTCCACAACAGAGCGCTAAATGACAGTAGAGGAGATAGGAGTGAGGCTAGACGAATGTTTCCATGTGTGGGCAGGATTTTCAGTTGATTGAGTCATTGTCTTTGTCCTAAGAGGTAGGTCAGATACAGATGGAAAAATGTCTAGTTTAGATTCGTTAAAAGCTTAGAACTAAGAAGATATAAATGTGGGTTAAACTCTAGATACAAATGAAGATCTTTCCTAGAAATTGCTATCCTTGGAGCTATATGTTAAGCTATTTTAGGAATAAACTTACTGTAAAAGTATATGTTTTCTCCATTTGGGGGGGTCTGTTAACAGAAAACATGCAAATAGTAAAATCTTTTGAAATTTGTAAAAGGTTTGAAAGTCATATTTTTGAACGTGATTTTAAGAGGAACGGCCTCCTTTATGTGTGTGTTTTTTCTCTTTTTTTCCACAGGCTTTTTTTGGCCACAGATTTGGGCTCTAATGCATTAGTTTTCTGTCAGCTTCTCTAAAGATTCAAGGATAGAGTTTAAATTAAGGATACGTTCAAGGGTACCCTTCAGGGTAGGAGCTAACTCTGCTCTGATTTATATTTAGTTGGGGAGCATCCAGAGAAATGCGTTTAGATTATGTAACTAGTCACTTAGGGCCCCTAGCCTCCTGCTAACCCAGCCCTCTGGAGAGGCGGCGTGCTGCTGGGAGTAGCTGGGTCAGACTCAGCCCTGTTGCCTAGCAGTCCAAGAGGAGCAGTCATAAGGGGTTGTTGCTGAGCAACCAGGGGGCTGCTGCTGTTGTCTCATCCCCCACGGAGTAGTACAGTAGTGGCGGCCCGTCCCCATGGGAAAAGCAGTACAGTCTGGCAGGGGGCCAAGCCTCCCTCAGAGGCACAAGGGTTGTTAGCAGTAAGTATTTGACCTTAGAATCAAAGATGATAACTCATGTTGTATGAACATGCAAACAGTTTATGGAATTATTGATGTAAGTTTAATTAAACATGAACTTGGAGCAAGGCAGGTAGCTGTGACAGCCAGAGTTCTCTTTTCAGATATATTCATTCCATTTTCTTTCTCCTTCAGACTTCATTGCAATGTCCGTTTTCTGGGTCAATGGCAAGTAAATTTTTTTTTTTTTTATGCCTCGTGGAGTATGTAACTTGCCCTATTAACATTATTTAGCCAAAGCAAATATTTACATTTGAGAAAAACCAGCAAGCTAACTCCTATGTGGTCAAGTAGGCCTGCATGGCGAACTATTTGATTCAATATCAATGCAAGGACTTGCTGCTGTTATTTGGGATACTGCTTTGAATTTTCTCTTTGTATGGAAAAATCAGAAGATAATTCACCAGGACCACATATGACTTTATTTTTTAGTATTTAACACTGTCCATAAATGACCCTTCAAGAGAGTTGATAGCTGAAACTAATTCTTGTAAGAAGGGTAAGTTCTGATTTTAGGACTTAAAATTGCCTATATTGAGTAAACCTTTTCCTGAGGATCCAGAAACATATATTAAAGGCCAAAAATTGAGCTCTTTCAGTGTTTTGGAATAACAAACACACAGTTACATGGAAGGCTAAAGTGTAAGTAGAGGAATGAACATCCATCACTGAGAAATAATTAACACTGACCAACTAGAGAGAAGTGATGTAAACCTTTCTTATCTCCCTCTCTCTTCCTGTTTTTTCATTCAGTATTTCTGGCCATGTGCTATAACTGTTTGCCTGAAAAGGTTTTAGGAAGCAGGCCTTTGGGAACAGAGGAGGAGATTTGTTTGTTGGCATTGGTGTCTGCATTCTTTAAGGACCTATCTTCTTTTTGAAAAAAGTACTTAAAAACTTAAAAATTCCTCTCAAGAAGTGCACACAGATTTTTATTTCGCACACGTGTCCACACACTAATGTGTCTAAGCCATTCAATTAGAGTACAACTGAGATTAGAGTACATCATGAGAAACGCTGGACTGGAAGAAGCACAAGCTGGAATCAAGATTGCCAGGAGAAATATCAATAACTTCAGATATGCAGATGACACCACCCTTATGGCAGAAAGTGAAGAGGAACTAAAAAGCCTCTTGACGAAAGTGAAAGAGGAGAGTGAAAAAGTTGGCTTAAAGCTCAACATTCAGAAAACAAAGATCATGGCATCCGGTCCCATCACTTCATGGGAAATAGATGGGGAAACAGTGGAAACAGTGTCAGACTTTATTTTTGGGGGCTCTAAAATCACTGCAGATGGTGACTGCAGCCATGAAATTAAAAGATGCTTACTCCTTGGAAGAAAAGTTATGACTAACCTAGATAGTATATTCAAAAGCAGAGACATTACTTTGCCGACTGAGGTCCGTCTAGTCAAGGCTATGGTTTTTCCAGTGGTCATGTATGGATGTGAGAGTTGGACTGTGAAGAAGGCTGAGCGCCAAAGAATTGATGGTTTTGAACTGTGGTGTTGGAGAAGACTCTTGAGAGCCCCTTGGACTGCAAGGAGATCCAACCAGTCCATTCTGAAGGAGATCAGCCCTGGGATTTCTTTGGAAGGAATGATGCTAAAGCTGAAACTCCAATACTTTGGCCACCTCATGCGAAGAGTTGACTCATTGGAGAAGACTTTGATGCTGGGGGGGATTGGGGGCAGGAGGAGAAGGGGACGACAGAGGATGAGATGGCTGGAGGGCATCACTGACTCGATGGACGTGAATCTGAGTGAACTCCAGGAGTTGGTGATGGACAGGGAGGCCTGGCATGTTGCGATTCATGGGGTTGCAAAGAATCGGACACAACTGAGCGACTGAACTGACTGAACTGAACTGACAACTGAGATAGTATATAAATAGTGATAGAAAGTTTAAAATGTTTTCTAAGATGCCTTCTTTTTAAAGCTACTTAACATGTAAAAGGAGAAGGCATTGGCAACCCACTCCCATACTCTTGCCTGGAAAATCCCATGGACGGAGGAGCCTGTTAGGCTGCAGTCCATGGGGTCGCACAGTCGGACACAACTGAAGCGACTTAGCAGCAGCAGCAGCATGTAAAAGTGAACTTTTTAGTTTTTATCATGTGTATCATTCACAGAATCATTCTATTTATCTTTGTTATATAAGAGTATTAATGAATCTAAAGCATATTAAGCCCAGTATATGCCAGGTACTGTTCCATATAGATCATGTACTATGAATGCTAAATGGCTTCAGTCATGTCCGACTCTTTGAGACCCCATGGACTGTAGTCTCCCAGGCTCCTCTGTCCGTGGGATTCTCCAGGCGAGAATACTGGAGTGGGTAGTCTTGGTAATCTTCTCCAGGGGATCTTCCTGACCCAGGGATTGAACCCGTGTCCCTTACAGTTCCTGCATTATCAGGCGGGTTCTTTGCCACTAGCGCCACTTGGAAAGCCCCTATATATAAATTAAGCATGTCATTTAACTTTCCCAGCAACTGTATGCGAGAGGTAGTATTATTATGAATGTTTTACATGCTGAGAAGTCTAGGCCTGCCCAGAAAGGTCAAATAACCAGGACAAATATGCACACAAAGATCTATAATCAGAAAGTCTGTCTTCAGAATCGTAACCCTTCTCGATCATAATGCTATATTTTGAGCTCTGTATTATTTCACGAGGGCAGCATGAAGCAATAGTCACAACAAACTGTTTTTAGGTTATAATGATATAATGAGAGAATGCAAAATACTGAAAACTATGGAATCTTTTACATAATTAAATTTGTTTAATTTATTGTTTGGGCCTATATAGTCCATAGTCAGAAGCCTTTTAAATCAAACTTTTTTATATCCATTCAAATTCAGTGGATATACAAAATAAATTCAGTAGGCATTTTGCACTGAGGTTGTTTCTCTTCAGGATGAAATGTAAGATATATTTTAGTATGGTATATGAGATATGAAGGAAGAGGAAATGGTTAAAAAATAGAGGAAATGAATAAGTGACTGTTACTCCAAAAAAGTCATATTTCTTAGAGGCTTGCGATAAGAAGCATCAAGGAACTGCCTTTTAGTCATGAGAAAAATAATACAGGGGAAAGTTGTATATGTAAAAGCTAGGTCAACAGTCCAGGAATATTTTCAGCAGTGATGCATAGTGGATCAATTACAGGCTTTCTAGTCAGACAGTGCTGAATATGAACCCTGTCTCTGTGATTTATTAGCTGTGTGACGTTAGAGAGGTATCACCATCTCTAAGCTTCAAAAAAAGTCTGTTTTTCTTTTTTGGAAAAAAAGGTTAATTGTGATGATAAAGTGGAATAAATGCAAAGTGTCTAGCAAGACTCATGACACAGAACAGGTATTTATTAAATGTTGAAATCTTTTTTTCTCCTCTCCTAGCAGCAACACAAACAGAATGAGAGTTATCCTAGGGACCTGAAGGGTCAAGGCAGTTTCATAGTGGGATTGTGGGGTCAAAGTTGCTCAGCATTTTGAAGATTCTGTTCAACTTCTTACTAATATGTAAAAACAATATTACAGTATAGGTATTATATTTTTAATTAGAATACCTGATTTGCCTATGGTTGTGATATTGATTTGAACCTTAGGAAACAGGATGTTTAACTGTACTAATTGAATCTGAAACATGAATGTATTTCTGATTCTTAGTCATTTTCATCAGTTTCTCTTAATCCATTCTTTAGCTACTGAGGCTTCATTCAAAAATTTTTGAATTAAAAATTTTAGATAGATTAGAGTACGACACAGGTAAATTTTTGATTTTGGTCATTTGTGTATATTTCTTATCAACTGCTCTAGCTGTAACCCTGAGTCCCCTGAAACAGGGTCTTTGTTTTCTCTGTGGCACCTACCACATAGTGGTGGTTTAGTTGCTAAGTCATGTCCAACTCTTGTGACTCGATGGACTATAGCCTGCCAGGCTCTTCTGTCCATGGGATTCTCCAGACAAGAATACTGGAGTGGGTTGCCCCAGGGATTGAACCCAGGTCTCCTGGATTGCAGGCAGATTCTTTATTGACTGAGCTACAAGGGAAGATTTACCACATGGCAGATAACAGTATTTGATGAATGACAGAATGGATAAAACAGGTTATTTGTGATTTTATGTATATACAATAGCTATTAAAAGTTTTGAAAATGTAGCAGTTGCCAAGGATCTGGTTAATTAGGGTAGTTTAAAAACTATTGTAGTTGTAGAAATTAAGCATATACAGTAGAAAAAAATAGAAGATACTAGTCTAAGGGTTGAAAGAGGGAAACTTAGAATATCTAAAGAAATTTGAAGAGAATACTGTAGTGCTAATTTAGTTGTGATCACTTTTATAAACGGGCTTACCAGGTGGTGCTAGTGGTTAAGAACCTGCCCGCCAATGTAAGAGATGTAAGAGATGCGGTTTTGATCTCTGGGTGGGAAACATCCCCTGGAGAAGGGCATGGCAACCCACTACAGTTTTCTTGCCTGGAGAATCCCATGGACAGAGGAGCCTGACAGGCTACAGTCCATAGGGTCATAAAAAGTCAAACTCGACTGAAGTGACTTAGCAAATATACGTGTAATTCAGCTCTTACAAAAGGTGAAAGGACCATGATATGGAATATCTGAAAATGCTAGAGATAAAATACTAAGTGCTGTAGATAGATAAATAAAACATTGCCATTCAAGATGTTCACAGGCTGCTAAGAGAGACAGACATGCACAGAGCCGTCATGAGAAGTCGACCATGATAAGTGCATCAGAGAGTTATGAACAAAGTGATTTAGGGGCAGGGGTTATGACTCATAAGAAACTCAAGCAGTTTCAAAGAGCTTTACCAAAGCAGCAACCTTTGAGTTGGCTTTTAAGGAAGCTCAGAGCCTACTCATGAGAATACTGGGGTATGACCTGCATTCTGGGCAGAAGGACCAGAAAGTTTTTAATATGGCCTATTTGTGCAATTTTTTTGGTATTTGTTGCTAGCTCTGTGTGGCCAAGGCATTCAAACAAGTACATTTTATCACAACTTGTACAAAGTCTGGGCTTTCCAGGTAGCCCTACTGGTAAAGAACTCACCTGCCCATGCCAGAGACCCCAGAGACATGGGTTCGATCCCTGGTTCAGGAAGAATCCCCTGGAGAAGGAAATGGCAACCCACTCCAGTATTCTTGCCTGGAGAATCCCATGGACAGAGGAGCCTGGCAGGCTACAGTCCATAGGGTTGCAAAAAGTTGGACATTACTGAAGTGACATAGCATGCATGCACTTAGAAAGTCTGCTCAGTAAATATTGGTTTTTGAATATCTGGGTGAATGAGTGAACAAACTTACCTTCTTAATATGGGACAACAGTTTTCAAATAAAATAATTTTTTAAATTTAAATTTATTTATTTTAATTGGAGGCTAATTACTTTACAATATTGTATTGGTTCTGCCACACATCAACATGAATCTGCCACGGGCGTACACGTGTTCCCCATCCTGAACCCCACCTCCCACTTCCCTCCCCATACCATCCCTCCAGGTCATCCCAGTGCACCAGCCCCAAGCATCCTGTATCGAACCTGGACTGGCGATTCGTTTCTTATATGATATTATACATGTTTCAATGTCATTCTCCCAAATCATCCCACCCTCTCCCTCTCCCACAGAGTCCAAAAGACTGTTCTATACATCTGTGTCTCTTTTGCTGTCTCGCATACAGGGTTATCGTTACCATCTTTCTAAATTGCATATTTATGCATTAGTATACTGTATTGGTGTTTTTCTTTCTGGCTTACTTCACTCTGTATAATAGGCTCCAGTTTCATCCACCTCATTAGAACTGATTCAAATGTATTCTTTTTAATGGCTGAGTAATACTCCATTGTGTATATGTACCACTTCTTTCTTATCCATTCATCTGCTGATGGACATCTAGGTTGCTTCCATGTCCTGGCTATTATAAACACTGCTGTGATGAACATTGGGGTACACATGCCTCTCTCAATTCTGGTTTCCTTGGTGTGTATGCCCAGCAGTGGGATTGCTGGGTTGTAAGGCAGTTCTATTTCCAGTTTTTTAAGGAATCTCCACACCGTTCTCCATAGGGGCTGTACTAGTTTGCATTCCCACCAACAGTGTAAGAGGGTTCCCTTTTCTCCACACCCTCTCCAGCATTTATTGCTTGTAGACTTTTGGATTGCAGTCATTCTGACTGGTGTGAAATGGTACCTCACTGTGGTTTTGATTTGCATTTCTCTGATAATGACTGATGTTGAGCATCTTCATGTCTTTGTTAGCCATCTGTATGTCTTCTTTGGAGAAATGTCTGTTTAGTTCTTTGGCCCATTTTTTGATTGGGTCGTTTATTTTTCTGGAATTGAGCTGCAGGAGTTGCTTGTATATTTTTGAGATTAGTTGTTTGTCAGTTGCTTCATTTGCTATTATTTTCTCCCATTCCGAAGGCTATCTTTTCACCTTGCTTATAATTTCCTTTGTTGTGCAGAAGCTTTTAATTTTAATTAGGTCCCATTTGTTTATTTTTGCTTTTATTTCCAATATTCTGGGAGGTGGGTCATAGAGGATCCTGCTGTGACTTATGTCAGAGAGTGTTTTACCTATGTTCTCTTCTAAGAGTTCTATAGTTTCTGGTCTTATGTTTAGATCTTTAATCCATTTAGCGTTTATTTTTGTGCATGGTGTTAGAAAGTGTTCTAATTTCATTCTAGTTTCAGTGGTTGACCAGTTTTCCCAGCACCACTTGTTAAAGAGATTGTCTTTAATCCATTGTATATTCTTGCCTCCTTTGTCAAAGACAAGTTGTCTATAGGTGTGTGAATTTATCTCTGGGCTTTCTATTTTGTTCCATTGATCTATATTTCTGTCTTTGTGTCAGTACCATACTGTCTTGATGACTGTGGCTTTGTAGTAGAGCCTGAAGTCAGGCAGGTTGAGTCCTCCAGTTCCATTCTTTCTCAAGATTGCTTTGGCTATTCGAGGTTTTTTGTATTTCCATACAAATTGTGAAATTATTTGTTCTACCTCTGTGAAAAATACTGTTGGTAGCCTGATAGGGATTGCATTGAATCTGTAGATTGCTTTGGGTAGTATACTCATTTTCACTATATTGATTCTTCCGATCCATGAACATGGTATATTTCTCCATCTATTAGTGTCCTCTTTGATTTCTTTCACCAGTGTTTTATAGTTTTCTATATATAGGCCTTTAGTTTCAAGGTTGTGTTTCTTTACTTGATTATACCTGTGCAGTTTAAAGAAAAATTTAAACTTTGTGAACTCTGATTAACATTAGTCTCATTGGTTTTTAAGAAAACACAGCTGTGGACTTTATTCTTATCATTCTGTTCTTTTCTCTCTGCACTTAATATGTACACTTTCGTTGGTTTGTTTAGACGCATGAGTTCAAATATGAGTTCCTTTTTTTTTTTTTTTAAGTCTAAAGTAAACCTCCCTAAACGGAGACCACAGTACTGCTTATACATGAAGCGATATTTGGGTTGATATTTTTATTTCCTCTTTAGAAGCAGAACAAGCATCCTATTATACACATTCTCCATTCTCCAAGTAAAAACCTACAATGCAGTGATGGAGAGTGGGATGGTATTTCTTGTTGCAAAGTGTCCAGTAATATCTGGAGGATTTAGCTGGATTTTAGAGATTGTATTAACATTTGTGGCACAAATGACAGTTGGGTTTATTAAATGGCAGTTACAGCCAATTAAAGTTTCTCATAGTTTTGAGTTCCTTTTCTTTCCCTTTTCAATTTCAGTATGTCTTCGAAAGGCAAATATATTAGAGTATGATTCCTTTGGTGTTTTGTTTTTCCTTTGGAAGCCAAAACAAAACTCTTCAGAACATCATAGTCCCAAAAGGAAGCTGTAAGACTTGGAAGTGTCATCACAGTTACCTTTTTAAGATCCCAAACCAAATCTGGTGTTAAACACAAGAGGCACATTTTTTACTTACTCAGGACTTCAGGGAGGATAGTAAAATAACATTGTGTATTTGTGTTTTATTGTCTGTGATCTTTCTTGATTCCCAGAACAGCCTGGAGAGATAAGCAGGGTGAATATTTTCATCTCCATTCGATAAACAAGGCTCTGTCATTTACCTGTGAAAAAAGATGAGTCTTCAACGTCAGCATCTGATACAGGGGTGAGCTGGAGCTAGAACTGACTTGAGCATTTCTGCCTTGGTGTTACAAGCCCTGAGGATTTTCTTTTACTGACTTACTTGTAAGCTGTGAGGAAATGTGGGAAGCAAAGGAAAGAGAAAAGTAATGAAATTATTTGCAAATAAATTTGAAAGATGGTTAGCATGATGCTGTTGGTATTGGGAGAAAAAGACTTTATTTGAGCATCATGGTAAAATATTACTACCACATAGAATTCCTAGGTTTTACACAAATTACAAATTCAGTTACTGTCCCAATGTGAGTGGTCTGTGGAATATGGACTGGAAGGAGCGTTTCTCAAACTGGGAAGACTAGTGAAAGATGTAATGTCTATAAGAATCACTGAGGTGGAGGCAGGTGTGGGTGAGGAGAGTGGAATTAGATGCTGCCTGTGGGAATGGAATTGAAGAGTGAGTTTGAGGACAGTTATGAACCTGGGGTAGACAGAATTTGGTGGCTTACGAGGAAAGAAGAAAACAGCAAACAGTACTGGACTCTCCTACTCTGAATGATCCTAGTAAAGTTAGCACATACATGCATAGGAATATTGATGTTTCTGGCTCCATGCTTTATAGAAGAAGGAACAGACGATCTCCATAACATGAAACATGGCTCTGTCATCTGGGACAGCTAAGCACTTGGCATGTGTCTGCTCAAGTATGTAGACTGCCTGAGTGAAAGGGAGCCTGGTTTACCCAGCGATTGGCAGTAGCCACCTCTGTCAGAAGTGTCCATGGAAATGAAAATAACTCAGTTGTTTTCTACATTATTAGTTTTTAAACGGGGGGCTTTTGATATAGAAACACCTAAAAGGATAGGAACAAGGAAACCGTGCAAGTGTATCAGATGCCTATTCATAGCAAAATTTCAAGTTACCCTTTGATGCTGAGGCATTATGTGTGGGCCAGGTTTTATTGGGTGGATTTTCTCTTCCAGAATTCCAATCACTGTGTTATGTAATTGAGGAAAACAATGTCCTTGCTCCTTGGCATTGAAATTCGAAGATGAACTGCAGGGATGTATGGCTTTTAAAGTTACACATCTGAGAAAGGCTGTCACTCAGCTAGTGAAACTCATTTCAGTGGGAAGTTGAAAAGCTGAAAAAAGCAATGTATTTTGCTCTATTGTTGATTTTACTATTTAGTAGGTATGTCTCCGACTGTTCACACTACATGGTCTTGGGCAAAACACAAAAAAAGTTGATCCAAATACAATTGGGGTGTTTGAATAGGTGACAAAATAATAATGACCAAAAAAAAAATCAAAAATAGGGAACAAAATAATAAGAGAGTGCTGAGCTGCTTACTCAAGGAAATTTATCCTGCTCTTATTGTAAGTCAGAAACGAATAAAAGAAGTCAGGATGAGGAATGAAAAAATAGCAATAAACGTTATTTTTTAAATTGTGTGTCATTTTGTCATTAAATTAGATGTTATTGCCCAAGGAACCATTTGTTCTTTTCCAAAACAGACAAGGAACAAAGGATGTTTATCTTAATACATCTTTTTTTCCCCTTTGTTTCCTTCAAGGGTCATGGTATACTGAAAAGGCACTCAATCAAGAGAAATCTGGGGGGAGCTGGAAACCATCAAGTTATTGAGGCCACACAGGGGGCAGAAAAGATAGAGGTGGGTATGCTTTTGATCCATCAATCCTGCTAATGAAGGTGTCCCTGAAAATGTCTTTGTTGCTATAGATCCAGAGAAAGCAAAGGAAAAGTAAAGTGGGAGGTCTTTATTTTAGAAAACAAATCAATATGGTTAAGTGGAAGCTTGATAGAATCTATTGTTAATGTCAAATTAATAGTATGCATGCAGAGAACTTAAGCTACACATTTCCATCCAGTGTCTGCCAGGGACCAGCGATTAGTACACAGACTAAGCTTGGTGTGATATTTACATTCTTAGCTGTGTTTATTTAAATTGTACCTAACAGAGGCAGCTAGCCTACCAAAATAAAGTTTTAAATTTGTATCCTTTAGAAAGAAGAAAAATGTATAATATTACCTATAAACTTGTGTGTGTGCTCAGTCATATCCAACTCCTTGTAAGCCTATGGACTGTAACCCTCCAGGTTCCTCTTTCCATGGAATTTTCCAGGCAAGAATATTGAAGTGGGTTGCCATTTTCTACTCCAGAAGGCCTTCCAGACCCAGGACCCAGAGATCAAACCCCCATCTCTTGCATCTCCTGCATTGGTAGGCAGATTCTTTACCACTGCGCCACCTGGGAAACCTATAAATTTACCACTCTTCTAATAGTGATCTCCCTAGAGACCATAGCAATAGCTTCATAGTCAGTACATAGAAGGAAATAGTTTTGATGACATTAACTGGTAGACATAAATCTCAAATACTTTTTGAGAAACAGTTTTCTGTGTGCTGCTGATGGCCTCTCTCATCTCAGTGCTGTGTTTTCCCACTGGGCATTAGAAATTTGCTCCCCTGCTACAGTTAAGACGGCAGGCCAGAGACCATGGAGTAAGTCTCAGACTGCAGGAAGCCTCCTCCCACTCTTGGATTCCATGAGAACAGAGCTCCAAGGGAACAGGAAAATGGAAGACATTACATTTGCTTTGGGCTCATTGCCTGGGTTTCTAAAAAGCAATGCAGCTTTCCTATTAACCTGCTGTGATTTCATTTAAACAGTGGCAGTGGATTCATTTTCTTGTGTCATCTGAGCATTTTTAGTACTTTTATGTCAACTTTTAAAGTTTGTGTCAGTGGAAATCGAAATCTATCTTTAATAAAAGGTAGAACTAATACGACAAAAATTTTTATCAGAAAACATTTATATTTCTACATAAATGACTGGAATCTCCATACTAAGATAAAACAAGTACATTTATAAACATTAATTTTGTATTTAAGGAAAATTGAAACTAATGTAAAATGATTCAGTCTTCATTGTGGGTGGAGTGGGTAGAGGCTTATAAACATAATCTCATGTAATCCTCGGAGAAGGCAATGGCACCCGATTCCAGTACTCTTGCCTGGAAAATCCCACGGACCAAGGAGCCTGGTGGGCTGCAGTCCACAGGATCGCTAAGAGTCGGACTCGACTGAGCGACTTCACTTTCACTTTTCACTTTCATGCATTGGAGAAGGAAATGGCAACCCACTCCAGTGTTCTTGCCTGGAGAATCCCAGGGACGGGGGAGCTTGGTGGGCTGCCGTCTATGGGGTCGCACAGAGTTGGACACAACTGAAGAGACTTAGCAGCAGCATGTAATCCTCACAATGACTGTGGGGAAGTAAGGGAGGCATAGTCATTCCTTGTGAAAAAGTGCACTTTGCCAAGCACACACATTTGGCTAGTGGGTGGTGAAGTTAGGATTTGAGCCTGATTTTTGTCTGATGCTTATGCCTCTGTCCTTGACCAACTTGGATAGGGAGATTTGGCATGAGCTAAAAAGTATCTTGTTTCCATCAGGTATTTATAGTTGATGGTTGAAAATATACATTTTTAAGGAACACATTATCCCTTATTCTATGAACTCTAAAAAAGAGATGAAATATTTTTCTGATTCATTTAGTGAGGAGCATTTAACTAAAAAACAAAAAATTTGAAAAATAATAAAAGTGATACAAAAAAGAATATAACAAAAATTCACTGAAATACTAAATATAGGAATGTAGAAATCAACAAAATAGAAAAATACAACAAAATGATGTTTCTTCTAGAAATGTACAAGTGATTAAATATTGAGAAATTTATTGTAATTTCATAGTCATAGACTAAAGGATAAAACTACGATTTTTTCACTTCCTGATTTCAAATGACACTTGATAAAATGCAACTATATTTCTCTTAAGAACACACATTTATAAAATATAGTAACATAGGAATAGAGAGCTGTTTTTAAATTGTGAAAAACAGTAAAAACAAAAACATTAGATGCTTACAACATGTCCTGTTTCATAACTTATATTTAATTAGCATCATTCTATAGATTTTAGTCAATGCAATGATTTTTTAAATAGCTAACATTTTAAAAATTCTTATTGTGTATGCTAGAAGCTGCTCTAAATGATTTACAAGTATTAACTCATTTAATTTTCATAACAGTTCTAGGGAATATTGACTACTGTAATTCTCATTTTACAAATTAGGAAGCTGAGACCCAGAGATGCTAAGTGACTTGGCCAAGATCACACAGCTAATAAGTTGTGTAGCTAAATAAGCACTCAAATGGCTTAACTCATGAGTCTTTAATTTTAAATCATATGATATACTGCCTCTCAAAGTTCATGGTTATTAGCAGAGAGATGACATCTTTTTCCTTAAAAGAGTGTACATATACCTTTTTTTTTTTTTTACTAAAAATCCCAAGAAAATTAATTGCAAAGCTGTTAGAATAAGAAACTTCAGTTAAGTGGCCATACAGAGGATAAATATGTACAAATCAATTGACTTTTCTATAATAGCCACAAATAGAAAATACAAAAAATGCCATTATAATAGTAATGAAATATATCTATGAATAAGCTATAATAGAAATGTATAAGACTTAAATGAAGAAAATAGCATTTGATTGAGATACAAAATAAGATTAGCAGTAATGGAGATTGATATATTACATTCCTGGAAGAGAATAATAAATATTGTAATGATGTTAGTTTCCCCAAATTAATTTATAAAATTAATGCTATTCCATATAGGACCATAAAAAGAGTTTTAGGGCAAAGTTGGTGAAATAAATATTAAAATTCATCTGGAAGAATGAATAGACTGGGAAAAGCAAATTTTTGAAACAGAATAATAATGAAAAAGAACTTCTAATTCCAAATATTAAAACATATAAAATTACTGTTACTAAGACAGTGGAAACAGTGTCAGACTTTTATTTTGGGGGGCTCCAAAATCACTGCAGATGGTGACTGCAGCCATGAAATTAAAAGATGCTTACTCCTTGGAAGAAAAGTTATGACCAACCTAGATAGCATATTCAAAAGCAGAGACATTACTTGGCCGACTAAGGTCCGTCTAGTCAAGGCTATGGTTTTTCCAGTGGTCATGTATGGATGTGAGAGTTGGACTGTGAAGAAGGCTGAGCGCCGAAGAACTGATGCTTTTGAACTGTGGTGTTGGAGAAGACTCTTGTGAGTCCCTTGGACTGCAAGGAGATCCAACCAGTCCATTCTGAGGGAGATTTGCCCTGGGATTTCTTTGGAAGGAATGATGCTAAAGCTGAAATTTCAGTACTTTGGCCACCTCATGCGAAGACTTGACTCATTGAAAAAGACTCTGATGCTGGGAGGGATTGCGAGCAGGAGGAGAAGGGGACGATAGAGGATGAGATGGCTGGATGGCATCACTGACTCGATGGACGTGAATCTGAGTGAACTCTGGGAGTTGGTGATAGACAGGGAGGCCTGGCGTGCTGCAATTCATGGGGTCGCAAAGAGTCGGACACGACTGAGCGACTGAACTGAACTGAACTGAAGACAGTATTTCAGTATGTTATTTTTTACTGAAATAAAGACTTAGGAGAAGCTAAGTCATCTTGAAAATCCTCCTAACAGATTTAAGCATACAAGGGTAACATACAATGAAGACTGCATTTCATGTTGGTAGAGAAAGTATTTATTATTACAAGAACAGAATCCTAATAGTGAATTATTGTTAGGAAAAATTGTAACCTTGAATCTTTTATTTATATGAAATGCAAATAAATATTAGTTTAACTGAAAAAGAAACATAATGAGATATAACTGAAAAATCGGCAAAATAATCTGGTCTAATATGACATCAAAGGCCAAAATCATAATTGGAGATTGATAGACTTGACTGTGGGACATATTAAAACTTTTTACATACAAACAGAAAGGGGACTCAAACAGCATGCCTAGCACTGGATCTGAAAATTCTTTTCAGGATGGAGTGACTAAATCAGCAAGTGCTGACTAATATCCCAAGTGCACTACTGTCTTGAGGCTTCATAAAGCAAAGCCCATCCTGGAATAGTGCTCATTTGTTATTGTGCTGTAGGCACGGAGCAAATTCCAAAGATGAAATTCTAGAGAAGATCAAATGATGACATGGAAGTTAAGATTGTTCCACCTAAAAAGGTCAGCTAAATTAGAACTGTAGCATACAAGAGAATAAGGAATTTCAGCTAGACAGTTTTATAATTCATACATATGCCAGGGGATTTCATTTCAATAGAAGTGATTTACAACATCATTGAGTAATGTCTGGAGTTTTACAATGTGTCAAAACACTTTATCTCTAATAAAAGTGAAATAATTTTAATTTTCTGTCTTGAATTGTGTGGTGGATAATTGCAGAGAGTGACACAAGGATAAAATTGAGAGAAGTATTTCTTGTTTTATTGTAGAGAATGGTGCAAGAAAAGTTTCTTTATCTCCCTCTAAAGTAGCTTTGTTCCTTCTATGCTGGGGCTTTAGGACAAGTGGGAAAACAAAATGTATTATGATCAATGAACAAGGAAAAAAAATAAAGCTTTGATTTATTTTAAATATCCCAGGGGATATCAGCCTGGACTGTGACAGTCAATTCACACTAACATAAACAAAACAGTCATTTTCTGTGCTGGGCCCTATTAGAAAAATTTCTAGACTCCAATCCCCAAATAGACTACTCCGGTGGCTCAGTGGTAAAGAATCTATCTGCAAAGCAGGAGACACAGGAGACGTAGGAAGATCCTGGGTTGGGAGGATCCCCTGGAACAGGAAATGGCAACCCACTTAAGTATTCTTGGGCTTCCTTGGTGGTTCAGATGGTAAAGAATCTTCCTGAAATGCAGGAGAACAAGGTTTGATCCCTATGTGGTGAAGATCCCCTGGAGAAGGAAATGGCAACCCACTCCAGTATTCTTGCCTAGAGAATTCCATGGGCAGAGGAGCTGCAGTTCATGGGGTTGCAGAGAGTCAGACACGACTGAGCAACTAACACTTTAAGTATCCTTGTCTGGAAAAGTCCATGGACAGGGGAGCCTGGTGGGCTACAGTCCATGCAGCTGCGATGAGTCAGACATGTGTGCACACAGATAGACAAGTCCCAAATATCTTGTGAGAAGAGTAAACGGCAGGTCATCAGCTTCCTCATCTTTCCGTTCACATTCAGTCCCTCTGGTGTCCCTGGTCACTGCTGTTTGCTCCTGAGGCCATTCTTCCTGTTCCATGCCTTTCTGCTGGTAGTCCCTCACCTGAAAGACCTTCCCCACCCCGTCTCTTCCCATACGTGGTGTTCTTTTCCATTTCTAGGTTCAAATTGCCCACTGCTCTGCATTCCGTTACCCTTCTCTTCTATCCTAATGCAGCTGTTATTCCTGGATCAAGTTTGTTTCTTCAGCTCTCTTTGTCCACTAACTCTAAAGAGGTTCTTCACTCTCTGACACAAGGGGTGGGATTGTTAATACGTGACTTTTTCTCAGAAAGCTTAGAGGTATTGGGGGTTGGCTAACAGCCATCATTAGCGTCCTCCCTATAAGGACTTTAAGGTACTTAGGAAGTTATATCCTTGGCAGATCCATCCTGCTGGCTTATGAGACATACCTAGAAATGCCTGAATCTAAAAATAAGCTCTAATAACCCCGCCAAACAAAATACTGGTTTAAGCATGTATCTTTATTTGTTCATAGAGGTACACTTAGTTTATCTTTGTGTTTTCTTTTGTACATACCACATGGCTTGTGGGATCTTAGTTCCCTGACCAGGGATCAAATCTATGCCACCCTGCAGAGTCCTAACTACTAGACAACCAGGGATATCCCTATACTTAGTTTCTTTACTATTGACCATCCTCAGAAAAAAAAGTTTGGAGTAGCCAAAAGAAATCTAGAAAGTGTTTTCTTGTTATTAGTAATAAAAGCAAAAGAGAAGCTTAGCCATTTTGTGTTAAAATAAGAGCAACACTATCAAACAAGCACACCCTAAAGTTAAAGAGATAAATCTTAAGAATTTTCATGCTAGCCAGACTGTCAATTTTGAAGACTTAAAAAAACAGAGAGCAATGACTTTTGAAGGGAAAACTGGGCAACAAAACAAATAAGACCACCAACAAACAAATCAAACAGATACCTTTGAAAAGGACAGAAAGGGGAATATATACAAAGAAAGGTGGTGGTCTTTGACACTTTTTAGCACTAATTGTTAGTGATCAAAATAATTGCCGTTTACTGTTTAGTTGTTTGCAAAACGCATTTTCTCGTTCTTTCATTCAGTGTTTATTGAGCACTTGCACCATTTACTTTGTGCCATTTGTGAGCACTGAGGATGCAGAGCTAAGGATACTTGGCAGTTCTCCAGGGTTTTTGAACTGCAGGATCTAGAGATCTAAAGATCCAGAGGAAAACTGACCAGAGGACTGTGAGGAGACCCAAAGGTCGTCATATCAGGAGTGACTGATGTTTAGTGCTCTAGGAAGGTCCTCAGGTATGACGTGCTAACTTTCTTCAGTTATATGAGGCCAATCATTGGCATGACTGAGGAGGCAAAACTAGGCTGAGTGGATGGGGATCAAGGTGAGGTGGCGAAGTCACTCAGTCGTGTCCGACTCTTTGCGACCCTGTGGG
Organism: Oryx dammah; assembly: GCF_014754425.2. Classification (NCBI taxonomy): domain Eukaryota; kingdom Metazoa; phylum Chordata; class Mammalia; order Artiodactyla; family Bovidae; genus Oryx; species Oryx dammah. Next base: position 16,176,942 of record NW_024070188.1, on the reverse strand, counting down.
CTGTAGCCTACCAGCCTTCTCTGTCCATGGGATTCTCCAGGCAAGAATACTGGAGTGGGGTACCATTTCCTTCTCCAGGGGATCTTCCCGACCCAGGGATCGAACCCGGGTCTCCCACATTGGAGGCAGACGCTTTAACCTCTGAGCCACCAGGGAAGACCTGGGAATCAAAGATATATTGAACTAAAGGAAAGGCTGCCTGAAATTTTATAATGGGCTACTGGTACCTGAGATGGTTCCAGAAGCTTGGTACCACTAGGAAGGAGAGTGGCACAAGGGATTCATGCATGAAATGGTGAGGGGCTGGGGATGGAGTGTTGGGATTGACTCATCACTGAAGACAAAATATTCTTGGGTCTATGGTTAAGAACACTGACGTGGGAAAGGCTCCCTTGAAGACAGGACAATGAAGGACTCTAAGGAGTGAGGCCCACCAATTTTGCACTTAACCCTTAGACTGTTTTGGCAGTTCATGTTCTGCGTTTTATTAGCATAACTTACCTATTGAGACATTTAAACAATGCTGAGAAGAACAAAGCATTATATCAACTCCCACCTCTCAGAATTGACACATTTGCTTGAAGTCTTCCTTTTTAAAGAAATAAAATGGTACAATTAGTTAAGTCTCCTTTCAGAAGTATCTATGAATTAGTGCATATTGTTCCAATCCATTTTATACTGTTACCCACAAGTTTATGCAGCCATTCCAATATTTCGGCCTGGCTTGCGTTTTTTAAATTTACAGAAATAATGCCACAGTACTTTTCATAACACTGAGTTATTGAGATCTGCCTAGTTATATATAATTCTAGTTCTGTTCCCTTGGGTGAAATTTGTGTTTGTTTTTTTTTTTTTTTTTTATGCTTGCACTCTGCCATTTTATTTATTTATTTTTATTAAACTTTTTAATTTGGATCGGGGTGTAGCTGATTAACAAGGGATGTTGTTATAGTTTCAGGTGAACAGAGAAGAGACTCAGCAGTAGGTATGCATGTATCCATTCTCTCTCAAACTCCCTTCCCATCCAGGCTGCCACATAACATTGTAGAGTTCCATGTGCTATACAATAGGTCCTTGTTGGTTATCCATTTTAAATATAGCAGTGTGTTTTTTGATAAGACATTTAATATTAACACTTAGTGGCCTTCCTTACTCCTAAATTTGGCCCATAGATGATAGGATGTTATTGCTGGAAGATTTAAGAGAAAACATCATTGTAATTTATGTCTTTATATATTGTCTTTCCATGGACGGAGGAGCCTGGTGGGCTGCAGTCCATGGGGTCGCTGGGAGTTGGACACAACTGAGTGACTTCATTTTCACTTTTCACTTTGATGCATTGGAGCAGGAAATGGCACCCCACTCCAGTGTTCTTGCCTGGAGGATCCCAGGGACGGGGGAGCCTGGTGGGCTGCCGTCTATGGGGTCGCACAGAGTTGGACACGACTGAAGCGACTTAGCAGCAGCAGCAGCATATTGTCTTTATATATATATATTAGGATGTTTTGAAAATGACAGAAGCTAACCCAGATGGGAAGTCAGGACAATGTAAATAAACTAGGACGTTCCCAGACAAACCACAGTGGAGGATTAGCCTACATACAAAGGAATGAAGCCTTTGGTAGGAGAAATGACTTTCTGGGTGACACAAGTGCTAAGTGATTAGTCCTTGAAATACCAGCCCAAATCTCAAAATCAAACACTTTCATGGGATAAGAAAAACGTGGAATGCTTTCCAGTACATTGTTCTTTTCATCATGGACTGGATGTTTAATAAAAATGCAAAGAAGTAAGATAATGAATTCTTAGAGTTAGCTCATCAGGAAATTGCTGGTATCTTGCCTTCAGAATGGGTGGTTATAGTCTGGCTTTAATCCATCTTTTTTTCCCTTATGATTGTTCTCTCCCTGCCCAGGCAAACATAGTTATCACTTCTTTCCATTGGATAAAATACCCATTTATCCCATTAGGTAGTGGAATGTGGCCAGGTAAATCAGTTTTCACTGGTGACCAGAAGTCATCTGTTCCATTTAGTTGTCTGCTTACCTTTGCCCTATACTTGTCTTGTTAACAGCTGGCTAACAGTTAATGAATATGACATGTCTGTTTCAGCAAGGTTTGGGTGTGCCAAGATTGTACAAGAGACAAAAAACTGACTCAGTAATAGGGGATTTTGGTTCCAACTCAAGTCTGTAATTTTCTTAACAGAAATTAAGGCCCAGTCTCAGGTATTCTTCATATGAAGGTTGTCTTGCAGTTATATCATTTATCCTTCGTAGAGTTGGGATAAATAATTCATCATTTCATTTTTACTTTAAACATTTAAGCTAATATTACTCCTAAGATTGAAAGGCTTGCAAATATTTTAAAGTTTAAAATATTGGAAATTTACTAATTTCAAATCTGTTTTTGTTTTTACAAGATATTTTATACATTTATAAGCTGCATAAAACCAGTCTTCTTGACTGCCTGCTGGCAATAATATCTAATTGCTAAAGTATTTTATAGAAGTTAAATGATACACTGAAAGTGAAAATTTATCATGTATAGAGTGTCAAATTTCATCTAATTATGTTCTTAACAAAATTAAATTAATTTGATTATTTTACAAATAAATTCACTCTGTAAAACCCTAATTTACAAATGCTTGGGAACACAAAACACTTGCTTAATTTAATATTAGCATATAATCATACTTTGTAAATAGCACAGAGATTATAGTCATAAAAAAGAAAAATCCATTGGTAGGGAAGTATAGTGCTAGTGCTTATCGTTATTGTAAAACACAGCCCTAAAAGGTCAAGGATATAATTCTTGAAAAGATAACGTCATGTCCAAAAGCTGCACATGAACTGATTTTTAGTATTTGTCTCAAGTATTGTATCTTTAAATCACTGGAAGATGTCATGAATATTTTAGCTGTCAGTTCAGTCAGTTCAGTCGCTCAGTCGTGTCCGACTCTTTGCGACCCCATGAATCGCAGCACGCCAGGCCTCCCTGCCCATCACCAACTCCCAGAGTTCACTCAGACTCACGTCCATCGAGTCCATGATGCCATCCAGCCATCTCATCCTCTGTCATCCCCTTCTCCTCCTGCCCCCAATCCCACCCAGCATCAGAGTCTTTTCCAATGAGTCAATTCTTCACATGAGATGGCCAAAGTATTGGAGTTTCAGCTTTAGCATCATTCCTTCCAAAGAATACCCAGACCGATCTCCTTCAGAATGGACTGGTTGGATCTCCTTGCAGTCCAAGGGACTCTCAAGAGTCTTCTCCAACACCACAGTTCAAAAGCATCAATTCTTCGGCTCTCAGCTTTCTTCACAGTCCAACTCTCACATCCATACATGACCACTGGAAAAAACCATAGCCTTGACTAGACAGACCTTTGTTGGCAAAGTAATGTCTCTGCTTTTGAATATGCTATCTAGGTTGGTCATAACTTTTCTTCCAAGGAGTAAGCGTCTTTTAATTTCATGGCTGCAATCACCATCTGCAGTGATTTTGGAGCCCCCAAAAATGAAATCTGACACTGTTTCCACTGTTTCCCCATCTATTTCCCCATCTATTTTAGCTGTAGTTATTATCAAAATTATCAGTGTACAACTGTTCCATATGTGGGCATGGCCACTTCAGGGTAACTAAAAGGACAATGTCCCTCAAGGTTATATCCACGTCACCTAACTATCCGTGAAGGATCCTCTTTGGTTTAGTTTGGTTGGTGAAAGTGAAAGTATTAGTTGCATAGTTGTATCCAGCTCTTTGTGGCCCCATGGACTGTAGTTCGTCAGGCTCCTCTGTCCATGGAATTCTCCAGGCAAGAATACTGGAGTGGGAAGCCATTCCGTTCTCCAGGGGATCGTCCTGACCCAGGGGTCAAACCCAGGTCTTCTGCGCTGTGGGTAGGTAGATTCTTTGCCATCTGACCCATCAGGGAAGCCCTGTTTGGTTGGTGTTTAGATGCTATTTGTATGTCATACAGAACATGGCTCAACTTTGTGAGCTGACTGCTAGGGAGCCACTTAAAACAAGCCCCTTCACTGAAAATGATGTTAATCCATAGAGTCTGTTTTAGGTATTTAAATGAATGTGCTGTGCTGTGCTTAGGTGATCAGTTGTGTCCAACTCTTTGGGACCCCATGGACTGTAGCCCGTCAGGCTCCTCTGTCCATGAGGATTCTCTCAGCAAGAATACTGGAGTGGGTTGCCATGCCATCCTCCAGGGGATCTTCCCAACCCAAGGATCGAACCCAGGTCTGGCTCATTGCAGGTGGATTCTTTACCATCTGAGCCACCAGGGAAGCCCATTTAAATGTATATCATAGCTTAATCACATCACATCAAGTTGTAATATCAGCAGTACTTTAAAATTTTTCTTTAGCTGTTTTGCTTGTGACAATTTATTATTATTATCCAGGCAGATAAACATGAGATTTCAAAGTCTTTATGAAACTAGCGGAATATTTGAATGACATGGAAACATTGGTGGAAAGAGAACACTGGAAGTCAAATCTCCATTCTGGACCTGACTTTGCCACCATCCAGCAGCATGAGTCTTAGCAAGTCATTTGGAGATAACAGAACAGTGCAGTGGATTAAATCACTGGCTAGAAGATTTTAATCCCACTTGTGCCATTTGTTACCTGCTGAATTTCTTAACCTCTCTGTGTCAAGGTTAGATTCTCATCTGTAAAATGGAACTGACAATAGTTCCTCTTTTATAGTGATTAAGAAGATTAAATCAATGGATATTTATAGAGCACTTAAAATAGTAGGCTCCCCACTCCAGTATTCTTGGGCTTCCCTTGTGGCGCAGTTGGTAAAGAATCTGCCTGCAATGTGGGAGACCTGGGTTCAAATCATGGCTTGGGAAGATCCGCTGGAGAAGGGAAAGGTTACCCACTCCAGTATTCTGGCCTGGAGCATTCCATGGACTATATAGTTCATGAGGTCGCAAAGAGTTGGACACAACTGAGCAACTTTCACTTTAAAATAGTGTCTATATGACTGATTGTTTAATAAAACTTTATTGTGATTGGACTTCATTGGGTTTGATTTCTACAAGAGTGTTTCTAGTTTGAAGATTATATTACGTTTCTGTTTCTTGCCTTTGATTTCAGTATACCTCATTAAGCTGATGCTGGTGAAAATATCGTTTCTAAGCAAATCGGTGGCTATACGGTGTAACAGCAGTGATTTTTCTGTTGTTTGTTTCAAATTAAGGGGCATGCGCAAAAGTAATTTTTTAAATAGAGCCAAAACATCTATGTATTTCATAACTGTGTTGACTGAGACGATCTCTATAACTGGGTTTGGAACTTGTGTTGGTATTATGTAGACATTTTGTTTACCTTCTGAAAGGTTAATTTATTTCAGTTTTTAATTTCCATTTTTTTCAATGTGCTGTTGGATGGCACTCTGTTTGAAAACCTGAATTGGACTATTTCTTTTCACCTCTATAGTGTCAGTGAAAAAATTCCACTGTTTACCAGGGTTTCTTGGTACAGGTTTGTACATGACTTCTATCTTTCTAAGCTTATCACACGCCTGTAACTCTGTTAAGCAGTTCTCAGTCTCTTTTAATTAAGCTTGAAACTTGTTAAAATTGAAATATTTTGTAGTTCTTAGAGCAGTGTAATGTCAGAATAAGAGTGGTGGTAGAAGGACAGATGAGCTTGTTTTTTAAAGACAAGACATGCCTCAGTGGTGAAAGAGGCACTGAAATGGGAACTCATTCTAGCCCATGGGAGAAAGTCCAGCCATGCTAAGTGGCTTTATCTTCTGGAGAGAATGATGAGAACAACAGGAGGCTGTCCTGACAGGCAGGGGGCCGGAGTCCAAGTTGACCCGCAAGATGCGGCAGATGGTGTCCCAGCAGGTGGGCGGGCTGTGGTGACACAGAGTCTGGAAGCAGGAGATATCCAGGCAGATAAACAGAGAGGTCTGATCACAGTATGGCCCCAGGGTTGGAGCTGGGGCTGGAGAATGAAATCCAGGCCCTGGGAGAACTGGCTAGACTAGTGTTGAGACCTATTTGGAGGGAGGAGGGTACCAGCCAGGGCATTAGAGCAGAGACCTTTATGTGGGGCCACAGGTGAAAGGTCCGTCTAGTCAAGGCTATGGTTTTTCCAGTGGTCATGTATGGATGTGAGAGTTGGACTGTGAAGAAAGCTGAGTGCCAGGAATTGATGCTTTTGAACTGTGGTGTTGGAGAAGACTCTTGTGAGTCCCTTGGACTGCCAGGAGATCCAACCAGTCCATCCTAAAGGAGATCAGTCCTGGGTGTTCATTGGAAGGACTGATACTGAGGCTGAAACTCCAGTACTTTGGCCACCTCATGCAAAGAGTTGACTCATTGTAAAAGATTCTGATGCTGGGAGGGATTGGGGGCAGGAGGAAAAGGGGACGACAGATGAGATGGCTGGATGGCATCACTGACTTGATGGACGTGAGTCTGAGTGAATTCTGGGAGTTGGTGATGGACAGGGAGGCCTGGCGTGCTGCAGTTCATGAGGTCGCAAAGAATCAGACAGAACTGAGCGACTGAAGTGAACAGGTGAAACCCTCAGTTTTGAGGGTTGTATGGCCTGAAGGGTTGCTGGAGTAGAGAATGGGGCCAGTCTTTTTAGATGGTGCCTTTGATTGTCCTTAGTATAGATTCATGTGACTGTCTTTCGAAAAATGAAAAACACAGAGTGTTAATTACTCAACTGTGCCTTACTTTATTGCTAATAAATTAGAAGTCACCTCTGATGTAATTTCTGTTGGGGTCCTTTAATGGACCAGAACCTCGTGGTCCGGAGTCGATGATAAGAAAGTGAAAGAGAGAGCCGGAGCGAGGGAGAGAGAGAGAAAGGAAGAAAGACACAAAGACACGGGGACCCAAGCTCTCATGGAGCAAAGGTATTTTATTAGCAGAAATGCAGGCTTGTATATCTTTAGTAAGATGATTACTCAGCTATTACACAAGATGAAATTTTATCAATAGCCACAATATGGATAGTCTAATACGTACAAGGTAGCCGATGCTGAAAAGAGTCACTGAAGGGAGTTACTGAAAGGAATTCAAGCAGATACCGTTTCTCATGATCTCAGTCCTGAGAGCTGTGTGCAGCTCTACTCGTTCTCGGAACAGGAACTGATAAGGAACAGAGAATTTATGAGAAACAGCACGTAGAAATCCTCCTGTTAAACATTCCCTGACAATTCGCCTTACCTTTTTTCGTTCTTTCTTTCTTTTATAATGCTTGCAGTAACTTTCAAATCAGAATGAATTCCATGCAGTTGAAACTGCTCACATGGAGCTTAAGTGCAGCATACAACATAGAAGGGTTGTTATTTCCTACTCTTCTTGGATTTATCCTAAGGAGGAAGTTTTCAGAGAAAAGAGTATAAAATGAGAGGATTAGCAAGGAAGTGGTTGTTTCTGGCTGAGCTTTGCTTGAAATGGAGGAGTAAAGGGCATGGAAGCTGCTGAAATTAATTTCCTTATAATGTCATGGAGTGTTACCTGGCCTTTTCCCTGGGAGTCATTTCAGACCTTCTTATGTTACTTGGGAATGCTCTGCATCAAACTGACACCTCTACCTCCAAGGAATTAGGGAGAAAATTTAATTTTGATTCTTGACCTGTGTCCTAGCTTGTAATAGCTTTCTGCTATTTCTAGATTTTATGCCTACTGACGTATTTGTGATTAAAGGAAAAAATCCTCAGGTAAAAAAGGATCCAAGCATTCCTGTTCCTTATGTTTTCAGTTAAATCTTAGGCTGATGTCCACTTTAAAAAAGTATTTACTTGGTTATTATGAAATTCCAAAGCTTCATCACTGTTTCTCCAAGTAGTGTTTTCAATTGAAGAAAATCCACAATTCTAATAACTTTCTTTGTGATATTGAGATTCTAATAACTTTCTTTGTGATATTGA